>NC_139397.1:17726471-18458346 GCF_054392235.1 Sus scrofa
GTCATGGTTAAGTGGTTAGCGAATCTGACTAGGAACCATGAGGTTGCAGGTTCAATCCCTGGCCTTGCTCTGTGGGTTGAGGATCTGGCATGGCCGTGAGCTGTGGTGTAGGTTGCAGACGCGGCTCGGATCCCGCGTTGCTGTGGCTCTGGCATAGGCTGGCAGCTACAGCTCCGATTAGACCCCTAGCCTGGGAACCTCCATATGCTGTGGGTGCGGCCTTAGAAAAGACAAAAAAAAAAAAAAAAAAAAAAAAAAGATTAAAACACCAAAGTTAGCTTACGACACTTTAGGAATACTAGGAGATGGATGACACAAGCAATTTTATCTCTGGAAAAATCAATCTAACATTAATGAAAAATTTTCTATGGCAATATGATACTGAAGCAAAAGTCCTGAATAAAAAGATAAAGATTTTTTTAGTTCTACTTATAGATTCTGTTTGAAGACTTTACTCTTTATTACAGCTTTTTGTTTCTAAGCTTCAATTGGCATAGTTTTAATATTTGTATTTTTATAGTTTCAAAAAGGATGCTGATAACTCAGATTAATCAGTAAGCTAATAAACTAGTCTCTACTGACCTACAGAGTTAAGGTATCTGGAATAGGTTATGCAACTTTTAGGAAATTCATTAATTCTAGCTCATAGAATTACATTACTATTTCTTGATTCTTTTTTTTTGTCAGAAAGATATCCAAACTAGAATCAAAAAGCAGATGTTGACATATAAATCATCTATTAAACATAGTAAGCAGCAAGAAAACACTAAAACAAGAGGCACAATTTTAAGAAATTTTTTAGAAATTTTAAAGAAGTTACTTAATTCTTAAGAAATTACCTAATTTTTAAGAAAATAATTCCAAAACCCTCAAGTAAACTGCAAATTTAGACTACCAGGTCATTTCTTACCAGTAATAAGCAATTAATAAATAAATCCAAAGATGTGACTACAATAATAATTCTAATGTTTCAGGCATGAACACTTCAAAAGACAACTGCAGCAGTAATTGGTATATTTTAAGTATGAAAACTTCAAAAGACAATATCATTTTCAAAAAATGTCAGCATACTATAACTGCCATGATTTAACTGTATTATGTAACTAATTCTGAAAGAAAGAGATAAATTATCATATTTTCAACCTTGGTTTCATTTTAGTTAATTACTTAGCTTTTTTGGGGGGTGCTGCACCCGTGGCATATGGAAATTCGCAGGCTAGGGGTTGATTGGGAGCTATAGCCGCCTGCCTGCACCATAGCCACAGCAACGCAGGATCCGAGCTGCATTTGTGACCTACACCATAGCTCATCTTGAGAGAGGCCAGGGATTGAACCCGCATCCTCACAGATACTAGTGGGATTCCATACTGCTGAGCCACAATGGGAACTCCCCAACCTTGGTTTTATATCAGACATTACAAACAGGTCACTACAATATAAGTTCTATTTTTCTAGAAAAATTTCTGGTAGCCTCAGTCTATTTCTGAGACTATGTAGAAATTTGCTAACCAAGTCTCCATTAATCTTACAAAATACAGAAAGATTTGTCCGTAACAATTAAAAATGAAATTATATTTAGTAAAGATGTATGTTTGAGATGAAAATGTTATTAATTTTTTCATTTGCTCAACAATATATGAGTAAGAGTCACACTGAATCAGTAATACAGTTAATGAGAATTTAACAATAGTTATATGTCTTTTCCCTCACTGGACATTGTAATACTTCAGTACTAAAGCAAATCTTTCTTTCTTTCTTTCTTTTTTTTTTTTTTTGTCTTTTCACCTTTTCTAGGGCCACTCCCACGGCATATGGAGGTTCCCAGGCTAGGGGTTGAATCAGAGCTGTAGCTGCCAGCCTACACCACAGCAACAGCAAAACCAGATCAGAGCTGCGTCTGCGACCTACACCACAGCTTATGGCAACGCTGGATCCTTAACCCACTGAGCAAGGCCACAACCTCATGGTTCCTAGTCGGATTCGTTAACAAAAAAACCCACCAAACAACAAACAAACAAACTTTGTCAAAAAGTCAGTTTTATTCTAAGTTTTATGATTTTCTTTATGTTCATTCATTCAAAAATATATGAACTAAGTTTAGAATCAAATGAAATTACTTAAATCCTTCACGAGGGCCCATTATATATCAGACATGGTTCTAGGCATGTGGAACAGTGTAACTGGGAGGCCTATATTGTAATGGCGGAAGCAGACTAAAGACCAATAAATGAATATGTAAATAAAATAATTGTTACTCATGTTAATCTCTATGAAAGAAATAAACAAGGCCCTAAGAGAGCACAAGGGTAAGGGGTAGAAAAGATCTCATTTACAGATGAGAATTCCTCCATGAGGAGATGAAATATAAATGAGACCTGAAAGATGAGAGAGAAATTGGGCAGGAGAAGAGAATCAGGGGAAAAATACCTCAGACAAAGGAAAACAGCATGTGCAAAATTTCAGAGCTGGACAAAGACTGGGTTTGTTCTAGAAACTGAAGGGAGATCAATTTTGCTGGAATGCAGTGAGTGAAGGGGGCAGTGGCATGAGATGGGGTTGGAGAAACAGGCAGGGAGGGAATCATGTAAGGCCTCATAATCCATAACCATGTTGTGAATTTTATTTTAATTGCAAGGGGAACCTACCAAGAGGATAAGCAGAGGAGAGACAAGACTTTAGCTGTACTTTGGGAAAGAAGGAATCTCTTTTTTGCTGTGTTAGGAATGCACTGGGAGAAACAATTTGCAAGAAGTCTTTGTGATAATAGCTGACAGGCCTGACAAAATTCTGGATGCTTGTTCACAACTGTCTCTTAAAACTGTTTCTTTGTATTTAAATCTGACTGATAATAACAGGTACCACTGGAATGTAATTGGAGAAATGGGTCATCTTACCTTGCAGATTTTAATAGTCTAGGAAGTACACACTAGGGGCGGTTACATATGTATCAGACTTTGGAAAAGTGTATTTCAAAGCATTTGAGAATAGCTAAAAGTACATTGTCAGCATGTACTATAAAGAAGGCAAAGTAAGTTTTGAAATTAAAAAAAAAAAAAAGACAATCTGCCATGACCATACAATCATTCTAAGCCCAAAGATGAAGAAACCAGACAGTTTTGGAGAGGAGCAAGGGGTTGCATGCACAGGGAGCTTCCTATGTGGCTTAGGTATAAAGAGGTCATGTTTAAAAAGTAAAAATAAAGGTTATATAAACTTAAGATTCAGTCTTTAAGATCTTATGTGATTTGACCTCTGAACGCTCCCTGACTACATTCTGTACCACTCTTCTTTGTAAACGAATTTCCAGTTGTGTCCTTTTTTGTGTTCCTTGAATATGTCAAATTCATACTTGACTTTAGGTTTTTGCAGTTGCTGTTCCCTCTTTTAAACTCTTTTAATATTTGAGCTCAAATATCAGCTCCAAATATACTCATTTTTCTCCATAGCACATATTCCTAACCAATCTGTTTATATGTCTGTTGCTTTTCTCTCACTACTAGAATTTAAGCAACAGAGTGAGGATTTTGTCTGTCCTTTCCATGGCATTACCCTCAGGTTTTCGCATAGTATCTGGCACATTCTAGACTTTCAATAAATACTCATTGAATGGAAAGAAAGAAGAAAAGTAGGACAAAAAGGGGAAAACAAAAAGGCATGTGAGAAAAATACCAAAAAGCTTATCAAGTCACAGTGAATTGGGTTTTAGAAAAATTCTAAAGATACAAAAGGAACTTTCAGAGTTATTATTAGAACAAGAAGAAAATTAAGAGAAAGATTTTTTACTTGGATAAACAGCAAAATAATAAAAGGAAATTAAAAGAAAATTAAATTTTAATTTTATTATTGTTTTCTTGATCAAAGAGAATAAATCAATAAAAAAATAAATTTGATTGAGAATAAACCATAGAGGTCTCCAGCTTCCAGTCAAGATAGAAGAGCAAGGGTCATATTTGCCCTCTTACTCAAAATAACTGAAAAACAAACCAGGTAAACAATGAAACAATGTTTTTAAAAACATTAGACATCAGTCAGTCAAGGACAGTGATTCTTCAGAAATAGGAAACAAAGGAGATGAGCCCTAGAACTGAGCTAGCTTACTGCCTTGAGTGAGTTTCTAGTCTGTGTGTAAAGGTTATCTCAGTTGGAGCCCAGCAGGCTAAGTTGAGGAGATGTAGATGAAGAGTTAGGGAAGATCAAGCCAGTGTGAGTCTGCAGAGAAGGGGGCTGCACAGAGAGAAATACAGAAATGTGCATAGCATTTCCTTTGAGTATTCAGCTGAGTAATGATCAGTGCATGTATGTGAGGAAAATAACTGAGGCTGAGGAAAGAATTCCCTGAAAGGATAGAGAGAATGTCACTTGGCATTCACCCTGGGCTGAGAACTAAGACACTTCATAATTCATGAGGTATAGGTTAGTTTTCAGAAGTGTCTTGCCAATAGTGGGGAATACGATGGAGACTTAAGTCAAGCACTGTTCTGGTACCACCTAATAAGTTTTAAAAGCAAGACCTTAAAGGATCAAATTATTATTTCCAAGTAGCTTTACCACATTCCAGAGCAAAGCCGAAGGATATTTAAAGGTACAAAATACCCAGGACTCAACAAGGAAAAATTCACAATGTCTAACATGAAATAAAAATTTTCAGACATGGAATAAATCAGGAAAATAAAACACATAGTGAGGAATAAAATCACTCAATCTTGGTTGAAATTCCAGGGAATTATGTTGAATGAATAAAAAGCAAATCCCTAAAGGTTCTATTCCATTTATTTGCAAATCCTCAATCATACTAAATGATTCCATTTATTTAACATTTTTGAAATGACAAAATTTTAGAAATGGAGAATAGATGAGTTGTTAGGAATGAGGGATGGGACTATGATGAGGGCAAGACAGACATGGGTATAGTTTTAAATGCACAACATGAGGGTTCTTGTGGTGATGGAACTGTGCCTTGACTGTGGTGGTAGATACACAAACCTACATATGGGATAGAACTGTACAGAACTACATACACATACACACCCATGGATGGGTAAAGTAAAATTGGGGAAATCTGAAAAAGATCAGTGCTCTGAATCAGCATATTCTGGTTATTATATTACATTGATTTTGCATGATGTTACCATTGGGGAAATTGGGTAAAGGGTACATGGAATTCTCTGTATTAGTTCTTACAGTTGCATGTGAACCTACAATTAAATGAATAAAAATTTCAATAAAAAATAAATTGAAACTGATTCAGACTGACAGATTTTAGAATTAGCAGATAAGAACACTGACATAATTATTGCAACTGGATTCCATATGTTAAAAAATACAAAGTTATGCAAGACAGTAAAAAAAAATGACCCCTATTGAACTTCTAGAGATAAAAACTCTGAGATGAAAAATACAGTGGGTGAAATTAAGAGATTAGAAATTGCAGAAGAGATAAGTAAACTTGAAGACAGCAATAGAAACTATTCAAAATGAAATGGAGAAAGAAGAGACCAAAAAAAAAAAAAACCAAAACGAATAGTAACAGTGATCTGTGGGATGACTCAAGTATAATTTAAGTTTGCAATTGGAATCCCTGAAGGAAAAAAGAGAGGAGGGGACAAAAAAATATTAAAGAAATAATGACTAAAATTTTCATGGATTTGATGAAAACTATATGCCCAGAGACCTAAGAAAGGAAATAAATCTCAAACACAAAAAGTTTTGAAGAAACCCATCCCTGTCTTATATTTAAGACTTCAAGCCATTTTGAATTTATTTTCATGCATGGTGTGAGGGTGTGTTCTAGCTTCATTGATTTATATGCAGATGTCCAGGTTTCCCAGAAATATTTGACGAAAAGACTGTCTTTTTTCCATTTGATGTTCCTGCCTCCTTTATCAAAGATTAATTGACCACAGGTGTCTGGGTTTATTTCTGGGTTCTCTATTCTGTTCCATTGATCTATATGTCTGTTTTGGTACCAGTACCACACTGTCTTGATTACTGTGGCTTTGTAACAGTGCCTGAGGTCTGGGAGGGTTATGCCTTCTGCTTGGTTTTTGTTCTTCAGAATTGCTTTGGCAATTCTGGGTCTTTCATGTTTCCATATAAATTTTTGGATTGTTTGTTCTAGTTCTGTGACAAATGTCATAGGTAATTTGATAGGGATTGCATTGAATCTGCAGATTGCTTTGGGTAGTATGGACATTTTTGCAATATTAATTTCTCCAACCCAGGAGCATGGAATATCTTTCCCTTTCTTTACACCATCAAACTCCTGGAAGAGAAGATAGGCAAAACATTCTCTGACATCAACATCATGAATATTTTCTCAGGTCAGTTTCCCAAAGCAACAGAAATAAGAGCAAAAATAAACCAATGGGACCTAATCAAACTGACAAGCTTCTGCACAGCAAAGGAAACCAAAAAGAAAACAAAAAGACAACTTACAGAATGGGAGAAAATAGTTTCGAATGATGCAATTGACAGGGGCTTAATCTCTAGAATATACAAGCAACTTATATAACTCAACAGCAAAAAAGCCAGCAACCCAATGGAAAAATGGGCAAAAGATCTGAATAGATATTTTTCCAAGGAAAATATACAGATGGCCAACAAGCACATGAAAAAATGCTCAATATCACTAGTTACTAGAGAAATGCAAAGCAAAACTACCATGAGATACCACCTCACACCAATCAGAATGGCCATCATTAATAAGTCCACAAATAACAAATGCTGGAGGTGGTGTAGAGAAAAGGGAACCCTCCTGCATTGTTGGTGGGAAAGTAAGCTGGTACAACCACTATGGAGAACAGTTTGGAGATACCTTAGAAATCTATGCATGCAACTACCATGTGACCCAGCAATCCCACTCTTGGGCATATATCCAGACAAAACTTGCCTTGAAAAAGACACATGCACCCACTTGTTCATTGCAGCTCTATTCACAATAGCCAAGAGCAGGAAACAACCCAAATATCCACCAACAGATGATTGGATTAGGAAGATGTGGTATATATATACACAATGGAATACTACTCAGCCATAAACAAGAACAAAATAATGCCATTTGCAGCAACATGGATGGAACTAGAGACTCTCACTCTGAGTGAAGTCAGAAGGAGAAAGACAAATACCACATGATATCACTTATATCTGGAATCTAATATAAGGCACAAATGAACTTTTCCACAGAAAAGAAAATCACAGACTTGCAGAATAGACTTGTGGTTGCCAAGGGGGAAGGGGAGGGAGTGGGGTGGTTGGGGAGCTTGGGGTTAATAGATACGAACTCTTGACTTTGGAATGGATTAGCAATGAGATCCTGCTGTTTAGGTTAGGCATTTTTTCATGTGCCCGTTGGCCATAAATTTCCTCCTTCCTTCCTTTCTCCTTCCCACTCATTCCTTCTTTCGTTTTAATTGAGCAACTTTACCATGCCAGTAGCCTTTCCAGGGCACCCCAAAAAAGGAAGGTAGTGAGTCCAGAATGTAAGCCCTTGGCCTGTGTTACCTGGAGAGGGTAGGTCCTCAGCTGCCTGGCTGCCTGGGTCCCTGCTGGCCCTGGGGCAGGACTCCAGGTGCACAGTGAGTGTTGGGCAAGTGTGCCTGTAAGGAACACGCCAGTCTACGTGGCCAGCACCCCAGGTGTCAGGCAAGGTGTTCATGCAGCATTGGCTGAAACAGACCCAATTGCACCTGGGCATCCCGGGTTTCTAATCCCATGTTGGGTCTGAGAACCTTGGAGGAGGTTGCAGAGAAGGCTCTAAGGCAGGTGGGACCCGGGATCTCAGCAGCTTCCAGAGGGCCGCTGAAGTTCTGAAGATGGACTGAGATCTCAGACCTAGTGCTGCGCTCTTCGTGGCATCGGGACAGCCCTCTGATTCAGTTGATCTTTCCATTGATTAGAAGCATGCAGCTGAGATGGGATTGCGTGTGGAAAGGGCCACGTGGCAGGATGTGGAGGCGGCCTCCAGGAGCTGGAGGCCTCAGTGATGCAGTTGTGAGGATCTAGATTCTGCCAGGCACTTCATGGGCTCTAAAGGGGACCCCACAGAATACAGCTCTGACTCACCATGATTGCAGCCAGTGAGACTCTCGGCAGAGAATCAGATTTGCTCAATCAAAAAAATCTGCAATTTCAAGGAGCAAGCCCAACACGTTCCAAGTAGTTTGAACAGAAATAAAAAATCACACCTCTATGTTATATTTAAACAATAGATAACTGAGGACAAAAAATAATACTTGAAAAGGAACAGGAGAAAAAGATTGATTAGCTGAAAGTAAAATGCAGAGCAGACTGGAGCTCAAATTCTCTGCTAAAAACGACAAAATTCACAACTAATGGCTGAGCAATCTTCAGCCAAATGGACTGGAAACCTTAAACAAGATATCCTACTCCAGAAGAAAAAGAGGAGAACACATCAAGAGGTAGGAGGGGCGATTTCACGATATAAACAACGCCATAACTCCTGTGTGGGAAGCCCCACAGACTGGAAACTGGTTCACAGAGACTCATCTACAGGAGTGAGAGTTCTTAAACAAGAAGAGATGCAAAATACAATAACTGAAATAAAAAATTCACTAGAAGCAGCTAACAGCAGAATACAGGAGGCAGAAGAACGAATAAGCAAGGTGGAGGACAGATTAGTGGAAATTACAGATGCAGAACAGAAAAGAGAAAAAAGCCTGAAAAGGAATGAAGAGAGTCTCAGAGAAGTCTGGGACAACGTTAAATGCACCAACATCTGTGTTACAGGGGTGCCAGAAGGAGAAAAAGGAGAAAAGGGGACAGAAAAAATATTCCAAGAGATAATAGCCAAAAATTTCCCTAACATGGGAAAGGAACCACTCACTCAATCCAGGAAGCACAACGAATACCATATAAAATAAACCCAAGGAGGAATATACCGAGACACATATTAATCAAACTGACCAAAATTAAAGACAAAGAGAAAATCTTGAAAGCAGCTAGGGAAAAGAAACAAATAACATACAAGCGAAACCCGATAAGGTTATCAGCAGAATTTTCAGCAGAAACTCTGCAGGCCAGAAGGGAGTGGCATGATATACTTAACACGATGAAAGGAAAAAACCTCCAACCAAGATGACTTTACCCAGCAAGGTTCTCATTCAGATTTGAAGGAGAAATCAAAACCTTCACAGATGAGCAAAAGCTGAGAGAATTCAGCAGCACAAAACCAGCCTTACAACAAATACTAAAGGAACTTCTCTAGGCAGAAAAGAAAAGACAGCAACAGCAAACAACAATACCACAAATGACAAGGCTCACCAGTAAAGGTATATATACAGTAAAGATACAAAATCATCCATGCACAATTATACCACCGAAAATCAGAAACCATGAGAAGAGGAGGGTATAAATGCAGGACACTGGAGATGAACTTGCAATTAAGAGAACAACTTAATCTCATATACAAATACACTCATATCAAAACTTCAGAATAACTGAAAACCAAAAATCTACAATTGATACACAAACAAATTAGAAAAATCAACTCAAATTCAACACTAAAGATAGTCATCAAATCAGAAGAGGAGAGAACAAGAGAAGAAGGAAAAAAAAGAGCAACAAAAAACAAATCCAAAGTAATTAATAAAATGGCAATAAGAACATACATATCAATAATTACATTAAATGTTAATGGACTAAACTCCCCAACCAAAAGACATAGATTGGCTGAATGGATACAAAAACAAGATCCATACATATGCTGCCTTCAAGAGACCCACTAGGGACACACACAAATCGAAAGTGAGAGGATGGAAGAAATTATTCATGCAAACAGGGATCAAAAGAAAACTGGAGTAGCCATACTTATAACAGACAAAATAGACTTTAAAACAAAGCATATTTTAAGGGACAAAGAAGGTCATTACATAATGATAAAGGATCACTCCAAGAAGAAGATATACCCATTTAAAAATATCTACACACCCAACATAGGTTCACCACAATATATAAGGCAACTGCTAACAACCTTAAAAGGAGAAATTGACAATAACACAGTAGTAGTGGAGGACATTAACACCCCACTTACTGCAATGGACAGGTCATCCAGACAGAAAATCAATAAGGAAACACAGGCCCTGAATGAAGCATTAGAACAGATGGACTTAATAGTTATTTATAGGACATTCCATCCAAAAGCAACAGAATACACATTCTTCTCAAGTGCACAGGGAGCATTCTCTAAGATTGATCACATCCTGGGCTACAAAGCCAACCTCGGTAACTTTAAGAAAATTGAAATTATATCAAGCATCTTTTCCGACCAAAATGCTATACGACTGGAAATCAACAATAAGAAAAAAACTGCAAAAAACACAAACATGTGGAGACTCAACAACATGCTACTAAAACAATCAATGGATCACTGAAGAAACCAAAGAGGAAATTTAAAAATACCTGGCAGCAAATGACAATAAAGATACAACACTCCAAAACCCATGGGATGTAGCAAAAGCCATTCTAAGAGGTAAGTTTATAGCAAGACAAGCCCACCTCAGGAAACAAGAAAAAGCTCAAATAAGCAAGCTAACTTTACATCTAAAGCAGCTCCAGAGAGAAGAACAGACAAGACCTAAAGTTCGCAGAAGGATAGAAATCATAAACATCAGAGCAGAAATCAATGAAACAGAAATGAAGAAAACCATAGAAAAGATCAATGAAACGAAAAGCTGGTTCTTGGAAAAGATCAACAAAATTGATAAACACGTAGCCAGACTTCTCAAGAAAAAAAGAGAGAGGACTCAAATCAATAAAATTAGAAATGAAAAAGGAGAAGTAAAAACAGACGTCATAGAAATACAAAGGATCATTAGAGACTACTATATGCAAGTATACGCAAATAAAATGGAAAACCTAGAAGAAATGGACAGATTCTTAGAAAAGTACAATCTTCCAAGACTAAACCAAGATGAAATAGAAGAGATGAGTGGACCAATCACATGTACTGAAATTGAAACTGTGATTAAAAAACGTCCAACAAACAAAAGTCCAGGACCAGATGGCTTCACAGGCGAATTCTATCAAACATTTAGAGAAGTGCTAACAACTCTCCTTCTGAAACTATTTCAAAAAATTGCAGAGGAAGGGACACTCCTAAACTCATACTATGAGGCCACCACCAACCTGATACCAAAACCAGACAAAGATACCACAAAAAAAGAAAATTACAGGCCAATTTCACTGATGAACATCAATGCAAAAATCCTCAACAAAATACTAGCAAACCACATCCAACAATACATTAAAAGGATTGCACATCATGATCAAGTGGGATTTATCCCAGGGATGCAAGGGTTCTTCAACATCCTCATATCCATCAGTGTGATACACCACATTAACAAACTGAAGAATACAAACCATATGATCCTCTCAGTAGAGGCAGAAAAAGCCTTTCACAAAACCCAACACCCATTTCTGATAAAAACCCTTCAGAAAGTGGGCACAGAGGGAACCTACATCAACACAATAAAGGCTGTATATGAGAAACCCACAGCTAACATCATTCTCAATGGTGTAAAGCTAAAAGAATTCCCACTGAGATCAGGAACAAGACAAAGATGTCCTCTCTCGCCATTATTCTTCAGAATAGCTTTGGAAGTCCTAGCCACAGCAATCAGAGAAGTACAAGAAATAAAAGGAATCCAAATTGGAAAGGAAGAAGTAAAACTATCACTATTTGCTGATGATGTAATACTATACCTGAAGAATCCTAAAGACTCTACCAGAAAACTGTTAGAGCTCATCCATGAATTTGGCAAAGTCGCAGGATACAAAATTAATACACAGAAATTGACTGCATTTCTATACACTAACAATGAAAGAGCAGAAAGAGAAATTAGGGAAGCAGTCCTGTTTACCACTGCTTCCAAAAGAATACAGTATCTAGGAGTAAACCTACCTAAGGAGACAAAAGACCTGTACTCTGAAAACTATAAGACACTGAGGAAATAAATCAAAGATGACATAAACAGATGGAAAGACATACCATGTTCTTGGAATGGAAGGGCCAATATTATGAAAATGACTATACTACCCAAAGCAATCTACAGATTCAATGCAATCCCTATCTAATTACCAAGGACATTTTTCACAGAACTGGAACAAAGTATCTTAAAGTTTGTTTGGAAGCACAAAAGACCCAGAAGAGCCAAAGACATTTTCTTTCTGAAAAAGAAAAATGGAGCTGGAGGAATCAGGCTCCAGTGCTTCAGACTATACTACAAAGCAACAGTCATCAAAGCCATATGGTACTGGCACAACACAAAGACAGAAATACAGATCAGTGGAACAGGATGGAAAGCCCAGAATTCAACCCACGCACCTACAGCCAACTAATCTATGACAAAGGAGGCACAAATACACAATGGAGAAAAGACAGCTTGTTCAATAAGCGGTGCTGGGAAAACTGGATGGCCACATGGAAAAGAATGAAATTAGAACCCTCCCTAACACCATACACAAAAATCAACTCCAAATGGATTAAAGACCTAGATATAAGACCAGACACTATAAAACTCTTAGAGGAAAACACAGGCCAAACACTCTCTGACATAAATGACAGCAACATCTTCTCAGATCCACCTATCAGAGTAATGACAGTAAAAGCAAAAATAAACAAATGGGACCTAATCAAACTTAAAAGTCTCTACACAGTAAAGGAAACCCTAAACAACATGAAAAGACAACCCACAGAATGGGAGAAAATCTTTGCAAATGAATCAACTAACAAGGGATTATGTTCCAAAATTTATAAACACCTTCTGCAGTTCCATAGTAAAAAAACAAACAACCCCATCAAAAAACGGGCAGAAGATCTAAACAGACAATTCTCCAAAGAAGACATATGGATGGCCAAAACACATGAAAAGATGCTCAACATCACTCATTATTAGAGAAATGCAAATCAAAACCACTCCGAGGTATCACCTTACTCCAGCCAGAATGGCCGTCATCAAAAAGTCTACAAACAATGAGTGCTGGAGAGGGTGTGGAGAAAAAGGAACCCTAGTACACTGTTGGTGGGATTGTAAATTGGAGCAACCACTGTGGAAAACAGGATGGAGATTCCTCAGAAAACTAAACATAGAACTACCATTTGATCCATCAATCCCACTCCTGGGCATCTATCCAGAGAAAACCATGACCTGCAAAGACACATGTACTCTGATGTTCATTGCAGCACTATCTGCAATAGCCAAGATATGGAAACAGCCTAAATGTCCATCGACAGAGGACTGGATCCAGAAGATGTGGTCCATATACACAATGGAATATTACTCAGCCATTAACATGAACGAAATATCAGTACTTTTAGCAACATGGATGGACTTAGAAATTATAATGCTAAGTGAAGTCAGCCATACAATGAGACACCAACATCAAATGCTTTCACTGACATGTGGAATCTGCAAAAAGGACAGACTCAACTTCTTTGCAGAACAGATGCTTACTCACAGACATTGAAAAACTTACTAGAGGAGATAGTTTGGGAGGTAGGGGGATGTGCTTGGGTTGTGGGATGGAAATTCTATAAAATTGGATTGTGATATCATTAATAAATAAATAAATAGATCCTGCTATGTAGCACTGGGAACTATGTCTAGTCACCTATGATGGAGCATGATAATGTGAGAAAATAGAAATGTGTACATGTATGTGTAACTGGGTCACCATGCAGTACAGTAGCAAAAAAATTGTATTGGGGAAGTAACTATTAAAATAATAATAACAATAAATGCACATAGATTCCAAAAAAAAAAAAAAAAGGAAACCATCCTAAGGCACATCATAATCAATCTGCTCAAAACCAGAGATAAATAAAAATTTTTAAAAGCAACTGGGAGCTAGGGGAACATGTTATGTACCGAAGACTAAAGTGAAAGATGATAAAGAGATTCCTTAATGAAAACAGAGCTGTGAGAAGACTGAGATCTTATCTTTAAAGAATGTTTTTAAAAAATCCCCCCAAACAGTTAACCTAGAACTCTATATTTAACAAAAATATCTTTCAAAAATGAAGGTGATGTAAAGCTTTTTTTAGATATACACAGCTGAAAGGATTCAAGTAATGATAAAGTTTTTAGGAAGAAGAAAAATAACACCAGATTGAAATATGGATCTAAGACAAAAGGGATGTAGAGTACCATAAATAGGAGTTACATAGCTAAACATATAAAATCTTTTTCTTTATTATTTAAAGTCAATCAACAATTTTTTTGACTGCCCTGCAGCATATGGAGTCCCAGGCCAGAGATCAGATGCAAGCCACAGTTGTGCTGCAGCTGCTGCAACACCAGATCATTTAACCACTGTGCTGGACTGGGGATCAAACTTACGTCCCAGCCCTGCAGAGATGCTGCTGATCCCACATCACACAGTGGGATCTCCAGAAAATTTAAATTTTAAAAAATGTAGTATGGGATGATAAAGGAAAACAGAAAGAGAAGAATAAATATCAAATATGACAAATACAAAATAAAAAACCAGGGACAAATAGCAAAATGATAGTCTTAAAACCTAACCACATCAGGAATTCCCGTCGTGGCTCAGTGGTTAACGAATCCGACTAGTAACCATGAGGTTGCGGGTTTGATCCCTGGCCTCGCTCAGTGGGTTAAGGATCCGGTGTTGCCGTGAGCTGCAGTGTAGGTCACAGACACCGCTCAGATCCCACGTTGCTGTGGCTCTGGCGTAGGCTGGCGGCTACACCTCCAATTGGGCCCCTAGACTGGGAACCTCCATATACTGCAGTAGTGGCCCTAGAAAAGGTAGAAAGACAAAAAACAACAACAACAACAAAAAAAAAAACAAAAAAAAAAACTAACCATATCAATAACCATACTAACCATAAGTGGTCTAAACACCCCAATTAAAAAGCAGAGGTTGCCAGACTTTAACAAAACAAAACAAAACAAAACAAAAGCAAAGTCCAACCATATGCTGCTTACAAAAATCACACTTTAAATATAATGACAAATGAAAAAGAAAAATTCTATTAACACTGATTGAAAGAAAGGTAGAAGGGCATCTGTAACAGCTCAGGCTGAAAACAACCCAGATATCCAGGTGAATAGATACATAACCTAATTGTGGTATATTCATATAGTAGAATGTAACTCAATAAAAAAAGAAAAAAAAAACCTACCAACTCGTGTATTAGCAAGAGTCAATCTCAAAGTGATCATCCTGAGTGAAAGACGCCTAATGAAAAAAAAAGAGTACTTTACATTTATGTAAAATTATAGAAAATGGAAACCAATCTATAGTGACAGAAAGCAGATCCATGATTGCTTGGGGATGTCAAGGGGCTGGTGATAAAAGGGAGATATGTTCATTACCTTAATTGCAATGATGATTTTACATATGTTAAAACATCAAATTGTGCTCCTTAAATATATGTTGTTAAATGTATATCAATTATATCACAATAAAACCATTAAAAATAAATAAATAAAAGGAACAACTCTTCCTTACAGAAGAATTCCAATGAATAAATGCAAGAGAAACGAGGAATACAGAAAATCACTTTTAGAACACCACCGTAATAACTGTGGCAGGCATGATAAATGAATGCTAAAAATAGTAGGTGAAGGTTTAAGAAGAAACAAGATATATGCATAATATCAAGGTATCTGCTTTCAAGTATTTATTAATTACAAAGAGGGAAAAGAGCAACTTTACAGCCTTTATAGTAGGCTTTACAGAAATCTAACAGACACCTATTAAGCCAAGTGATCACGGTTAACATTATTAGTAATAGGACATAATCAACATCATTCACCTCCTGCTACAATGCACTGAGAAGGGGATATCATCGTCAATTACTGTCCCCCAAATGCATAATCTCAATCTAATCAGGAAAAAAAAATCACACACGCCCAAACTGAGGAACATCCAACAAACTTCCTGACTAGTTAGTTTAAAATGTCATGGTCATGAAGGATAAGAAGAGACTAAAGAACTCTATCAGGTTTGAGGAGACAGACATGAAAACAATATGCAATGTGGGATCCTGGATTGTATCTTAGAAAGAAAGAGCATATTAATGGAAAAACTGGTGAAATCAGAATAAAGTCTATTTCAGGTAACAGTGTTGTATCAATATTACTTTCTTAGTTTTGATCATTGGATTATGGCCATGCAAGATGTTAACATTGCGGGAGGGAGGTAAAGCCTACGTGGAAATGCTCTGTACTGTTTTTTGCAACTGTCTTATTAGCATAAATTATTTCAAAATAAAAAAAATGTAAAGAGAATAAATCACAGGTGCAGACAGGTGAAGAAACAGTAACAGATCTCTTATCTGCTTTAACAGATCTGTTACTGGCATCTTGACCTACATGATTGCCTGAAGAAATGACTGCGAGAACCTGAAGATGAAATGATGAGATTGATGATGGCAATCTTTGAAGAACTATAGAGACTGGAAGAGAAAGGGTGCAAGACTGGATAATGACACTAGTCCTAATATTTGTGAAAAGAAAAAGAATGTGGAGATCTCAAATTACAAAACAGTCAGGCTTTAAGTTGTGCTTTTTAAGCCCTGCAAGCCTTCTAGAAGGAATTAATGAACAGACAGTCTTACATGTGTTAAGAAACTTCTTTCTAAACAAAGGAAGGCAGTGATAACTATGAGCTAATTCATCTTCACCAAGAACAAGTCATATTAGACTAACTCCAATCATTTCCTGAAATTATTACATGGTTGGCAGATCTGAAAAATACTCTAGAGCTAGTAAATTTGATTTCAAGAAGGAATTTAGCAAAGTCATTAGAAATCTTGTAGATAAGATAGTAAAATAAGAGCTAGATGACATTTCAAAAGTCGTATATATTTATTATTGACTGAATGACTGCAGACTTATGACTCAATGTCCAAGTTCAGTCTCCTATTAGAATTCTCTATTGGCAGATGAAAAGGCCTTTTCTCTGCAATCCTACACCAATAAACATTTTCCATTAAGTAGGATGAATAAACACTGAAATGGAAGAATGGCTGATGGTTACAGAATAGAATTAGGATCCAATATACTCCTAAAGGGATTCTGAAGATCACCTTTAGAAAATAAGATCAAATGGAAGATGGAAGAAATAAAATGTATAATATATGATATAAAAAGACATTTTTTGGCTAAATGTAAGCTCAGTAAGTCTTGCTGCTGATACAGAATTCTAATAGGAAATTGAACTTGGATGCTGAATCATAAGTCTGCAGTCATTCAGTCAATACAATATAGAGGGTAAAAAGGCCAACAGGATCATACTTATCAGAGAGTGATATTCAGCCTACATTAGAATGGAGAATTCTTCTAATAAACTGTAAACTTTTCCATATTTCATTCATCAAATGGAGAAAATAAATAGGATGAGACAAATACTTATTAAGCACTGGTAACAGAGGCTGCACAGTAATTTTCCTATTGTGTCTATAGAGGTAACCTTACTTTAACTAGAATCTTATATATTATCTAATGTATTAGATTTCATCTGAGACTACATTATTTAAAAGAAAAGCTTTCCTATATTTATAAATAAAACAACCCCCTGAAAAGTCAATGATCTTTTAAAATATAAGGATTAGAAGACAGAAATATAGGGGCTACAGGATACACACTCATGAATTAACCAGAGAATAATAAAGCCAAATATAATGGAGTAGGCCATGTAATCAGTTTGCAAGGGATTGGCAACTTCTGCTGAATGGTTTGCCTGAATATCAATCCTTTTCCATTTCACACATTTTTATCTCACAGAAAGATACTGAGCTAGGATTTTCAGCGTGAGAATAGAGAGAAAGGACACCAACTGAGTAATATCTGAGGTCTAAAATAAGAATTCTTTGTAATTATAAGGATGTGTGTGGGGCATGAGATGATGTAAGGAGTCTAGGAAAGGGATGGTAAATAAGTTTTAATTTACATGCTGTATGATATATCATGGATTTCAGCATAAAACAAGAGAGAGTACACTCAAATTGGGCAATTTGTGAAAAAATTTAACAGCAAAGATGTGGGCAAGATTTAGGGGAACTGGCAAGGGATAGTACATAACCCCAGGGCTAGCAATACAAGAGACCCATTATCACCCCAAAGTCAGAAAAGAGCAGTTTCTGGAATTGAAGGTGTTGATAGGTATTAGGTCGTTCAGTCAAAAGATGAAGCCAACCTGTGGCAAGCCCGCGAAAACAAATACTTTTTTTTTTTTTTCTTCATTTTTAGGGCCATACCCACAGCATATGGAAGTTCCCAGGTTAGGTGTTGAATTAGAGCTGCAGCTGCTGACCTACACCATAGCTCACGGCAACGCCAAATCCCCAACCCCCTGAACAAGGCCAGGGATTGAACCTGCATCCTCATGGATACTAGTCAGATTCGTTTCTACTGCACCACAATGGGAACTACATAAAAATAAATATCTTAATATCCCATTTCCTGATCTTCTATGAATGCCTCCCAGCAAACCCACGTGGAAGACAGAGGGCAAGAAAGCTCTCAATGTAGTCCCAAAGGTGACTGCACAAAGAACTGGGTGAAAAATAAGCAGGATATCCTAATTGATTGACAATAGTTGCCTACAACACCAACAGAAAAGGATTCTGTGATGTCATTCAAGCTGAGTAAGACAAATAACCCTGAGAAGCATATACCTATCAGAATGGCATGAGGCAGTGTCGGCATGTGCTTATAAGTCCTATGTTCATAATAAGCATGTGATGGAGAAATGGCAGCCTATGTGTTGTAAGTTTCTCAACCCTGGACCATGAAGACTTTCATATTTCTATTTTTTCCGAATGGTAAATAGCTGTACTAACAAATAAAACAAAAGAGGAACAAATTTGAGAGCAGGGATAATACATTTAATTTAGGCTGGGGTGACTTTGAAATTCCCAAAGATCATCCATGGATACATGAATGTGATGTTCAGTGGGGAAGTCTTGACTGGAAATGGGAGTTTTGGGAATCAATAGTTTATACACGATAGTTGAAACCATAAAAGTGGAAAGAAACTGAGTAAAGAGAGTTACGGCAAGTATGAAATCTGGTGAACATGAACATTTTAAGTGGAGGGCATAAAAAATTTGCAAGAAAAAGAGCAAGAATAGTCAGAAGGTTACAAGCAGTACCCATGGGATGCAGATTCAAAGAAACCAAGGGAGTAGAATATTTGTAGAAGAATGTTGCCATGACTGTCGCCTAGAAGATTACAGGTGCTCTTGGTGAGAGCAGTTTCAGGAATATAACAAAAGGCAGAACCTAATTTCAGTGGGATGAGAAGTTAATGAGAGATAAGAATGTGAACACTGCAAATATTGCTCTTCTGAATACAATGGATGAGGTGAAAAGAATGAGTGGATGGTAGTTAAGTGAAAACAGGATCAAAAGAGTAGTTTTTAGAGTAACAGAACAAAATTAAAGCATGAGGAGAAGGAGCTAATGGGTGAAAGTGAATAAATAAGGATGAAAGAACTATTAGAGATGGCTAGAGCCCATTCTACTAGTATATCCCTAAGGCTAGATGCCTTGCCCACACTTCTCAAAACAGGTGACTGACTATCCTAGGTATATAAGTTAATTAATAATCTATTAAGAAAAGATGAGTCGAGGGGAGTTTCCACGGTGGCTCAGTGGGTTAAGAACCTGACATAGTATTCATTTGGATCCCTGGCCTTGATCAGTGGGTTAAGGATCTGGTGTTGCTGCAAGCTGCACCATAGGTCACAGATGAAGCTTGGATCTGGTGTTGCTGTGCCTGTGGACTGCACTTGCAGCTCCAATTAGACTTTCATGTGCTGCGGGTGCAGCCATAAAATGAAAACAAACAAAAAAACCCCAAAACCAAAAAACAACAACAACAACAACAACAACAAAAAAAAAAAAAAAAAAAAAAAAAAAAGGAAAAGATGAGTTGAGCCAATTGGATTCTCTTTGTTAGGAGTATGAACTAAGAAATATGGAAATAACTGGCTGATTAGCAAAGGAAACTCAGGAGAAAGGGTAGTGATTAAAAGAAAGAAAGAAGAGAATAGTAATGAGCAATGTTAAAGTTCATTTAGACAAAATACCAATTGTGAGTGGATAATGGAAGGTAGAGTATGAAGAAGTTAGATCTTTAGGGAAACAGAATAGAACAGAGATATGTAGGGGGATAGGCAGAGGCTCCAAGAGAGACCGTGTCCCTCCAAAAGAGTGACACAGATAGTTGCTTTGGTTTTTGAGAGCTTTCCAGTTATGGTGCATTAGTATCCTTACACTAACTTACCTTTTCTATTAATTTGAATGGGTTTCTGTTCCTCATATCCCAAACTCTGACACTAAGACAAGGACTGAAAGCAAAGCCATGGAGGACACAGGAAAGAAAAAGTCGAGTAAAAAAAGGTTGCTTAGAACAGGAAGGGAAAATCCAATGCTCAGAGATCCTAGGAAAAAAAGGACAAGAGTTGATGAAGGAATTGGAAGGAAGTTCATAGCTCAAACATTTATCAAAAAACAAAAAAGAGGAGTACTCTTGTGGCACCACAGGTTAAGGATCCAGCATTTCACTGCAGCAGCTCGGGTTGGTGCCGTGGTGCAGGTTCCATCCCTAACCTGGGAACTTCTGCATGCCACGGGTGTAGTCAAAAAGAAAAAAAAGGAGTTCCTATTGTGGCTCAGTGGTTAACGAACCTGACTAGTATCCATGAGGACATGGGTTCGGTCCCTGGCCTCGCTCAGTGGTGTGAGCTATGGTGCAGGTTGCAGATGCGTCTTGGATCCCGCGTTGCTGTGGCTGTGGTGAAGGCCGGCAGCTACAGTTCCAATTAGACCCCTAGTCTGGGAACCTCCATATGCCGTAGGTACAGCCCTAAAAAGACAAAATAAATAAATAAATAAAATAAAATAAAATTGAATGAGTTAATAAGCATCCAAAAAAAAAAAAAAAAAAAAGCTGAGAACTAAAGAGCCACAGAGCAAGCCCAAAGAAACCAGAGGGAAGGAAATATAAATAAAGGGGCGGGTGATGCAGAGAATAACATCAACAACCTGCACAACAGTAACAAATAAGAATAGCAAGCCAAAAGTCGATTCTCTGGAAAGATTAATAACGTAAGCAGATGTTGGGCAAGAATGAAAAAGAACAAAAGAGAATGTGCAAATAAAATACAGAATGAAAAATAGGAAATAACTACAGACATTACAAGATTGAAAAAGGAGATTGGGTACTATGAAAAACTATATATTAAAATATTTGAAAATAGAAATAAAATAGATAAATGCACAGGAAGATATAAAATATCTCAACTGTTACAAAAAGAAATAAAGAACTTGAGTAAGTAATACAGAAATTGAAGTAATAGTCAAAGACCACCCCTCTGAAGAAACACAGGCAGATGATTATACCAGTAGGTTCAAGAAAATTTTAAGAGATAGAGAAGTCCTATTTTATGAAGTTGTTCCAGAAAGGAACAAAAGCTACCCAAGTTATTTATGAAGCTAATTTAATCTTAGCTAATAAGATAAAAACAACATAACAAAAACCAATCCAGCCACCTGGTGAATTTGGTATGGAAGAAAAGCAAAAATACAACCTCAGATGTTTGTTACTGCACAAACATATTTACTACTTATAAAATCTTAAGTCAGATTTGTAACATAAAGCAGTAAATAAATGTAAGTTATATACCTGACAGTAATAAGTTAACTTTGCCTAAGTATCTACCTTAAAGTTATAAGCACGACCTTTTCCTCCCAATGCAAGACTACAATATATCCTCTGTGGTTCACAACAATCACTATTCTTTCTCCCAATCTGCCAGCCTCCCCCTCTCTTTCACTGTACTGTGTCACTGCTATTAATCCCTCAGGTGTGTTGGGGTTGAATATGAACTTCAAGAACATCTGCTCTGTCTTCAGTTCGTTTGGGAGGAGGCTGGACTTTTTCTTTCAGAGTTGGTGAACTTCAGATTAAGACGACCTCTCAAATCAAGATAAAGGTGAGAAGAGACCAGGGTCCCGGACAAGAAGATGTCTGCTGCTGGCTCCCCAAATTTGGTATGTCCGGTTAACCTTTTAGGATAACCTAGAAGCACTGGTGTGTAAGGCACAGGAGTCAATGAGATTAGCAGTTTGTTGTTTTGATTGTTGGGGGTGCACAATCTGTTTCTCATGGCTTCAACATTTACTTCCTCCTAATCTGTGAAGATGACAAAAGGCTAGCAATGCCTTTGGAAAAGGGAGATGTCAATCACATACCATGCTCCTCTTCTGTTTTATTTCAATTGGTTAGGGGAAGAGAAAAGCTTGGGTAGTATACTGTTTACTTTCCTTAATTTCAGATTTTTGACTCTGGAGGTGATGTAAATTTTTATGTTAGTATCACAGGGATTGTAGAGGAGATTTTGAAACCTATGGAAAAGAGAGAAGGTGAGCATAAATTTAAAAGATTAGAGAGGAATACTTTCCCACAGGATTGTCAAACTTCTTAATTTTCTAAAATACTCTGATAGTTTCTTTTACCTGTATCCAGAAACTCTTACAAAGGTGAGAGCTGAATAATTTGTCAGAACGTCTTTATCTTTATTTTCCTTGGTCTCTACATAACAAAAAAGATATCAAAAGGCCTGCAGCTTATAATGTTTCTGGGAAATAACTAAATCCCCATAATGCAGGAATAAAAGAAATACCTACTAGTAGAGAAGTATAGACTCAAAGGCTGGAGAGCAGTGGCATTTTTTTGAACTTAGTTAAAAACTGCTTTAAGTTGTAGCTATGTTGAAAGAATGAAAGTGAATCTTTCATTGTAAACATTATTTCCTGAGTCAATACTGGGCTAAAATATTTCTTTAAATAAAGCAAGAGATAATAATTCCCAAACTCACTGTAACAAGAAAGAATGGGACAGATTTTACATATGCTACCTATAAGTCCAGACCTGATAAACACAGGGTAGCTATAGGCTGGAAAGGATGAAGAGAAGTTCCTCAGGTAAACTGGTATGGGAAAGACCATTTAGTTCAGAGCCAGAGAGCTGTCTGGATCTCTTTAAGTCACTGTTTGACTTAAACCAAGGTATAAAAGGGGTGTAATGCAGATATAATACCATTAAGAAGTAACTGGAAAGATGTTTAATATCACTAATTATCAAGAAAATGCAAATCAAAATGAGGTCCTTACACCTGTTAGAATGGCTATCATCAATGAGACAACAACAACAACAAACAGGTATTGGCAAGGATGCAGAGAAAAGGGACTTGTGCACTGTTGGTAGGAATATAAACTGCTGCAACAGCTATGGAAAACAGTATGGAGGTTCTTCAAAAATTTAAAAATAAATTACCATATGACCCAGCAGTTCCACTTTTGGGTATTTATCTAAAGAAAATGAAGACACTAATTTGAAAAGATATATGCACCCCACCCCATGTTCACTGCTCCATTATTAAAGCCAGGAGATGGAAACAACCCAAGTATCCATCAATAGATGATGAATGGATAAAGAAGATGTGGTTTACATA
The DNA here is from genome assembly GCF_054392235.1 of Sus scrofa. NCBI lineage: Eukaryota > Metazoa > Chordata > Mammalia > Artiodactyla > Suidae > Sus > Sus scrofa. Next base: position 17,749,981 of record NC_139397.1, read on the forward strand.
TAAAATGGAATATTATTCATCTGTAAAAAAAATCTTGCCATGTGAAACAACATGGGTAGAACTTTAAGGCATCATGTTAAGTGAAATATATCAAAGACAAAGACAAATACTGTGCAATTTCATGTGCGTGCGGAATGTAAACAAAACCAAACAAAAACCAAGTTCATAGATACAGAGAACAGATTGGCAGTTGCCAGAGGTAGAGAGTGCGTAGTGAGTGAAATGGGTGAAGGGAGCCAAAAAGTACAAACTTCCCATTATAAAATATAAGTCATGAGGATGTAACATACAACATGCTGACTACAGTTGGTAGCACTCTGTTTCATATCTGTAAGTTGCTGAAAGAGTAGATCTCAAAAGTCCTCATTATAAGGAAAAAAAAATTTCTAACTATGATTGGTGACAGACTTGACTTATTATGATGATTATTTTGCAATGCATACTATTATTGAATCATTATGTTTTATACCTGAAACTAATATAATGTTATGTATCAATTATATCTCAATAAAAAAGCAGTTATTTGGAGGATTAAACATATCTAAAAAGGCAGGGAATAAAGCTTTCTCAGTTCTCAGGCTATGGTGTACATTAGTGGTTCTGAAATTGCGCAGTGCTTAAATTACCAGGGCTGCTTGTTAAAATTCAGATGTTCAGGGCAGACTGACAGCATTCTGACTGAGAAGGTATAGGATAGCATTTAGGCATCTGCATTTTTTAACAAGCACTTCCAGTTAATTTTGAGAGAAGTGAAGTCTAAATGCAACATATGGAAAAACACTGGTCTAAAATATAAAAAGGAAACAGCGTATTGGCAATTCTCCAGTTGATTTTGTTAATAAAACCCAATCAAATTCCATAACAAAGATTTGTAATTTGTAATCATGCTATGTTACTGTGTATTGTCTACATTGCTCTTATTACAGAAATAGCTCTGGCAATAATAAAATGTGATATCATGTCTTCCAGAAAGTGTATTCTAATATAAACTTTTGTCTACATTGGAATACTTATCTGCAATAAGTAGCACCACTTTTATAGTCAGAAAAAAACAGTGAAGTAATTTCTACCTTTTGAGAAAAAAATAGAACAAATTTATATAATGTAGTATACCAGACTGAGGGACAACTACAAAAAATTATTAAATGTTCTATTTGTTTTTCAACAGTTCAATACATCAGAGAGAACTGGAAAGAAAAACAGACACATATAAAGGTCTTTTAAAGAATATATGTTGTATATCTATGTCCACTGAGGAATAAATGCAAAGCTTAAGACAAATGAACATTAACTTGACTGTTTTCAGAATAATGATTTGTAAATATTTTCTTTCATCTGACAATTTTTTCAATACATCTGTTAGACTTTAGGATATTAAGCTTTGGCAAGATAAAGAATAACTGAAGAAATATGTCTACTATAAAAATATCTGGATGTTTCCATTAATTCTTACTTACATGCTTACTAAAATCAGGTAGATTGAACATATTAGATAGGAATGTGGGCTGTTAACAAACCCATTTTTTGTTTTAGGTGACCCCCAATGTATATTACTTGTGAAATCAATCTACGATGTCAGAAGAAAAGCTTTCTAGAATCAAAAATTACTTTCAGGCAGACAAAGAGATTTAAATAGTATCAATTACACTAAATCCAGTACTTGCTAAAATTCCTCATATACAAGGCAGAGAAATATTAAGTCACTGAGTCATTCAGTCTTGCAAAGCAAAAATATATAAAAAATATAGCTGGGTTGCAAATTAAACCTGTAAAAAACTTTTTTGCTTTGTGTACTAAAATACGAACTCATGTGATAAAACTATTTTTAGACAGATTTTCTTTTTCCTAGTGAGTACTGTTCTTTAACACTGTTTTCTGAAACATCTAAAAAAATTTCTCTAAGCCTTTAAGGAAGATAAAAAAATACCTCGAAATATAACTTGCAACTAAGATTAAATAAAATATTCAGAAACCTTAGAACATCTTATTCTCTAGTCTCCTCCATTATTAGGTTATTAGAATCTTAGTTTCACTTTATTGTACAGAGTTATGTAATTTATGAATATGCCTAGTAAAGGATGTAACCATTCCTATCCTAATCAGGCCTTTTCTCTTGCTTTTCTTGGTGAAACATGAGAAGGAATTCAAAAAGAGGTTAATATCAAGTAGATATTCACAAGAAGAATTCCTCAAAAACCCTGTCACTACTTTTCACTGGAATCAACTTGGAAAACACTGACACCTTGACTATTCTGAATCTAATACATTAGTACAACTCTCCATTTAGATCTTTACCATTGCTCAGTAAAGTTTGTAGTTTTTCCATAGAGATCTTGCATACTTTTGCTCATTTTATTTCTATGTACTTGAAGTCTTTGTGGCTGTAGTAAACAGAACATTGGGGTGCATGTATCTTTTTGATTTAGAATTCCAGGTACATGATCAGTAGTGGGATTGCTGGATCATGTGGCAAGTCTATTTTTTTTTTAAGGAACCTCCATACTGTTCATAGTGACTGCACCAGTTTACATTTCTACCAACAGTGTAGGATGTACCCTTTTCTCCATACCTTCTGTTAGTTCTGGTTTTTTTGTTTGTTTGTTTTTGTTTTTTTAGGGCCACACCTGTGGCATATGGAGGTTCCCAGGCTAGGGGTTGAACTGGAGCTACAGCTGCTGGCCTACTCCATAGCCACAGCAACACCCAGATCCGAGCAGTGTCTGCAACCTACCAACTCACGGCAACACCAGATCCTGAACCAACTGAGCGAGGCCAGGGACTGAACCTACATCCTCATGGATACTAGTCAGATTCGTTTCTGCTGAACCACGAAGGGAACTCCCATTTGTGGGCTTTTTAATGATGGCCATTCTGACTGGTGTGAGGTGGTACTTCAGTGTGGTTTTGATTCACATTTCTGTAATAATGAGTGATGTTGAACATCTTTCCATGTACCTATCGGCCATCTGTCTGTTTCCTTGAAGAAATATCTATCTAGGTCTTCTTCCCATTTTTTCGATTGGGTTTGTTTTTATCTTATTGAATTGTATGAGCTAACTGTATATTTCAGAAATTAAGCCTTTGTTGGTAGCACCATTTTCAAGTATTGTCTCCCAGTTCATAGGCTGTCTTTTCATTTTGTTTATGGTTTCCTTTATTGTGCAAAAGTTCTAAGTTTGATTAGGTCCCATTTATTTATGTTTGCTTTTATTTTTATTGCCTTGGAAGACTGACCTAGAAAACATTAGTACAATTCATGTCAGAGAATGTTTTGCCTATGTTCTCTTCTAGGAGTTTAATGGTGTTCTGTCTTTAAGTTATTAAGCCATTTTGAGTTTATTTGTGTATGGAATGAGGGTGTGTTGTAACTTCAATGATTTACATGCAACTACCCAGCTTCCCCAAAACCATCTGCTTGAAGAGATTATCTTTTATCCATTGTATATTCTTGCCTTCTTTGTCAAAGACAGTTGACCATCAAGTGTGTGGGTTTATTTCTGGGTGCTCTATTCTGTCCCATTGATGCATATGCCTGTTTTCATGCCAATATCACACTATTTTGATTACTATAGCTTTGTAGTATTGTCTAGTCTGGGAGGGTTATGCCTCCAGTTTTGTTCTTTTCCCTCAGGATTGCTATGGCAATTCCGGGTCTTTGATGGTTCCAAATAAATTTTAGGATTTGTTCTAGATCTTGAAAAATGTCATGAATAATTTGACAAGGACTACATTAAATCTGTAGATTGCTTTGGGTAGTATGGCCATTTTAAAAATATTTATTCTTCCAGGAGTTCCCGTCATGGCTCAGTGGTTAACGAATCCGACTAGGAACCGTGAGGTTTCGGGTTTGATCCCTGGCCTTGCTCAGTGGGTTAAGGATCTGGCATTGCCATGAGCTGTGGTGTAGGTTGCAGATGCGACTTGGATCCCACATTGTTGTGACTCTGATGTAGGCCGGTGGCTACAGCTCTGATTCGACCCCTAGCTTGGGAACCTCCAGGTGGTGTGGGAGCAGCCCAAGAAATGGCAAAAAGACAAAAAAAATAAAAAATTATTCTTCTAATCCATGAGCATGGTATATCTTTCCATTTCCTTAAATCATCTTCAGTTTCCTTTAACAATGTTTTATAGTTCTTAGCATATAAGCCTTTCACCTCCTTGGTCAGGTTTATTCCTAAGTATTTTGTTTTTGTGAAGCAAATTTAAAAGGGTTTTTTTTTTTTCCCTTACTTTCCCTTTCTGATATTTCATTGTTAGTGTAAAGAAATGAAGCAGATTTCTATATGTTAATCTCATATCCTGCTAACTTGTTGAATTTGTTTATCAGTTCTAATAGTTTTTGTGTGCTTCTCTCCTTTCCTAATGTAAGCATATAAGGTTATGTATCCTACACATTTGACATGTTTTAGTTTTTGTCCAGGTAGAAGTTATTTCATTTTTGGTCTATGAATTATTCAAAGGTTTTTCCTTTAAATTTCCAAATGTATAATCATTTAAAAGTTTTTCTTTTTGCTATTCACTTTTATTTATATGTCATAAGATGTGGTTTATAATATAATTCTCTAAAATGCACTAACATTTTGTGGAAAAAGATATGGTTAATTTTTGTAAATGACAAGAATGTATATGCTCTAATTATTGGATGCAAAGTTCAATCAAATGTATGTTAAAATTTATTATGATATTGATCGATTTATTCCTTTAATTTTATTGAATTTTAGCATTTTATATATTTTAAAGCCTTGTTTACTTGGTTTCTCTTCAGTTCGCATAAATCTTTCGCCTTGTTTTTTTTTTTTTTTTTTTTTTTTTTTTTTTTTTTTTGTTGTTGTTGTTGCTATTTCTTGGGCCGCTCCTGCGGCATATGGAGGTTCCCAGGCTAGGGGTTGAATCGGAGCTGTAGCCACCGGCCTACACCAGAGCCTCAGCAACGTGGGATCCGAGCCGCGTCTGCAACCTACACCACAGCTCACGGCAACGCCGGATCGTTAACCCACTGAGCAAGGGCAGGGACCGAACCCGCAACCTCATGGTTCCTAGTCGGATTCGTTAACCACTGCGCCACGACGGGAACTCCTCGCCTTGTTTTTTAAAGCCTCGTTTTTATGGATATAGAGGCTTAATATTGTTTTATATATACTTTTTTCCTCTTTTATCTGTTTTGCTTGTCCTTATTGTTGGGAAGTTTAGGCACATGTCAGTTCTCTAATACTACTTTTGTTTTGTTTAAATTTCACCCATTTCTCTCATTCCTCAAACCTTCCCTTTTGCAATTACCAATCTGTTTTCTGTATCTAAGAGTTTTTTTTTTTTTTTGTTTTTTTTTTTTTTTTTTTTTTTTTTTGTCTTTTTGCCTTTGCTAGGGCCACTCCCATGGCATATGGAGATTCCCAGGCTAGGGGTCCAATCGGAGCCGAAGCCACCGGCCTACACCAGAGCCACAGCAATGTGGGATCCGAGCCGTGTCTGCAACCTATACCACAGCTCACAGCAACGCTGGATCCTTAACCCACTGAGCAAGGCCAGGGACCGAACCTGCAACCTCATGGTTCCTAGTTGGATTCGTTAACTACTGCACCATGAGAGGAACTTCTAAGAGTTTTTTTGTTTGCTGTGGTTTTTCAAGATTTCATATATAACTGAAATTATATAGTATTTGTCTCTCTCTGACTTATTTAACTTAGCATAATGTCCTTGAGTTCCATCTATATTGTCTCAAATGGCAAGTTCTTATCCTTTTTTATTGCTGAATAATGTTCCATTATATATGGAGTGCAGTGACTATTCAGATAGGATCCTACTACTGATTAGCACAGGAATTTTGACCTGCTCCTCTATTTTCTCTTTGGGATACAATTAGCCTCAGAATTTCACATTTTATCCTACAAATCTCTTTTTTACATGTTTTTCATGTATTTGTTTTTCTCATTTATTCTTTTATTTATTCTGTTAATTATGTATTTATTTGCTTTTTAGGGCTGCACCTGTGGCATACTGAAATTCCCAGGCTAGGAGCTGAATTGGAGCTGCAGCTGCTGGCCTATGCTGGAGACACAGTAACACAGCAGTATCCGAGCTGCATCTGCAACCTACACCACAGCTCACGGCAATGCTGGCTCCTTAACCCACCGAGCAAGGCCAGGGATCGAAACTGCATCCTCATGGGTACTAGTTGGGTTCATTACTGCTGAGCTATCGTTTTAAAACATCTCTTCTAATTCTCCCTTCAGCCATGTTCAAACAGATATATAATCCATTACGCCAACCTGTGTGTTTCCTCTTAAAGCCCTCACTGTTCTCTGTTCTGCTTTGTGCTGTATGAGGTGCAGAGTTTGAAAATGCCTGGTTCTTCTCACAAGTTTCCTATTAAATTCTCCCAACACTCTTTTTTTTAATATATTTTTTATTTTCCCTAAATTCTCCCAATACTCTTAAGGCACAAATTGGAGATTATAAGGAAAGAACTGCTTTTTGGGCAAGAGGGGTGAGATGATTTTGGAACCTAGCACTTTGGGAAGAGGCAGTGACTTTTGGTCATTCTGGTTATGGTTGAGGTGATACTACTTTGATGGATCCAAAAGTGACTGCAACAGCACCCTCTCGAGTGGAGGATCAGAGACTCCAACCAAGAAATGTTATCTGCTTCTGAGCTCTGCCTACTACACCGTTTTCCTTTTTATTTGCTCTGTCAGTTATCCTCTCTTTGCCTTTCCAGTTCTTTCTAATAACCTGTATAACTAGGTCCCTGTATTATATAGTCTCTACATAAAATAATTAGAATAGTTTTTGTTTTCCTGACTAGATACTATCCATTTAAGATTTTTCATTTTGATGATTATGTTTTCCACTTTTGTAAACTCAATTCTATTGGATTATTATTTTAAGCATTTCAGATTTGCTTTTATATATTCTATATCAGCTAATTTCATTATCTGCAATGTTTGGGGTCTAAATGTATGATTTGTCATTTCTACTGTAAAAAATAAACAGAAACCTCAATTAAATGGAGTCAGGATACCAGAAGAGGGAGCTCTCATGCCCCGAGAAGACAGCCAAATAGGAAGAAGAAAGATTCCTCTTTCCTGGCAATATCTCAGCCAAGGAAAAGTCATGGACTCTGTTTACTCTAGCTGTCCCACATTTTTCCCCTCTATGAAGGAGTTCTCCTTTCCTTGCTTTGTGGGGACTTAAAACTTGCACATGGCTTGCCATGGTAGCAGATTCCAAATGACCTTTCTCTACTGATCCCAAGCTAATCTCCCCCCCACCCCCGAAAAATAATTGGCAGTCTACTTGTTTTAGGTCAGCACTGCTAACTCTCATTCATGGTGGGTCATTTCCTTTTGTGTATAATGGACTTCGAGAAAGTAAACAAATCTGTAAACAAAACAGGAGGGAAAAAACTCCACCAGGGGGCTTTAAGTGATAATATCCTCCAGCTTCCTTTTTTTTTTCTTTTGGCTTTTCTAGAGCCACACCTGCGGCAAATGGAGGTTCCCAGGCTAGGGGTTCAATCGGAGCTGTAGCCTCTGGCCTATGCCGCAGCCACAGCAACATGGGATCCGAGCCTCATCTACAACCTCGACCTCCACCACAGCTCACAGCAATGCCGGATCCTTAACCCACTGAGCAAGGCCAGGGATCGAACCCGCAACCTCATGGTTCCTAGTCAGATTTGTTAACCACTGAGATCCTCCAGCTTCTTTATCTTGCTGTTGGCTTATAGTTTTCTTTCTGGATTAATTGTTTTTATTTTCATTTGCCATTAAAGACAACCCCTGTGTCTTGTACGTGTTTACTGTGTTTCAGTCCACGTTTTTTACTTTCCCTGTTTGTTTCAGTCTATGTTTTTTGCTTTCCCTGTTTGTTAAGAATTTTACTTCAATTTGTGAAACCTAACAATGAAGTAATATTAATTTTATGCAAGATGTGGTTGTTTTGAGTTAAGATAGCCATTGAAAGTAATTTTTACATGGCTAGAAATAGATGTCTTCATTCTGATTTTCTACTTGTTCTACTCTGTGCTTGAGTATTTTCAAAATAGTATTTTTTTAATAAAAATTCTAGTTTCTAAAAAAATTAATAGTAATTCAGACATAAGCAAAAATGTATTACTTTTCTCTTTCCTATTACTATTACATTTTCTTTGTAATTAAATACTTCCTTTAATTGTAACCATAAATCATAAAATATGACCATCAATTTCTTATGTTTAATCATATTTTTATATAATATACCTCAATCTCTCTAAATTTTTTTCTTTGGTACAATATGTTAAATTCAAATCTCACTAATATTAAAAATAGGAGGCCACAAAATACTTGTTACTTTCTGAATAGGTTAATGGGTAGCAAAAAATTATATACTTGTCATTACCTAATCATATATTTATAAATAAGCATTTTTTCCTAGATGTATTAGTAAAATATCCATATTCAGAGTTCAATTAGAATAATGGACACTATGGAGATATATTAAGATTAAACTAGCCAAAATTAATAAATAAGAATATGTTGTTTAGAAGTAGTAAGTTATTTCAAGACTTAATAAAATCAACCTTTATTTTTATTTTTATTTTTTTTTGTCTTTTTGCCTTTGCTATATGGAGGTTCCCAGGCTAGGGGTCTAATTGGAGCTGTAGCCACTGGCCTATGCCAGAGCCACAGCAATACCAGATCCGAGCCGCGTCTGCAACCCACAGCACAGCTCATGACAACGCCGAATCCTTAACCCACTGAGCAAGGCCAGGGATCGAACCTGCAACCTCATGGTTCCTAATTGGACTCATTAACCACTGAGCCACAACGGGAACTCCAACTGTTCTCTTTTTTAATAATAGAAAAACCTTAAATATTTCTGGTAAGAAAAAAAAAACCCTCTAACAAAGCTGACAAGCTATTTACAATACAATATAAAAACTGAAAATATCTTGACAAAAAGTTCAATCATTTATTCTATTTAAAAGCAACACTAAAAAGAAATTTAATCATGCTCTCATACTTGCAAAGCTATAACTTAGTAAGTGGTAAAAGAAATGCTTAAAATAAGGAAATTAGATGTTACTCTTCAATTTTGGAAAGGTATGCTTCTAAACTCAATACAGGTTAGTGATTTTGGAAGTTAATTTGAAAAAGTAGCAAAATGATTCAGGTCAACTCTGAAATTTATCAGGAAACCAAATGAAATTAAACTGTTTTTTTCCTAATATTTTATCTTTGCTTAGAATAGTTAATGATTAGCATAAAAAAGCCATTTTACTCATGTAAATGATCATTTTGTAAGGAGTGAAAATATATATAAATTAATGAACACTGCAGTAAGCTTGAAAAGAAAAAGGCGATTTTTATGGCTTATCTATATTTCCTTGCATATGCTCTGAATTACAAAAGCAAATATAGGAAGGTTTTTAAAAGAGAGTTTCCAGGCTTGATCCTAATTCTTGACTACATAATAGCTAATTTTTATATTGTGGGAACATCTTTTCAAGTAAATTTAATGTAATGACAAAATGGATACTTGCATTTCATTTGTTTCCATGATAAGCTTAAGAAACATACACTCACTCAATTAATGGAATTTCTGGAGCACAAAGTTTAAATTTAAAACTCAAACTAACTTTCCTTCTCTCATCCTTCCTATAGGTACCCATGCTCAAGGCTATCTTTGAAGAAGGGATAATAAGATGTATAATTTTACACTGTGCAGAAGGGGCAGAAGACAATGCAAAAGGGAAATACTGAAGGGGGCTACACAGAGGAGACAATTTTTCAACCTCCTTTTTTTTTTTTTAATTTAAATGTTTTTCTTTTTATGGCCACATCTGTGGCACATGGAAGTTCCCAAGCTAGGGGCTGAATCAGAACTGCAGCTGCAGGCTTATGCCACAGCCACAGCAACACCAGATCCGAGCAGTAACTGTGACCTACTCTGCAGTATGTGGCAATATCGGATCCTTAACCTACTGAGACAGGCCAGGGATTGAACTTGCATCCTCATGGATTCTATGTTGGGTTCTTAACCCGCTGAGCCACAACGGGAACTCCTCAATCTCCTTTTCAGATTTATATAATGTCTTACATTTTGATGAGAAGAATTTAGAGGAAGCCTTGAGAAACATATAATTACAGCATCATTGGTAAGATGGTAAGAAACACAGAGAAAGTAGTCAAAGGTAGCTTCTATTTATTTGTTGTCCACTAAGCAAAAACCTAGTTGTATATTAATGACTTTCAACTGGCAGTAATTTTGTACCTCAGGAGACATTTGTCAAAGCCTGGAGATAATTTTAATTATCATTATAGGGGTGTCCGTGTTTGTTTCTATGTGCGTACATGTATGCCTGTGTCTGTGCGTTACTGCTATCCAGTGGGTAGTGGCTAGAGATTGCTGCTAAACATCCTATAAGGCACAGGAAAGCTCCCAACGACAAAGATTTATCCCTTCCAAAATGTCAATAGTGGAGTTCCTGTCATGGCTCAGTGATTAACAAACCTGACTAGTATCCATAAGGACACAGGTTCGACCCCTGGCCCTGCTCAGTGGGTTAAAGATCTGGCATTACCGTGAGCCGTGGTGTAGATCGCAGATGCAGCTCAGATCCTGTGTTGCTGTGGCTGTGGTGTAGGCCAGCAGCTACAGCTCCTGTTAGACCCCTGGCCTGGGAACCTCCATTTGCCACAGGTGTGATCCTAAAAAGTCAAGACAGAAAAAAAAAAAAGTTAATAGTATTGAGAAACTTTGCTTTACAACGACAGATGTGTTCCACTCCTTCACCTCAAGTATGAATGATGGTTATAGGAGTTAATATTTGTTGGAAGTGCTTTACTGAGGAAATAATTTGGATGCTTACAGAAAGCAAAAATTGGGATAAATTTTCTAGAGAAAGACAATAACCTATATGTGACCCCCAGATATTTTTAAATGATGCAATGAAGATTTAAGATGAAAATTAATTAGTTCACTGTTATCTGTGGACATTGATCACCAATGTTATAAAGTTTTAAACACTTTCCTTATATTTGTTAACTTTACACAGCAAGATTCTAGTCTTCTTAAGGCAGAAATTGGAAACCTAGCCTTCTTAGACTGTCTTGCATCTGGGCAAGAATACTAGGTCCCAGCAAATCAAATTCATATGATTTGAAATTGGAAGCAAGCACCCTGAGGATGCCACTCTTCTTGGAGAACTTGATTTGGTTCTTTGGGGATAATAGTGGTGTTCAGACAGATGTATCCACTGCTGGGTGCCAGTGGAAAGAGTGTTTTTTGCTGGAGGAGCTACTGGAAGATGCTTGGACAATGTTATTAGCTTGAAAGCTGGCTCCATGTTCCTGCTGGAGTCTGTTAGCTACTTAGTTAATACCTTTTAATGCGTCTCCTTTATTGTTACTCTGGCCAGAGAAGATTATGTTATTTGTAATAAAGAATCTTGACTGGTACAAAAATATATGATTTAAAAATATTTCTTCCCTAAACTCTTTAGTTACTAATAAAGATCCAGTAGTAGGCCTAAGAGATGCTATTAAACCATGGTGTTTAGAAGCTGGTGCCTAGAGAATTTTTATTAATAATATAAATTATACTTTGGAAAGGATGCTAAAAGTCCAAGGCTGTGGCATTCAGGACCAATGATATTTGTACATAATACACTAAATATTGTTAGCTATGACATTAACTTGAATTCAAAATGAAAGCATTAAATTAGCATAGTGATCAAGTATTTAAAACAGTATTATTTTCTAATGTTAAGAAAAAAGCACATGTTAAAATAAAAAAATGCTTTAAAATATAAATATAATCTTACGCATGTGTGGCAGAAAGGAAGCTAGATATGACAATTCAAGAGGACAGTATAATCTGTATTACTATTATTTTGTATTTGTTGTACCAATTTGCACATCTATCTGAGGGTTCACTTTTCCCAGTATCCTAGAGTCCTCAGAGAATGTACTCTGTCTTCCACACCTCAAACCAGGGCAAAGGAGCAGGCCAGTCAGCTGCAGGTTCTCCTAGTAATGGAAAACGCTTAAATGGAAGGTCAACAGCAGAAAGATGGCCAAAAAACATAGGAAAAGATACTCAATATCACTAATCATTAAAGAAAATCAAAACGAGGTATCATAACCTAACACCAGTCAGAACGGTCATCACCAAAAAATCTAAAAACAATAAATGCTGGAGAGGGTGTGGAGAAAAGAGAACTCTTCTACACTATGGGAGAATGCAAACTGGTGCAATCACTATGGAAAACAGTATGAAGTTTCCTCAAAAAACTAAAACTAAAACTACCATATGATACAGCAATCCCACTCCTGGGCATCTATCTGGAGAAAACCATAATTCAAAAGGATACATGCACCCGATGTTCACTGCAACACTATTTATAATAACCAAGATATGCCAACAACTTAAATGTCTATCAACAGAAGAATAAAGATGTGGTCATTTACACAATGGAATATTACTCAGCCATAAAAAAGAACAAAATAATGCCATTTGTAGCAACATGGATAGACCTAGAAATTATCATACTAAGTGAAGTAATTCAGACAGAGAAAGACAAATATCAAATGAGATCATTAATATGTGGAATGACACAAAAAAACTTATTCACAAAGCAGAAACAGACTCAAAGACTTTGAAACCAAACTTACCAAAGGGGAAACATTGAGGGGAGGGATAAATTAGGAAGTTGGGATTAATATATACATACTATATATATATATAATCTATAATAGAGAAGTAACAAAGACCTACTCTATAGCACAGGGAAATCTACTCAATACTCTGTAATAACCTATATGGGAAAAGAATCTGAAAAAGAATGGATATATGTATAACTGATACACTTCACTCTACATCTGAAACTAAAACAACATCTTAAGTCAACTATACTCAATAAAATTTTTAAAAAACACAAGGAGGTAGGGTTTCATTTTCTTCTTTTTAATATCTTCAAATTTAGATTACACTTAGAAAGTGTTCAATAAGCACCTGTTAGCTAATTGCAATTTATGGAGGTTAAAAAAAAAAAAAAAAAAAGAAAACCTTATACCCATGGCATGAAATACAGAACCTAGACTTACATTGCTTAGTATTGTTCAATTGTTACATTGTAAAAGATAATATGGGAGTTCCTGTTGTGGCACAGCTGAAAGGAATCCCACTAGGAACCTTGAGGTTGTAGGTCTGATCCCTGGCCTCGCTCAGTGTGTTAAGGATCTGGAGTTGCCATGAGCTGTGGTGTAGGTCACAGACTCGGCTTGGATCTGATGTTGCTGTGGCTGTGGCTGTGGCTGTGGCTGTGGCTGTGGCCGTGGCTGTGGCCAGCAGCTGTAGCTCCTATTTGGTCCCTAGCCTGAGAACCTCCATATGCTGTGGATTTGGCCCTAAAAAAAAGCAAAAAAAAAAAAAAAAAAAAGATAATATGATGACTGAGGATTGTTAAACACCCACATACATTCAGAACTGTTACACTCTATACCTCTGTAATAAAGGAATACACAGACATATGTGTATATACTGACACATACACAAAGATAATTATTTAGTTTGGAAGAAGTTAAATAGGCCTGTGTGCAATGTTCTAAGCTTTGCAACAGTCTGGGTGTGGCAAATTGATTATCTAGTTAAGTCACTTCAATCCAATCAAGTATCTCAATACATTATATCAGTAATGTCCTCAGGTCAGCCTACATTCAACACTTCAAAGGAATGGGCTGAAGAAGGAGGGTGAGGAGGAAAGCTACAAAACCAATTATAGCCTTAAGAATAATTCTAATTAGTAAATACAAAAAAAGGGATTATAGTCACCTTATGACTACTGAGAATATTTTACTTGGTTAGTGTTTTAACTGGGGATTTTTCAATAAATGTAACTGGTTTCAGAATTTCTTAAATATGTGACTTGCATGTAGACAGAAGTTTGTCCATTTTTTTTTTTTTAAGAATGTCCCTTTTTATCTTTTTTTTTTTATTTTTTATTTTTTATTTTTTTTTGTCTTTTTGCTATTTCTTTGGGCCGCTCCCATGGCATATGGAGGTTCCCAGGCTAGGGGTTGAATCGGAGCTGTAGCCACCGGCCTACGCCAGAGCCACAGCAACGCAGGATCCGAGCCGTGTCTGCAACCTACACCACAGCTCACGGCAACGCCGGATCGTTAACCCACTGAGCAAGGGCAGGGACCGAACCCGCAACCTCATGGATCCTAGTCAGATTCGTTAACCACTGCGCCACGACGGGAACTCCCCATTTTTGAATTTAAGCCATCATCAGTATTTATGTCATATCAATACCACCAATTTGAAAATTTCAATATCTTAAAAGTTCTAATATACTTTGTTCCAGAACGTTTTATGGCTTATCAAATACTGAAAATATAACTGAAATTATAATTAAAAGCAAAAATGGTTTTTGTCAAACCTTTCCTTTTAATAGCATATTCGGATAAACATGTTTTTATTTTTCCTCATATCAGATATAAATCAGCAAGAATCATTGCTGTGTTAGGTCATTATCTGGTTACTCTTCACATACATCTCATTGTAGTGAAGTCCTATCACTGAACTAGAGTTATTATACCCCCAATTAACTTAGATCTACTAAAATCATGAGAGAAAATAATAAGTAAGCAAAAATTTTCTCAAAGGTATTCTTATCTTTTGTTCCCTGGAAACTGATTGAGCTTATTTGAAAATTAGGACTGCTTGCTTTCCTACGTTTTAGATATTATAGAACTAATTTTTTAATATCCATTAAAGTTAAAATTTAACTTTGTAGACGTATTGACACCTAACTCTTTCCTTTTCCTTTTCCTTTTTTTTCCTGTATTTTTAGGGTCCCACCTGTGGCATATGGAAGTTCCCAAGTTAGGCACTGAATCAGAGCTGTAGCCTCTGGCCTGTGCCACAGACATAGCAACACAGGATCCTTTATCCACTGAAAGAGGCCAGGGATCGAACCTGCGTCCTCATAGATACCAGCCAGGTTTCTTACAGCTGAGCCACAAAGGGAACTCCCTCTTTCTTTCTGTCTTTCTTTTTTTTTAAAAGGGTGCACCTGCCACATATGGAAGTTCTTCGGCTAGAGGTTGAACTGTAGCTGCAGCTGCAGGCCTATACCACAGTCACAGCAACACCAAACCTGAGGCTTACTTTCACCTAAGTCACAGTTTGTGGTAATGCCAGATCCTTAACCCACTGAGGGAGGCCAGGGATTGAATCTTCACCCTCATGGAGACTATGTCAGGGCTTTAATCAGCTGAGCCATGTGGGAAGAACTTCTCGACACATAATTCTTCTAAAAATTAGACGACTATATACAACTAAACTATGTGTTTATCCCAGCACGCAACTAAAAGATAAGGTACATTTCTTCATTATACTATGGAGAGTAATTAGAACAAGTGATCAAAGGCTATTACTTTTCCTCAGTCACTGCACTAGCAGAGTTGGTGAAGATCAGATGCAGAACTGCAGAAAATAACAAAAACTGCCAAACATTCCAACTTCGAGTACAAGTGATTTTCCAAGTCTTTTTGTATGATATTTAATTATTAAACTCCTCAAATTTCTCTTTTTTGTTTTATTGGAGTTTATTTACAATATTGTATTAGCTTCAGATGTATAGCAAAGTGACTCAGTCATACATATAAATATATCCATTATTTTTTTCCCATATAGGTTATTATAAACTAGTGAGTATATTTTCTTGTGCTGTACAGTAGGTTCTCGTTAACCATCTATTTTATACAGTAGTGTGTATATGTAATTCCTAGCCTCCCAATTCTTTTCTCTCTCTGAAAGTTTCACCTATGGTAATCATAAGATTGGTTTTGACCAATCTGGTTTGTTTTTATTTTTTGGAACCTGCAGCATATGAAAGTTCCTAGGCTAGGGGTCCAGTCCGAGCTGCAGCTGCCAGCCTACACCACAACCAAGCGACACCAGAACTGAGCTGCATCTGTGACCTATGTTGCAGCTTGTGGCAATGCCCGATCCTTAACCCACTGAGTGAGGCCATGGATTGAACCCACATCCTCATGGATACTAGTTGGGTTTTTAACACACTGAGCCACAGTGGAACTCCCTCTGTTTTTAGTAAGTACTTTTGTACCATTTTTTATTAGATTGTACACATAAGTGATATCATATGATGTTTTTCTTTCTCTGACTTACTTCACTCATTATGATAATCTCTAGGTCCATCTATGTTGCTACATTATTTCATTTGTTTTCATGGTTGCATACTATTCCACTGCAGTCCACACTTGTCCCATTCTTTTTCATGGCTGCATACTATTCCAACACATGTCACACCTCACAGACACACACACACACACACACACACACACACACACACACACACACACCCCCACATCCTCTTTATCCATTCCTCTGTCAATGGACATTTAAGTTGCTTCTATATTTTGGCTATTGTAAATAGTGTTGAAATGAACATTGAGGTGCAGGTATCTTTTTGAATTATGGTTTTCTCTGGCTATATTCCCAGAGTGAGATTGCTGGATCATATGGTAGTTTAATATTTAGTTTTTTTAAGGAAACTTCATAGTGGTTGTATGAATTCACATTCTCACTAACAGTGTAGAAGGGTTCCCTTTTCTCCATACCCTCTCCAGTATTTACTGTTTGTAGACTTTTTGATGATGGCTGGTGTGAAGTGCTACCTCACTCTATAAACTCCTCAAACTTCTTGAGCCCACTATACTTTCCTCCACTTACCTTACTTAAACTCAAATTCTCTTTACTAACCTTTCCCACCTTCTAATCTTCCATCTTAATTTCTGTATTCCCGCTTTTTCCTGTATTTGGAAATTTCCCTCTCTGTTCAAGGCTGATTCTCCAAATTCAGTATTACTACTTTTCAGAAACACTACATCATAATGATTTTCCTTCTAGTGAGAGCTCATAGTATAATCATGATTTACTGTCTTTCACACACAAGGATGAAGCGAATGATCCAAAAGTCCTTGGCAGGACATGAGTTCAAGTTGGGTTTATAGAAGTAAAGGATGAATTTCCACTAATGAATTCATGCTTTTCCTTGGGTACCTCTGAAAGCCAATGATACAAGTGAATTGTGTGGCCTGAATTGGTGTATGCCAGTTAACCAAAAAGAGAGCAACAATCAGAAGAAATAAGATAAACATTTTATCAGGAAAAAAAATCTTTATTATTATTATTATTTAGGATATCTTATGTAGATGACAAAATTGTATTTGTTGTAATGCTTAACATATCATAGATATTTGATTAACTGGTAATGTTAATAAGACTAATGTTTATCTTGAAAAAAGCTGATTTGGATCACTAAATTTGCATCATATTTTACTAGCCCCATCTTTGGTAGCCAAAATCACTGACATCTACAACTACCCAGTATGGGTTAGGAGCTATTACTATATACCTCCATAGCACATTGTGTTTGCTTTTATAACACTTATTTTATTGCATTGTTATGGTTAAGTTTGCTTGTCTTAAGCAACTTGAGAATGGGAACTATATCATCTATGTCTCCACTTTAATACAATTATAGAACCTGGCATGTATGTCCATGAATTAAACTGAATAAGTGAATGAAAGCCAAAGCAGTTTTTCCAACTGGGCATTTAATCACTAACACTATGGGTGAATTTAATATATTGATTTTTTTTTTTTTGCAGGATGTTCACCAGATATATAAGAGAGACATAACATGGTATTATGGGAAAAATCACTATTCTATTCCCAATTGAGCTATTTTGGAATCCACATAAATGTGGAGATAAGAAAACCAAAAATGGCTTTGACAGGTAGTGTAAGAGGATGACAAAGCCATCTGAAGTAACACAGACCTCAACTTGAGATTCTGTGCCTTTCTTTACTCTCTAAATTATGAATTTCTACCCAAAAGATCAGTTTAGAGAAGCTTTAGTAAAATTTTCAAAACCCCAAAGTTCTGGAATTAACCTAGAATAGCCTAGCTTCCTAGAATATTTTTTTCTCCATCTGCTGGTTGTTGCTACAGTATAACCTGATATTCAGCTTATAGAAATACAATAAGAATGAGTTTCTCTTTTTTATATGTTACAGTAAAATTCTGGCTTCACATCTTGGTGTGAGACAGTTATTCTCTTGCTAAAAAATTCTGAATGAGAAAAAAAGTAGGTCAACAGTGGGGCTAAATCCTTTCTTATGTAGATAAGAGTGCCAAGAATTAATTCTATAAAATAATTTTATATGATGACACATGACCACTTCCTCAGAGAAATTACATGATTGTTAAAAGGGCAAGACTATTATTGACATGTTTTATTCAATATATTTTGAATGTAGACTATAACATTCTTGGTGGAATTTATAAAAAAAGATTCAACAGAAAAAAACAATTGCTGAAATGCTTATACATTTACCTTTTCTTCGAAAGTTAAAATTTTCTGTGAGAAAGCAATTCTTTATTTCTCTTAATATTTATAATGTTAATAATAATAATATTCCTCTTACACAGACTATCAAAACAATTTAAAAACCTGCTTCAGATACAAAATTATTACAGAGAAATATCTTATATTCCTACACACTAACAATGAAAGACCATAAAGAGAAATTAAGGAAATAATCCTATTTAACATCTCATCAAGAGAATAAAATACCTAGGGATAAACCTACCTTTTAAAGAGGCAAAAGATCTGTACTCTGAAAACTAAAAGACAATGATGAAGGAAACTGACGATGACACAAACAGAAATAAATAGCATACTCTTGGACTGGTAGAATCAACATTGTTGAAATGACTATATTACTAAGGCAATCTACAGATTCAGCACAACCCTTATAAAATTACCAATGGCATTTGTCACAGAAAAGGAACAAAAATTCTAAAATGTGTATGGAAACACAAAAGACCCTGAATAGCCAAATCAATCTGGAGAAAGAAAAACAGAGCTGGAGGAATCAGGCTCCCCAACTTCAGACTATACTACAAATCTACAGTCATCAAAAGAGCATGGCACTGGCACAAAAACAGAAATATAGATCAGTGGAACAGCATAGGAAGCCCAGAAATAAACCCAGGCACCTATGGTCAATCTATGACAAATGAGGCAAGAATATAATGGGGACAAGACAATCTCTTCAAAAACTGGTGCTAGGGACACTAGATAGGTTTAAAACTGGATAGGAATAAAATTAGAACATTCTCTTACACCATGCACAAAAATAAACTCAAAATAGATTATAGACCTAAATGTAGGACCAGATACTATAAAGCTCTTAATGGAAAATATAGGCAGAACAGTCTTTGACATAAATCACAGCCACATCTTTTTTGGATTTACGTTTCTGAGTAGTGAAAATAAAAACAAAAATAAACAAGTGGAACCTAAAGTTTTAAACTTAAAAACTTTTGCACGGCAGAGAAAACCATCAACAAAATGAAAAGACAACCCACAGACTGGGAGAAAATCTTTGCAAATGAAGAGACCAACAAGGACCTCATCTCCAAAATATAGAAACAACTCATAAACTCAACAACAACAAAATCTAAAAACCGCCAATGGAAAAATGGTCTGAAGATCTAAATAGACATTTCTTCAAACAAGACATTTAGTCAAAAACACTTGAAAAGATGCTCGAAATCACTAATTAATCCAGAATATAAAAACAACTCATACAACTCAACAACGACAAAATCAACCACCAATGGAGAAATGGTGTGAAGATCTAAATAGACATTTCTTCAAACAAGACATATAGTCAAAAACACAAGAAAAGACACTCAAAATCAGTAATTAATTGCTAATTGCAAATCAAAATTACGAGATATCACCTCACACCAGTTAGAATGGCCATCATCAAAAAAAGTCTATAAACAATAATTGCTAGAGAAGGTGATGAAAAGGGAACTCTCTTACACTGATGATGGGAATGTAGGCTGATGCAACAACCACTGTGGAGAGTAGTGCAGAGGTTCCTTAAAAAACTAAATATAAACTACCATATGATATATCAATCCCACTTCTGGGCAGGTATCTGGAGAAAACCATAATTCGAAAGGATACATGCAGCACCCCAATGTTCACTGCGGTGCTATTTACAATATCCAAAACCTGGAAGCAATGTCCATCAACAGAGGAATAGATTAAGAAGTTGTGGTGTGTATATATGCAATGGAATAGTACTCGGTCATAAAAAAGAATGGAATAATGCCATTTGCAGCAACATGGATGGACCTAGAAATTATACTACGTGAAGTTAGAGAGTGAAAAACATCAAATGATACTGCTTATATGTGGAATCCAAAAGAAGGATACACATGAACTTATCTGAAGGATAAAAAATAGACTCACAGACTTTGAAAACAAATTTATGGTTACCAAAGGGGACAGATGGTGGGGAGGGATGAACTACGGGTTTGGGATTAGCATAAATACCCTACTATATACAAAATTGGTGGGTAACAAGGACCTACTATAGAACTAGGGGAAATCTATTCAGTACTATGTGATAACCTATATGGGGAAACAATCTAAAAAAGAATGGATATATATGTATATATGTATGGCTAATTCACTTTGCTATGCATCTGAAACTAACATAACATTGTTGTTTTTTTTTTTTTTTTTGGTTTTTTTTTTGTCTTTTTGCTATTTCTTGGTCCGCTCCCGAGCCGCGTCTGCAACCTACACCACAGCTAATGGCAAGGCCGGATCGTTAACCCACTGAGCAAGGGCAGGGACCGAACCCGCAACCTCATGGTTCCTAGTCGTATTCGTTAACCACTGCGCCACGACCGGAACTCCTGAAACTAACATAACATTGTAAATCACCTATACTCCAATAAAATTTCTTAAAAAAACTGAAATCAAAATAAAAATCTTGTTTCAAACATACTCATATATCCACACATAATTGGTACCTCTTAATTCATCACTCTTACTTTTGTTTCTGGTTTAGACTCTTGGACTCAACACTTATAGCAGCTGATATCTGAGTCTATGACAGTCTTTGTCTCTCAATTATCTATTAAATGAAAAATATCTTTCTTTATATTACTATTTAGTCCTCTGGATTTAACTCAGACTTGCCAACTCTCAATGTCAACCAAACAACAGTATTTCTGAAAAGAAAACCTTTTTTTTTTTCCCCCTAGGACCACAGGTGTAGCATGGGGACGCTCCCAGGCCAGGGGTTGAATCAGAGCTACAGCTAACAGCCCTTGCCACAGCCATAGCAACACCAAATCCAAGCCGCATCTGTGACCTACACCACAGCTCACGGCAACACTGGATCCTTAACCCACTGAGCAGGGCAGGGATTGAACCCACATCCTCATGGATACTAGTCAGATTCTTTTCCACTGAGCCACAATGGGAACTCCCAAGAAAACAAACATTAATGTGTATATAAAGACTATAGAGCTTATGGGTCCAAAGAAGTAGAATTTATATTTTGAAAAAGGTAAAAGAAGTAAAACATATTTTACTTCCTTTTTGTAAATATACATATAATGTACATACATAACATACATATTGTTTGTTCTAAGTTTTGAAAAATATTTTGATGTACTCAAAATATTTAAAATTAAGGATAATTTAATGATTACCCTATTTAAAAATAAAACATACTACAGTGATTTATGACACAAAAAATATCAAAAATTGGGCAATTTTTTAGTACAAAGTCTTTTAAAAAGACCTTTCAATTTAATATATAGTCTATCACCTTCACAGAGTAGTGAGAATGATTATAAATTATAGAAGGCAAAAAAGACTCCTGGACAAAGCTCTTTACATTTGCTCTTTTTTTTTTCTTTTTGCTATTTCTTGGGCCGCTTCCGCGGCATATGGAGGTTCCCAGGCTAGGGGTCCAATCGGAGCTGTAGCCACCGGCCTACGCCAGAGCCACAGCAACGCGGGATCCGAGCCGCGTCTGCAACCTACACCACAGCTCATGGCGGCAACGCCGGATCGTTAACCCACTGAGCAAGGGCAGGGACCGAACCCGCAACCTCATGGTTCTTAGTCGTATTCGTTAACCGCTGTGCCACGACGGGAACTCCCAGCTCTTTACATTTGGATTAGCCATGTAAAGTGGGGGCGGAGGAATAATGTGTGGCACATGGGGTGGGGGTTGGGGAGAATGGACATAGTTTCATGTGTCTCTTGATATAGCTGTCCACTGTACATTCTCTAAGTGCACTCACTTAAAATATTAATATCCTGAATTCATATAGTACATTTAACATAAAGAATTTAACATGGCTCACTATTAGACTATAAATTAACTTCTCTTGAGGGAGGGGGATTAATTACCATATTAATTTAGTTTCATAATTGTATCAGTTTGGACAAAGAACAAGGAATAAATTTGTAAGGTTTGGCCTTTTTTCTTAAATACTTGGAACAGTGTGACCCATTATAATGAAACAGGCTTTTAACTCTCAGTGGGCATACTCAAGTTAAAATAAGTGTTAAAACTTCAGTTTGGTACAAATTCAAATTTAGAGAAATGTGTAAGAATAGGATGAGGAATTCTCTCCAGAAACATAATCCAGATTCCTCAATTGTTTATATTTTGTCCCATTTGCTTTGTTATCTAAGTATCTAATTTGCTATTTTGAGAGTAAACTAAAGCAATGTGTCATTTTATCTCTAAAAATTTCAGTCAGCATTTCCTTAGAACATGAATATTCTCTTATAAAACCACAGACAATTTTTTGTTTTGTTTTGTTTTGTCGTTTTTTGCCTTTTCTAGGGCCACTTCCGCGGCATATGGAGATTCCCAGGCTAGGGGTCTAATCAGAGCTGAGGCCACCAGCCTATGCCAGAGCCACAGCAACGTGGGATCCGAGCCGTGTCTGCAACCTACACCTCAGCTCACCGCAATGCCCGATCATTAACCCACTGAGCAAGGCCAGGGATCGAACCCGAAACCTCATGGTTCCTAGTCGGATTCGTTAACCACTGAGTCACGACGGGAACTCCCACAGTACAATTTTTGAAATCAAGAAATTTAATATAGTTAATCCAAGTACACAATCAATTTTTGATAACTGTTACATAATGCTCTTTGTAGAGCTTTATACTTTTAAAAAATCTCCTGGGCCAAGATCCAATCCATTACCACACATTTAGTTGTTAAAGATTCTTTAGCTTCCTTTAAAATGAAACTTTCACTTGTTTCTGATCTTGACATTTTCGAAGAATGCAGGCCAGTTATTTTGTTAAGTGTCCCTCATTTTAAGTTTGTCTGATGTTTCCTTATGGTTAGCTTTGTGTTATGCATTTTAGTGGGAATATTACGGAGGTAATGCTGTGTCCTTTTCAAGTGCATCTATCAGGAGGCACATGAAATGTCAGTTTAATCCAGTATTGGTCATCAATTTGTTAATGTGATGTCTACCAGTTTCTCTACTGTCAAATTACCAAGTCTCCTTTATAATTAAAAAAGAATTCATGGAGAAGTATTTTGAAAGTATTTTATGTAAAATGCTACCCACTAATTTTAGCATCCATTGATGGTTTTCTAACTCTATTATCTCTTGTATTAGTTGTCATTCTAATTTAAGGAAGAGTTTTCTCCTCTCTCTCATTTATTTACTTATTCATTTAATGGATTCTTATTTTATTCAGTGTGTTTTAATTCATTGTCATCATTACTTCTTTTGATGTTCAAATTGTCTCAAATTTGGCCAGTGTAAGTCTCTTCAAACAATGTCCTAAACCCAAATATTTTTTGCAAGTAAATTTTCCTCAAAAAACCCCAACTATTTTATGTTGCACTTTGCCTCCAAAGAAGTAAAACATTCTTCCATTATTTTTTTTCCATAGCATAAAGTTACTACTCTTATTCAAAAAGCTTTAGAAGACTAGCTATCACACATGACAGTGATGATTACTAAATTAAGTGATGAAAACCAACAATGGTCCTATTTTGGAAAAACTACTTCTTCTTTAGCTATTATTTCCTTAGAGCTGTAGCATGAAATTTTTTTAAAGTAAAATATAATATGCACATGATTTTATAGTATTTTACCTAGAAACCATAAAGACCATTAATATATAACAACTTAAAAAACATTTTACTCAATACTCTAACATCATATATATGATTTTTAATTAATTAAGAAGATCTAGTTAAATGTGGAGTTGTTTTAAGATAATGTTGTGACCTAAGATATTTTTCAAATAACACTGATCCCTCATAAGCATATGACTGAAGTTCTTTGCTTATAAGAATCTTTTTTTCTTGTAAGGAGAAAAATGTAAATAGATAATTTAAAATAATTGAGTATAACATTTCAGAATTACAAGGAAGCCTGGACTATATTTAAAACTGTATTTCTCAAACTACATTTGAAGGATCTCTTAAAATACGTGGTACAGATACAGGGTAGCAGAATCTTTTATTACTATATCTACTTTTTGGAAATTCACATTAATATTGGGTGTAGAAACTTGCTTTACTTTGTTTAATAAACAATTTGACAAATTTGAGCACAGAACCTAGAATTCTTTTGAAGTTCATTCTTAATATCTAGGTGGGAAGTGGTAATCTCATCATTTTTCAGAAAAGAACTGCCTTTTATAATGTCTCACAGGTAGCTGATGCAGATCCAGAACAGAAAATATATCCTGGCTACTGATAGTTCTGTGTGTCTTGTTAACACAAGATCACAACCTTTTTAGTTGGAGTCCTCTTTACCAAGAACTACTAAGAGTGTAATATAATTATTGTGAAACATTCTTCGATGCTCTTATTAATGTCAAGTGATTCCCCTCCAAACTATGGGATCAGTTGTTCTGTGTTGTGAAGTCTAGCTTATATAATTTAACACACTAAGTGATCTTTAAAAATAAGTAGCTATGGAGTTCCTGCTGTGGCACAAGGTGATTGGTGGCATCTTGGGAGCGCTGGGATGTGGGTTCGATCCCCAGCCCAGCATACTGGGTTAAGGATCTGGTGTTGCCACAGGTGTGGCTTAGGTTGCAACTATGGCTCGGATCTGATCCCTAGCCTGGGAACTCCATGTGCTTCAGGGTGGCCAAAAAATAAAAATAAAATAAAAATAAAATAAAAATAAAATAAAAATAAGTAGCTGTGGTGATTTCTTATTTGTCTGACTATACAGATAATGTGAGCCCTTCTTGTACCAAGGTCCGAATCCCATGCAAAGTTGAAACAGTTATATTAGTGAATATTGGACAAATATTCATTTGTTCAGCATATACCCTCCCTTTTAAAGATGGCTTTGTAACAGCTCATTGAAACATTTGTAAAATAGGACGGTTGGTTTCCCAAATTGGTGTGCTGGAGAACACAGCTCCAAAGGATGGGATTTGATGTGATGCAAAATAGTGTGAGTTCAAACAAGTTTGGGAAAGGCTGGATTTACAGATTTCTTTTCTCTAGGGCTACTAAGAAATTTTACATGATAAAGGCATTGTGAATTTTTAAGAAGAAAATATGAAGAATATATGTGTGTGCATGCTTTAATATTCCAAATTTACTTGAATGCTGATATTTTCTATCTTCATGATATAGCTTTGAGAAGACCAGTTTGGGCGATACTGATTTGGAACAAAGGAAGAACAAATTCATCCAGGTGCTAGAACCAAATCAGAGAGGTAGGTGTACTGTTCAATGATAATAAGTTTCCAATCCTGATACACTTCCTATGCTCAAAAGGTATTAATATGTTTTGTTCACACTTTCTGTTTACAGTCCTGGTTCTGGGCCACGCTTCTGTATTTTTTTTTTTAATTGTTTATTGCATCTCATTCTGCTCAGCTGCCTTACCTACTTGTATTCCTTACTTATTTCTGTCTCTCCTTGTACTTAAGATTGGATTCTAGGCACTGAGTATCCAGTTTATGGTCTTTAGATTTCTCAATATATGTGGAGTCTGGTCATCTGCCCTGGTATTTTGTAGTTCTCTCTGGCTATATAAAGAAACCTATGAATTAGTTTGGTGAGCTCATCTTTCTGTCATCTAGAGGACAAACAAAATCCACAGAGTTAATCCTTAGCACATCTGTGCTTTAATTTTCTTAGCTGAGAATTGTGACGTAATCTGTTATTTCTTCTATTTCATAACATTTTTGCAACGAGGGAAAAGAAACAGATCAGATTCTTTCAGTACATATATAACTCTCTACTTGAAAGTCAGTCACCGTGCAGATGCTTTAACTCATTCAGTGTTTTCCTTTCCGGGTTTTATTTTTTGCTCAGAAGTATGAAAGGGTGAAATAGCTTTCCACACAAGGAGAATATGGCTTCCTGAATGTAAAAGCTGACTTTTTCAAAGAGATGCTGTGCACCAATCTGACAGAAGATAAAATAACTTCTCTTGATGAGCATAATTTTATAATGCAGACCTAGATAGTATTTTATTTTTTAATAATTTAACAGAGTTCACCCCAAATTAGGAAATAGTAACAGACTAATTGCACCTTTTGGGGGTTAGATTTCAAAATTAGTAGACTACTATAATTCTAAATACAAGGTAATTAATGGGGGAAAAATCTATAATGAGTCTTTCCTAGCATGATTTAAAATTTAAAAATGAACAATGATTATGTGTGCTTTTTTAACTTGAATAAAAAGTATTATGTTGCAATATTTAAATATTTTTAAAAAGTATTTTAATGCCAACTTTAAAAGTGATTGTGCAGCCTTTCAGAGACCTTTTAAAATACCAGCAATATTAAACGGTGTGTGCCCTGTAATTCTAGCATATGGAATCATAATGTTTCTAAGGTTTCACAGTAAATATCAGTAATGCAGCACACTCTACCTCAATTTTCAATATCTAGGTCACATGGACCACTTTGAATACTGTGAACAGAAGAAAGAAACAAGCAGGAAGATTGCTATAGTGCTACCAAGAAATCATAACAGTCAAATTATGACCAAAAAAACCCCAGCACAATAGGTTTTAAAAATAATTCCAATGTAAAATAGAAGCTAGTGCCCTAAAAATGAACTTCTGATCTATTATTTAAACTGAATAAAACCTTTTAGGAGTGTTATTTACTTAATAAAATGTCATTTGTTTTCACTACTCTCTCAGATGTGTGTGTGTGTGTGTGTGTGTGTGTGAACACACTGAACAGTCAGAAACAGATAAGAAGAATATATTGAAAATTTCCCCCTTACAATAAAGGCAAATAGCTATGATAATAATGATATCTGAAATTATAATATTTTTTATTTATATAAGGAAACATGAAGGGTTGATAAAATATTTTAATTATGAAAAATACATAATGGTTTTGCAATTTCTTTAAGCCATAATCACATAGTTGCAGATATTTGGAGCCTGGAATTACCTTTTCTGTAATTTTTATTTTTTTCTTCAAAACCTACTGAATTTATTAGGTTATGGATTTAAAATTTCTCCTTTCCCCTCCCCCAAGTTATGTGGAAGACAGGAAGTAAATGAGAGAGCCTAATAATGTGTAATAAAACTCTACCACATATAATTTTTATATATGTGTAGTTCTTTTTAAGGGAGATTCAAATGAATGCAACTTGTCTAAGAGCATTTTTCTTATTCTATTCAATATCCCTAAGGGGAAATCACACATACGACAGCACAATAATTAAGATGGAAAATACTGAAAAACATTTAAGTGAATATAATTTATAGAGCTGGAACTTTGATAAAGAAATTATTCACATTATAAAGACTTGGGCTGTAATTAATATATATTTCTTTAATAGCACTAAAGCTTACATGTATCTTTTAATCAAGGACACAAAGGAGCTGCTTAATACTGCAAGACAGCAGAAAAGGCACTTTTCACATATAACATGCCATAAGTTGGCAGCAGTTCCCTTTAAAATACCAAAATTTTCATATAGACACAGGTTAGTGGATTTGATCAGTGAATTTACTCTAGTTATGGAGATATTCTAGAGGTGGCTTAAAAATGGGTCTACAGTATGAAGAAGGAGAAAATGAGCATTATATATTTTATCTCATTTAATCATCATTGCCACCTTATGAGAAAGTATTTTGATCTTCATAGCTGTCAATTTACTGTAAATAAAGAATCATAAAATTCTAAATCAAAGGCTAATTTAAGACTAATTTACTGCTATTCTATGCAAAATTGCATTTACATTCAATAGTAAGAGATAGGTGGAAAAGCCCTGCTAGAGTATGTAGAGATTATATGATTTCTATAGCAAGTCACTTCTGTTTCGGCCTGGAGAATAACATATTATATAAATATAGTATAATTTATTAAAATTTTATGTTGACATAATATTTTGCTTTTAGTAGAAGAAAGTATTGTTTCTAGATGACAGTATTCCATTAAATATGAAATATGATTTACATATGTCTAAGAATATACTATTTATGTCATTATTTTAATAAATAGTTTTATTATCTATGTTGTGTGCTAAGTATTATAAGCATCACAGAATTACATTTATGAAAACCAAGTCTTTTAGTTTATGCTGCTATACTTCAAACTCTAACCAGGTGGGTCTTTGTGAAATGACATTTGATCTGTTCATTTTTTTGCTTACAAATATTCAACGATTTCTAGTTAAAGATGGGACATAGATCACACATGTTTTTACCTCTTTTAAGACCTACTAAAATGAGAGTACAAGAATAAAAAATAAGTAACACTACAAAGGATGAGGGACGGAGCATCAACAGATTAGAGATTTCAAAAAAGGAATGTGAGCAGGAAAATAACAGAAAAATACTAAGGTGGAGCAAGGAAACCTTATCCTAGAGCAGATATGGAGTGGCAAAAACTAAGATGGGCACAGCAATCTTTAAAACCACAGAGAGATTCAGAGGCTCAGGGATGCCTGGTAAGAGAGCAGCAATGAGAGCAGAAGTGAGAAGTGGGACTGAAAGTGGGGAGGTTAATTTAATGTTTGTGTATGTAATGGTTGCATCCACATCCATTGAAGCAAAGCATTCCTATAAAAACTATCAAAGGGCTCCTTTTGGGGAAAATCAATCCTAGAGCAAAGAATTGCTTTGATATCTGACATTTAGGGACTCTGGATTGTAATGACTAGGTCCCTGGCCTAACCATCTTAAACACCTGAAATCAGGAAAATCTGCCTTTGTATGCAAAGCTCCCAATCAGTTGTTTATTTTCTCACTGTTATACATGAATTTGTAACCAAAACCTGCCAGATATTTAAAGAAAGCTTCTTGCATTAAAAAAAAAGAGAAAGTAAAAGCAAACTGAAAACATAAGCTAAACTGGGTAATTTAGAATTTAGGGAAAAAAAGGGTAGTGCCCTCAGGGACAGTGAGAAGACATCATACACAAAATAATAATGATGTTTATAATGTAATGATAATAGCAAATACACAAAAGGCTTACTATATGCCAGACTTTGTTCTAAGTGTTTTATGTTTATAAACTCATTTAATCCTAAGAACTCTGATAGGTATACTACCATTATCTCCATTTCAGATTAGGACAGAGGAAGAGAATTTAAAATTGCTCAAGGTCACAGAGTTACTAAGTGGGAGATGGGGATTCAAATTCAGTCTGGCTCCATAATCTGTGCTCTTAATCACTATCTTCATCTTCAAACAAACAAAGACAAACAAACAAAACCCCCAGAGAATATGAAAGACTCTGGGAAAATAAAAACACAATTTTATATTTCAACTCTCCTATGACTCTCTTTTTTTTTGGTTTGGTTTTAGGAATTGAAAGCACTGCCTGGAAATAGATTTAAAAAGAAACAGAAAATATTATGGTAAAGATGAGACATCAGATGTTCAGCTCATGTGGTTCTTCATGGAATAACAAAAGTTATAGAAGGAAAAAATAAGAGGAAACTAAAGGAAAAAAGGGATGACACTACTGAAGAATTAATATGAGATTAAACTCCTCAAATGAAAGTGCTCACTGCATATAACATGAACAGAAAAAAAGCCTACACCGAGGCTTCTGAAAAGCACCAAGAAAAACAAGAATGGACCCCAAAAGTTGCCAGAGGGAAAAAGGAGATGAGCTACAAAGGACTAACTCAGGCTGGTGTTAATACATTTGAGAAGACCAGGGAGCATTTTCGAAGTTCATAGAAAAAATGATTTGTACCCTAGGGTCCCACACAAACTAGAATTCAGATGGCAAGCAGTTAGAAAGGCATCAACTGCTTATCCTCAGCACATTCTCCAAAGGTGGTATCTTTTCTACAGTTTTTAACACATTGATTGTTAAGACTATTGTAACAAAAAGTTAGTAGTGTAAGTGGTACAAAATGCCAGTGTTTAGACAGTGTGTAGTGTAGAGTGAAAGTATGGCACCTTTCAATGCTTTTTCTCCTTCTCTAACACTGATGCGCACACCCCAGCTTTCCCCTCTTCCCTGGTCAGGCCCTGCCCCCACGCTTACACCCTCTGATGTTAGAACCCGGTATACTTCTACTGAGGATAAAATACAAGAACACTTCAAACGTGAAAGTTCAAAAAATGCATCATCCATATATTCTTTCCTAGAAAGTTGCTCAGGGATATGCTTCATTAAAGGAGAATATACCATGAAAAAGAGAAAAAATATGGGTTGAGAAGAGGACAGAAGAGAAGCCCCAGGATGACAGCTGTGCAGCCAAAGGATGTAGGTTCTAGAAGAGCTGTTCCCAGGGAAAAGAACAAAACAGGGAAAGAGATGCCCCGGAATATTTCACATAATCAAGAGTTGGAAAGAACTGGGAATGTGATAAAGAAAAACAATGTGAGAAAAACAAAAAAAGGAATTACAAATTTTAAGAAAGCCAAAAAAAACTGCCTCAGGACATATAATTAAAGAAGACTACTTGGGACTATAATTAATCATAAACTCAAATAATTTTGTGTCTGGCGCTGTTTTAGCCCCTGAGAATATAACAGTGAGGGGAAAATAATACAACAAAAAAGTCAAACAAATTAAGGTAGATAATCCTCATGTTCTTGAAGCTATAGTCAAGCATGGGGAGAGCGACAATAATGTTAAAAATTCAGTGAAATAAAACATATGATTTTTATCACCCATAAGTGTGACAGAGAGAAACATAACAGAAAGCAAAGCCAGGATCCCAGGTGGAGGAGTTGCTACTTAGGATTAAGACGGTCAGGAACAGCTCTACTGAGCAGCTGCCCCTTGGGTCAAGAACTTAAGGGAGGGAAAGCTCAAGCAAGGTGGGCCTGTGGGTACATGGATGTTCCAGGTGGAGGGAACAGCAAATGCAAGGCACTTTTCACATAATGATATAAACACTTGAATGTGGTTATATCTTTTTTTTTTTTTTTTTTTTTTTGTCTTTTGTCTTTTTTTTTTGTTGTTGTTGCTGTTGTTGTTGTTGTTGCTATTTCTTGGGCCGCTCCCGCGGCATATGGAGGTTCCCAGGCTAGGGGTTGAATCGGAGCTGTAGCCACCAGCCTCCGCCAGAGCCACAGCACCCCTGGATCCGAGCCGCGTCTGCAACCTACACCACAGCTCACGGCAACGCCAGATCGTTAACCCACTGAGCAAGGGCAGGGACCGAACCCGCAACCTCATGGTTCCTAGTCGGATTCGCTAACCACTGCGCCACAACGGGAACTCCGAATGTGGTTATAAAATAGATGTAAATGGCATTGATTTTGGAAATATAAAAAACAAACAAACAAACAAATCTGACAGAACCACAGAGAATGTGGATGCTCTTATCCTCATCTGATAGAGGGGACAAGCCCAAAGGAGCACCTATATTTAATGGGACAAGAAATAAAAGTATTTGGTTTTTGTCCCACAGTTATAACAGAGAAACCAAAGACAGAGATAAAACTCATGAAAAACGATAGAGAAAAGGTGGAGGTGGAGTAGCTATGTAAGAGAACTTATACTGCCTCCTTGATTTCTGTATGCATGTGTGTGTGCAAGTGTGTGCGTGTGACTATATGATCCCTAAAGATCATAAATTAAAAAATGTGAGGTGAAAGCAAATTACATTTAGCTGGATAAATGAAGATAAATACCAAAAGGAAAACTGGAAAGAGAAGTGCGGCTTCACTGGGAAAAGCTGAACCAAAGAATTATTGATTTTAACCATGTGCATGTATATCAATTTGATTTAAGCACACACTGACACATGCACACACAGACACACAGACGCACAAACACAAACATACATACACACACCCCTTGGAGGTTTTCCATAGCTCTTAGGATAAATGTAAAAATTCTAAAAAGGCCCACAGGGCCTTGCCTGGCTCACAGCCTCACCCCATGCCTCCCTGCCTGCACTCTCAGCTCCAGCCACACTGGTCCCCTGTCAGTTTTCTGAGCAAGCAAGGCCTGATGCTGTTCTTCCATCTGAAATGTTTCTGGCTCAGCCCTCACCTCTAGGCTGACTTATCCACTAGCAGAGTGGGTGAAAGAGCCTAGGGCCAAAAATACTTTTAGGAGTACATAGAAACATTTTACTTTTTAGGAAAAAAATAAGAAAAAAACCCCTTTGAGGTCAAAGAAAATGTTTTAGTATATAATCTTAACATATCTCTTTTCATATCAGTATAATTGCAAAATGTGCTTTTTTATATTTGTATGGAAGAAGGGGCCCTTGAAGGCAAAAGTGCCCAGGGCTCACAAAAGTCATAGTGTGGCCCCTGCCTCTCCTACTTCCCATTTCCACTGGACTTTGTGAGTCCTATTCATACCTCAGATCTCAACCAAAATGCCCTTTCTTTGGAGATGCTTTGCCTGAATCTCCCAGACTATGTGAGATCCTTAAATATAGTCTGCCTTATATTATGGAAATAAAATAAATTGTGTGATTTTATGTTTTATGAAATCAGGAACTCTTCCTACCTCATTTACCACCATATTCCCAGCACCAAGTCCTATGTATAGCGATGTGACACTCTGAAGGATTGAGAAAGTTTTCTACTGTGGCTCTCTCAACCCCTGTTCTGGTTTCTGGTCCTGAATTTACTGTCTACTATTTAACCTCTTATTGACTCAATTCCCTCATTTTAAAAAATGGGGATAATAATGGAGTATTAAGTTAGAACATAGAGTAAATCCTATATGAAATCTACCCCGCCCCCTTTTTTGGCTGTGCCCGTGGCATGTGGAAGTTTATAGGCCAGAAACTGAACCTGTACCACAGCAGTGACTAGAGCCATAACAGTAACAATGCTGGATTCTTAATCCGCTATGCCATGAGGGAACTTTCAAGTTATTCTTCTTAATGTTATTAGATGATTACTAGAACACAACTCTTTTTATTACTATTATCATCATCAGTATTATTCCATACACTGGGTGAGTTATGTAAATAAATGTTTTGGTTTATTAAATTCCTCCTTCTTACTATCTATTATGTAAATATATTTTTAAAGTGGGGGGTAGGAGACTTTTTTTTTTTTTTTTTTGTCTTTTTGCCATTTCTTGGGCTGCTCCCATGGCATATGGAGGTTCCCAGGCTAGGGGTCGAATCGGAGCTGTAGCCACCAGCCTAGGTCAGAGCCACAGCAACGCGGGATCCAAGCCGTGTCTGCAACCTAAACCACAGCTCACGGCAATGCCGGATCATTAACCCATCGAGCAAGGGCAGGGACTGAACCCGCAACCTCATGGTTCCTAGTCGGATTCATTAACCACTGGCGCCACGACGGGAACTCCAGGAGTCATTTTAACAACTAGAGTTACAAAGTTTTTAGAGAAGAATTAAAGCAAAGAGCTATAAGGATAGATGAAAACTGAGTTTTAGTAACTGAAAATACATAATTATCCATGAATTCAAGACTTTAGGGTTTTCAAAATATCCACACTAACTAGTTCATAATTTTACATGTTAAGATCAGGCTAGAAGAATGTTTTTAGGAAAGAGAAAATCAGAATTCTTTCAAACAGAAATTTCCATGAAAATCTAATAAAAATGAGAAGTGAAATTCATTATCTTTAAAAAAAATTCTTACCTATTTTCCCTGAATAGATCCTTTATACAGGTGAATACAATTTTCAATAGTGATACTGCTTTCTTGGGGTTACAATTGTTTATACATAATTCGTTCTGCAGGTAAATAAAAATGCATACCCCAAAGCAGTAAAAATAAAATAAAGCAACAGTAAATGAAAAGTCTACCAAGGGTCTTCTTTTTGGTAAACATTTATCTTAACATTTAAGCTTCAGACTCCTGAGATGGCTCTTGGGATAAAGTGACAGACTCAGGTTTGATTCCTTCTGGTATTTCAAATAATACTCCACAAGCTCAGGAC
The DNA here is from genome assembly GCF_054392235.1 of Sus scrofa. NCBI lineage: Eukaryota > Metazoa > Chordata > Mammalia > Artiodactyla > Suidae > Sus > Sus scrofa. Next base: position 17,784,216 of record NC_139397.1, read on the forward strand.
CATTTTTTGAGTATAAATGACAGGCTAGGAACATTAATGTCCTGAGGCTGTGCCTGGGGCATATAATCTCACCTAATCATTATTCACAATCACCCAGAAAAGCCTCAAGCTAAAATTCTGAATGCTATTTAGAACTAAACTTGCAAATTCATTTAAAAAATTCCTTCTTCTTTCATGATTTTATTTTTTGTTTAATTCATATGCATCTTTAGACAAGAACTGCAGCCAGCATTAAAACCTAGAGCAAGAGTCAATCTGTTCTGTGTGTTGCTTTCTTTATTAATTCATAAAAAAGACAAGCCATCTTTTATTTGAAAAATCACAATAACTTTTATAAATGTAAAAATAAACTGAGGGATGCAATATTCCCTGAAAATTAGGGAATAATCTACAGTCAAATCATGCCACAAATTTCTTTAATTAGATCCCCCCCTTTTTTTACTTAGGATGCAAAAAATATTACTTCTTGCCATCTATCTTGCCAAAACTTTCCACTCCTGCTTTACTTTCTAGGACTGACTATTGCAATCCTCTCTGTTCTCCCACTAACTGTCTGCTTTAGTTGATAGAGAAATATAATTTCTTACTGATTATAACACTTAAGAGTCGCCTTTTAAAAACAGCATTAAGAGTGAGGGCTTTTGTCTCAGACTGCCTGGCTTAGGGTCAGATTCCTTACCTCTATAAAAGGGGATGGTGATAGTTCTTATCTCAAAGCACTTGGTAAGGATTACATGAGACAAATGATTCCAAGTACTTAGGAGATTGTCACCTACATAGTAAGCACTCGATAATTGTTTTTGCTGTTAAAAATGATAACTTTTTAGAACCTTTTACTTACTTCTTAAATGTCTAAGAAAACTGGAAAAAAAATTTGTGTGACTTTGGACAAACTTGAGTTCAACTCTCTGCTCTTTTGTTTTCTCATTCATAAAATGAAATAATCTGGCAACATTAACCCAAAGACTGTTAACTATAGAAATGTACATGATTTTACCTAGCTATGAATAAGGTTTGGATTGATTTTACTTCTCTGCTTTTATTTTATTTTATTTTTTTTGTCTTTTTCTTTTTCTTTTTTTTTTAAGGCCGCACCCGCGGCATATGGAGGTTCCCAGGCTAGGGGTCTAATCAGAGCTGTAGCCGCAGGCCTACACCAGAGCCACAGCAACACTGGATCCGAGCCGCATCTGAGACCCACACCACAGCTCATGGCAACACCGGATCCTTAACCCACTGCGCAAGGCCAGGGATCAAACCCACAACCTCATGGTTCCTAGTTGGATTCATTAACCACTGCGCCACCAAGGGAACTCCTTACTTCTCTGCTTTTAATATGTACTGACATTCTATTTCCAGTAACTCTGGTTTGTATCCTTCTTTTTTGAATAAGAACTATATCTAGTGATATTCTGTACTCTTTCTGGCATTAGCAATCATGAGATTGTCTGTTAATTTCCTATGATGAACTTTTATATTCACTAACAAATTTCACAGAAGATCCTGAGAAGGTACTGCTTTCTTCTGAGCTGATACTTCAAAAACTAATCAGATATCAATCGCATATAACAAATAAAATTCTATCTAATCCAAGGATTAAAATAAAACCTGCCATGTTTCTGGAGAGGCATTTGTAAAGTTTTACTCAAAATACCTGGAAAGTATCTTTTAAATACAGTGACATAGTTCACAATTTAGGACAATACCTTTTGAGAACAGAAAAATGAAGTTTATATCATGGTAAAAAAGAGTTATAGATTTTAATAAGGTATAACTTTGGTAAAATAAAAAGGAAACTGAAGCTTTTTATTAAGATATAACTGTAGTAACAAAAAAGTATGGATCATACAGATATGTATATTTAACCCATGAGAGACAAGCAACACAAGTACTTAAAATAATTTTTACAGAGGCTATTTAAAAATCCTAAATTATGTAACGATAACCTTAACTGATGCTGATGTTTGGTGTATCATTTTAAGTATGTTGTAATGGAAGTCAGTGATTCTGGTTAAGACAAACTATGGTAGAGGTAAAATACAGGTTAGTTAAAAATACCTTTAAAGTCAGTGTGCACACTGAAATATTCAATGATTCAATGTCTCAATTTGCTTCAAAGTAATATAGGAACTATAAATAAGATTAGCTATGAGTTCTTAATTATTGAAGCCAGGTTGAGGTACACAGGAGTTCATTATAGTATTCTGCCAAATATTCTATGTTTGAAATAAATATGTCTATATTCTATGTTTGAAATAAATGTCTATATTCTATGTTTGAAATAAATTATGTCCATAATAAATAGTTACAATAAAGAAAGCCAATGTACAGGCAGACATCAAAAGCAGGAGCCATGAGGAAGATGACAGGTTTAAGCTCATAGAAATGCTAATCTTACATGGCAAAAAGAAAGCACATAAAGTAAAAAACATCATAAAAAAATTAAAAAATGAGAAACTGGGAAAACACATTTGTAACAAATGTGCCTTACAGTGCTAATATCTGAATATGATTTTTGATTCTTATCAATCAAGAAAAAACATTAAATACCCCAAGAAAAATTTGGAATGGGGCATAAATGAGATAGTCATAAAAGAAATACAAAGTACAAATAAAGACATTCATCTCACTAGTAACCAAATAAACGAAAATTTAAATGCCATACACTTTTGTCATTTCAGATTTATTTAAAAACAAAAACAGTTCATACCAAATGACAAAACCACAGAGAAAGTGGCAATGCAAATTGGTAAAGCCTTTCAATATATTTACCCTTTGATCCACCAAGTCCATTTTTAAGAATATACCACCCATAAACTAGCATTTTCAAAAGTGTTCAGTGGGGTGTTGACAAATGTGTATGTGTATGTCTAAGTTTAATTTTAAATGTAAATTTATACAATAGCATTTAAAAAAAACTCCTTTTTCAAATTTCTCATTTCCTTTTTAAAAAAATAGACTTCATTTTAAAAATAAGCTTTAGGTTTACTGTAAAACTGACTAGAAAGTAGAGATTTTCCACATCTCCGCTGCCCCCCACGTGCACAGCTTTTCCAAGTGGCCACATTCTATGGACAGATGTTATTTAAGGATTCTACAGTCAAGTAAGTTTGACTTCTAAGACCTTAGCACACTACTATACACTGGTATTCTCCAAGATGGTGAAAAACAGTGTTTCCTTATGTTATAGGCCATGGAATCCTTTCATTAGAGAAGATTCTTAGCAACTAAAGTTCTGCAAGAATTACTTTTGGAAAATGTCCTAAGAAATCATTAGACATAGGATGTTCATTGAAGTCATGTTAACCATGGGAAAAAAAAAAAACAGAAAGATCTCAAACTCAATAATTGAAAATATTCATATAATTTATATTATACCCTTAAACTAGAATATAATACAACCATTAAAAATGGAAATATGGATATTTATTGATATGAAAAATGCTGCAATAAATTGATAAGTAAAGGAAGAATTCTAGCCAAAGAGCATTTATATCCTATTACTTCTAGTCATAATCATAAATATCTATAGAAGTACATAAACATAATATAAATATATATCAATAAATTCGTAAAGACATACAAGAAAATATCAAGAATATTATCTCATAGTGGTAGGATGACTATACTTTTCCATACTTTTTTTTTTTGCTTTTAACAATGAACATGTATTAATTTTATAACAGAAATATTTTTTAGAGGTAATGTGTTTACGTGTCTTAGCTATTTGGAGATGTGTGGCACTTTAATCTATTGATAACAGATGCTTTTCATATTTAATATAAATTAAGTTCACAGATAAGAAAACTATAATTATATGAAGAATTCATGGAGAGAAAACAACTCCTACCTTCTGGAGAGAAACAGATGAAAACATAACACGTGCTGTGAGACCCAGCAGTGTAGTGGAGGCAGTAAATCTCTGGATGCTCTATGCCTTTATGAGTCCCTATAAAGGAGTACCTCTTCTCTCTGTAACAAAAATAACATACACACACATTTATTTAAAGGAACAGCTGAATGAAAATCATCCTTAAATACAAACTGGAGCTATATGGGCTGCCTGTTTTCCAGTGAGTTCTCATAGAAAAAAGTTTGAAATATTACCACTTGCATATTATATGACCTTGGGAAAGTTACTTATCCTCACTGTGCCTCAGTTTCCTCATCTGTAAATGGGGATAATAATAGGGCCATGTAGAAGGGTTCTTATAAAGATTAATATTCATAAAGTACTTGCGACAGTGCCAACAATAGTATATGCTATTGATGTGTTTTTTAAAAAATAAATACCTGGGTAGGGTTATTTTAATAGAGACCCTTCACAGAGCATAATACTATCGGTGACATTTTACTTCTGTTAACATCTCTGGTAATTCTCACTTCAGTGCTGGGAATGCATCCTCAGCTTTGCAAATCAGAAACTTGATTTTATCAGCTCCCCAAACTGTTATAAACTCACATGAAACTGATGAACTCAAAATGGGAACTTGGTTGTTGCTCCAAAGTGATAACCAAGGGGTTGGATAAAATACTATTTACTTATACCTGGTCTATTTAAGTACCAAACCACTTAGAAATTACCTGATTAGTATGAAATTAAAGCAAGGAGACCTGAAAACTCAAACTGGACCTTCTATCAAGTCATCGTGGTGTACTTTTCTACTGTGTTGCCAATTTCCTCTTACATATTTGATATGATACTGTGAGAAGGCACAGCATCCCCAATGGAGTTATTCTTGCCAAGAATGTTTAATCTGAATATAATAATTTTTAAAAATTCTGAAAAATCTAAGTTAAGGGACATCTTGTGAATAACTGGCCCAGACTTTTAAAATGTGTCAGTGATATGACACAAAAAGGCTGAGATTTTTTTTTTTTTTTGGATTAAAGGAGAGTAAATGGATAGGACAACAGAATACAATGCATGATCCTTGCTTGGATCTTGGACCTGGGGAAAAAAGACAGCTATACTTTTTGAACAGTTGAGAAATTTAAAATAAGGACTTTGAAAAATCTCTAGCAGTCAATTCATTTAAAATTAGGTGGATTATTCCTAGAGATAAAATTATTCACTCATGCATTTATTTACATAATTTATTAAATATATATCAGTGTTATAGGCCTGCAGGTCACAAAATTTCTTGCAAGTAACAGACCTTACAATACAATCCTGGCTTGGCCAAAGGAGTCAAGTGAAGGGTAGTGAGGATGCCTCCATCTCAGTCTGGCAAATTAGCAAAACAGCTAAACCATCATCTGATATATTTGGGATTCAGGCCATCTTCCTACTGAAATGTTTTTCCTTGTAACGAAGGGCGAAAACTCAGAATGCTGGAGCAGGCTGCTGCTTCATGCAGCCTTCAATAAAGTTCTACAAGAAAGAGTGGCACATCAGGAAGCAGAGAAGGGGAAAAAAAAAAAAAGACATAGCTTTGCCAGAAGAGCTACTTTCTGTCTGTGGCTGAGAATCAGATGATCTGGAGCTTGGCAGGATTGAAAAAGCCAAATTATACATGTTTTATAATTATCTTTTATTTATTTTTGAATAGGTTATTTGCATGATATAGAATTTGAAAGATATAAAAAGGCAGTGAAAAAATCTGTCTTCTAGTCTTGTCCCCTCGACATCCATTTTCCCTCCCCAGAGGCAACCCCTGCTACCAATCTCGTATTCTTCCAGAAATGTTTAATGCATTCACACATTGATATATGTATTTATAGAAATGGAGCAGGTTATACACTCTGTTCTATACTTTGCTTTCTTATGTAATATGTTTTTTCAATTGATCATTTCAGGAAATACAGAGCTGCATTATTATATGATCATTATAAAACTTATACCATAAAAACTATAGTGTAGACAAGAGTGCAAGATGATATAAGAGAGATTTCCCATGCCAAGGAAATAAGACACTGGCCACCAGGCAGGAAAGGGCATTGGGGTATCTGAGCATAGAAGATTATGACTGAGAAAGGTACCTGGGAGGATTTGTCTGAAGACATCTTTAGGTTCTAAGCATACCAATGTATAATGGCAGAACAGCTGAAAAGTTACTAAAGTCTCTGCCCTGAGTGGGTGGAGTGAGTGGTTAAGATTGAGTTGGCAGATATAAAGGAGACTGGAATTCAAAGAAACAGGGTAAACAACACCTGGTCCTTACAACTGGAGAGCACAGCAAGGAGAGTGGCAGTAGATCCAGTGTATGAAGTCCAGAGTCCAAGCAAGAGGAACTACATGTCAGTGCATGATGGCACATGGTGCCCAAATGCCAAGCACCAAGAGTAACTGAACAGGGACCAGCAGGCAGACAGAAGGATGTAGAAACCCACGCTCATTTGCCATGACAGGATGATGAGTCTCCCCAGGAACTTGGGGAAGAGTAGAAAAGAAGGAGAGAGGAAGGAAAGGAAGAATCTAGTTTAAAGCTTAAACTGACTCAATTTTAATTTAGAAGTGACTAAGCTACTACCAATAGGTAAGATTAAGTTTTACTTTATCTATGGAAATGATGGTTAGGGGAATGTCAGCAAAAAAGGGGTTTGTAAGATAAATCTATTTTACATATAGGCAAACAGTTTTTTACACACTAGAAATAAACAACTATAAAATTTAAATCTACATAGCCAGCTTATAGGACTATTATAAGGAGTCAATGAAATGTACAAATGATAAATTGTATGATTTTTCTGATTACGATTTTTGATAGCAGCCTTTCTGTGACTTCTCCCCAGTTTCCAGGGACCTTTAATGTAGTTCCGTAATTCCAAGTTTTTTTCTACACACTCCCTTCCAGAGAGTGAATCCTGAGTTTAAATTCTACCTTTGTCACATACTAGCTGTGTGAATTTGAGGAAGTAATTTAACTTCTCTGAGGATTTATTCAAAAAACACCATGTGACAATAAAAAATTCTAATACATGTATTAAGTGAAATAATGAAATGTACATAAGACATTGTCTACAATAATTAAAAACTGCTGCATACATATATTAAGTAAGACAGTGAGAGAAACCACATTGTTTACTTCATGGTTGCTAAAGATTACACTATGTTGCCCAGTTTCCAATTCAGAAATTTTGATGATCTTGTTATATGTCCTGATTCTAAGAGACTGAGCTTGGTTATAGATGGCTCCTAGTTATTTCAGGGTGATGGAGTACTAAACATATCCACACGCTGTGAAGAAAGCAGGTCTATGTCATACTTAAAGCATTTAATATAAAATACATAATTCATAAACAGCAATCTCCTCAAATTTTACTCTGAGCCTGAGAGTCTGAATATAGGGATTGAATAAGGTATTTTCCATTTTCTTCAAATAGAAATTGTCTTTTTAAAAAAGGCATTTTTATCTCAAATCTAACAAATGTTAAAAAGAAGAAACTACTCAGTAGATAACAAAATTAGCAATATTGATTTCTGGTTAAAGATGGTAGATTGAACATACGCATTTAACTCCACCCCCCTTCAAAACCACATTAAAATACAACATTCAATTTTTTATTAAAAAGCATGAAGCAAGAAAGAAAAGGAGAATGAGAGACGAATGATAGTTACCAAAAGTTGGAAGCTAGAATTAATTAAACTAATTAATTTAGCAAATCCAAGTGAGCAGAATTTTGCCTTTAGAAAAAAAAATTATTTTTAGGGCCACACCTGTGTATATGGACGTTCCTAGGCTAGGGGTTGAATGGGAGTTGTAGCTGCTGGCCTACACTACAGTCATAGCAACACTGGATCAGAGCTGCATCTGCGATCTATGCCATAGCTTGCAGCAATGCCAGACCCTTAACCCAAATGGAGCAAGGCCAGGGATCAAACTCATATCCTTATGGATACTAGATGGTTTCTTAACCCACTGACCTACAACGGGAATTCCAAGCAAATAGAATCTTAAACCAGCAGTAGGTAAAGCCAGGAAACAATTTTATTTGCATTGCAGTTTTCAAAAAACTTAGGAACTGGTAGCACCTAGACTTATGGGAATGAGCTAAAGGTAGAAATAAGAGCAAGTCTGGTTGGAAGTCTATTTTTTTTTTTTTTTTTTTTTTTTTGGCTTTTTGCCTTTTCTGGGGCTGCCGTCATGGCATATGGAGGTTCCCAGGCTAGGAGTCTAATCAGAGCTGTAACTGTTGGCCTACGCCACAGCAACACTGGATCCTTACCCACTGAGCAAGGTCAGGGATTGAACCTGCAACCTCACCATTCCTAGTCGGATTCGTTAACCACTGAACCATGACAGGAACTCCCTGAAGTCTATTAAAAAATAGTTTCTTGCATTCCCTCTCTACCTTTCACAACCAGACAAGTAGCCCTTGCTATCTCATCTCAGCAGAAGACTAAACGTTTATTCCTTTGAATGGTAAAACAGAAGGCTCCCCATCTGAGAAATTTTAGAGAATTCTTGTGGGCAGAGTACTCTACTGAAAACAGAATTGAAGGAAACTTTATATTCTGGATATTGAGACCCTTAAATCCTCTTCTACCTAGTTTTTGTTGTTGTTGTTTTGCCAAATGCTAGGAGTCCATCTTATAACTTCTAGGCAGGAGAGTGAAAGATTCTTCTTTGGTAAATCTAATTTAACTAAAAAGAAAGGTGTTCAATAAATTGATACTGGGGGTTCCTAAATAAAACAAGCATAGTCAGATTTAGGAAATCCACAGTCATCAAGCCCTAAATATGTATTACCTAGACATCCCTCTTTCTTACCACCTTAAATATGAGCTGATAGGCAATGACCACTAGACATCTGAGCAAAGCATCTAACATGAAATATGGAGCCTCGAAAAACAAACAAACAAAGAAAGTAAACAGAACTATTCATGAAAATAAAATTCCAAAAAAAATTTATCTTCAAAGAGAGAAGAGAACCGCATCCATGAAACAAGAACAGATTGCTTTAAAAAAATCAGGGAAAAAGAAAGTGATGTTAGGAAGCAAAATTACGATAGAAATGGAAACCTGAAAAGAAAAGGTTGGAAGAACTCCCAGCAAGTAAAAAGCCAAAAAAAGAAAAAAAATATATAGGAAAGAAAGGCTAAGAAAATTTGAAGACCAGGCTAGGAGGTTCAACATCCAAATAATAGAAAAAGAACAGTGAGAAAGAAATCATCAAAGAAGATAATTCACGAAACATTTCCTGAAATAAATAACATAAATTTCTAGATTAAGAGGGCTCACTGTATGCCTAGCAAAATGAATGAAAATAGATCCCTAATAGGATACATCAAAGAAAATTTCTGATCTTTGGGACAAATAGAAAATCATAAAAGCTTCCAGGAAAGAAAAACATATAAAATGGAAATTAGAACATCTTTCAAATTTTCAACACAAGAAACTAAAAGACAATGGAGAAAGACTAAAAAATTGTGAGAGAAAAAAAATTCCAAACAAGCATTTTGTACTCACCCATGATACCAATAGAATGTCAATAAAGCATGAAGACATAATTCAAACAGGAAAGATCAAAGCTATTGTTAGAATTGCTCCATCAAAATGAGCAGTAAATGAAGAAGGAAAAGACATTAAAAACAAAAGATTCAACTCAAATCAAGGACAAAAAGAAGCTCCAAAGAAAAAAAGACATCAGGGCCAGAGTTTGCAGCTGAAACAGAAACAGGTACATAGGAAATAAACTATGAAAAATATGACAATTATTCGCTTTAAGAAAGGCAGAGAATTAGATACATGATATGGTCCAGTCATAAGCTGAGTTTATTTAGTTATAAAATGCATGTAATTGAAAACATCAAAATCATATTATTGTGTTGGTGCACTGTGATGGGCATGGACATAAAAGAGATTGAAATCTACAGCTTCCAAGGGAAAACAATACTTTACATGTGAGGCTGAAAAAAATCAAGAAGTAGAATTAAAATCATAGTACTCATAATATTTAGAGATAGTCTTTTCATAAATACCTAAAGAAACATTTAAAAATAATTCAAAGTGATTATTTCTGGGAACTGGAAAAATGGTGAGAGGAGGTGCTGAGCAGGAAACTGCTAATTTCTTTTAAAAATAAGTCTTTTAGGACTACTCATGAACTATGTGCAGGTGTAACTGATAAATATAAAACAAAACAGGAGTTTCCGTCATGGCTCAGTGGTTAACGAATCTGACTCGGAACGTTGAGGTTTCAGGTTCGATCCCTGGCCTTGCTCAGTGCGTTAAGGATCTGGTATTGCTGTGAGCTGTGGTGTAGACTGTGAGCTGTGGTGTAGACTGCAGACATGGCTGGGATCTGGCATTGCTGTGGCTCTGCCGTAGGCCGGCAGCTACAGCTCCGATTAGCCACCTAGCCTGGGAACCTCCATATGCTGTGGGTGCAGCCCTAAAAAGACAAAAAATAAAATAAAATAAAATAAAACAAAACAAAACATAAAATTAACATTGGCAATGAACTGTGGAAACAGCAATTCAAATTTAAATTCTTAAATGTAGTTGCATATGAATTATTGCATTATATAACCTTATAGAGTAAGCTTCTAGAAAATATTTGTTAGATCAGATAATCATCTGCCATGGCAGCCAGCACGGGGCAGATATCTAAACACTGATACTTTAACTGGAAACAATGAAAAACAAAAACAAGCACTGAAGTGGGTTCTAGACTTCCTGGGTTCAAATCTTGGCTCTACCCCTTTCTACTTATATAGCCTCTGATAAGATATTAAACCTCTTTTTGCTTAAGCTTCCTTAATCTGTAAAATCCTTATTTCACAGGTATGATGTTAGTGTAATCTGATATAAATACAGTGCTTAGCACACTGCCTCAGGTATAAGGAACGGTTAATACATGCTAGCTATTTTACTTTTAATCCCAAATTCCTAACTCTGGGTTCTGAGGATCATGTCCACTGTACCTCTTCTACCCCCCTGCACAGACCTTGGCACATTTTATATCCCACAAATGTGTTATTCAACAACTCTAGCCCTAACCACAGAGATCAGACTATATTATTACCCTAAAATCAATTGTGCCTGGTTTACTTCAAAACATAGACTAAAAATAAATATCAAACATGGAACCACCTTTTTTCTTATCCATTCCTGCTTCCCTTTTCCTTTAAGGCAGCCTGGAGCAGGATTTTTAACCAAAAGACATAAGTTTGGGTAGGACGTTTAGCCTCTCCAAATATATTTTCTTATCTGTAAAGTAGAGATGTTATTATCTGCTGGAGTGGATATGTGAATTTTGCCTCACCACCATGCTTTCTTGGTACTTCTGGTAACTGTACACTGATTTTCCTTTGGACCACTTACCCATTCTACAGCTTTAAAGGTGGGCCTAACAGCCAAAGTCAGTTAGCATATTGCCCTACCCCTCCGTCCACAGCAAGATGTCCTAGGATGGACACATAACCAAATCAGGACTGGTGACACTCAGAACTGTTAGGGACAACCAAGTATGGAGCTGACGATGGAACCAATTTAGAAGGAAAGAATTGGGAACCTCAGATTAGCTTATCAGAAGACCATTCTATCTTATGAACCAAAAATATCACCTTTTAGCCTAAGCCTGCAGAGGGAGGGGAGGGTAGAGAGGGAGAGTATTCTTCAACCAAATGAGTCTTAACTCCTGCCAACCTTATAAGTATTATCCCTACTGTTTCTAAGAGTAATTGATACAATAGATATAAAAATATGTGATAAATGTAAAACAGTACACAAATGTTACCTGCTAAAAATTTTAATAACATAAGCCCAATTTCTTCACAAAGTATACTATGCCTTGTAACAGTTATAACTCTTCACAAAAATCAAAATACCCTATTAAAAGTCTGGACATGGTGCATATTATTTGTGAATATGTATTTTGTATAAAGAAATATAAGAATGAGCAAATTGTTGTTCAAATTATTCTAGGTTAGGCATGTGACAGCAGCTCAGATGGCTTCCTTTTAACCAAATTTAAAAGCGAGGCCAATACTCCTCAAATCTCTATTTTATACTTTGATATTTACAGTTGTGTGCTCCATAACATGTTTGCATAATTTTGAAAATATGTATTCTTAAAATATATTACAGAATTACTTAAAAGAGATTTTTATCATAATTAATTAGTGAAATCTAGAGAGGTACAATTATTTTATTATTTATAAGTAAAACATTAACTAAAGAGAAACTGAAAAATGGTACCTAGTCCTTATAAAAGATGGTTTCGTTAACCTGTGAAATAAAATATTCTAAAGTCAGAATAAAAATTAGAAATTGGTATCCCGAATGAGCTCAAAAGACTTTTTTTCTTTTTTTTTAAAGGCATTTTTTTGCTTCAATAGATCCGCCTCTTAATGTCTACAGGATTACTTTGGTTGACAATTCTTTTCTTTCTGGCTAAAGCAAAAGTAAACTTTAGCTCAACTCCTGTTTCATTTCTCAAAAGCTAAGAAAGTGCAGTTGAAATACATGCTACTTTACAGTATTTACTCCATTTGATATATATGTGGTCTTATCTCTAGATTAGGCTCCTTTAGATAAAGGGTCAGATAATCAGGAAATAAGGATGATTTTGGTATCATCTTCCATTATCATTAGCCAATAATAACAATGGGGCAAGGAGCATGAATGTATAAGTTTTTTTCATGATGGAAAATATCCAATATGAAATGGAAAAAAAAAAACTAGGCTGTAATAGCATTATTTTTAAGAAAGAAAATGATGAAACAAGAATGACATTCTTTTTTTTTTTTTTTTTTCTTTTCCCACTGTACAGCAAGGGGGTCAGGTTATCCTTACATGTATACATTACAATTACAGTTTTTCCCCCACCCTTTCTTCTGTTGCAATATGAGTATCTAGACATAGTTCTCAATGCTATTCAGCAGGATCTCCTTATAAATCTATTCTAAGTTGTGTCTGATAAGCCCAAGCTCCCGATCCCTCCCACTCCCTCCCCCTCCCATCAGGCAACCACAAGTCTCTTCTCCAAGAAGAATGACATTCTTTAACTAAAAACAAGTTATGTTATCAGGATCGCTGGTAAAGCTTAAATACCAATTGAAAATAGTATAAGAAAGATAATCAGGACACATAATAAAATGCTTAAAATTCCAGCCCAACAAAGACAACAACTCTTCTTAATAACTTGGAGTTACAAACTGGGACTATGAAGAACCTGGTATTTTAATAAATATACTTTAAATCCTTTTTGTCCTTCAAAATGGTTATCTTGGGAGGCCATAAACCAAGCCCAGAAATGCTAGAATTGTTCAAAATATTTTTGGAATTTCTCTCTTGTAATTGCCTCTGCAATTAACTTTTGCACCACAGAAGATCTCTTGTTGTTTTTGACCTCTGAAGCCACACATAACTTTTGACCCACTAAACTTAATTTGAGATGCCATTTAGTTGGTTCAAGAATTCAGATGAAACTAGTATGTGTATTCAAAATAGTGTACTAAGGAACAAAAGCAATTCCATAAACATTTTGGTGTAAGTCCAAAGTTTCCAAAGTACTTCTGATGAAGAGTCCAATAATAAAGTATTTATTTAATAATTTTTAAATGTTGTTTATCCCCATCCCTATAATTATATATTAAGAATAAAATAGCAGTCTGAATATGCAGACATATCAAATTTCAGACTGTTTAAGAATGAATTTTTTAAATGAGCAACTTCTGGAAATTAAGTCAATTTAACACATGTTTATTGAGTGTATTCTACACATCTATATAATAGTGCTAGGTTCGAAAGGAAGCAGCAAAATGAGTAATATACAGGCCAGATCTTCAAGGCATTTATAAGCTAGTAGAAGAGAAAGTTATGTACAATACCCAGTACAACATTCTACTTCAGTTCTTCACACTTGGACATTCCAAATAAAGCTAAAACCTCAGTTATATTAGCTAATTTACCTTCAGATGTTTTAGTCCATAGTTTTTCATGTCAATCCTTTTACCACTAGCGTTGTGTACCATTATAAATACATGTCATAGTACACTGCACAAATGTATTGATATATCTGCCTCCTCCACTGGCCTAGGAGCTCCTCTGCAGCAAGAACTAGAGATCACGGCACAACGTTTATTGTAGTGTACTTGCCCAACAACTGTGTGAATCATAAGGCAGGAAGTTAAGTCACTGAAAGAAACGCAAAGTGGTATGAGAAAAATCAGACACGGAGTAGTTTTAACTCTTACTGGAGAGCTTGAAGAAAAGCTTCAAAAACAAAGGAGCATTTAAAGAAAACTGAGATCGTCATATATAGAAATGTAAGAAGAAAGAGGATTTTAAAATTAGTTATAACAGGAAAAATCTGCAAAGTATGAAAGTAAAAAAAGTACTGGGTATGCTTTAGAAATATTCATAATCCACTATCATTGGAATTCCAAGCTTTTGTGGTTGATTGAAAAGTGTATTAAGTATGGGGAGGAATAGTGGGACTAACACCTAGATAAATGAACAGCTATCTGGGTGGGTCACCTTTCTCAGAACTGTACTACTGGGAGGCTAATATGGGTGTCACAAAAATAGTCTTTGGGAATTTATCCACATGCTTCAACAAAATTCGATATCTATATTATTTTAGGAATTTATCCACATGCTTCAACAAAATTCGATATCTATATTATTTTAGAATAACGCAGAGAATTCCTTACCAAATGGTGTTTCATGAAATAATATACTCTTAGAGAAATACAAACACTTGCAGAACCCAGTTCAGTCCAGTATATCTTCCCAAATAATCTGGCCATGGAACATTTTTGTCATAAAATTCCTATTAACATCTCAGTTTGGAACCCATTATGGTAACTCCCCTATATTTAATATATAAGATATCACTATACTCTAACTTAAAATTTGAGTCATCAAATGAGTCTATTTCAAGCATTATGATGTTATATTACTACTGGGGACAACTCCCAAATATCCACTAATTTGGTAGCAATCAGAGGACATGAGATAATATAATAAATAAGAAATTATCAATATAAGTTAATTTTTGTCTTATATGTTTGGACCTACATGAATTATTTAGCAGTTGGTGGGTTAATCTAGACTACAGTGGAATTTAGCAAAATAAACATAAGGTTTGATTTAGCTATGCATCCTTGAAAAATATAAAGAAACTGGAAATAAGATGAATGTCTGAATAAATTTTGGTGCCTCCGTAATATACAATATTGCAGTCATGAACAAATAAATTAGATCTTCTTCTACAAAGTATTGTAGAGTGAGAAATGCAAGGTTCAGGGGTGTGTGTGTGTGTGTGTGTGTGTGTGTGTGTGTGTATGAGTGTGTGTGTGTGTGTAATCCAATCTTTTAAAGCAATGAACAATTCCTTTCTCTATATATGTATATACACATGGAGTACAGGAAAGATATACACTAGGTTAGAAGAAAAGACTGCATCAAATATACTTTTACAGGCATACAAAATAAAAATATGATCTATAAAAATTAAGAATATTAAAACTAGAGAACTTACATCAAAGTTGGTTGTAACTAATATAATAAATCTTCCTTTTTCCATTTCTTGTGATTTCTCATTAATTATAGACAGGCCTGGGAAAGGTGGGATGTACATTTCTTGTTTGGGCTGTAAATTTGTTCATGATTTGGTTCCTACTTTTCTCACATCTGCAGTATATATTCTACATTCCAACTATACTAAACAACCTAGCCTGTACTGGAACACTCTGTGCTACTTCATATTCCTGTGCCTTTGTATACGTCCTGTCCATTCCACGAAATGTCCTTTTTTTCATTTTTCTGCATGCTGAACTCTTAAAAATTTGTGTAAGGCCTAATTAAACAAATATTAAAAATACAACCTGTTACATAATAAGCATTAAGTAGGTATTACAGGAATCCAGAGTCCTGACTGGGGTAGTCAGGAAAAGCTAGTATTTGAATTAGGTCTTTTTTTTTGGCCTTTTAGGGCTGCACCTGAGGCATCCCAGGCTAGGGGTTGAATTGGAGCTACAGATTCTGGACTTCACTACAGGCACAGCAATGCAGTCAGTATCTGAACCACATCTGTGGCCTACATCACAGCTCACGGCAATGCCGGATCCTTAACCCACTGAGCAAAGTGAGGGATCGAACCAGCAACCTCATGGTTACTAGTCAGATTTGTTTCCACTGAGCCATAACAGGAACTTCTGATTTAGGTCTTGAAAGATTAGCACTATAATAGGCATGAGAAGAGAAGGTACAGGCATATCTTGGAGATATTGCAGGTTCAGTTCCAGACCACTGCAATAAAGAGAATACTCAACAAACTAGTCACAAAAAGTTTTGGTTTCCCAGTGCACACAAAAGTTATATATAACAATAATGTGGTCTATTAATTGTGCAAAGGTTATTATATCTAAAAAATGGTGTATATACCTTAATAAAAAACACTTTATTGCTAAAAAATGCTAACCATCATGTGAGTCTTCAGTGAGTCATGATCTTTTTGCTGGTGGAAAGTCTTATCTTGATGTTGATGGCTGTTGAATGATTAGGATGGTGGTTGCTGCGGCAGGTTGGGTTGTGTAGCAATTTCTTAAATGTGAAGTTGGGTGCATTGATTGACTCTTCCTTTCACAAACAACTTCTCTATAGCATGCAATGTGGTTTGATAGCATTTTACCCACCAAACTTCTTCCAAAACTGGACTCAATCTTCTCAAACCCTGCTGCTGCTTTATCAGTGAAGTTAATGTAATATTCTGAATTCTTTATTGTCACTTCAACGATCTTTGCCAAAAGTAAATTCCATCTCTAGAAACCATTTTATTTGCTCATCCTTAAGAAGCAACTCCTCATCCATTCAAGTTACATCATAAGATTGTAGCAATTCAGTCACATCTTCAGGCTCGACTTCTAATTCTAGTTCTTTTGCTATTTCTACCATATCTGTAGTTACTTCCTCCACTGAAGTCTTGAACCTCTCAAAGTCATCCATGAGGGTTGGAATCAATTTTTTGTAAATTCCTGTTAATGTTGATACTTTGGCCTCTTCTCATGAATTGCAAATGTTCTTAATGACATCTGGAATGTGAATTATTTCCAGGTTTTTAATTAATTTTGCCCAGATCCATCACAGGAATCTATGGCAGGTCTAGCCTTAAAGAGTATATTTCTTAAATAAGGCTTGAAAGTTGAAATTACTCCTTGAACCATGGTCTGAAGAATGGATTTGTGTTATCAGGCATGAAAACAACAGGAATCTCATTACATATCTTCATCAGAGTTCTTGGGTGAACAGGTACATTGTAAATGAGCAGTAATATATGTATACTTTATGGCTATGCCCATGGCATATATAAGTTCCCAGGCCAGGGACTGAATCTAAGCTGAGCTGTGATCTACACCACAGCTATGGCAATGCCAGATCCTTAACCCAATGTACCAGAGCAGGAACTCCAGGCAGTAATATTTTGAAAGGATTATTATTTTTTTTCTGAGCAGTAGGCCACAATATCAACAGATGTGCTGTCATCCAGGCTTTGTTGTTCCATTTATAGAGCACAGGCAGAGGAGATTTAGCATACTTCTTAAGGGCATTAAGATATTTTGAATAGAAACTGGCACTAGCTTCAACTTCAAGTCACCAGCTGCATTAGTCCTTTATAAGAAAGGAAGTCTATCCTTTAAAGTTTTGAAGCCAGGCACTGACTTCTCCTCTCTAGCTATGAAAGTCCTAGATGGCATCTTCTTCCAACATAAGGCTACATTGAAAATGTGCTGTGTAATGTAGCCAACTTCATTACTTACTTTAGCTAGTCCTCTGGATAACTTGCTGCACCTTCTACATCAGCACTTGCCGGCCTACCTTGTATTTGGATGCTATGGAGATGGCTTCTTTCCTTATACCTCATGAGCCAACCTCTGTTAGCTTTAAACTTTTCTCCTGCAGTTTCCTCAACTCACTCAGCCTTCAAAGAATTAAAGAGAATTAAGGCCTTGTTCTGGATCAGGCTTTGGCGTAAGGGAATGTGGGGGCTGATTTAATCTTCTATTCAGACCACCATAACTTTCTGCTTATCAGCATAAAGATGTTTTGCTTCTTGTGAACATTTGCCTTCTTGTGAACATCTATGTGTTCACTAGAGTTGCACTTTTAATTTCTTTTAAGAATTTTTCCTTTGCATTCAAAACTTGGCTAACTGGCACAAGAGATCTAACTTTCAACCTATCTCAGCTTTTGACATGCCTTCCTCAGTAGGCTTAATCATTTCTGGCTTTTGATGTAAAATGAGAGACACGCAATTTTCCCTTTCACTTGAACACTTAGAGGCCATTGTAGGGTTATTAATTAGCTTAACTTTTTTTTTTTTTTTTTTTTTTTTTTAAGGGCCACACCTGTAGCATATGGAAGTTTACAGACTAGAAATTAAATTGGAGCTGCAGCTCCTAGCCTACACCACAGCAACATGGGATCTGAGGCACATCTTCGACTTACACCACAGCTTATGGCAATGCCGGATCCTTAATCCATTGAGTGGGGCCAGGGATCAAACCCGCCTCCTCATGGATACTAGTTGGCTTTGTTACTGCTGAGCCGCAACAGGAATTCCAAAACATTTATTTCAATGTAATACATTATTTCTAATATTTGCAAATGATGTGACTGACAAAGCCTTTATCTCCAAAATATACAACTCAATAACAAAAAAATAAACAACCCAATCATAAAATGGGAAGAAGACCTAAATAGACATTTCTCCAAAGAAGACATACAGATGACCAGTAGGCACATGAAAAAATGCTCAACATTAGTAATTATTAGAGAAATGCAAATTAAAACTACAATCAGATATCACCTCACACTAGTCAGACTAGCCATCATTTAAAAGTCTGTAAATAAGAAATGCTGAAGTGGGTATGGTGAAAAGGGAACCCTCCTACAATGCTGGTGGGAATGTAAGTTGGTGCAACCACTATGGAAAACAGTATGGAGACTCCTCAGAAGACTAAAGATAGGATTACCATATGATCCAGCAATTCCACTTCCGGGCATACACCTAGACAAAACAATGATCCAAAGGGATACATGCACCCCAGTGTTCACTGCCCCACTATTCACAACAGCCAAGACTTGGAAACAACTTAAATGTCCACAGGTAGATGAATGGATTAAGAAGATGTGGTACATATATACAATAGAATAGTACTCAGTCATAAAAAGAATGGTAATGCCATTTGCAGCAACATGGAAGCAACTACAGGTTATCATACTAAGGGAAGTATATTAGAAAGAGAAAGACAAATAAATACCATGTGATATCACTTACATGTGGAATTTAAAATATGGCATGAATGAACCTATCTACGAAACAGAAACAGACTCACAGACATAGAGAACAGACTTGTGGTTGCCAAGGAGGAGGGGGGAGAGGGAGGGACTGACTGGGAGTTTGGCGGCAATAGATGCAAACTATTACATTTAGAGTGGAAAAGCAATGAGGTCATACTGTATAGCACAGGGAACTATATCCAATCTCCTGGGATAAACCATAATGGAAAGGAATAGTAAATAAAAATGTATAAATGTGTATAACTAAGTCACTTTGCTGTATGGCAGAAATTAGCATAACATTATAAAAATACTTTAATAAAAATTCAAAAACAAAAAAATTTAATAGATTTTTTAATTAAATTTTTTTATTATATTGATTTACAATGTTCTGTCAATTTAGATTATTTTTATACTAAAAGAGATGTGTTAAGCAGTGGGATGTAAAATTTGTGCAAATGTTTTAAGATAAAACAGGAAATTTCCAAGAAATACCAAACTGTGGTAAGGTGTTTCCAGCTCTGCTACCAGATTGTAGTGGCTGCTCTCATTTACATCTTCTCCTGGCAGTGGAAATATAGTCATGAAAGGGATTTGAGCAAGACAGTAACCTAATTAAAGTGATGATTTACTTATATTAATCTAGCAGCAGGATGCAGGCTGGCCTAGAAATGGGGAGAAGATTAGAAATCTCTATCCTAGCTAAAGAACTACTGCAACAGTCCAGAATGGTAGCTAATAGAATGGAAAGAAACTTAACAATCTTCATTAAGGAAGTTAGTATTTCAACTAATATTGTAACCATTGCCATGTATTAGAATTGATTCAATGATACTAGACTTTCTATATATTGAAAGTCAGTTCACTGTTGGTTAACTACCAACTCTGGTGCCATAATTCTTAGTTTTAAATTTTGGTTTAGGCACTTACTCAGCTTATGACTTAGTACAAATTGCTTAACTGTCCTGCACCTCTATTTTCCCATCTGTATAAATGGGAATAATGATAATACTGCCTACTTCTCTGTATTTCCATGGGGTTTAAATGAGTTAATGTATGTAAAGCACTTAAAACAGTGCCTGGCACAGTAAACACTATTTAAGTGTTACCTAAGTATTATTAAGTTAGCTCTATAATTATTATTTTTTTAAATTTTCATATTAACCCGTGTCTTACCTGAGATGTAAGTTCCAAAAAATTAGGGAGAGCAAACAGTTTGAGTGTATATTTTAAAATTCTGTGACAGCTGTGGAAAAATTCTGAATTCTAGACTATCAGCCCAGAGATCAATGAGGACTATAAAAGCATTATAGTCTGGGTCACTATATCAGTATATTTTGTACCCTTTTGCTCCTTCGTTATAACATTAAAAAGTCTCTTATGAGTTAGATAATCTACTTTATAAATGTCCATAGCAAGTGTTTCTGACACCTAATAAGATTAAATTTATTTGATAAAAGTAAATAGTTTTCATTATAAATAATTACTGATAACAAAAAAATGGAGAAAAACATCTTTTATCTACTCAGAATGTGCAAACTTGATGAATTGCTAAATATTATAGTATATTAAAGTACTCTGGTAGGTTTTCATGAGGTTGAACTAAATGAACGTTTCATATTCAATCATTTTTGACTTACAAATATGACAAATTCAGATGGTCCAGCTTAATATTGCCTTAAAGGTACTTTGGACAATCATATATACCTCTATTTTTCTTAAGCAAATTCTACACTTTTGTTAGTTAAAATAATCATGGAATGATAGGAACAAACATGGTTAACAATAGCAAACAAAATCACCCCTATGTAAGATAACATTTTGGAACCTGGAAAACTCCTCTTTGCCTCTGCCTTTAACCTCCCCTAGCTCCTGCAGTGCTGTCATGAGGAGGCTGGCTTGAAGGCGGCCTTACACAGGTCTGTCTATCAATTTTGCATATATTAGACACCAAATGTCTTGCCTTTGTTCGGGATACTGCTTTTTAAAAATTGTAACTGAAATATAGTTGATTTATAATATTGCTCTAATTCAGGTGATTCAGTTATGTGTATATGTCATATTTTTCAGATTCTTTGCCATAAGAGGTTATTACAAAATATTGAATATAGTTCTCTGAAATATACAGAAAATCTTTGTTGCTTAACTATTCTATGTAAGTTTAGATTGCGTCTGTTAATTCTATACACCTAATTTATCCCTCACCCTCTTTTTACTTTTGATATGATATCACTTATATGTGGAGTCTAAAATAAAATACAAATGAATCTATATACAAAACAGAAAAAGAGTCATAGACATAGAAACAAACTTATGGGATATTGCTTTTAAAGTATGCTTGGAAAGATTTTCTAGAAAGGTAACATTATTCTTCAGAAACTTAAAGGTTTTTGACTCTACTAGTGAACAAAAGACGAAACTGTTTGTTTGGTTTACCACTGAATGTCTTTTGTAATGTTTTGTGAGATAGGCTAAAATTCAGAGGGACATAATTATTAAAATCAGTAGCAGCTCAAATTATTTGGCTGGCCATCTGCAGACTGGCCATCTGCAATCATTGTTTCATTTTCGGAGACCACTAAAAATACAAATAGTATCTT
This sequence comes from Sus scrofa, assembly GCF_054392235.1. Lineage (NCBI taxonomy): Eukaryota > Metazoa > Chordata > Mammalia > Artiodactyla > Suidae > Sus > Sus scrofa. The sequence goes on from NC_139397.1 coordinate 17,806,051, forward strand.
TAAACTTAATTTTAGTTTTGAATAGCTCTTGAAATAAAAACATCCTATAAAATACAATATGTCAAATAATATAAATACACATTATTAGCATATGTCTTAGTGTGATATTTTCACTTTTAGTTTTAAAAGAGTAAGATGAAGGCACTCCAACTTTTTTTTTTGCCTACACCCACAGCACGCAAAGCTTCCTGGGACAGGGATCGAAGCTATAGCAGCAACCAGAGCCACAGCAGTCATAACACTGGATCCTTAACCCACTGCACCATGAGAGAACTCTGAAAGGTATTCCAATTCATAAAAAAACAAACAAAAAACAAGCTAGAACTGCTTTAACTCCTGGACGTCAAAAGAATCCAATCTGAGTTATACATCTATTTGAAGTCGAATGGGCTTGATAAAAATTTCAGTCTCTGCATTAGCAATAGATATCTATAAATAGCAAGAAATTGGGAGAAAATATTTCCCCGGCCTGCTCTGCATGTTTAGTTAGCTTTAAAGGTTAAAAGACTCTCTGATGGGAGAGAGGAGGTCTTCACTCTGGATTACTCCAAAAGGAAAATTTCAGAATTAGTAGTAGGATGTGGACAGAAAGCAATGATTAGCTTAGAACAATGTAAAACCTCCTGATACTAAGTAAGAACAGAGTTCAAATCCAGGCAAATTCCACTGTCCATTCCCCCACTTCCAATTTATTCCTTATGCCAGAAGAGTAATTTTTTTTTTCAAAATACAAATCTAAGTATGACATCTATCAGTTAAAAAACTTCAATAGATTTTTGCGTGTGTGTGTCTTTTTGCCATTTTGTGGGCCGCTCCCGTGGCATATGGAGGTTCCCAGGCTAGAGGTCGAATTGGAGCTGTAGCCACAGGCCTACACCAGAGCCACAGCAACGCGGGATCCGAGCTGCGTCTGCAACCTACACCACAGCTCACGGCAATGCCGGATCCTTAACTCACTGAGCAAGGGCAGGGATCGAACCCGCAACCTCATGGTTCCTAGTCAGATTCGTTAACCACTGAGCCACGACGGGAACTCCAAAACTTCAACAGATTTAACTACTGAACTTTTAAATTCACTGCTCTTGAACTTAAAAATAAAAATGTCTTAGAATAGTCTTAAAGAGCTAGTATGATCAAGCTTTTTAACTCCTCTGACAACTTTCTGTCCATTGACATCTTTCACCAATTAGTTCACTTTACCTTCTGGACACCGTGTCCCTTCAGTGCCTGGTATTCTTGATGTTACTTCCAGCCACATGGTCTCCTGCTATGCCTTCTGCCTAAAATGCTCTTTCCTTCCCTCTTGACAAAGTTATCCTATATTCTATAGGCAATTAATTATAAAATAATATAACTCACTGCTATATTGACCAGGGAATGAAGTATAATGGGAGATACAAAGAAGGAGGTGTTCTATCTGGTGTCCATGTCTCTTAGTTACCAGCAGTAGAAACCAACTCCATGTAGTTTCAGCAGAAAAAATTATGTAAAGGTAGGAAGCCTCTCACAAAATTCTCCAAAAAGTTAAAGAATCAGTTTGGAAGCTATCCTGCCTGGAAAAGAGGCAGCAGTGAGTAATGCTCCTACTTGGGAGATGTACGCTGCAATCTGCCACTAGAATGACTTTTCTGTCATACCTGGATACTGGAAATAGCTGCCATTGCTAGTACTATCTTCTCCATAAATTTAGGAGTCTGTGGTTGGATTTTAAATGTCTCTAGGTTTAGCTTCAAATACGTGGCATGTGTCCTTGACTGGCAGTCCTGTTTGTGGAGTCACATTCAACATGTAAGGGTGCTGTGAAAGTAAGTAGTTGGCACTTTGAGTCTTTTCAGTAGGAACTATCTCTAATTCAGAAGGCAGGGAACCGAGATGGGATTACAATGGCGGAATAGAGGGAATGGAGCTCAACTTCTCTCCTAAAAACAACAAAATTCACAACTAAAGGCTGAGCATTCTCCACCCAAATGGAACAGAAACCTTAAAAAAGATATCCTACTCCAGAAGAAAAAGAGGAGGACACATCAAGACGCAGAAGGGGCAATTTCATGGTATAAACAACCCCATACCTCCTGGGACTGGAAACTAACTGGTTTATAGAGACTCACCTACAGGAGTGAGAGTTCTGAGCCCCACATCAAACTCTCACATGTGGGGATCTGGCACTAGGAGAAAGAGCCCCTGGAGCATCTGACATTGAAGGCCAGTGGGGCTTGTGTGCAGGAGCTCCACAGGACTGCGGAAAATGGAGACCCGATTCTTAAAAGGCACACAGATATCCATGTGCACTGGGTCCCAGGGCAAAGCAAAGTCTCCATAGGAATCTCAGTCAAACCTGACTGCAGTTCTTGGAGGACCTCCTGGGAAAACAGGGGTGAATGTGGCCTGTTGTGAGGGAAGGATATTGGAAGCAAATCTCTGGGGAATATTCAGCAGCCCTGCCTTTCTCTGGAGGTGACCATTTTGGGAAAATCTGGCCCCACCCGTCAGCTGCTGAGAAGCCCCAGGGCAAACAACAATCTAGATGGGATCACAACCCCACCTCTCAGAAAACAGGCTAACTAAACACCCCTCAGGCACACAGCTGCCTCTAATCCCATCCAGAGACTAAGCCCCACCCATCAGAGGGATTAGAATCAGCTCCACCTACCAGTGGGCAGGCATCAGCCCCTCCCATCAGAAAGCCTAGAGCAAGCCCCCCATACCGACTTCAGCCACAAGGGGTCCAGACACCAGAAGCAAGAGAGGCTATAGCTCTATTATCAGTAAAAAGGTCACCACATTAAAAGCCTATAAAAATGAAAAGACAGAGAACTATAACTCAGATGAGGGAGAAAGGAAAAATCCCAGAAAATCAGCTAAGCAATGAGGAGATTCTCAGCCTCCAGGAAAAAGACTTTAGACTGTTGATGCTAAGGTGATGCAAGACATTGGAAATAAACTGGAGGCAAAGATGGATAACTTAGAGGAAACACTGAGCAGAGATACAAGATATTCAACTTAAACAAGAAGAGATGCAAAATACAATAACTGAAATAAAACATTCACTAGAAGTAGCTAACAGCAGAATACAGGAGGTAGAAGAATGAATAAGCAAGGTGGAGGACAGATTAGTGGAAATTACAGATGCAGAACAGAAAAGAGAAAAAAGCCTGAAAAGGAATGAAGAGAGTCTCAGAGAAGTCTGGGACAACGTTAAACACACCAACATCCATATTATAGGGGTGCCAGAAGGACAAGAGCAAGAGAAAGAGACAGAAAAAATATTTGAAGAGACAATAGCCGAAAAATATCCCTAACATGGGGAAGGAATCACTCACTCAAATGCAGGAAGCACAATGACTACCATATAAAATAAATCCAAGGAGGAATACACTGGGACACATATTAATCAAACTGACCAAAATTAAAGACAAAGAGCAAATCTTGAAAGCAGCTAGGGAAAAGAAACAAATAACATACAAGGGAACCCCAATAAGATTTTTCAGCAGAAACTCTGCAGGCCAGAAGGGAGTGGCATGATATACTTAACATGACGAAAGGAAAAAGCCTCCAACCAAGATGACTTTACCCAGCAAGGCTCTCATTCAGATTTGAAGGAGAAATCAAAACCTTCACAGAAGAGCAAAAGCTGAGAGAATTCAGCAACACAAAACCAGCCTTACAACAAATACTAAAGGAACTTCTATAGGAAGAAAAGAACAAGAGAAGAAGGAAAGAAAAAAGAGCAGCAAAAGTAAATCCAAAGCAATTAATAAAATGGCAATAAGAACATACATATCAATAATTACCTTAAATGTTAATGGACTAAAGCCCCAACCAAAAGACATAGACTGGCTGAAAGGATACAAAAATAAGACCCATATATATGCTGTCTTCAAGACACCCACTTCACTTCTAGGGGCACATACAAATTGAAAGTGAGAGGATGGAAGAAAATATTTCATGCAAATGGGGATCAAAAGAAAGCTGGAGTAGCAATACTCATATCAGACAAAATAGACTTTAAAATGAAGAATATTTTAAGGGACAAAGAAGGACATTACATAATGATCAAAGGATCAATCCAAGAAGATGATATAACAATTTTAAATATCCACGCACCCAATATATGCTCACCACAATATGTAAGGGAACTGCTAACAACCTTAAAAGAGAAATTGACAATAACAAAATCATAGTTGGGGACTTTAACACCCCACTTACAGCAATGGACAGATCAACCAGACAGAAAATCAATAAGGAAGCACAGGCCCTGAAATATGCATTAAACTGGATGGACTTAATAGATATTTATAGGACATTTCATCCAAAAGCAACAGAATACACATTCTTCTCAAGTGGACATGGAACATTCTCTAAGATTGATCGTATCCTAGGCTACAAATCAAACCTCAGTAACTTTAAGAAAACTGAAATCATATCAAGCATCTTTTCTGACCACATGGCTTCACAGGCGAATTCTATCAAACATATAGAGAAGCGTTAACACCGCTCCTTCTGAAACTATTTCAAAAATTTGCAGAGGAAGGGACACTCCTAAACTCATACTATGAGGCCACCACCAACCTGATACCAAAACCAGACAAAGATACCACAAAAAAAGAAAATTACAGGCCAATTTCACTGATGAACATCGATGGAAAAATCCTCAACAAAATACTAGCAAATCACATCCAGCAATACATTAAAAGGATTGCACATCATGATCAAGTGGGATTTTATCCCAGGGATGCAAGGATTCTTCAATATCCACAAATCCGTCAGTGTGATACATACACCACATTAACAAACTGAAGAATAAAAACCATATGATCCTCTCAATAGACACAGAAAAAGCCTTTGACAAAATCCAACACCCATTTCTGATAAAAACCCTTCAGAAAGTGGGCACAGAGGGAACCTACCTCAACATGATAAAGGCCATATATGACAAACCGACAGTGAACATCATTTTCGATGGTGAAAAGCTGAAAGAATTCCCGCTGAGATCTGGAACAAGACAAGCTTTCTCCACTATTCTTCAACATAGTTTTTGGAAGTCCTAGCCAGAGCAATCAGAGAAGTAAAAGAAATAAAAGGAATCCAAATTGGAAAAGAAGTAAAACTCTCACTATCTGCAGAAGACATGATACTATACCTAGAGAATCCTAAAGACTCTCCCAGAAAACTGTTAGAGCTCATCCATGAATTTGGCAAAGTCGCAGGGTACAAAATTAATACACAGACATCGATACAATTTCTATACACCAACAATGAAAGAGCAGAAAAAGAAATTAGGGAAGCAGTCCCGTTTATCATCGCATCCAAAAGAATAAAATACCTAGGAGTAAACCTACCTAAAGAGACAAAACACCTGTACTCTGAAAACTATAAGACACTGATGAAAGAAATGAAAGATGACACAAATAGATGGAAAGATATACCATGCTGGTGGATTGGAAGAGTCAATATTATCAAAATTACTCTACTCCCTAAGGCAACCTACAGATTCAATGCAATCCCTATCTAATTACCAAAGACATTTTTCACAGAACTGGAACAAAGTATCTTAAAGTTTGTTTGGAAGCACAAAAGACCCAGAAGAGCCAAAGACATCCTGAAAAAGAAAAAGGGAGCTGGAGGAATCAGGCTCCAGCACTTCAGACTATACTACAAAGCAACAGTCATCAAAACCATGTGATACTTGCACAAAGACAGAAACATAGATCAGTGGAACAGGATAGAAAGCCCAGAATTAAACCCATGCACTTACAGCCAACTAATATATTACAAAGGAGGGAATAATATACAATGGAGAAAAGACAGCTTGTTCAATAAGTGTTGCTGGGAAAACTGGACAGCCACATGGAAAAGAATGAAATTAGAACACTCCCTAACACCATACACAAAAATCAACTCCAAATGGATTAAAGACCTAGATATAAGACCAGATACTATAAAACTCTTAGAGGAAAACATAAGTCACTCTCTGACATAAATGACAGCAAAACATCTTCTCAGATCCCACTCTTAGAGTAAAGACAGTAAAAACAAAAATAAACAAATAGGACCTAATAAAACTTAAAAGTTTCTGTGCAGCAAAGGAAACCCTAAACAAAATGAAAAGACAACCCACAGAATGAGAGAAAATCTTTGCAAGTGAATCAACCGACAAGGGATTATGCTCCAAAATGTATCGACACGTTCTTCAGCTCCATACCAAAAAAACCACAACCCCATCAAAAAATGGGCAGAAGATCTAAACAGACACTTATCCAAAGAAGACATACAGATGGCCAAGAAACACATGAAAAGATGTTCAACACCACTCATTATTAGAGAAATGCAAATCAAAACCACTCCGAGGTACCACCTTACTCCAGCCAGAATGGCTGTCATCAAAAAGTCTACAAACAGTCAGTGCTGGAGAGGGTGTGGGGAAAAAGGAACCCTAGTACACTGTTGGTGGGATTGTAAATTGGTGCAACCACTGTGGAAAACAGTATAGAGATTCCTTAGAAAACTAAAAATAGAACTACCATTTGATCCAGCAATCCCACTCCTGGGCGTCTATCCAGAGAAAAACATGACTCGCAAAGACACATGTACTCCGATGTTCATTGCAGCACTCTTTTCAATAGCCAAGACATGGAAACAACCTAAATGTCCATCGACAGAGGAGTGGATCCAGAAGATGTGGTCCATATACACAATGGAATATCACTCAGCCATTAACATGAAGGAAATATCAGCATTTTTAGCAACACAGATGGACCTAGAAATTATCATGCTAAGTGAATTTAGCCATAGAGTAAGTCACCAACATCAAATGCTTTCACTGACATGTGGAATCTGCAAAAAGGACAGACTGAACTTCTTTGCAGAACAGATGCTTACTCACAGACATTGAAAAACTTATGGTCTCCGGAGGAGACAGTTTGGGGGGTGGGGGGGATGTGCTTGGTTTATGGGATGGAAATCCTGTGAAACTGGATTGTTATGATCATTACGCAACTACAGATGTGTAAATTTATTTGAATAATTAAAAAAAAAAACAAAAACAGAAGGCAGGGAAGCCTCTGAGGACAAAAAGACCCTAGTGCCAATCAGCCACCAGCAAAAACTTACAGCCACTAGATTAAGAATGGAAGCAGAAATGACAAAATATTTTTAGAGAAGGTAATGCTTTAGTTTTCTCTCTCTCTCACTTTTGTTGAATAAGATTTTCTCAGGAAATTCAAAACAAGTAAAAGGGAGGATCCTAAAGAGAAAAAAAGAGAACAGCAATGGTTCCTAAGCTTTTAAAAAACTCATCAACTATAAAGAATCTGATTCAGTAGGTGTGGACAGGGCCTTTGGCATCTCACATAACTATAGGGTTATTTTGCAATCATTTGGTTAAGCATCTCTGAAACCAAAAGTGTGATCATATGAAGTAAACGACATGTTTGGAGAAAGAAGTAAGTTGTTAACCCAGTCTAAGTCAAGAACAGGCAAACAATGAGGCAAGACCGGTAAACTATGGCCAAATAGGAAAAGTTATAAAAGACTTCCTGAACAGTTTGAAGTTTATTCTACAGGCCACCAGGCATTTTTGAAAATTGGAATGATACAACATAGAAACCTGTTAACCCTTCATATGTGTTCAGTACAACATAACACTTCAGTGAACTACAGGAAATAACTAGCTATCAGTTATTAAACAAGAAAGAAAGAATATCACCGAGAAAATGGAAAAAGAGTGAGCCCTTTATATATATATATTGTACGCAGCTGCCTGAAGGCTTAAATCAAACAATACATCCAGAAGATCTTTTACTCTGGTTTTCTTGGGTGAATTAGAGTGAAGAATTGGTAGTGTAGATTGGGTGGGGAAAAGTAAGAACTGTTAAAATTCTTTAACTCCTAAGAGTTAAACTCTTAGAATGAACTTGCGACAGAGTTCTTTAAACAGAGGAAAAAGCAAAGATCACCTTTTGCCAAGGAAATTCTGGGAAGAGAATGGCTGCTAGAAAAGGAGAGAAGGCCTGTCCAATCCTGGCCAGCACAGACTGGGTTAACTAAGGGATCATCTTCTCTCAGAGAAAGAAAAAAGCTTTACCCACAATTCCTTATTTCTTTCTTAGCATGTGACTTTAAAAAGTTTCCTTTATATAAACAGGTGATCATAAGTTAGATTGAGTATTTATTCAAACTGTCATTCCTAGGCCTACACAAGTATTATTGATATTTGGGGATGCTGTAATTCATTGACATGTAATGTACAAAGTGATTTATTCATGATGATGATTTCTAGAGCTATACCAATATATTGATAAATTATAAATCACACAGTAATAATGGTCCTTCAGAGAAGAACAGAGAGGTTGATGGGATATCGTCCAAAACTTAATGGCCAAGATCGACTTCTGAAATGGATGAGGAGCCCAAGAGTGAAACGTCATAACAGGTAAAAATTGTAAAGTCAAAGTCATTTAAAATTTGTGAAAACTGTCCTAAGGGCACAAAACAAATGAATAAACATTGTGCAAGGAGAACTTACCAACTCTTGATAAGAATAGTGAGACTCATGGCACTTGAGTCATGACCCACTGCTTCCCTCACCCCTGCCCACCAGCTCAGTCAAGAGAGGTTCTACTCTAGGCAGGTGTGGCCAAGAATACAGGGCTCCCCCTGCCGCCTCAGCTTCCAGTCAAGGACAAGTTACCTCCCGGAGAAGGGGAAGCCATCAGAATTTCTCATGACCCCAGCTACATGATTCAGAGACTAAATTCCAACAAGTACTGCTGGGAGGCCAGGGCCTCCTCTCCTATACTCAGACCTCACTTAAGAGCAGAAGTTTTACTCCATGTGAGCTAGGTTAAGAACATGAGCCCCAGTCATCCTTGTTCCAGCTCATTCTTAGGGCAGAACTTCCATATCAGGAGGGGCAAACCAAGATCAGAGGCTACTGGCACACAAATTGCCCTGCTCATAAAACAAGGGTGTCACTTCAAGAAAAAGTGGACCACTGTTCCTATCCTTAGCTTCGGAGTGCTCCTTCAAAGATTTGCCCAGGGGAGAGGCAGGCCATTAAAAACAGAGACTCCCAAAGCTCTCCCCAAAGAACTGAAGTTATTTAGGACAGAGTGTAGAAAGGTTCAAGCTTAAGGGTGCTCTCAAAACAAAGGAGATTTTTCTGGTAAGCAAGTAAAAAGTGGCCAGTAATTCCATGAGATAAACAAGCTGAAAGATAGCCACAACAGTGAATAATAGGAAATGACTGTATCTATCAGTCATCAAATAAAGCAGAAAAATAACCAAGAAAATGGGGGGTTTTTATCAGAGAGAACCAAGGAAAGAGAGTGCTAAGAAGAACCCTCTGGAGTCAAAATAAACTTCAAAAAATGGCCTTAAAAAACTACTCTAGAAAAGGGAACAAAATTTCATAGGATCAGATTATGGAGTAAGAATTCGTGTCGTTGGGCCTTAGGAGAAACAATATTCTGTTGGCAACCAGTGGAGTGTAACAGACTTGTGAGATGCCAATAGAGGCAGACAGCATAACAGAAATCAGGGAAAGAGACAGTCAAAGTGAGCTGTGTCATGACTACAGTCATTCCATGGTGATCATGTATACAGAAAAGGCTGAACCTTCAGAGAAGTATCAGGAGTTTGACACAGAAGGGAAAATAGACTTTGCTAAAATAGTCCTGCTAAATCCTTAAATGAGTAAACAAGAAAACAACAACCAAAATCCTGAAAGTGGACTGATACCTACAGTTGATATAACATGCTATCTAATATGTCCAACTTTCAACAAAAAATTCCCAGACATGCAAAAACATTTAAGTATGACTCATATGCAGAACAACAACAACAAAAAAAAGTGAATAGAAACTGCCTGTGAGAGAGTCCGGATGTCAGACTAACAAAAACTTCAAAGGAGCCATTATAAATATGGTCAAAGAACTAAAGCAAAGTACAATGGTGACATTTCAACTGATACAGGCTACTAATAAAGAGAAATTATATATATTAAAAAATCTAAATGGAAATTCTAGAGTTGAAAAGTATAATGACTGAAATGAAAAATTCACTAGAGGGACTCAACTGTAGATTTGAACTGGCAGAGGGAGCAATGAAATTGAAGACAGATCTACAGGAACTATGCAGTTTGAAAAACTGGAAAAAAGAGAATGAAGACAAAAAGAAAAGAGGGGCAGAGAAATGTGAGACACCATTAATACAGCAACATATCATAATTGTAGGTACTAGAAGGAGATGATAGAAAGGACTAGAAATAATAGTCAAAGAGATAATAGCTGGATACTTCCTAAATTTGATAAAAAGCATTAAAAGACCATGAAGTTCAATCAGCTCCAAACAGTAAACAAAGAAATCCATAACCAGACATATAATACTACAAATGTTTAAGACAGTGATGAAGATAAATCTTGAAAGCAGTAAAAGAAAAAGGACTCATTATATCCAAGGGAGCCCCAAAATATCAACACTTGACTCTCCTCAGAAACATGAAGGCCAGAAGGCACTAGGATGACATAATTAAAGAGCTAACAGAAAAAACCCCAAACACATGTCAGTGAAAAACTTATATCCAGTAAAATTATTTTTCAAAAATGAAGGTGAAATAAATACGTTACCAAACAAACAAAAACAAAGCATTCATTGTTAGCAGACCACCATTATAAAAAATACTAAAGAACATTCTTTTGGCTGAAAGCAATCAATCCCAAGTGGTAATCCAATGCCAAACAAAACATAAAAAGTAGTAGAGATAATTATGAAATGATAGGCAAGTGTAAATACATATTTCTTCTCAAGTAAATTCAAAAGAAATTCTACAAAATAATAATGTAGAATAACATATTACTGGTGTTTAACATATAGAACTGTAATATATTTGACAAAAATAGCATGCAGGGGGAGGGAGCAAAGATGTATTTAAGAAAATGATACCAGATTATAACTCAAATCCACAAGAACAAAGAGAACCAGAAATGGTATGTAAGAAGGCCAATATAAAAAACTTTATAAATACACACTTGCTCTCCTTTCTTCTCTTAGATTCTTAAAAGACATAAAAATATACAAAGTATTGTTAGGTTTGTTTCACATATACAAGTAAGTGCATAACAATAATAGCACAAAAAGGGAGAAGAAAAAATAGAGCTATATAGGAATAATATTTTTATCTCACTGGAATTAAGTTAGTAACATCTGAAGTAGAATCTGACAAGATGTGTATGGGCATGTCAGACATAAATGTAAATATATTAGTAACATTAAATGTAAATGGATTATATAATCCATCAAAAAGCAGATACTTCAAAACTGAGTAAAACAATATCTAATTATATGCTATAAATGAGACAGTTTAGATTCAAAGATACAAACAGGTTGAGATTTTTAAAATGGAAAAACATAGTTCATGCTAACAGCAATCATAAGAAAGCTAGATAAAATAGATTTTAAAACAAAATTGTTATAGATAAAAAAGTGACATTTTATAACAATAAAAAGCAAAACATTGGGAGGATATAATAAACATATATGTACCTAACAGCAGATCCCTAAATTGCATGAGGCAAAACTGATAGACCCGAAGGGAAAAATATTCAGTTCAACAATAATAATAATTGCAATCTTCAATATCCCACTTTCATTAATTGAAGGAACAACTAGGCAAAAGCTTCTCTGGTTAATTCTGTCAAACATTTAAAGAACAATCAATATCAATTATTCACAAACTCTTCCAAAAAAACAGGAGAGAATATATCTCAGTTCACTCTTAAGACATTATTAACCTGATACAAAGACTAGAAAAAGATAGTACAAGCAAACTATAGAACAATATCTCTTATGAATATAGAGGCAGACACAGACATCCTCAACTAAATAGTAGCAAACCAAATCCAGTAACATATGAAAATGATCAAACACTATAATTATGCAAAATTTAGCTCAGGAATGTAGAGCTTAGTATTCAAATCAATAAAGACAAAAAATACATGTTTAGCTCAGTAAATGCAGAAAAAGGACTTGAAAAAATCCAACATCTCTTCATAATAAAAAAAACCCAATAAATTAGAATAGGAAGGGAACTTCTTCAACTAATAAAAGGCATTTATGAAAAATCCACAGCTTATATCATACTTAATGAAGAATGAGTTCTTTCCTCCTAGATCAGGAAGAAGACAAAGGACATCCACACTTTTATTCAAATTGTACTAGAGGTTCTAGTCAGAGAAACTAGGCAAGAAAATGTAATACATGGTATGCATATGGAAGAGTTCCTTGGTGGCCTAGTGGTTAATGATCTGGTATTGTCACTACTGTGGTGTGGGTCCAATCCCTGGCTTAAGAACTTGTGTATGCTGTGGACGTGATCAATAAAATAAAATAGTGTCAAGTGTTTAAAATTTTTTAAAAATATTCATATGGAAATTCAAGGGAACTAGAATAACCAGAGCAATGAATCTTGAAAAACAAGGACAGTGTTGAAGGACTCACACTTTCTTGTTTCACATCTCATAAAGCTATAGTAATTAAAACAGTATGGTACTGGCATAAAGATAGACATTTAGATAAATAGAACAGAACTGAAACTTCAAAAACAAACCCTCACATTTATGGTCAAATGATTATCAAGAAGGTTGTTAAAGTAATTCAGTGGGTGAAAGATTAGATTTTTAAACAAATGGTGCTATGACGACCGAATACTCGCATTTAAAAAAAAATGAAGTTGAGCCTGTTCCACATACTCTACACAAAAATTACCTCAAATATACAAGCTAAAAGTATAAAATTCTTAGAATAAAATATAGGAGTAAATTTGTTATCTTGGCTTAGGCCAAGTGTTAGATATGGCACTAAAATCACAAGTGATAAAAGAAAAATTGATAAATTGTACATGATCAAAATTAAAACTTTTTTGCTTTATAAGAAATGGGCTTATATTTGGAATATTTAAAGAACTCAGAACAATAATAAAAAGACAACCCCCAAACAGGCAAAGCATCTGAATAAACATCTCTTCAAGAAGATATATGAATGGTCAATAAACACATGAAAAGATTCTCAGCATCATTTAACATTAGAGAAAAACATAACACCACAATCAGGTACCACTTTACATAACAGTAGGATGGTTTCAATAAAACGACTTTGTTTCAAGTGCAGCCACTTTGGAAGACAGCCTCTCATTTCCTCAAATGTTAAAAATAGAGATAGCATATGACTCAGTAATTCCACACCTAGTTATATACCAAAGAGCAATAAGAACATATGTTCCTGCAAAAAACCTTGTACACAAATGCTCATAGCAGCATTATTCATAATAGCTAAAAAGTAGAAACAATCTAAATGTTCACTAAGTGATGAATGGATAAAAATGGTATATTGATAAAAGGAATATTATTTGGTAATCAAAAGGAATAAACCATTGACACATGCTACAAAATGGATAAACAGTTAAAATACTGTGAATGAAACCAGTTGCAAAAGACCACATATATGATTCCATTTGAAAGAAATGCCAGAATAGGAAAATCTATATGGACAAAAAGTAGACTATTGGTTGCCTAGGGTGGGGGAAAAGGAAATACAACTTCGGGGGAAATGAAGAGTTACTGCTACAGGATTCTTTTTGGAGTGAAAAAAATGTTCTAAAATTCATTGTAGTGAAGGTTGAGCAACCATGTGAATGTACTAAAAACACCGTATTATATAATTTAATTGGGTAGATTGTATGATATATGAATTGTACGTCAATAAAGCTGCTATATATGTATTTTAAAAGTTAATGGCCCAACTATACTACTAAGTGCAGATTATAAACAACAATGCCTGAACTAGAACTCTGATATGAGTTGAGATGCAGAAAATGAAGTTTTGCATGTGTTCTTAGCCATCCATACCAGTGGCATTAAACAATACATGAAAATGATAAAAGAGTGGTCCATCTCAAATGGAGGTACTGCTTTTCTTTGGTCGTGCACTAGTCTGTTTCTTAAAACACTAGGTTAGACTAAGCACACATAAATGAGTCAAAACTATGAGGGGCAATTCTATCCAGTCTCATAAGAAGGAAATGAAGAGAAAATACTGGGTAGTAATGGCAGGAGTCTGGAGTTTCCACACTGAAACGGGCAGGCATTTGACTTGGTCTCTGATAAGTCAAGAGAAGGCCTGTTAGGGCATAAAAGGAAGACTACTGATTTGTACTGAGGCCTCTCTTATTTGGAAGGAGGAAGAACCATGGCAGTGAGACTATAAAGTTGATTAGGTTCTCAGTACATCAAAGTAAATCTAGTTTTCCTTTTTTATTTTGAAGTTCCAAAAACTATTAAAAAGCAGAGTTATAATTTTTTAACATGTCTTTCCCAAAAGAAATATGATTTCAGTATTGCTTCTTAGATTTAAAAAAAAAAGCAGCTTGCTTTTTCTATTCTAAAAATAATAAGTGATTTTTATAGGATTATTAGAGAATACAAATAAGCAGAAGAAATAGTTCTACCACTCAAAAACAAATTACCTTTAAATTGTTAGTTTTTTTGCATAGCTTCTTTCAGACATTCTCCCCTGTGCTTTTCTTTTGTGAAGCAGTGATGATACTATAACTAAATTTTATACATTTTTAACAAAAAAGTCCACGTTTCAACAAGTTCTCTGCAAATATTATTTATAATAATACCATATTATTCACTGTAATTTGCTCATTCCCATTCACTCTTATTTATCACATAGGTTTTTCCCAAATTTGAGTCTTATAAATAATGTTGTAGTTTCCTTGGGATAATACTTTTCTATTCTTCTTTATAATAGGTTTTTTAGAAATTGGGTCAAAGGAAACATCTTTAGGCTTCTAATATAAATATATTTCTTAATTGCTTTCCAAGAGTTATACCAATTTACAGCCATTGGCAATGTAAGAAAATACATGTTTGTGCACACCTTCACAAACATGTCATATCACTCTCATGAGCATTTTTTTCCATCTTAGAAAGTCTTCAGAGCATGAATCTGAAATTCCACTCATAATTCATATTAGAAGTCTGCCCATCAGCTCAGGGATCAAAATGCAGAAGCAATATGGTCATAATTCTGATGAACTCTGCTGGAACATTTCTCAGCAGCTAAAGTATTTTAAAGATATATATTAAAAGTCAAATGATGTGGATGTGAAATATTCTATCAGAAGAAAAAAAGCAAGAATCATTTGGAAAGTAAAAAAAAAAAAAATCAAAGATAGGTTTCCAACATGGTAAGAAAATACGTTTATTTATTAAGAAAAAAAAAAAAAACTCTATGCTAAGTAGTCCCACCATTAAATCCAATGTCTGATTTCATGTTTGTAAGAAAAAAATACTTTAATCAAAATAACTGTGTCTTTTTGTTGATATCTACTGCTAAAAACCATATGGAAACCTAAAAATACTAGTAATAAAAATAAGTGTTTGCTGATATTAAAACTTCATTAAAACTTTAATTTACATAGTATTTTGAAGAGGAAGCAGAAAAAAAGGCTGAAGCGGCCATAGAAACTACACAGAAATGTAATGAATTAGAGTGCATATTTCCTAATCAACAGTAGTTACTCAAAGCTATGTGAGAATATGGACAACTGTGGCCAGATATTCTGATTATTCAACAGAAGCCAGAGATTTGGATTTTAATGTAAAATTTCCTAATTTTGAAAGAGTATATCACACAAATGATTCAAGCCTGTTGGCTGAATCTGGCCTGTGGGACAGTCATTTATAAAGGTAGCACAAAGGAAAGCTATTTTGGTTACCTGCAGCTGATTTATATTTATTTATATTCAGAGAAAGAAAATGTTTCAAGCACTTAAAGTCCAAATTTTTTCAGGTCATCCTATTAATACCATTCTTTTTTTCAGCAAATTTACAAATGAAAATACAAAACTGTTAATACCTTCTTAATCACACTTTCACTTCTAAATGTTTTGACAGTGGGTAGGAGGCAAAAAGAAAAGAGAATATATGTGTGCATCTGAACTTGGGAACATTTAGTGAAGAACAGTTACCATCTCAAAGATACACAACTGCAATCTAGACTACTTTTTATGCTTTCCTTCAGTTACCCTGTAGTTACTCAGAATGACAGAGTGCTGTAAACTGAGCTGTCTATTTGTTTCAAGGAGCAGATGGGAAAAGCAGCTACTTTCAAATGTGATTAAAATATGAGGCCTCTGTTTAGTATTTATTTTTCTTTTTAAGCTTCAGATTTTAGGCTTAAGCAAGTTTAATCAAGAGAGGGAGGACCAGACAGCTGCCACAGCCCTAGTCCACTGAGATGTCTCTGCACAGAGACCACCATAATAACAATCAACTCCATCTTTTGCCAAGGCTGTGAGTAAAACTCATTCATATATTGCTGGGGGGGGGGACGTCCAATGAGGGTATACAACCTTTGTGAAGAGCAACTAGCCAATATTTATTAAAACAAAAAATGTACTTACTATTTTGTATCCTGATTATGGTGGTTGTGACACGTCTACATATTTGTTAAAATTTATAGTGTGGGCATCAAAGAAGAGAGAGAGGAGTCACTCCTACTGTATGATAGTAAGAAAACAAAGCAAGTGAGCCTAGCACCCTAGCATGCAGCTATTAGGGTTACGGGCATTTTCAGGTTGATAATCATAGCACCTTAAAAGGTGCGTAATGCTTACAATTTTTATCCATTATCTCATCTAATTTGATAATCACCCAATTGAGACAGAGACTATTCTCCAGTTTTTGCAGAGGAGTACACAAAGGTTCTATAAGGGTGAAAATGATTTGGCCAAAGCTGCATGGCCAGGGAATCAAAACCAGGCTGTCTGCACAGCTCCACCAACAGGCTCTACCCCGATGGCTCCACTCTCTGTTGTTTTGTGGTGGTTGAAACAATCAGATATTTTTAAAATAATGCATTTATTCTTTCACCCATAATCCTACTTTGGAAATTTATCATACAGGTACCCTATACATGTATAAAGTGACAATATTCACTTAAAAAAACCCAACTGTAGCAATGTTTATATCAGTAAGACTGAAAACAACTCAAATGTTCCTCTAGGAGGGGATGATTAAATGAACTGTGGCAAGTACTTTGAATGAAGAAGCGCTCTATACACTGATGTTAAAATAAAAATCCGATAAAATATTCAGTAAAAAAAAGCAAAGTGTAAAAAATATACATAGCATGTACCATGTATGTAAGGAAGGTAAGAATATATCTACCTATATAAATCTAGATTTATATAGATAGATATATAAACAAATACCAGAAGGATACCTAAGAAACTACATTAGCTTTGACCAGAAGGGGGTGATGGTGGAGGCAGATGGGATAGGAGTAAAAGTCAGATTCTCAGTGAGTACTTTGTAGTACTGTTTTGATTTTTGAAGTGTATGTGGAAAGTTAAGAAGATAGTTAAGAAAGGGGTTAAAAAGGAACTGAGTGGAACTAGAAGTTTATGTGCTAACCTTTACTGGGCTTCCAGGAAGAACAGCTTTTGTTTAACCTTTGTCCTGCTCTTTCAAGAACAAAGCATGTTCCACTTAGAGTAGTTTTTGCTACACGTGAGTCTGGAGAAGGAAGGGAAAATTTTTCTTGGAGACTTAGGTGGGGAACACTCTTCTCATGACATAAAATAGAGCCACCAACTAAGGATAAACAGCTTAGTTCTCAGATTTGTTCAGCATAGTCCACTAAAGGTATGTAATAATTTTATCCGAATAGGGAAGGAAATGCCTGCTCAGCTGATTTCAGAACTAAAATTGGGATTCCTTTATTGCTGTTTCAAATTGCTAAGAACTAAATATTGTATGCAGTGTTTGAAAGAGGAAAAGGATTCTGGAACTTTGGTCTCAGCAGTTAAACTGTCAAACACAAAGACTAGATAATGTATATCTATTTCACTGCCATGCCGTAAGAATCATTCTTCATAGATTTTTTTCCCCTTATTACAAAAGTACAGGATGGATTGTAAGTGAAACAAACTTTACAAGCTCAGGGTAACCTGCTTTCCATATGAGCTCCATAAAGCTGTTGTAATGAAGGCAAGCAATAACAGCTCATATTTCTAAGGTGATTTAGAGTTTACAGACTGCATTCTCATATCTTATTTAACTTTTACAAACCCTCTGGTATGTGGGTACTATTATCTGTTTTAGAAAGTAAGAAACTGAGGTTCAGAGAGGTGAGGGTGTTGGAGAAAAACCCCACTGGGGATTGTCAGAGTCCAGAAATATACCCAGATTTTCTGATTCTGAACTCAAATGATTTTCTATTATTGCACAGTTGTATATAATCATCAATGCTTGTCATAAATACACCAATGATTAGTTTAGATATGACTATTGATAGTTATATCTGATGAAATGATTAAGTCTTAAGGCTGGTCTGTAAGGAAAAACTATCCAGTAGTTAAAATTCCCTTTGAAGATAATTTAAATCACTCATAAAGTATAAACATAGTATGGGGGGGGTTAACAATCTTGGTAACATTTAATTTCAAAGAACAATATATTGCATACACTAGGGTATATCTGTAAATATAATTTTATACATGTATTATTTCATACATTTCACAAGAGAATGGCTTTAAGTGAATTCATACAATTAAATGTACATATGCAGTTCACTATAAAAATAATAGATAACATTCATTGTGGACATCCTACAAGTTATATA
Organism: Sus scrofa; assembly: GCF_054392235.1. Taxonomy (NCBI): domain Eukaryota; kingdom Metazoa; phylum Chordata; class Mammalia; order Artiodactyla; family Suidae; genus Sus; species Sus scrofa. The sequence goes on from NC_139397.1 coordinate 17,824,738, forward strand.
TTATGGCAACATTTTATATATTACCATATTTAATTCTTTACCGATATTTATGAGGTAGACACAAACTCATAAATGCACATGAGGAAACAAAAGCCTTCAAAAGGTTGAGTCACATAGGAAGTAAATACCAATGCCATAATTTGAACCCATTCAATTTGAGTTTAGAAGCCATGGCTCTAGATGAGATTTTGGTGTAAATAGCACTGTTTTGATGCACTAAATCTGTGGCATTAAACAAGGCAGTGGAATCAATCTAATATATACATAAAAGATGATGGGTTTGACAAAGATTCATATTCTAATTTCCAAATTTCTACATGAAAACTATATTGATAGAACTTTGGTCAATACGGCAGAAGGAGTACACATTTCAGAGATTTCTCTGTTTTAAACACTTAGTAATTATAGATAAAGCATCTAGAGGAAAAAACTTATATATAGTCTAAGATATAGCTGTACTAAAAATAAAAACTTCCATGTAACAGAATACAAAGTAGTAAGCAAGGTTGATAGTGTAGACTTGTTTGTTATTGGTGATTAAAAAGAACCACCCAGCAAAAGAGTTGCGCCAGTCACAGTGCATGAAATCTGCATGAGAAGTGATTCCCCAAACTATGAAAAGAAGCTGAAAAAAGTCTCTTAGAACTAAAGCTTATTAAAACCCAGAAGGCCAGAGGACACAGACAAAGCCTACTTCCTAAAACATGGGCCAATCCACATACTGATTCAGTGATTAGGATAAGCAGAAAAAGATAAGAGCTAGAGGAAAAAGTTGCCTTTCAATATGAACCTACACCCTAATTTCTAAAGTACGTAAAACAAATTAAGGCCAAGAAGAAATGTTAACAACCTCCACAATTAGAAGAGTATGTAAAGTTAATAAATAAAGTATACGAGAACAATACATAAATGGAGCATTCAGAAAACATCTTAAAAGCAATAGTTGAAGATGCATAAGGAAATACAGCAATAGATAACACTTCTAAAAAAGAAAATACAAAAGAAAATCAAAAGACAAGAATAGATGCATATGAAAAAATACAATAATAATTCTTGGAGATGAAAATAATTTAGTTGAAAAAAAGAAAACCCTAGTTTACAGTAGAAATTCTAGACTGGATATAGTAAAAAAGACAGTAAACTGGAAAATAGGACTGTAGAATTCATAAAGAATGAGATTTGGATATACAAAGGGGAAAATTGTGAAACAGCTGTTAACAGTCATGGAGGATAGAAGCTTTAACATATCTCAAAACACAAATTTCAGAAATAGAATATAGAAGGCATGGCAGATAAGCAATATTTAGACATAGGTCTGAGACATTTCCAGTACCATTTTGATCTTGATATCTAAGATCAAAAGCATCATCATCAAATCTACAGAAATACACATGAAAATAAATCCACATCTCAACTTCTACATAGAGCAAGTGTAAAAATCAAAGTCGATAAGAAATCTTAATACTACCAAAGAGAAAAAAAATTATCTTTAAAGTAATAATTAAATAGCAGACATTTTACCTGTGTGTAAAGATGCTGCAAGATATTAGAGTAATATCTTTAAAGTACTGAGGGAAAAATAACTGCAACATAAACATTTAAAACTACCTACCACTAAGCAGTGAAGTCAAAATAAAGATATTTCTAGGCCAATAAAAAGCACTAGACATATGTGTTGAAATAACTACTTCTTAAAGCAAAATGAAAACTGAATATTAAAGGAAAGCATAGGACATAAATAATTGTGAGCATAGAAATGACAATGTCTCTTTCAAAATAAAACCAACAGAACACAAAGATATCGTTACTATTCTAGAAAAAGCAGTTAGGAAAGGTGACAGATAAAACATGCAAAGATTGTTAAGGGAGAGGATAGATGAAATAATTTCAAACTTTATGAGAAAATACTATGGTATTTATGTATGTTACAACTTATGAGTATGATTAAAAGAATGGAAATATACAGTTACAGTTTCCAAACCTCCAAACCAGCAGAGGAGAAAAATGCAGAAAAGTGATCAGTTTAATAGAAGGCATGAAAGGAAAACAAAAAAGGAAAGTAAAATTAAACAAAACCAAAATAAAATGGTAAAAATGAGTCAAATGTGTCTATGTCTACAATAAATATTAATGCATTAAATTAACCCCTTAAAAATAATACGAGCATGGAATTAATCCATCATTATCATGCTCAGAAGAGATACACCTTGAGGCAGATGATTCAGTGGAAACAAAGAATGGAAAAGATATTCCCAGCAAATAGTAGCCAAAAGAACATAAGAATGTAGAAGATTTGAACAACACAGTCAGTTTTTCTAGCAGCTATTTATAGAACACAGCACCGAAAAAAAAAAAAAAAGAAAATTCCGTTCAAGTACAAATGAGACTAAAAATAAGATGAAAAACGAGGACATATTCAACCTCACAATAATCCTCAATAAGTATCAAGATTCAGAATCATATAGACTAGTCCTCTGATCATAACATATGATTGGTTCATGCAAAAATACAGAGGACTCTCAAATGCATTACATTAAGTGAAAGGAGATAGAATCAAAGGGCTATACATCGTATGATTATATTCACATGATAATCTGGAAAAGACAAAATTATAGGACACTAGTTTCTAGAAACTGAGTTGAGGAGAGAGGGAGATTATAAAGTGGCACATGGAAATTTCTGTGGGTGATGGAGATTTGATAACTTGACTAATGTGGTGGTGAAATAAATATGTACATTTGCCAAAACTCAGAACTGTACACTAAAAAGGCGCTTCTACTTTATGCAAATTATACCCTAATGAACCTGATTTTAAAACTCTGCTTAATTAGTTAAAACAGTAATAAAAGTATTACTTCAAGTGCATATACTAAATAGAAAAAATAGGCTTAAAAATCAATCAAATGTTAAAATCGAAGAAGTGAGAAAAAAACCCACAGTAAATACAAGAAACGAGAAAGGAAATGCTAAAGATAGTAATGCGAACTGATCTCTAGGCAGACTGATGAAGAACGCAAACAAAAGACATTATGAATAAAAAGGTGACATAATCATAGATAAGGTAGATATGAAAAATAATAGAATATTAAAAAACTTGAGGACATATTTGAGAGCTTGGAGGAACTGAACAACTTATACATACATATGCTTGGTTTTTTATCTAGTAGAATTCAAGTAAAGGTGTGGGTTCTAAAAAATGCTTTATGGTTGAAACCTATAATCAAATTTTAATGATCTGTATTCCTCCTGAAATCTCACTAGGCATGTTTTCCCTATTACTCAAATCTGATGCATCTTTGCAGTCCCAAGCCTCTGAGCTTTCCATAAGCTCTTCTCATTTCTCACATCTGCCCTCTAACTGCCTTTCCTAAATGATTATTGTCCATTCAACCAGACCTCACACTTAATTTGTATTCTCAACTGAGATTAACATAATGCTCTACATATACTCTGAAAAACAAGTGAAAATTGTTCTTTAAGAATGCTGTTCAAGAAAGGAAGACACAATAGTTTTCCAAAGTTTTATAGCCAAGAGTAATCTGAGTATGTTAAAAATTTTTAAAAAGACAAATCTTTCCTTTTCTTTTACCCTGGACTTGAAGCTTTGAAAGGACTAACACGATCTTTCTTAAAAATTTAGAATTGCTGATACTGGTTATTACATAACTGCTCACTATAATAAGAAAACAAACAAAAATCATTACATATATGAAAAGAAGGTATTCATTCTGAGGGATCACACTAAAAAGGTCCCTGTAAGATAGATTTAAGTCAAGAAAGATCATGTAGCTTCAAAAAAATCTCCTAGGTGATAGGTAAAGGCAAAGCATAATTCTCAACTGAAAAGTAAGTTGGAGAAAAAAATTGCTATGATAGCATAATATTGAAATAATTGGCAAAATTTTAATATGGACTGTACATTAGATAACAGTAATATATATATATATATATCATGGTTAAATTATCAGTATTTTATATATATATATCAGGGTTAAATTTTCTAAATTCAAAAACTATTTTAACTATTTTAAGTCATGTAGCAGAATGTTCTTGTTTTAGGAGATATTTGAAGTATTTAGGTAAAAGTCAAAGGCTGCAACTTAATCTCAAGTTGTTTAGCCAAATAATAATAAGTGATGTGTGTATATGATGAGAGATAAACAATATGGCAACTGTCAAAAACTGATTGATCTATGTAAAGAGGATGATTAACAAAGTTTATAATTTTGCAAAATAAAAAGTTTTATACTTTAGTCAAAATAAATATAAAAATATTTAAAATGTTTTCAAAAAATTAGAAAACAATACAACTGCAAGAAATACGAAATCAGAAAATACTGCTTTTAAATAAAAAACACTATCACCAAATTTATAAAAAGCAATTAAGTGCTGCAAGCAGCAAATCGATGACTTGAGAAGATACTTTGAGAAATTCTTTTAAAATTTAAAATTTAAACTAGAAGGAAAAAGAAATAAAGGGCAAGGAGAAAGTGATTTAGAGAATATGATGGTTAATTTTATATGTCAACGTGGCTGTGCTATGGTGCACAGTGGCTAGATCAAACCCCAGTCTAGTCATTCCTGTGAGGATAATTTTTAGATGTAATTGAAATTTAAATCAATAGATGTTGACTAAAGCAGACAATTCTGGTAATGTGGGTGGGTCTCATCCAATCAATTGAAGGCATTTAGAGGAAAGACTGAGAGCCTCAAAGGAGTAGGGAATTTTTTCTATAGACTGCTTTGGGATGTAAGATGTTAACAACAACTGCTGTCAGAATTTTCTGACTGCTGGATTGCGTTACAGATTTCAGACTTGCCTGCCAGCTGTGCAGGAGCCAATTCCTTGAAATAAGTCTCTGCATATATACATGAAAACAATCTCTTTATAGATACATAATACAGCCCATTGGTTCTCTTGTGAACCCTAATACAGAGGCCAAATCCAGGAGATCCAATATAATAAGCATTCTATAGGAAAAATTTTAAAGTGGATAGAAGGGAAGCAATAATCAAATTATACTAGAAATTTTCCTGAGATGAAGAAAAACATGATTCTTCGAAATACAAGGGCTTAGTCAAACTTAGCAAAAAAACCTTATATCTAGAATATTCTGATGATACATTTAAATTTAAAGAATTTAAATAAGAAAGGAAGGAGAAAATTTTATGTAAGTCTCAGTAGAAAAAAAGTCATCTACAAGGCAAACACTGCCCGATAACGGAGAGTACAACTCCCTCAGGAGAAAAAAAACAACAAGCGAGATGAAGAAGCTGAGAAACCACCCCCAGTCAAACCAACAGGAGAACTCACCTAAAACAGTCAACAATGAAACAGATCTCTGCAGTCAGACAGACCTGGAGTTCAAAAGAGAAATAGTGAAAATACTGAAGGAATTAAGAGAAGATATGAACAGTAATGCAGATACCCTCAGAAAGGAACTAGAAAATATAAGGAGGAGCCAAGAAAAACTAGAACATTCATTTGCAGAGATGCAAACTGAACTAGGGGCAGTAAAAACCAGAATGAATAATGCAGAAGAACGAATCAGTGATATGGAAGATAGAATAATGGAAATCACTCAATCCGGTCAACAGACAGAAAACCGAATCAAAAAACTGGAAAGCAATATAAGAGACCTATGGGATAATATAAAGCGGGCCAATATATGCATAATAGGAATTCCAGAAAGAGTAGAAAAAGATAAGGGAATGGAAAATATATTTGAAGAAATTATCGATGGAAACTTCCAAAGTCTAAAGGATACTGGATTCAAGATACAAGAAGCACAGAGGGCCCCAAACAAACTGAACCCAAACAGACCCACACCAAGACACATCATAATAAAAATGGCAAAAGTTAGCGATAAAGAGAGGATCCTAAAGGCAGCAAGAGAAAAACAGAATGTTACCTACAAGGGAACCCCCATAAGAATATCAGCTGATTTCTCTACAGAAACACTACAGGCCAGGAGGGAATGGCAAGAGATATTTAAAGTGCTCAAAGGAAAAAATATGCAACCTAGAATACTCTATCCAGCAAGAATATCATTTAAAATAGAAGGGGAAATAAAAATTTTTTCCAACAAACAAAAACTTAAAGAATACAGCAACACAAAACCCAGGTTAAAGGAAATATTGAAAGGACTTCTCTAAACCAAAAAGAAAGGAAGGAAAGGGAAGAAAAAAGAAAAGAAAAAAAAAAAAAAGAAGAAGAAGAGGAAGAACTAGGACTGAGGAAACCGCAATCAGAGAGCAGTCACTCAAATAAGCCAGCATACAGATTTAATCATGAACATGCTTCAAACAAAATAAAATTAAAAAGAAAAAAATAAAAAAGAGTCATCAAAACCATAAAATGTGGGCAAGGGATGTTAGGAGGTAAATAACCCTTTTTGTTTGTATGTATGTCTCTCTTCTTAATTTTAATATAGTAATGAAGTGTTTGAACTTACAGGACCATCAGGCTAAAACACACAATTATGGGAAGGGGTTAGCATACTTAAAAAACAGGGCAACCACAAGCCAAAACCAAATACTGCATTTGCAAAAAATGAAAAAAAAAATACACTCAAGCAGATAATAACAGGAGACCATCCAACCAAAAAAAAAAAAAAGAAAGAAAAGAAAAGAAGAATGGAGAACCATAGAATCAACTGGAACAATAGGTTCAAATGGCAATAAATAATCATCTATCAATTATCACCTTAAATGTCAATGGACTGAATGCCCCAATCAAAAGACACAGAGTGGCTGAGTGGATAAAAAGGCAAAAACCTTCAATATGCTGCCTACAAGAAACTCAGCTAGGACAAAAGATACATATAGATTGAAAGTGAAAGGGTGGGGAAAAATATTTCACGCCAATAGACATGACAGGAAAGCAGGAGTCGCAACGCTCATATCAGACAAAATAGACTTTAAAACAAAAGACATAAAGACAAAGAAGGACACTATTTAATGATTAAGGGATCCATCCAAGGAGAGGATGTTACTATCATCAACATATATGCCCCAAATACAGGAGCACCCAGATACACACAACAAATATTAACAGACATAAAGGGAGAAATCGATGGGAATACAATCATAGTAGGAGACTTTAATGCCCCACTCACACCAATGGATAGATCCTCTAGACAGAAAACCAATAAAGCAACAGAGATCCTAAAGGAAACAATAGAAAAGTTAGACTTAATTGATATCTTCAGGACACTACATCCAAAAAAATCAGAACACACATTCTTCTCAAATGCACATGGAACATTCTCAAGAATCGACCACATATTGGGACACAAAGCTAACCTCAACGAATTTAGGAGCATAGGAATTATCTCAAGTATCTTCTCTGACCACAATGCCATGAAATTAGAAATCAACCATGGGAAAAGAAATGAGAAAAAACCTACTACATGGAGACTAAACAACATGCTACTAAAAAACCAATGGATCATTGAGGAAATCAAGAAGGAAATTAAAAACTACCTTGAACCAAATGATAATGAAGACACAACCTCTCAAAACCTATGGGATGCTGCAAAAGCAGTGCTCAGAGGGAAATTTATAGCAATACAGGCCTTTCTCAAAAAAGAAGAAAGATCCCAAATTGACAACTTAACCCTCCACCTAAACGAATTAGAAAAAGAAGAACAAAAAAGTCCTAAAGTCAGCAGAAGGAAGGAAATGATAAAGATCAAAGAAGAAATCAATAAAATAGAGATTCAAAAAACAATAGAGAAAATTAATAAAACCAAGAGCTGGTTCTTTGAAAAGGTGAACAAAACTGACAAACCCCTGGCCAGACTCACTAAAAAGAGGAGAGAAAGAACACAAATAACCAAAATTATAAATGAAAGAGGAGAAATCACAACAGATACAGCAGAAATACAAAAAACCATAAGAGAATACTATGAACAACTATACGGCAACAAGTTTGACAATCTGGAAGAAATGGACAATTTTCTAGAATCTTACAACCTGCCAAAACTGAATGAAGTAGAAACAGACCAACTGAACAGACCCATCACTTGAAATGAAATTGAAGAGGTCATTAAATCACTCCCTACAAATAAAAGTCCAGGACCAGATGGCTTCACAGGTGAATTCGATCAAACATATAAAGAGGAATTGGTGCCCATCCTCCTTAAACTCTTTCAAAAGGTTGAAGAAGAAGGAATACTCCCAAAGACATTCTATGGTGCCACCATCACCCTCATTCCAGAACCAGACAGAGATACCACCAAAAAAGAAAACTATCGCCCAATATCATTGATGAATATAGATGCAAAAATTCTCAACAAAATCTTAGCCAACTGAATCCAACAACATACCAAAAAAATTATACACCATGACCAGGTTGGGTTCATCCCAGGTTCACAAGGATGGTTCAACATACGCAAATCAATCAGCATCATACACCACATTAACAAAAAAAAAGTCAAAAATCATATGATCATCTCAATAGATGCAGAAAAAGCATTTGACAAAGTTCAACATCCATTCATGATCAAGACCCTCGCCAAAGTGGGTATAGGGGAACATTCCTGAACATAATCAAAGCCATTTAAGATAAACCCACAGCAAATATAATACTCATTGGGAAAAAACTGAAAGCCTTCTCACTCAAATCTGGAACAAGACAGGGATGCCCACTCTCACCACTGCTCTTCAACATAGGTTTGGAAGTCCTAGCCACAGCAATTAGACAAACAAAAGAAATAAAAGGCATCCATATAGGAAGAGAAGAGATCAAACTGTCACTGTATGCAGATGACATGATACTATACCTAGAAAACCCTAAGGACTCAACCCCAAAACTCCTTGAACTGATTAATAAATTCAGCAAAGTGGCAGGATATAAGATTAACATTCAGAAGTCAGTCGCATTTCTGTATACCAGCAATGAAATATTAGAAAAGGAATACAAAAATACGATACCTTTTAAAATTGCACCTCACAGAATCAGATACCTCGGAATACACCTAACCAAGGAGGTAAAGGACCTATATGCCAAGAACTATAAAACTTTAATCAAAGAAATCAAAGAAGATGTAAAGAAGTGGAAAGATATTCCATGTTCCAGGATTGGGAAAATCAATATTGTAAAAATGGCCATCCTACCCAAAGCAATGTACAGATTCAATGCAATCCCTATCAAATTACCCATGACATTTTTCACAGAACTAGAACAAACAATCCAAACATTTATATGGAACAACAAAAGACCCAGAATTGCCAAAGCAATCCTGAGAAACAAAAACCAAGCAGGAGGCATAACTTTCCCAGACTTCAAGAAATACTACAAAGCCACAGTCATCAAAACAGTGTGGTAGTGGCATCAAAACAGTTAGACACACCAATGGAAGAGAACAGAGAGCCCGGAAATAAACCCTGACACCTATGGTCAATTAATCTTTGACAAGGGAGGCAAGAACATAAAATGGGAAAAAGAAAGTCTATTCAGCAAGCATTGCTGGGAAACCTGGACAGCTGCATGCAAAGCAATGAAAGTAGAACACACCCTCACACCATGCACAAAAATAAACTCCAAATGGCTGAAAGACTTAAATATAAGACAGGACACCATCAAACTCCTAGAAGAAAACATAGGCAAAACACTCTCTGACATCAACATCATGAATATTGTCTCAGGTCCGTCTCCCAAAGCAATAGAAATTAGAGCAAAAATAAACCCATGGGACCTCATCAAACTGAAAAGCTTTTGCACAGCAAAGGAAACCAAAAAGAAAACAAAAAGACAACTTACAGAATGGGAGAAAATAGTTTCAAATGATGCAACTGACAAGGGCTTAATCTCTAGAATATATAAACAACTTATACAACCCAACAGCAAAAAAGCCAATCAATCAATGGAAAAATGGGCAAAAGACCTGAATAGACTGTTCTCCAAGGAAGATATACAGATGGCCAGCAAACACATGAGAAAATGCTCAACATCGCTGATTATAAGAGAAATGCAAATCAAAACTAGCATGAGATACCACCTCACACCAGTCAGAATGGCCATCATTAATAAATCCACAAATAACAAGTGCTGGAGGGGCTGTGGAGAAAAGGGAACTCTCCTGCACTGCTGGTGGGAATGTAAACTGGTACAGCCACTATGGAGAACAGTTTGGAGATACCTGAGAAATCTATACATAGAACTTCCATATGACCCCGCAATCCCACTCTTGGGCATCTATCCAGACAAAGCTCTACTTAAAAGAGACACATGCACCCGCATGTTCATTGCAGCACTATTCACAATAGCCAGGACATGGAAACTACCCAAATGTCCATCAACAGATGATTGGATTCAGAGGAGGTGGTATATATACACAATGGAATACTACTCAGCCATAAAAAAGAATGACATAATGCCATTTGCAGCAACATGGATGGAACTAGAGAATCTCATCCTGAGTGAAATGAGCCAGAAAGACAAAGACAAATACCATATGATATCACTTATAACTGGAATCTAATATCCAGCACAAATGAACATCTCCTCAGAAAAGAAAAACATGGACTTGGAGAAGAGACTTGTGGTTGCCTGATGGGAAGGGGAGGGAGTGGGAGGGATCAGGAGCTTGGGCTTATCAGACACAACTTAGAATAGATTTACAAGGAGATCCTGCTGAATAGCATTGAGAACTATGTCTAGATACTCATTTTGCAACAGAAGAAAGAGTGGGGGAAAAACTGTAATTGCAATGTATACATGTAAGGATAACCTGACCCCCTTGCTGTACAGTGGGAAAATAAAAAAAAAAAAAAAGAAAAAAAGTCATCTAAAATGAACAACAGTGAACTGACACCAGACTTCTCTCAAACAACCATCTGTAATAGAAGGCAATGGAACATACCCAATGAATATTTATTTTTTATGTTTTTATTTTTTGCTTTTTAGGGTCACAGGTGCAGCATATGGAAGTTCCCAGGCTAGGGGTCGAATCACAGCTACCAGCCTATGCAAAAGCCACAGCAACATGGGATCTGAGCCACATATGCAACCACAGCTATATACCACAGCTCATGGCAACACCAGATCCCTGACCCACTGAGCCAGGCCAAGAATTGAATCCACATCCTCATGGATACTAGTCAGATTTGTTTCTGCTGTGCCACAGCAGGAACTAGATTTCTACCCAAATATCTGAAACTAGCATAGCTCTATCATTCATTTTCAAGGACACAAAAGTATTTCACAGTCATGCAAGGACCTAGAAACTTTACTATCCATCAAGAAAACAAAGGGCTTTAAGAGATGCAAAATATTTTAACAAAGCAAAAGCATCACCAGTAAAACTACTAAAACTTTGGGTTATATATATCCAAGTTAATGGCTCTATGGCAGAGAAAATGTTAAAATAATCATTAAAAAATGAAGTAATGTAGGTGTTCCCATTGGGGCTTAGCTGTAATGAACCCTACTAGTATCCATGAGGATGTGGGTTCAATCTCTGGCCCCACTCAGTGGGTTAAGGACCTGGCATTGCTGTGAGCTGTGGTATAGGTTGCAGACGTGGATTGGATCCCATGTTGTTGTGGCTGTGGTGTAGGCCAGCAGTTACAGCTCCAATTTGACCCCTAGCCTGGGAACTTCCATATGTCATGGGTGCGGCCCTAAAAAGACCAAAAAAAAGTAATGTAAAAAAGATAACGTTTATCTAAAGCTAAAAGACAAAATTACTGGTGTGTACATGTGTTTGTGGTAATGGTAAGAATGAGACAAAGTAAAATCACATTAAATATGTCATTGTATACATGGTGAATTATTATTACCTATTCATGACCCTGGAAGAAGAATAAAGCACTAGTAAAAATAAAATGTAAAACTTCCAAATGAGAACTAGAATAAAGAGAGATAAAGAAAAACTCAGCAGGTATAGAAAAATATAGGAAGATAAAAAGCAAAGAGCAAACTAAAAAAAATAGTCCAAATATAGATGCAAAAAGTTGCAACAAACATTAGCAAGCCAACAATGTATTAAAAAGATAATAAAACATGATCAAGTGGGATTTATCCCAGGGATGCAAGAATGGTTCAATATTCCCAAATTGATCAATGTGATACGTCACATTAACTGAAGAATAAAAATAATATGATCATCTCAATGGATGTGGAAAAAGCCTTTAACAAAATTTAAGATCATAAAAACTCTCAACAAAATGGGTGTAGAGGAATGAACCTCAACACAATAAATGACAAGCCCACAGCTAACATCATACTCAATGGTGAAAAGCTAAAAGCATTTTCTCCAGGATCAAGAATAAGACAAGGATACACACTCTCAGTTTTTTATTCAACATGGTATTAGAAGTCCTAGCCATAGCAATCAGATCAGAAATTGAAATAAAAGGAATCTAAATTGGAAGTGAATAAGTAAAACTGTCATTGTTTGCAGATGCATAGGAAATCCTAGAGATGCCACTAAAACACTATGGAAGCTCATCAGTGATAAAATTAATATACAGAAATTCATTGCATTTCTATGTAATAAAAATAAATTATCAAAAAGAGAAATTAAGGAAACAATTTCATTCACATACCTAGGAATACAGCTAAGGATATAAGAGGCCTGTACTCACAAAACTATAAGACTGATGAAAAAAATTGAAAATGGCCAAAACTGATGGGAAGATATGTCACGTTCATTGACTGGAAGAATTAAAACTGTTAAAATGACCATACTACCCAAGGCAATCTATAGATTCAGTGCAGTCTCCACCAAAATACCAATGATATGTTTCATAGAACAAATAATTTTAACATTTATATGGAAGCACAAAAGACCCAGATAGCCAAAACAATCTTGAGAAAGAAGGACAAAGCTGGAAGTATGCTCCCTGATCTCAAACTATACTACAAAGCTACAGCCATCAAAGCAGTCTGGTACTGGCAAAACAAACAAAACAAAACAAAAAACCAAACCAGGCACATAGATTGTTGGAACAGAATAGAGAGTACAGAAATAAACCCACACACTTATGGTCAATTAATCCATGATGAAAGAGGCAAGAATATACAATGGGGAAAAGATAGCTTCTTCAAAGAATCATAGGCAGTAATTAAGCACTTTGACATCAGTCTTAGCAATATTTTTTTTGGCTATGTCTTCTCAGTTAATGGAAACAAAAGCAAAAATAAACAAATGGCACTACATCAAACTGAAAAGTTTTGCAGAGCAAAGGAGATTATCAACAAAATGGTTTTCTCAGAGTTCCTGTCGTGGCTCAGTGGCTAATGAATCCGACTAGGAACCATGAGATTGTGGGTTTGATCCCTGGCTTTGCTCAGTGGGTTAAGGATCTGGCGTTGCCGTGAGTTGTGGTGTAGGTTGCAGACATGGCTCGGATCCCGTGTTGCTGTGGCTCTGGAGAAGGCTGGCAGCTACAACCCCGATTAGATCCCTAGCCTGGGAACCTCCATATGCTGCGGGTGAGGCCATAGAAAAGGCAAAAATACAAAAATAAAAAAATAAACAAAATGATTATCTCCCATTCACCTACTGAATGGGAGAAGATATTTGCAATGATATAACTGATAAGGGGTTGATATGCAAAATATACAAAAACCTCATATAGTTCAACATCAGAAAAATAAACAACTCAATTAAAAAATGGGCAAAGGACCTGAGTGGACTTTTCCAAAAATGATATACAGATAGCCATCAGGCACAGGAATAGATGCAAAACATCACTAACCATAAGAGAAATGAAAATTAAAGCTATAATATCACTTCACACCTGTCAGCATGTCTATTTTCAAAAGGATAACAAATAAGAAGTACTGGCAAGGGTGTGGAGAAAAGGGAGCCCTTCTGTACTATTGGTAAGAATGTAAATTGGCACAGCCACTATGGAAAAAAAATATGGAGTTTCCACCAACAAGCTTAAAATAGAACTATGATCCAGCAATTCCACTCTTGGGTATTTATCCAAAGAAAATGAAAATACCAATTTGAAAAGATACATGCACCCAATGTTCACTGCAGCATTATTTACAAAAGCCAAAATATGGATACAATCTGTGTTTCCATCAACAGATGAATGGATAAAGAAGATCCCCCTGACACACATACCCATTCTCTCTCTCTCTCTCTCTCTCTCTCTCACACACACACACACACACACACTAACACAGGAATATTACTTAGCTATAAAAATAATGAAATCTTGCCATTTGTGACACCTTGGATGTACTAAGTGAAATAAATCAGACAAAGAAAGGCATATATTATGATTTCATTTATATACGGAATCTTGAAAACAAATGAACAAACATAAAATAGAAACAGAGTTACAGATCCAAAGAACAATCAGGTAGTGCTAGAGGGGAAGTGGGTAGAGGGGAGGGGCATAAGAAGTAGGTGAGGGAGTTGCAAAATAAATCAGTCGTGGATATGAAATGTACAGTATGGGGAATATAGTCAATAACTATAAAATATCTTTGTAAGGTGACAGATATTAAGTAGGCTTATTGTGATCACTGTGTAATGTATAGAAATGTAAAATCACTATGTTGTATTACAGGAACTAACACAGGCATGTAGGTCAATTATACTTCAAAGATAAATGAACAAACTCATAGAAAAAGAGATCATATTTGTGGTTACCACAGGTAGAGGGAGGTGGAATTGGATGAAGGCAATCAAAAGGAACAACCTCCCAGTTATAAGATAAATAAGTACAGGAGTAATGTACAATATGATTAATACGATCAACACTGCTCTATGTTATATACGAAAGTTGCTAACAGAGTAAATCCTAAGAATTCTCGTCACAAGGAAAAACATTTTTTCCATTTCTTTAATTTGAATCTATATGAGATGCTGGATGTTCACTAAACTTAGGGTGATAATCATTTTATGATGTATGTAAGTCAAATCATTATGCTGTACTCCTTAAACTTACTCAGTGTTGCATGTCAATTATTTCTAAATAAACTGGAAGAAGAAAAAAAAAAAACAGTCTAGCACAGATAAGCATATAATGATGAAAGTGAACTTCCTGTACAAATAAAGGTTACAGCAAATTCAAGCATTTTCACTTCTCAGGGAATGTATGAGAGAGATAATGAAAGAGGAAAAGAGAAATGTTTTCCAAAAATAAGTGTAAAATATAGAGAACATAAAAATATTTCTTGTCAAAATAACAGTGAAATCATTCAATTCTTTATTTAAAAAATAAGACCCTTAGGCTAGTTTAAATAACAAAATCAAATTCCATGCTGTAAGAAATAAGAAATTATATGCTATAAGAGTCACATCTTAATTTCTAAGCAAAGGTTAAAATTAAAGGAATAGATAAAGATATATTAGGTAAATACAAACAAATAAAGGATGAGTGGCAAAATTAATAACACATTTGTAGAAATCAAAGGAAATGCACCTTCACAGACAAAGTAAATTTTAAAAAACTGATTACAAATGTAGATCTAAAATAAGGACATATATATCCTTTTATACTACAAATAACATAGCACTGAAACAAGAAACAAAGCTATTTGAAATTCAAAGAAAATATGAAGAGATGGAAATAATTATTTTGGGAAAATAGTTTCCCTCACATAGTCATTTACAAAACAAGCATCCAGAAGTAAATCAAAGGGTTAACCAATATAACGGATGTACAAAACTTTTTACTCACAAGAAACATATTTTCTTCAAGTGTCTATGTAATGTTTATTAAAACTGATTATATTCCATACTACAAAGAAAACTTATTTGAGCTCCAAAAATTAACTTACAGGCCAGCCACAAATCACAGGCCAATGAAACTGTAAATTACTGATTAAAGATAGAATAAATAATACTACCTAGAGACTAAAAATCACCCTCCAAAGAGAAAGTAAAAAATAACACTTTCAATATTTAAAAAAAGACACAATAAAGACAGTGAAAAGCTCTTAGGACAGGTTTCTTCTATGAGAAGAGAGGTTGATCTCATAGTCTTATCTCCTCTCTCTAGAGATCTCATTAAAATACTAGTAATGAAAACTTCTTTTTTTTCCCAGCACTCACAGAATATCGAAGTTCCCAGGGCAGGAATCAAATCTGCACTGCACCTGTGACTTATGCCATGGCTGCAGCAATGCTGGATCCTTAATCCATTGCACTGGTCTGGGGATTGAACCTGAGCCTCAGTAGCAGCCTGAGCCACTGCAGAGATAAAGCTGGATCCTTAACCTGCTATGACACAATGGGAACTCCTGAAATGCTTTTATAAAAGGAAAACCATACAGTAAGGAAAAGAGATGAGGGGCCATCTATCAGTTGAAAAGAGAGTGTAATAACTTTGGAAAGAATGAAAGTAGGGAGTGGTAAGTGATGAAGATTTGGAAAATAAAGTTGAGAAAAATCTTTAAAAAGTAGAATTAAAAGCACAAAGAAAGATGTAATAAGTTAAGAGTTAAAGAGGACTGATTCTAAAGTGTTAACATTCAACTACATCTCAGAATGAGAAACAGTAAGGACACATAAGTGAAAAAATATTCATAGGAATAATAGAAGGTAGATTGTCAGAGATAAAAAGGATATCCAAGGGAGTTCCTGATGTGGCTCAGCAGGTTATGAACCCAAGTAGTATCCATGAGGATATGGGTTCCATCCCTGGTCTCACTTAGTGGGTTGAGGATCTGGCATTGCCATGAGCTGCGGTGTAGGTTGCAGATGTGGTTTGGATCCCGTGTTGCTATGGTTGTGGTGTAGGCCAGCAGCTGCAGCTCTAATTTGACCCTTAGTCTGGGAACGTCCATATGCTGTAACTGCAGCTCTAAAAAGAAAGAAAAAAAAAATTTCAGATTAAGGAAGTCTTTAAGCCAAGTACAATAGATTTAAAAAAATCCACCATTTTATATATATATATATATATATATATATATATATATATATGAAACTGTAGACACCTAGATACAGAAATCTTATAGATTTCCAGCAGGAACAAATATGAATAACATATCAATTATCTGATCAGCAACATTGAAAAGAAATGGAGCAATATCTTCAATTTGTGAGAAAATGATTTGACCTCAGATATGTAAAAAAGCAGTTTTCAAATATGAAAGTAGAATAGAAAGACTCTCGGGCATATAAAGATTTCCTACATATCCTTTTTTGGAGGAGCCTCAGCATCTAGCAGTAGAAGGAGTCAAGAAAGAAGACCAGGGGATGTAAGAAAGGGCAGATCTCACTCAGGAGAGGGGATTACACATTTACATGGTTAAGTATAAGACTAAACTATAGTCTAGCAAATGCAAAATAATGGAGGGATAGACAAAAAGACTGGGAATTTCAGTAAAAATATTAAGCAAAAATGCATACAAACTTTCAGTTATACACTGACAAATGGAAATTTAGTAACAATCTATAATGGCTGTGGGTGTCGAGAATGTGAGGAAAAGTCAAGCATGGTAAGGTTTTTGTTTAGTTAGGATGTACTGATTGCCTCTATATTTTATTAGAAAACAGATGTTTATATATATACAGTTCTGGACAAAAATGAAAACAGAATATGAAATTTCCAAACCATCAAAAGAAACACCAAAATAAAGAAAAATTAGATCAGTTCAAAAGAGACCAAGAAAAGAAGCAAGATAAGCAAATATACAAAAAAGTAATAAGTAGAAAACTAAACAATTATAGTACAGGAAACACTGCAGGTATATTAATTTGTCATAATGCATATTAATGAATTGTATTCCTTCATTAAAGAATAAAGACTCTGGGTAAAAAAAGAAAAGAAAAAGGAAAATCCAGTGACTTATTAGTTAAAAAAGACACATTTAAATTAATATGATGGAGATGCTGAAAATCAAAGGATTAAAACTGATGAACCATGAAAATGCTACCAAAAGTGAGCAGGTATCAGAAAAAGGTTTGAAGACAAAATTCATTAATTGGGACAAGAAGGATATATCAATTCATAAAAATAAAATCCCAAGAAAACACATAATAATCTTTACGCTTTAGTCATATTTAGAAAAATATGTTCTATACACACACTGATACACACACACACACTATTAACACTGCATGTATGTGTATACAAACACACAAACACACATAAATACTGTTTAATGATATCAGGAGAAATAGTCATATCCACAACCATAGCAGAAAACTAAATGGAGTGTTCTCACAAATCTATGATCAAGTAGTCAAAATTACATTATAGAAATACCAAGCTTTGCCAAAAGAAAATATGTATTATATTTAGCTGTTGATAGAAAGTGATTATACATTAGACCATAAAGAAAATTTCAATAAATTTGCCAAGTAGAAATTACACAGACTAAAAAATAAAACCATAAATCCACAACAAAAGAATAGTTAAAAACATGACCCCACAGAACAACAAAAAAAGGCATTTTACTAAATAATCCCTGTTTTATTAAAGAGAAAATAAACAAGTGTTGTAGACTATTTAGAAACAATTTACTCAGAAGAAAATGTTGAGCTTTAAATCCATTTATTAAAAATGTTTGAAATATATATGCCAAGCATTTAATTCAAGTGGTCAGAACAGAACAATAATATAAAACCAAAAGAAAAAACAGTGATAAAAGGACAAATAAGTGAAATAAAAACCAAAAGGGTAGACTTGAACAATCACAAGAAAAGCTGGGTCTTTTTAAAAACCAATAAAACCAATAGTTCTAGTGCTATTCAAAAATTTGAATGATCTTAGCGAAAAGAAGAAAAACCTTTAAATTCATTTTATAAAACCGATATACCATGCTATAAAACATGACAATGACAAAACAAAAAGAAAAGCTGAATACTAATCTCACTTATTTTTTAATTCAATCAATATTTACTGTCAAGGACAAATCAGTAAATAAAATTCTCACAAAAGTACAATCTTCCAAAACTAAACCGAGAGGAAAGAGCAAAGATGAATGGACCAAGCACAAGTACTGAAATTGAAAATGTGATTAAAAAACTTCAATAAACAGAAGTCCAGGACCAAATGGCTTCACAGGCAAATTCTAACAAACATTTAGAGAAGAGCTAATATCTATCCTTCTGAAACTATTCCAAAAAATTGCAGAGGAAGGAGCACTCCCCAAACTCATGCTATGAGGCCACCATCACCCTGATACCAAAACCAAATATACACAAAAAATAAAATTATAGGCCAATATCACTGATGAACATAGATGTAAAAACCTCAACAAAATACTAGCAAAGCACATCCAGAAATACATTAAAAGGATTGTACACCATGATAAAGTGAAATTTATCCCAGGGATGCAAGGATTCTTCAATATCTGCAAATCAATCAGTGTGATATACCACATTAACAAACTGAAGAATAAAAACCATGTGATCCTCTCAGTAGATGCAGGAAAAGCTTCTGACAAAATCCAACACCCATTCCTGATAAAAACCTTCAGGAAAGTGGGCACAGAGGGAAATTACCTCAATATAAAAAAGGTGATATATGACAAACCCACAGCTAACATCATTCCCAATGGTAAAAAGCTGAAAGAATTTCTGCTAAGATCAGGAACAAGACAAGGATGTCTGCACTTGCCATTACTATTCCACATAATTTTGGAAGTCCTAGTTATGGCAATCAGAGAAATAAAAGAAATAAAAGGAAACCAAATTGGAAAGGAAGAAGTAAAACCATCACTATTTGCAGATGACATGATACTATACCTAGAAAATCCTAAAGACTCTACCAGAAAACTGTTAGGGCTCATCAAAGAATTTGGTAAAGCTGCAGGATACATAATTAATACACAGAAAATGACTTCATTTCTAATACTATTAATGAAGGATCAGAAAGAGAAATTGGGGAAGCAATCCCATTTACTATCAAATCAAAAAGAATAAAATATCTAGGAATAAACCTACCTAAAGAGACAAAAGACCTGTACTCTGAAAACTATAAGACACTGATGAAATAAATCAAAGATGACATAAACAGATGGAAAGATATACCATGTTCTTGGATTGGAAGAATCAATATCGTCAAAATGACTATCCAATAGAAGGCAAACTACAGATTTAATGAAATTCCTATCAAATTACCAAAGACATTTTTCACAGAACTGGAACAAAGTATCTTAAAGTTTGTTTGGAAGCACAAAAGACCCAGAAGAGCCAAAGACATCCTGAAAAAGAAAAAGGGAGCTGGAGGAATCAGGCTCCCTGACTTCAGACTATACTACAAAGCAACAGTCATCAAAACCATATGGTACTGGCACAAAGACAGAACTACAGATCAGTGGAACAGGATGGAAAGCCCAGAATTCAACCCATGCACCTACAACCAACTAATCTATGACAAAGGAGGCAAGAACATACAATGGAGAAAGGACAGCTTGTTCAATAAGTGGTGCTGGGAAAACTGGACGGCCACATGGAAAAGAATGAAGTTAGAACACTCCCTAACACCATACACAAAAATAAACTCAAAATTGATTAAAGACCTAGATATAAGTCCAGACACTATAAAACTCTTAGAGGAAAACATAGGCCAAACACTCTCTGACATAAACGACAGCAACATCTTCTCTGATCCACCTCTTAGAGTAATGACAATAAAAACAAAAATAAACAAATGGGACCTACTCAAAGTTCCAAGTTTTTGCACAGCAAAGGAAACCCTAAACAAAATGAAAAGACAACCCATAGAATGGGAGAAAATCTTTGCAAATGAATCGACTGACAAGGGATTAGTCTCCAAAATGTATAAACACCTTCTGCAGTTCCATACCAAAAAAACCACAACCCCATCAAAAAATGGGCAGAAGATCTAAAGAGACACTTCTCCAAAGAAGACATACAGATGGCCAAAAAACACATGGAAAGATGTTCAACATCACTCATGATTAGAGAAATGCACATCAAAACTATGAGGTACCACCTTACACCAGCCAGAATGGCCATCATCAAAAAGTCTACAAACAATGAGTGCTGGAGAGGGTGTGGAGAAAAAGGAACCCTCCCACTGCTGGTGGGAATGTAAATTGGAGCAACCACTGTGGAAAACATTATGGAGATTCCTCTAAATACTAAAAATAGAATTACCATTTGATCCATCAGTCCTACTCCTGGACACCTATCCAGAGCAAACCATGACTCGAAAAGATATATGTACTCCAATGTTCACTGCAGCACTACATCCAATAGCCAAGACATGGAAGTGATCTAGATGTCTATCAACAGAGGAGTGAATAAAGAAGTTGTGGTACATACAATGGGATGTTACTCAGCCATAAAAATGAATGAAATAATGGCATTTGCAGCAACATGGGTGGACCTAGGAATTATCATGCCAAGTGTAGTCAGACAGTGAGACACAAATGTCATATGCTATCACTTACATGTGGAATATAAAAAAACGATACAATGCACTTCTTTGCAGAACAGAAACTGACTCACAGACTTGGAAAAACACGGTTACCAAAGGAGAGAGGTTGTGGTGGGGGGATGCACTGTGGGCTTGGATGGAAATATTGTAAAATTGAGTTGTGATTACCACTGTAAAATTATAAATGTAATAAAATTTGAGTTAAAAAATAAAAATAAAAAAATCAGTAAATAAAAAAGACAAATCCCTTCTGTACTTCCATGGAAATGAGATTTTAAAAATAAGCACATCAAATATATGATCAAAGAGCATTTTCATGGGGAATATGAAATATCTCTATTGGGAAATTTAATAAAATATATTACCAAATATATAATATAATGTGAAAAACCCATATGATTACCCCATAAATTACTTGTTATCTAATGTTTACTATCTACTTCTATATTAAATACCCTAAATTAGAAGCTATACACCTATCAGCATCATTCTGTAGGAACTAGCCAATATAACCACATATGAAAATTATAAGAGATACAGATATTGGAAAGATCTGGAACTATCATTATTTGCTAATGATACAATTATCTACATGAAATACCCTAGTCTACCAACTAAACTAATAAGATAGTTCATGAAGGTCATCTGTTAGAAATGAAATGTACAATAAAAACCAGAACAAGAAGAATTTCATATAAATAGAAACATGCTAGAAAATGTAATATAAAAAGAAACAGTTCACAATAGCAACAAAAAAGCACACATAGTTGTTAACAGTAATAAACCTCACAGAAGCTATACTATTAAAATCAGTAGGGAAAGTATGGGCTCTTCCAGACAACAGCTTTGTATATGGAAAAATAAAACCAGATCCCTACCTCAAATCATACATAAGGCAAATTCCAGAGAGATTAAAGACATATGCATCAACAGCAGACTTAAATAAAAGACTAAAAAAATTAATGAATACTATATATTGTTTATCACATATATCTAGAAAATATTTAAAAACATCCATGTATATGAACACATTAATTTCAGAACAGTGGTTACCTTTGAAGAGAGAAGGCAGAAAGGATGTAAAGTGAGCTTTAGCTTTGTAAGTAACACACTATTACTTTTTTAAAAAAGAGATTAAAAAAGTGGGAAATAGGAGTTCCTGTAGTGACTCAGTGGTTAACACACCTGACTAGTATCCATGAGGACATGGGTTCAATCCCTGATGTCACTCAGATGGTTAAGGATCTGGCCTTTCTGTGAGCTGTGGTGTAGGATGAAGATGTGGCTTGGATCCCACGTTGCCTTGGATGTGGTGTAAGCCAGCAGCTGCACCTCTGATTGGACCCTTAGCCTAGGAACCTCCACATGCCACAGGTGCAGCCCTAAAAAGAAAAAAAAAAAAAAAAAGTGGGAAATAAATCAGATTAAGTGTAATTTGATTCAAGTTAAAGTTATTTAATTACTTTCTGTACTTTGTAGTATATTTGAAATATTTCCTTGTGAAAAATAAGGGCAGAAAAATTGCAACATCTTTAATCCATTTGATCTTTATTTTGGTGTAAATTATGAGAATAGTGTACTAATTATATTCCAAATTACCACAACAGTATTTACTAAATAATCCATCATTTCTCAACTTTAATTTGAAATGCTACCTGTATCACATTTTAACTTATTTACATTTGGGCCAATTTCTTTCTTTTTTGTCTATTCTATTCTCGGTACTACTGTGTTGTAGTTACTATAAGCTTTATGTTCATGGTAGCATTATTTAAATAGCCAAGTTATGGAAACAATTTAAGTGTCCACTGGCAGAAGAATGGATAAAGAAAATGTTACACACACACAACACACACATACACACAGAGGATTATTATTCATTCATAAACAATAACGAAATTTAGCTATTTGTGACAACATGATGGGCCTATAGGGCATAATGCTAAGTGAAATAAGTTAGAGAAGGACAAATATTATATAGCCTCACTTATATGTGGAATCTTAAACAAAAAAACAACAAACAAACAAAAAGACACTCAAGCTCATAAATTCAGAGAGCAGACAAGTGGATGCCAGAGGTAGAAGGTGGGGAGGTGGGCAAAACTGATGAAGGAGTCAGGAGTCAAAATTGGTGGGGGTGTAATGTACAGCATAGTAACTGTAGTTAATACTGTATTGATATTTCAAAGATGCTAAGAGAGTTAACCTTTTTTTTTTTTTTTTTTTTCTTTTTGTCTTTTTAGGGCTACACTTGCAGCATATGGAGATTCCCAGGCTAGGGGTCCAATCTGAGCTGTAGCTGCTGGCTTATGCCACAGCCACAGCCACAGCCACGCCAGATCCTAGCCACATCTGCGACCTATACCACAGCTCACAGCAACACTGGATCCTTAACCCACTGAGCAAGGCCAGGTATTGAACTCACATCCTCTTGGATACTAGTTGGGTTTGTTAACTACTGAGCCACAATGGGAACTCCAAGAGTAAATCTTAAAATTTCTCAACACAAGTAGAGAAAATTCTTTATGTATGGTGATGGTTGTTAACTAGACTTACCGTGGTGACCATTTTGCAATATATACAAATATCGAGTCATTACACTGTACACCTGAAACTAATATAATGTTGTATGTCAATTATATCTCAATTAAAAGAAAATTTTCATAATCAAGTTAAAAATGTATAGACAGGCAAGCCTGCATTATTCCTCCCTCTCTTCACCATCCTTCCTCCTCATACTTCTTGTGTTTATTGTTCCTTAGAGCATTTGAAGTAAATGTTAGAACTTTTACTGGGAGTTCCCTGTGGCTCAGTGAGTTAAGAACCCAACATAGTGCCCATGAGGATTCAGGTTTGATCCCTGGCCTTGCTCAATGGGTTAAGGACCCAGCATTGCTGCAAGGTATGAAGTAGTTCGCAGATGTAGCTTGGGTGTGATTGTACTATGACTGTGGCATAGACCTGCAGCTGCAGCTCTGATTCGACCTCTAGTCCAGTAACTTCCATATGCTGCAGGTGTGGCTGTAAAAAGGAAAAAAAATACCATACGATATCACTTATATGTGGCACAAATAAGCCTATCTACACAACAGAAACAGACTCTGGGACAGAGAACAGACTTATGGTTACCAAGGAGGGGGAGGGAGGAAGTGGGATGAATAGGGAGTTTGGGGTTGGTAGATGCAAACTATTACATTTAGAATGCATAAGCAATGAGGTCCTACTTATAGCAAAGGGAACTATAACTATAGTCAATCTCTTGCAAAATGATGGAAGATAGCATAAGAAAAAGAATATGTATATATATATGTGTGAATGGGTCATTACTCTGTACAGCAGAAATTTACACAACATTGTAAGTCAATTATATTCTAATTTAAAAAAAAAGAAAGAAAAAGAAAAAAGAATCTGTGAAGCTTGGTAGCATGTAATGTTAGCTCAATGAGTACAGATTTCACTGTTTTTTCCCATATCCCAATAGTTTTCACAGTTTGACATAGGACAGTACCTGAATAACTATCTGTTTAGTAAATTCATTCATTTTACCGTTGAATCACATTATATTTATAGATTAATGTGGATATTTGCACTTTTTTGTATTCAGTCAAACCAACATATATCTATTTGTTAATGTGTTTTTAAAAATCTCTTGGCAAAGCTTTATAACTTCATAATTTTCTTCAGATAAACTGCTCATGAAATTTCTTTTATGTCTATCCTTGGTATAATTTTTGTTATTACTCATGTTCTTTTTATCCTTTTAAAAATTATTATTAGATGGGAAAGTTAAGATTTGGGTTTTTCTTTTCTTTCTTTCTTTCTTTTTTTTTTTTTTTTTTGTCTTTTGTCTTTTTAGGCCCACACCGGTGGCATATGGAGGTTCCCAGGCTAGGGGCTGATTTGGAGCTGAAGCTGCTGGCTTACACTGCAGCTACAGCAACGCAGGATCCGAGCTGCGCCTGCGATCTACACCACAGCTCACTGCAACACCGGATCCTTAACCCTATGAGTCAGGCCAGGGGTGAACCTATATCCTCATGGATGCTAGTCAGATTCATTTCTGCTGAGCCAGGACGGGAACCCCCAAGATTTGAGTTTTCCATCCAGCAAAGTTGCTTATATGTTCTTTTAGTTGTATATAGATAATAGTAATATCTGCATGATGACATTGTGTCTTTCTAACCAACCTATACATTTTTTTTTTATTATTATATTGGGTAGAACTTCTAGTATGCTGAAAAGTTGGAAAAACAGGCAACCTTTTCATTTTTCCAGACTTTCAAATGGCATGCTTGCTGTTTTTTAGTTTTATTTATTTAATTTCTACAGATACCATTTATCAGATTAAGGAATTTTCCTTCTATTCCTAATTTACTAAGTTTTTCTAATTATTGAATTTTACTGAATGTTTTTCATACATTCAATACAGAGATGATCATATAGTTTTGCACTTTTTGTTCAAAGGATATCATTGATAGATTTTTAAAAACTTTAACCATTCTTGAGTTCTTTCTATTAAAGCCTACATGGTCTGGAGATACTAACACTCAAACAAAAACATTACTTATTTCATTTTGCAAATATTTTATTTAGGATTTTTTTTTTTTTGGACACTCATGACCTATGGAAGTTCCCAGGCCAGGAATCAAATCTGGGCCACGACTGAGACTTTATGCCACAGCTGCAGCAACACCAGATCCTTAACCCATTGCATTACAGCAAGAACTCCTTTATTTGGGATTCTTTTGTATCGCAGTTTTCATGTGAGATTGGTCTATAATTTTTCATATTTGTACTGCCTTTGCTTGATTTGGATATAAAAATCGAAAGAGAAAAGCTTTCACACTTTTCTTGAAACCCTTCTTTCCTCATTTACCCTAGGTCCAAGACATCATATGGATTATCTTCTAATCCTTCCTATTTTTTTTTCCAAATGTATTAAGTATTTATTTTTTTCTCTTTTCCACACCACTTTCCCTACCTTCAGCCTACCACCTCACATACATTCTAGAATATAAACTCCCCAATAGCAAGAAACTTACCTCTTCCCAGAAATTAGGCCTATGTTAAAGAAATAGAGAAATTTTGGCTAGACTTAGAAAGCCATGTTCAGATAAAAACAAACAAGCAAAGCAGCAACCTATATTCAAAAAGTATTGAAAAGTGAACAGATATTTTAAATCTGTACTGAACTCTAATGAAGATGCACTAATATAGGATTTCATTGCTAATGTATAATAAAAGATCTTAAAATTCTCTTTTGTCTCTTCCTTAGGTCATAGAGCAGGGTGGCTGTGCTAGAATCTTATCTCACACCCTCAAATCTTCCTCAGACTCTCTCTCCAAGAACCACCAATATGACATTTTCCTTTATTACATCCCTTCCTCCAATCTTTCTGGATTGATTGTTTTCTCCCTCTAACTTCCTAACGTAAATCGATCAAGCCTTCTCAGCTTCTTTCAATTCTCCTCCCTTCCAAATTTATAAAACAGCACAAAGAATTGGCCCTGAAGGTGAGCAGGCAAGTAGGAAAGAGTTATTACCTTTTAACTATTCATAATCTTTATCCTTCTGTTGCCTTCCAAGATTTCTCCTTTCTCTTTTCTTCTCCCTCTTCTTCCCCCACCATGACTCTCTTTCTCTGACACACACACACACACACACACACACACACACACACACACACACACAACTACACAACTGTATAGATTTAGGCCATGATACATTTCAATCTAAAACCTCAGCTGTGTCTTTTAAAATGCTTGTCAATCCCCTATTTCCTTGTGTGGTCCTTTTTTCTATTTCCCAGTTCAGACCTTTCTCCTGAGTTCCAGAGTCACAAATGCCCTGCTTTCTGGACATCTTCCTTCAAGTCCCTTACAGGCATTCCAAACAGAAAATTTAAAAAGAATGAAAAACTCAACAACTTTCTCTTTAAATCTTCTTCTCCCTCCTGTATTCTTTACCTCATTTATCAACTTTTCATTAGTCAAACAAAAAGCCCTGGAGTGATCCCTGACTTTCTTATTTCCTTCATACTCCATGTTAATTAATCACCAAGTCCTGATCTTTTTAATTGCTAAAATCTCTTGAACCTGTACGCTGCTGTACATGTTAGCTGCCATTACTTGAGGATAATTAAGACCAGCATCCACGCTTTCTTCTCTTTGGTCTTTCTGTCTCCAAGTCTATCTCATTTCAGTTCACTGTTTTTACTATAGTCAAAATAATCTTTTCCAAATGCCAGTCTCATGGTGTCAGTAACAACATGGGTTCTGGAGTCTGACTGCTGAGTTTTAAATCCTGGTTTAATGATCAACCATGAGAATGTATGCTACAGTGGTTAAGCACATAGACACTATTATAGCTTATCTGTCTTGGTTCAAATCCCAACACTGCCTTTATGAACATATAAACTTGGAACAATTACATAACTCTGCAGGGCTTGGTTTTCTTAACTGTAAAAGTGAAATAACAAAAGCATCCATGTTAGAGTGTCATGGAAGATTATAATAACACTTGTAGAATAAGAGCCATATAAAAATTTGCTATTATTATTATATGACCTTATATAGACTGTACAGCTTTCTGTACTTCAGTCTCACTAGTGAATAGAAATAATATGCACAACACGGTATTCTGATATTAGATGATATAAAAAGACTCATATCAGATGTCACATTCTCTGTTAAAACATTTCCAGACCTCCCAATTTTCCAAGGCAGGAATAAATGTATATGCTCCAATGAAACAGTATGTACTCCATATCTAAGCATTTATCATATGTAGTTACAACTGACATCTCATGTACCTCCATCATCACACTTGATGTTCTTGGACTGCAGGAGCTACATATCCCTCAGTGGTTTTCCTACTGTACGTCACAGGAAAATTGTATTGTACAAATGAAGGAATATATACATAGTGCCTTTTTCAATGTCTAGCAAATACTAGGTGGTCAGTACATGTCAATTCCCTTTATCAATTTTCTCAGTCTTTGGTGTGGATGATAGGATGACAATCTCCTACTAGAGTTCTCTCTGCTTTGAATCTTGACCTTTCCAGAAAAAATACCAGGCCATTTAGTGAACCCTTTTACCTGGATCCAATACAATTGTTACTGCTGAGTTTCAGTATTCCAACCTCAATAATCTCTTCATAATAAGAGATTAAGTTCCTATTTCCATTTCTGGGCCTTTTCATGATGGGCCAACACTGGAGAAAAATATTTCTAAGAACAGTTCAGGTTTCTCAAACACCTGATGTCACATGACATGGATAAACTTGATTTTTTTCAATAAAGATCTTCATGGGTGGGGAAGGTTTGTTCAGTTTAAAGATTTTTACCTTGGAGATTCCTTAACTCTTAGCATAAAGGTACCTGGGGAAAAAAAGAGTCATCAAAATCATAAAATGTGGGCAAGGGATGTTAGGAAATAAATAGACCTTTTTTGTTTGTTTGTTTCTCTTCTTAATTTTAATATAGTAATGAAGTGTTTGAACGTACAGGACCATCAGGCTGAAAAACACAATTATGGGAAGGGGTTGGTATACTTAAAAAACAGGGCAACCACAAGCCAAAACCAAACACTGCATTCACAAAAAAATGAAACAAACAAACAAACAAAAAAAAGACACTGGAGATCATCCAACCAAAAAAAGAAAGGAAGAATGGCGAACCATAGAATCAACTGGAACAAGAGGTTCAAGATGGCAGTAAATAATCATCTATCAATTATCACCTTAAATGTCAATGGACTGAATGCCCCAATCAAAAGACACAGAGTGGCTGAGTGGATAAAAAGGCAAAAACCTTCAATATGCTGCCTACAAGAAACTCACCTTAGGACAAAGGATACATATAGATTGAAAGTGAAGGGGTGGGAAAAAATATTTCACGCCAATAGACATGACAGGTAAGCAGGAGTCGCAACGCTCATATCAGACAAAATAGACTTTAAAACAAAAGACATAAAGAAAGACAATGAAGGACACTATTTAATGATTAAGGGATCCATCCAAGGAGAGGATGTTACTATCATCAACATATATGCCCCAAATACAGGAGCACCCAGATACATACAACAAATATTAACAGACATAAAGGGAGATATTGATGAGAATACAATCATAGTAGGAGACTTTAATACCCCACTCACACCAATGGATAGATCCTCTAGACAGAAAACCAATAAAGCAACAGAGATCCTAAAGGAAACAATAGAAAAGTTAGACTTAATTGATATCTTCAGGACACTACATCCAAAAAAATCAGAACACACATTCTTCTCAAATGCACATGGAACATTCTCAAGAATCGACCACATATTGGGACACAAAGCTAACCTCAACGAATTTAGGAGTATAGGAATTATCTCAAGTATCTTCTCTGACCACAATGCCATGAAATTAGAAATCAACCATGGGAAAAGAAATGAGAAAAAACCTACTACATGGAGACTAAACAACATGCTACTAAAAAACCAATGGGTCATTGAGGAAATCAAGAAGGAAATTAAAAACGACCTTGAACCAAATGATAATGAAGACACAACCTCTCAAAACCTATGGGATGCTGCGAAAGCAGTGCTCAGAGGGAAATTTATAGCAATCCAGGCCTTTCTCAAAAAAGAAGAAAGATCCCAAACTGACAACTTAACCCTCCACCTAAATGAATTAGAAAAAGAAGAACAAAAAAGACCTAAAGTCAGCAGAAGGAAGGAAATGATAAAGATCAAAGAAGAAATCAATAAAATAGAGATTCAAACAACAATAGAGAAAATTAATAAAACTAAGAGCTGGTTCTTTGAAAAGGTAAACAAAATTGACAAACACCTGGCCAGACTCACTAAAAAGAGGAGAGAAAGAACACAAATAACCAAAATTATAAATGAAAAAGGAGAAATCACAACAGATACTGCAGAAATACAAAAAACCATAAGAGAATACTATGAACAACTATATGGCAACAAGTTTGACAATCTGGAAGAAATGGACAATTTTCTAGAATCTTACAGCCCGCCAAAACTGAATCAAGCAGAAACAGACCAACTGAACAGACCGATCACTAGAAATGAAATTGAAGATGTCATAAAAACACTCCCTACAAATAAAAGTCCAGGACCAGATGGCTTCACAGGCGAATTCTACCAAACATATAAAGAGGAATTGGTGCCCATCCTCCTTAAACTCTTTCAAAAGGTTGAAGAAGAAGGAATACTCCCAAAGGCATTCTATGATGCCACCATCACCCTAATTCCAAAACCAGACAAAGATACACCAAAAAAGAAAACTAGGAGTTCCTGTCGTGGCGCAGTGGTTAACAAATCCGACTAGGAACCATGAGGTAGCGGGTTCGGTCCCTGACCTTGCTCAGTGGTTTAAGGATCCGGCATTGCCATGAGCTGTGGTGTAGGTTGCAGACACGGCTCAGATCCCGTGTTGCTGTGGCTCTGGTGTAGGCCGGTGGCTGTAGCTCCGATTAGACCCCTAGCTTGGGAACCTCCATATGCCGCAGGAGCGGCCCAAGAAATAGCAAAAAGACAACAAAAAAAAAAAAAAGAAAAAAAAAAAAAAAGAAAACTATCAGCCAATACCTTTGATAAATATAGATGCAAAAATTCTCAACAAAATATTAGCCAACCAAATCCAACAACACATCCAAAAAATCATACACCATGACCAGGTAGGGTTTATCCCAGGTTCACAAGGATGGTTCAACATATGCAAATCAATCAACGTCATACACCACATTAACAAAAGAAAAGTCAAAAATCATATGATCATCTCAATAGATGCAGAAAAAGCATTTGACAAAGTCCAACATCCATTCATGATCAAGACCCTTGCCAAAGTGGGTATAGAGGGAACATTCCTGAACATAATCAAAGCCATTTATGATAAACCCACAGCAAATATAATACTCAGTGGGGAAAAACTGAAAGCCTTCTCACTCAAATCTGGAACAAGACAGGGATGCCCACTCTCACCACTGCTCTTCAACATAGGTTTGGAAGTCCTAGCCACAGCAATTAGACAAACAAAAGAAATAAAAGGCACCCATATAGGAAGAGAAAAGATAAAACTGTCACTGTAAACAGACGACATGATTCTATACATAGAAAACCCTAAGAACTCAACCCCAAAACTACTTGAACTGATTAATAAATTCAACAAAGTAGCAGGATATAAGATTAACATTCAGAAGTCAGTCGCATTTCTGTATACCAGCAATGAAATATTAGAAAAGGTATACAAAAATACAATACCTTTTAAAATTGCACCTCACAAAATCAAATACCTCGGAATACACCTGACCAAGGAGGTAAAGGACTTAAATGCTGACAACTATAAAATTATAATCAAAGAAATCAAAGAAGAAGTAAAGAAATGGAAAGATATTCCATGTTCCAGGATTGGGAAAATCAATATTGTAAAAATGGCCATACTACCCAAAGCAATCTACAGATTCAATGCAATCCCTATCAAATTACCCATGACATTTTTCACAGAACTAGAACAAACAATCCAAACATGTATATGGAACCACAAAAGACCCAGAATTGCCAAAGCAATCCTGAGAAACAAAAACCAAGCAGGAGGCATAACTCTCCCAGACTTCAAGAAATACTACAAAGCCACAGTCATCAAAACAGTGTGGTAGTGGTATCAAAACAGTTAGACACACCAATGGAACAGAATAGAGAATCCGGAAATAAACCCTGACACCTATGGTCAATTAATCTTTGACAAGGGAGGCAAGAACATAAAATGGGAAAAAGAAAGTCTATTCAGCAAGCATTGCTGGGAAACCTGGACAGCTGCATGCAAAGCAATGAAAGCAGAACACACCCTCACACCATGCACAAAAATAAACTCAAAATGGCTGAAAGACTTAAATGTAAGACAGGACACCATCAAACTTCTAGAAGAGAACATAGGCAAAACACTCTCTGACATCAACATCATGAATATTTTCTCAGGTCAGTCTCCCAAAGCAATAGAAACTAGAGCAAAAATAAACCCATGGGACCTCATCAAACTGAAAAGCTTCTGCACAGCAAAGGAAACCCAAAAGAAAACAAAAAGACAACTTAACAGAATGGGAGAAAATAGTTTCAAATGATGCAACCGACAAGGGCTTAATCTCTAGAATATATAAACAACTTATACAACCCAACAGCAAAAAAGCCAATCAATCAATGGAAAAATGGGCAAAAGACCTGAATAGACTGTTCTCCGAGGAAGATATACAGATGGCCAGCAAACACATGAGAAAATGCTCAATATCGCTGATTATAAGAGAAATGCAAATCAAAACTACCATGAGATACCACCTCACACCAGTCAGAATGGCCATCATTAATACGTCCACAAATAACAAGTGCTGCAGGGGTTGTGGAGAAAAGGGAACCCTCCTGCACTGTTGGTGGGAATGTATACTTGTATATCCACTATGGAGAATAGTTTGGAGATACCTTAGAAATCTATACATAGAACTTCCGTATGACCCCTCAATCCCACTCTTGGGCATTTATCTGGACAAAACTCTACTTAAAAGAGACACATGCACCCGCATGTTCATTGCAGCACTATTCACAATAGCCAAGACATGGAAACAACCCAAATGTCCATCAGCAGATGATTGGATTCGGAAGAGGTGGTATATATACACAATGGAATACTACTCAGCCACAAAAAAGAATGACATAATGCCATTTGCAGCAACATGGATGGAACTAGAGACTCTCATACGGAGTGAAATGAGTCAGAAAGACAAAGACAAATACCGTATGATGTCACTTATAACTGGAATCTAATATCCAGCACAAATGAACACCTCCACAGAAAAGAAAATCATGGACTTGGAAAATAGACTTGTGGCTGCCTGATGGGAGAGGGAGGGAGTGGGAGGGATCGGGAGCTTGGGCTTATCAGACACAACTTAGAATAGATTTACAAGGAGATCCTGCTGAATAGCATTGAGAACTATGTCTAGATACTCATATTGCAACAGAACAAATGGTGGGGGAAAAAAAATGTATACATGTAAGGATAACTTGATCCCCTTGCTGTACAGTGGGAAAAAAAAATAAATAAAAAAAAAGAAAATATGCTATTTGAACAGAAAAAAAAATTAAAAAAATAAAGGTACCTGGTTTTTTACATATGTTTGTAATTAGAATATGAATCAATATCTTTCAGTATTTTCTAATGGGGGCACCTCTGATATGCTAGATAAGAAAAATCTTTGTTAGATGACATTGTTCCATGCTCTACAACTTTAACACTACTGGACCCTCCCTACCAATCACTCAGACAGCAAATGATGCTTCTAGACATATCCAAACTCTTTCTGGCACAGGTGAGAGCGAACAAAAATGATCACACTTAGTTGAAAAACATTTTAAGTAAGATCATTCACATAGTATCTAAAATTTATTCATTTCTCTAATGTACATAGTACTTTGTCCCTCATTTCCTTCTGATAAAAGCAAGGCAGGAGTTGCAAAGGTTATGATTACTTATGTCTCCTCTCCAAATGACCTGTATCCTTGACATATATAAGTAAAATGTTAGGACACATCAACATTTGCATTAATTGTTGAATATGTACACATTCAAAAATATTACCTTAAACTGTTTTTACTTTTAGGCAGTTTTAAGTTAAATATGCAGAACTTGGCATTACTTATTAAAATCACAAAATAATTCTTCTGAAAAATGACTACAACTCCTAGAAAACCATGGCTAACAGATACTTTAAGGTGAATAGAAATTATGTAAAATGTCTGTTTCAAATCAATTAATATAGGAGTTCCCATTGTGGCTCAGCGGAAACTAACCTGACTAGCATCCATGAGGTTGAGGTTGGATCCCTGGCCTTGCTCAGTGGGTTAAAGATCTGGCATTGCCGTGAGCTGTCGCAGAGGCAGCTCAGAACTGGCATTGCTGTAGCTGTGGCATAGGCCAGCGGCTACAGCTCTGATTTCATCCCTAGCCTGCCTGGGAATCTCCATATGCTGCAGGTGTGGCCCTAAAATGACAAAAAAATTTAAAAATAAAAATAAATTAATATAGATAATTCTACCCCTAGCTTATTAGGTATAGTAAGCTACTGAAAACTTGTTTTAATATTCTGAATAGGTATTGAATCTTTTCAAATGATTTTTTTTATTTTCATCAAATGGTCATACAAACCAAAAATATTCTGAAAATGAAGACTAATCATTTTTTATTTTGATAACAAGAACGGTGAGTCACAAGGAAGTCCATAATGCATGGCAGGCCTTGCCTTTCTTTAATCGTGATGACAATCTCATTGCAACAAGAAGATACAAATCAGTAAAATAAATGATACAAATACATCAAGCAGTAAGGGCTTCTGAAGTACAGTATTTCTTGATTCAAAAGGAAACATGAACAAAACGTTGTGAATGTAAAATTGGTCTAAAAAATAAAATCTTTTCTAAAATAAGATTTTTTAAGGAATAAAAGATTTAAGGAATAGTAAGATTTTGTAAAGTAAAGCAAGATAAGAGTACTTATTTTTAAAATGCCAAACTGGAGTTCCTGTCATGGCTCAGCAGAAATGAATCTGACTAGCATCCATGAGAGAAGCAGGTTCAATCTCTGGCCTCGTGCAGTGGGTTAGAGATACAGTGTTGCTTGTGAGGTGTGGTGTAGGTAGCACATATGGCTTGGATCTCATGTTGCTGTTGCTGTGGCTGTGGCCTAGGCCAGTGGCTACATCTCCAATTCGACCCCTAGCCTTGGAATCTCCATATGCCGTGGGTGAGGCCCTAAAAAGACAAAAACCAAACAAACAAATAAATAAAACTAAAATGCCAAAAAAATTTTCAAATAGTTTATCTCCTAGATAGCAAAATAAAGCCTTTAAAAAGAACTATATAAAACAGGCATGCTGCAAGTAATAAAGTATAAAATGATTGAATAGGATAGTAGGAAGAACAGTAAACTTGAGTTAGGAAACATGGGATCAAATCCCAATTGCTGCATGAAATTGGGCAAGGAATTTATGTCTACTTCTTCTAAGTCCCAGTTTTCTCTTCCATAAGTTAAGAATAATAACATTCCTCTTGAGTTGTTTTGAGAATTGAGGAAAGCACCAGTGTAGTATAATGCCTGGCACATGTAAGTAGCCACCCATTAAATGTTTCTTTTCCATATGGTCTGAGAATGAAAAACAAGTTAGAATCACTATCTGTGTTTCATTAATTTGCCTTAAGTTTATAATCTATTGGGGGGAAAGCACTGGTACAGGAGATCAGGAAAGCCCTTCCTATTTTCATTCGAACCTATTTCTGCCACTCTATTTGCCACTTTCTGTATTATTTTGTGGGACCTGGTACAGAAAACGGTGTATCTCATGGCTGGATATTAGTTGCAGCAGCAGAATTCATAACATACTGTTTATTACATTAGGAAGATGGTCTATAAGGTCTATACGGGCAGGTATATCCAGAAGAACCAGAAATAGAAAGAACACAAGAATAAGAAATTAGCTAGAGGAGTTCCCGTCATGGCGCAGTGGTTAACGAATCCGACTAGGAACCATGACGTTGCGGGTTCGGTCCCTGCCCTTGCTCAGTGGGTTAGCGATCCGGCGTTGCCGTGAGCTGTGGTGTAGGTTGCAGACGCGGCTCGGATCCCGCGTTGCTGTGGCTCTGGCGTAGGCCAGTGGCTACAGCTCCGATTGGACCCCTAGCCTGGGAACCTCCATATGCCGCGGGAGCGGCCCAAGAAATAGCAACAACAACAACAACAACAACAACAACAACAACAACAACAACAACAACAACAAAGAAATTAGCTAGAAAGCCAGTCACAGAGGACAGGGCTTCTCAACTGTGGCACTATTTAAATTTGGGGTCAGATAATTTGTTATGGGAGGCTGTCCAGTGTGTTGATGTATAGCAGCATCTCTGGCCTTGTACCACACTGCACTCATGACAACCCAAAATGTCACCAGACATTGCCAAATGTTCCTTTAGAAGGGAAAATTTCCTTTGATTGAGAACCACTGATTTAGACGGTAAGAGTGGCAGGGAGAAAAAGAGAAAGGTAACTAACAATACTGTCCAAAAGAGTCACAATTTTAAAAAGGCACCATTTTTAAAGATTTATCAACACCAAAGTGCTATGTTTATATGAATCATGTCTGGGGAAAACTGTCAGCAGGAACTCTCAGAAGATAATGTAGAATCTACTTGATACTACAGAAGAAGAATGAAGATAACATTATGACTGTGTCAAAGGTCAGAAGCTGAGGAAAGGGAATAATTAATTGGGTGGTGATAGACACAGATACAGGAGTGAGTCAGCTCAGAGGTAACTTTTTCAGTGTAAGAATTTAAGTTTTCTCCTTAAAATTTTTTTTTTCCAAAACACTAACTAAGGAATACCTAGTAGTGGATTTTACCCCTTTAGATAAGTGGGCAGGTGGACAGAGAGTTAAGAGGATCAGTCATTTGAAAAGAGTATCAGATTAAAATAAATCTTTCCCCTATTTTTCTGTTTTGTTTTCCCTTAATGAATAATCAATAAGCCCAATACCATTTATTGAAAAGTCAACCTTTATAAAACCACCTCTGTTATATACTAAGTTTCCACCCTCAGAGATATTCCTGGGCTACTTTGTTTCACTATCTTTCATCTATCTTTGCATCAGCAAAATGCTGTATTACTTACTAAAGCTTTATACCAAATTTTCATATTTGGTAGGCCAAGTCTCCCCACCTTATTATTCTTCTCTCATTACCTTAAACCCCTCTTTATTTTTTGATTAAAAAGATTTGTTTTAGGAATTTCCATCATGGCTCCGGGGAAACAAATCTGACTAGCATCCATGAGGACCCAGGTTTGATCCCTGGCCTCACTCAGTGAGTAAAGGATCTGGTGTTGCTGTGAGATGTGGTGTAGGTTGCAGATGTGGCTTGGATCCTGCATTGCTGTGGCTGTGGTGTAGACCAGCAGCTACAGCTCCGATTTGACCCCTAACTTGGGAACCTCCATATGAGAAGACTCCTCACTACCCCCTCCAAGGCAGGGAGCACAATCCTTGAGGCAGTAGCCTGCTGTGTTCCTCTCTTTGCTTGGCAATTAATGCTACTTTTTCTGCTTCCTCAAAAAAAAAGAAAAAAAAAAAAGATTCATTTTATACTGTTTGATAATTTTAATATCTGAAATGTTGAAGAAGCTTATTCTCTCGAATATTGTTTCTGATACTCCTTTATAATATTTCATTTTGTTATTTTTGATTGTAAATTCATTTTTTGGGGAATTTTACCTGTAGGACCTTTTTGAGTTCTGAATTAAATGTAGATTCCTTCAGAGGGGATTTATGTTTGCTTCTGCCAGCTACTTGGGGAATTTTAAACTTGCGACCACCATAAATTCTTGCTTTAATTTCCTTTAAATTAAACATCTATATAG
Source organism: Sus scrofa (assembly GCF_054392235.1). NCBI lineage: Eukaryota > Metazoa > Chordata > Mammalia > Artiodactyla > Suidae > Sus > Sus scrofa. Next base: position 17,862,524 of record NC_139397.1, read on the forward strand.
TGTGAATTTCAGTAGAAACCCCATAAGACAAACTTGTTACAGGTGATCAGGGAGATATTCTTTTAACTGTATTCAGTGGTAAGTTTTGAATCAATCCATTTTTTCTTGCAGTGCTATGGGAAGTGACAGGCTAATTTTATTTTGCACTTACATGAAGGTGCAGAGATTTGGAAGTCTATGCTGAGGGGACTTTACATTTAAACTCTTCACCAAATATTAATTTTTTAAACTACTCTGGCAAGATAGGGGGATAGAGAGCTACTGTATGGTATAAGTGAGCTAAGTCATCATCTGTGATAAATTATTTATAAGTTCCATTGGCAAAAAATGTCTGATATTTGTAAATCTAGATACAGCAGTAAAGAATATATTATTTACAATTAGGTGACTAAATACTTGGGAAAATTTAGGGCAAATCAAAAATAAAAGCAGTGATTTCTAGGTGGATTCCTATGGAGGTGACATTCAATGCTATTTGATTTAACATGTGCTTGCAATAAGTAAATTTTTAAAAAGAAGTAAAAAGAGAAAAGCCATGACAGGGAATTGAAGACTGCAAGTGCATTTGCACTTCACTTCTGTGTTTTAGCATCCAATTGAGAGGCAATATGGTGCAAAAAGCACTGGATTCAGACTGACACGAACATGCGTTTGAATTCTGGCTGTGTAAATGACTATTTCAAATACCCATGGGAAGGTCCGTTAATGTTTTTGAAGACCATATTCTTTTATATATAAATAGGCAGTAATTATTCCTATCAAGCAGATTTACTGTGAGGACTACCAATAATCTATCTGAAGCATATGGCACTTAGAAAATGCTTAATTAATAGTTGTTGCTAAAATTATTCATTATCTCTTGCCAATATAAATAGCTAACTATGTTAAAGTCCATATTTTTTAAAGGCTCATTCTTATTTTGAAATCTGAATCACATAATAATTTGTCCTTTATAGTTTAGCAAAAAGAACATATTTGTCCAAATCCTCCTATTGCCTATTGCTAAGAACTTAAATTTGAAACAAAACTACAAATACTTAGCTTGCTCAGTCTCTCTCAAAAACAGTTCTGTCTCATTCAAATAATAAACAGAAGGAAGAGAAGTCAAGGACATAAACCCTTTTCTGAGGTTTAGTACATTGTTTTCATCAACAATGTTCTCTTACCATAGTTAGCAATAAGATAATTAATGGTAGGGAAGATAGAAGAAAAGTTCCAAACAGAAAATAGCTATGAACCTTGCACCAGTCCAAGGCCCAAAGTTTTCTAATATTCAAAAGATAGAGAGAAACTTAATTATTTTTACTTAAGGCAGCCCAGATAATAGACTTAATAGAACTCTAATATTAGAGTTGGACTGAATTGTGAACATGAACATGCTGACTTATCTTTGTTATTTATTTGTACCTAAGCCCTCATAATTTCTTAAAGCATTCTCAAAAATTTCTCTCTCTGTTAAAATGACAGAAGGGAACAATACTTAACAACTTTCAGGAATGTGGGAATCATGTTACTTTTCAAGCCTGATGTTGTCTGGCCTTGTTATAATTCACAGAGTCAAAAAGAAAGAAAGGAAGGAAGTAAAGACAGATGTCCTACTAGCTGCAAACTTGTTTGAAGCAGGATGGTACCAGATTCATTTTTTTGTATTCCCTAAAAATTCCTACACACTGTGCTGTTATAAAAAGTTCTAAATAAACCAAGTTTGAACCAAATTTCTTTGTTGTTAATGAAGATTTTATCTTCAAATCTTTCATGCAATTATCTTATACTCAAAAAAACAAATGCCCCCAAAAAGACCGTTTCATTATTTTAAATATTTTATTTTATTGGTAAGTTTTTTTGTTTGTTTTTAGCTGCACTTGTGACATGTGGAAATTCCCAAGCCAAGGACTGAACCCATGCCAGAGCAGCAACCTAAGCCACTGCAGTGACAATGCCAGAGCCTTAATTCACTGAGCCACACAGGAACGCACATTGCTAAGTTTTAATAAAATTACTACATTTTCATAGAAACAAATATAAAATCTACCCTTATAAATTTCATGTTCCGTATAAATAGACTTTGCTTATTTTTCATACATTATGCTAGGTAATGTTCTTTTTATAATATGGTCTTTCCTCACAATCTAAGTTAGTGCATATGATTGCAAAAGGATAAAAGGTTCCATTTTAAAAGGTTTAAATTATGATTTTTCTATTTTCTCTCAGAGCCATTTGTGATTACAGAAATATATGAACAGTTGATTTCATAAGAATTATACATTAAAAAATAACACACATCTTGACAAATTAGTTTATTTCCTCTTCTGACACTGCATTTTGCTTCTTAGTTTAGATAACAAAACGATCAATTTGAAAGGATAGTTTTTAATCTCAGATGCTTCTGAGCATTTTTTGGGGGGAGGTAGAAAAAATATGTGGCAATTCATACTATGCATTGGAGATCAGAATCTGGCCCTAAGTTTATATTTGAACAGGCATAAATGTGAACAGTAACCATAATAATGCTTATCAGAGAGAGCTGATGCAACTTCAACCAGTTGCCCCTTTTCCTACAACATTAAATTGCCCCTCTATAGCAAAATATTTCAGAAGACCACACAAAATCCTATGCATTGCTTAAATATAACCTGAAGGAACACACATGCACATCTACAACATTCTTCCAGTAGACAGAACTGGATGATGTTAACTACTCATAGAAAAGCTCCTTCACTAACCAATTTCTGAAATTCCATGTTTGCCCAGGGTACAAATTATTCATTTGTGAGTCACAAGTAAACCTGGAGCCAAGAATAGTTCATCACCTAGTGGTATACAATTTACTGGACACCACTTATTTTACTGGGACTAAGTATTCTCACTAAGTATTCTGTCTGGGTCTAAAATTGGAAACTTAGCGTCATTCTTCTCTGGTAGAACGCTATAGTAGTATTTTTCTGGTCACCAATCAGTTGGATGGCTCTTAAGTGCTCAAAGGAGAGAAAAAGACATTGCCCAGAACATTAACCACCCAGCCTCACTGTTAGTAATCTTGGTTTTGCTATGCCTCCTTTGAATCATAATCAGGCAGTTTCTCCTTCAGAAATGGGATAATACTGCAACAGGAACCTCTAGAAGGCATAAACTTAGCTTGTAGATGTGATTTAATTAATTTGTACTCCTATCACCTAGCAGTAAGGTCTTAGGTAAGTCATCTGGTATAGTAATATCTGACCTTCCAATCTTATAGAATAATTATGTTAAGAAGGGTAGCAGCATTTATGAGTACCAATGAAGTTCTAAGCTCTGTGCCCCATGTTTTACATATAGCTTCATATTTAATATTCAAAAACAACCAACCTTTTGAGGTATATAGGCCAATTTTCATTTTACATATAAGGACACTAAAGATCAGGAACTTGAAGTAACATAACAAATGGAAGAGCTAGGAATCAAATCTAGCTCTAAGTGACTAAACCGATCATGAAGTGAATAATATACATGAATGCAAAATAATGACATGGATAGATAAACATGAAAATAAAAAAACCCTAGGAATTCCAATTCTGGTAACTGAGGAGTAATTTGAATTAGAATCATCATCCTACTGATAATAATGATAAACTGGAAAAACACTAAAACAAGCAAATAAAAAAGAACTATTTGAAGACACAATGGAGAGTTACCAAAGGTAGACAGAAACAGAAAGAGGATTTGATCCCTGAAAGAGGTGAACACAGCTGGGCAAGATCTACATGTATGTGGATTTTCCCTGAAGCACAAAGATGGGAGAAGGGCTGAAATTAATGCAGAAGGCCACACTCTTACTGGCTGAGGTACCAGAGGCTTGAGTTTATAGTTCAGGGAATGGCTGACAACTGAGTGCTGGATTTCAGAAAAAAGGGAAATACAGAGAAATTTAAAATTTGCATATATACTCCCACCAGAGTTGATCCCTGAACTGCCTATCTATGATGCTAAAGAACTCAGTGGGAAGTAATAGATGAAAGACTGAAACTGGGGTTTCTATTGCTGCCCAGTGCATGAGATTTAGTGGAGTTTGAATTCCACCTAATTAAAGCAGCTTAGTGAACAATTCAGGCTTTCCACAGAAATCCCTGAATGGCCACATTTTAGGAGTAAAGATTATATCTTTGTACTAAAAGAGTCACCCAAGGGTTAAGGGCAAATCTCAAAGAGACCCACTTTGACAAAATATAAAATCAAGACTTTACTAGATAAAGACCAGCAGCCAGGGGTTTAACTATTAGGAAAAAAGATAAACAAAAATGGACAAAACTTTAACTAGACTAAGCAACAAGAGAGAGAGGAATCAAATAAATAAAAATATAAGTGAAAAGGGAAACATTACAACAGAGACCACAGAAATACAAAGGATAGTAAGAGACTACTATGAACAATAATACACCAGTAAATTGAACAACCTAGTAAAATGGATATATAAAACCTACCATGACTAAATCATGAAAAAACAGAAAAATTCTACAGACAAATAATGAATAAAGAGATAGAGACAATAATCAAAAACCCACCAACAAACAAAAAGTCAAGCTTGGATGGTTTCATTGGTGAACTCTACCAAATATTTAAAGAGGAATTCTTATCAATCATTCAGAAACTCTTCCAAAAAAGTCAAGAGGAAAGAACACTTCTAAATTCATTTGATAAGGCCAGCTTCCCCTAATACAAAACCAGAAAAGGATAGCACAAGAAAAGAAAAATACAGCCCAATATGCCTGATGAAAATAAATGCAAAAATTCTAAACAAAATATTAGCAAACTGAATTCAACTGCACCTTAAAAGTATCATATGCCATGATTAAGTGGGATTCATTCCTTGCAATCAACCATGCAAGAATGATTCAGTATATGCAAATCAATAAATGTGATACATCACATTAACAGAATGAAAATCAAAATCATGTGACTATTTCAATAGATGCCAAAAAAATTTGACAAACTCCAATATCCTTTAATGATAAAAACTCTCAACAAAATCTCAACATACTGAAGGACATATATGAAAAGTCTACCGCTAATATTATACTTAGGGTGAAAGGGTGAAAACTTTCCTCTAAGATAAAACAAGACAAGGATGCCTATGACTACCACTTTTATTCAACATGGTACTTGAAGTCCTAACTAGAGCAATCACTAAAGAAAAAGAAATAAAAGCCATTTTATGGAAAGAAAGGGGTAAAACTTGCCCTGTTTTCACAGGATATGATATTATACATAGAAAAACCTTAAGACTCCATCAAAGAAAAACTGTTAAAACTGAAGTGAATTCAGTAACATTCAGCAGGAAAAAAATCAAAATACAAAAATCACACGAGTTTCTATACACTAACAATGGACAATCTAAAAACAAAATAAAGAAAACAATCCCCCATTCACAGTAGCATCAAAAAATTTAACCAAAGAGCTGAAAGATCTCTACATTGAAAACTAAAGAAAATGCTGATGAAAGAAATTGAAGAAGACATAAATAAGTGGAAAGATACCCATGTTAATGAATTGGAAGAATTAATATATATATGTACTTTTTGCTTTTTAGGGCCGTGTCCACAACATGTGAAGGTTCCCAGGCTAGGGGTCTAATCAGAGCTATAGCTGCCAGCCTACACCACAGCCACGGCAATGTCAGATCTGAGGTATGTCTGCCACCTATACCACAGCTCCCAGCAACACCAGATCCCTAACCACTGCATGAGGCCAGGGATTGAACCTGCAACCTCATGGTTCCTAGTTGGATTCGTTTCCACTGTGCCATGATGGGAACTCCAGAAGAATTAATAAGAAGTCCATACTAGTGAAAGCCTCATTCGATACAATCCCTATCAAAATTCCAATTGGATTTTTTTACAGAGAGAAAAAACAATGCAAAAATTATTTAGAGCCCAAGAGATAACAAATAGCCAAAGCAATCTTAACAACAAAAAAAACTGAAGGCATCATACTTTCTGATTTCAAACTATATTAAAAAGCTATAGTAATCAATTTAGTATGGTACTGGCGTAAAACAGACACAGAGACCAAGAGAACAGAATCAAGAGCCTGGAAATAAATAAATACATGTATATGGTGAGTAAGGCACCAAGTTGACAAGGGAACCAAGAAAATCCATTGGGGACAAGATAGTGTCCTCAATAAATGGGTTAAGAAGTCTGAGTACCTACATGCAAAAGAATAAAAATGGGAGTTCCCGTTGTGGCTCAGTGGGTTATGAACTCAACTAGTGTCCATGAGGATGTAGGTTCAATCCCTGGCCTTGCTCAATGCCTTAAGGATCTGGCTTTGCCATGAGCTGTGGTGTAGGTTGTAGATGCAGCTCGGATCCTGCCTTGCTGTGGCAGTGGTGCAGGCCTGCAGCTGCAGCTCCAGCCCATAGCCTGGGAACTTTCATATGCTGCAGGTGCGACCCTAAAAAGGAAAAATCATGAAAATGGACCTCCATCTTACACCATTCACTTAAATTAACTTGAACTCGATTAAACATTTAAATGTAAGACCTAAAACCACAAAACTCCTAGAAGAAAACAGAGAAAAACTCCTTGATACTGGTCTTGGAAATGATTATTTTGGGTATGACATCAGAAGCACAACAACAGAAGCAAAAATGAAACAGTGGGGCTACATGAAATAGGCTTCTACACAGCAAAAATATGAGCAACAAAATGAAAAGGTAACCTATAGAATGGGAGAAAATATTTACACATCATTTATCTTATGGGGGGTTAATATTCCAAAGTATGTAACAAACTCATACTACTGAATAGCCAAAAAAAAAAAAACCCAAATAAACCAATTTTTTAAAAATGGGCAAAAGAACTGAAGAGTCATTTTTCCCAAAGAAGATATACAAATGGCTAACAGTTACATAAAAAAGTGCTCAATACCACTAATCATCAGTGAAATGAAATAACCATAAGGAGTCACCCTATAACTGCTGCAATGGCTAATTTCGAAAAGCTCAAGAGAGGAGTTCCCGTCGTGGTGCAGTGGAAACGAGTGTGACTAGGAACCATGAGGTTGCGGGTTTGTTCCCTGGCCTCGCTCAGTGGGTTAAGGATCCGGTATTGCTGTGGCTCTGGTGCAGGCTGGCAGCTACAGCTCCAATTAGACCCCTAGCCTGGGAACCTCCACATGCCGCAACTGTGGCCCTAAAAAGGACAAAAAGACAAAACAAAAAACTAAACCAACAGCAACAAACAAAAAGACCAAGAGAAAACAAGTGTTGGCTGCGATGTGAAGGAGAGGGAACCCATGTGCATTGTCAGTAGAAATGTATATTAGTGTGGCTATTATGGAAAATGGTATAGAGGTTCTCAAAAAGTTAAAAGCAGAACTAGCATATGAGCTAGCAACCCCACTTCTGGGTTTACAGTGAAAATGAAATCAATATTTCAAAGTGATATCTGCATCCCCATGTTCACAGCAGCATTATTTACAAGTGCCAACACATGGAAACAACCTAAGTGTCTGTCAATGAATGAAGGGATAAAGAAAACATATATCTAAATAAATGGAATAGTATTCACCTGTAAAAAGAAGGAAATTCTGATATTTGTGCAACATGGATACACCTTAAGGGCATTATGTTGAGTGAAAAAAATCAGACAGAGAAAGACAAGTAGGAATCCTTAAAAAAAAAACAAAAAACAAAAAACCCCAAACAAACAAAAAAACCACGAACCATAGAAACAGAAGATTGGTGGCTGTTAGGGGTTGGGGGGAGGATGAGGTTGGGGAAATGGGTACAAACTCTAGTTGTAAGATGAAAAAGTTTTGGGGATCTAATGTACAGCATGGTGACAACAGTTAATACGCTATATTATACATCTGAAAGTTACTCAGAGAATAGATCTTAAAAGCCACCCCCACGGAGTTCCCATCATGGCTCAGTGGTTAACGAATCCGACTAGTAACCATGAGGCTGTTGGTTCGATCCCTGGCCGTGCTCAGTGGGTTAAGGATCTGGCGTTGCTGTGAGCTGTGGTATAGGTTGCAGACGTGGCTCAGATCCAGCGTTGCTGTGGCTCTGGCGTAGGCCGGCAGCTATAGCTCCGATTAGACCCCTAGCCTGGGAACCTCCATATGCCGCAGAAGTGCCCCAAGAAATGGCAAAAAAAAAAAAAAAGCCCCCCCCTGCACACAGAGTAGCTATCTGAGGTGATGGATGTGTTAACTTTGTGGTAATCATTTGCTATCTATCTATCTATCTATCTATCTATCTATCTCAAATCATCACATTGTACACCTTAATGTTTTATGCCATATAAATATCAATAAACTCAAGTAAATAAAAAGGGGAGGCAATTATATCCTAATTTTCATGATGATATGTAGGTATAATTGAAAAACAGAAGAAAATCAAGGGAAAAACTAAGAAAAAAAAAGAATTTAGAAAGGTAACTAGTTATATAATTAGTATATGTAGTATACTACATCAGTAGTATACTATACTACTATTGGTCAACTACTGTTGAGTGACACTGTATCAGCAGTAGTCGATTAATGATTCTCCTTATAAGGGAAGCCCAATTAAAAAATAAAAACTTGAAATAAACCCATTTGATATGAAAAACACAAGAAAAATAACTCAAAATAAATCCAGATACCTGTAAGACATGTAATTTGTTTTCAATATAGATACACAGTCAATAGTCTAAGACTGCTGATCTGCCTAAGTTTTAATAAAATTCCAATTAAAACACCAGTTGGATTTTTCTATTTTGAGAACTCAAAAGATGATAACAAAGTTCATAAAGTTAAAAGCATTTCATTACCTAGGAGTATTTTGAAAGAAAAAAGGAGTAAAGATGGGACTAGTCCTTCCAGATATTAAAAACGATATACATTATAAAGGTGCAGTAATTAAAGAGTTTAGTTCTAGAGAAGAAACAAACAAATAGAAAATGTATAATGAGAATCCTAAAATATACTACAATATGTCTAAGATTTTAAAATACAATAAAGGTGCCATTTTAAGAAAGGATTTTTCAATAAAAACTAGTAGGACATGAACAAAATTCCAGTGATTTAAAAACTTAAACATAAAAGAAATTATTTAAAAAATGGTGGGGCAGACAAATGGGTAGAACACAGATTTTTAAGGCAGTGAAATATTACACGTGATACTATGATAGCAACTACCTGCCATTATACATTTGTATAAACCAAAGAATATAAAATACCAATGGTGAACCCTAATGTAAACACTAGACTCTATGTGATAATGAGGTGTCAATGTAGGTACATCAGCTGTAACAAATGTACCACTGTGTTGGGGATACTGATAATGGGGAGACCACGCATATTTGTGAGCAGAGAGTCTATGGAAAAATCTCAGAACTCTCCTTTCAATTTTGTTGTGAAACTAAAAAGAAAAAGCACCTTAACAAAAATTAAGCCTTAAGGTAGAGAAGAAAAAAATAATGTTATATATTTTATAAACTTGGACATAAATTTCAAAAGGCATAACAGTAAAGAATGATAATTTGATAAAACCAAAATTTAAAATTTCAACATGAAAAAAAAGAGACTATCACAAATGAAGTTAAAGGGTAAAATTAAATGAAAAATTAATGGTCAAATTAAACATTTGAAATGCATGAAAAAATGCACATTTTATTGTATACAAAGAGCTCTCAGAAATTAGTAATAAAGAGACAAATATCAGAAAGGCCACTAGCAAAGAACAAGGGATCTCCTCCATTCATGCTTTTTTTTTTTTTTTTTTTTAACGGCATATAAAGGAACATGCATGTGTGTGTATATGTGTGTTACATGCATGTGCATATATACACCTGAAGATGGATAGATTTCTGAAATTATACATTAAAACTCTAGATCATGGGAAGCTTAGTATAAAAAGGTGGCACAATTTTACTTATGAACTTTTTTCCATCCTTAAATTGCTCTTGAAATATACAGCGGAAAAAAGAAAACAATTACTGTCACTTTCATTTTGGTTCTTTAAAGCCAGACTAGAGAGTTTCCCTTCATTCCCTTTGGGGCTTCAAATTCAATCAGTCCTGCCTTTCAAGGCCCACTAGACTCAGGCTTTTCTCTTATGAAGGTGCTTCTTCTCTATCTTCAGCAGTTTTTTTCTTCTAGGAAACTGGCCCTTCTCCCCAAGATTCTAGCTATTAACAAGCAATAGCTGCATCAAAAGCAATTTGATCAGCTGCATGCTCAGTAAAGAAGCATGCAGACAAGGAACAATGGTAGTAATTAATGTACATATCTGAGTCAAACCCGGTAGTAGAGTAATTTGAGACACAGTATACTGCATATTGCAGAGTTTAAGAAGTATCTCCTCAAAGATACTGGATCAAAATGACACTTTTATCCAACAAATTAGACATACTGGAAGAAACGGACAAATTTCTAGAAACATACAACCTGACAAGAATGAATTAAGAAGAAAGAGACAATCTGAACTTACTTATCACTACAGATAAAATCGAATTTGTAATAATAAAAAAAATTCCCAGAAAACAAAAGTCCAAGACCAGATGGCTTCAAAGGCAATTTTACTAAACATATAAAGAAGAGCTAAATAGCTATCTTTTTCAAACTATTCCAAAAGATTGAAGATAGAACATTCCTAAATTCATTTTATGAGGCCATCATTACCCTGATACCAAAACCAGACAAAATCACTACAAAAAAAAGAAAATTACAGGCCAATATCAATGATGAATACAGATGTAAAAATCTTCAACAAAATATTAGCACACTGCATCAAAAATATATAAAAAATATCATATACCATGATCAAGTGGGATTTATTCCAGGGACATAAGGATGGTGCAATAGTCACAAACCAATCAAAATGATGCCACACATAAACAAAAGGAAGGATAACAACTACATGGTCATTTCCAATAGACAGAGAAAAAGCCTCTGACAAAATTCAACATCCGTTCATAAAAAAAAAAACTCTCATGAAAGTGGGTATAGAGGGAACATATGTCAACATAGTAAAGGCCATTTATGACAAACCCACAGCTAACATATTCAATGATGAAAACCTGAAAGCCTTTCCTCTAAATTCAGGAACAAGGTAAGGGAGTTCCCATTATGGCTCAGTGGTAACAAACGTGACTAGTATCCTTGAGGATGCAGGTTCGATCCCTAGCCCTGTTCAGTGGGTTAAGGATGCAGCATTGCTATGAGCTGTGGTATAGGTCACAGACGGTACCTGGATCATGCTTTGCTGTGGCTATGGTGTAAGCTGGCAGTTGCAGCTTCAATTCGACCCCTCGTCCAGGGAACTTCCATATGCCATGGGCACAGCCCTAAAGAGAAAAAAAAAAAGATAAGGATGCCTATTTTCACCACTTTTATTTAACAAAGTATTAGAAGTCCTAGCCACAGCAATCAGACAAGAAAAATAAAAGGTAACCAAATTGGAAGGGAAGAAGTAAAAACATCATTTTATTTGATGACATGATACTATCTCTATGTAGAAAACCCTAAAGTCTCCACTACAAATCTATTAGAACTAATAAATGAATTCAGCAAAATTCCAGGATACAAGAATAGTATATAGAAATCTGCTGCTTTCTATATACTAATAATAAACTATAAGAATGAGAAAATTCCAACCAAAAGAATACCTAGGACTATAATTAACCAAGGAAGTGAAAGGCCTATACTCTGAAAACTATAAAACACTGATGAGGGAAACAAGATGATACAAAGAAATGGAACAATATCCCCAATTTGGCTTGGAAGAATATTATTAAAATATCCATAACTACACAAAGCAATCCATAGATTTACTGCAATCCCTATAAAAATATCCATGACATTTTTCACAAAACAAGAATAAATAATCCTAAAATTCATATGTAAACACAAAATACCCCAAATTGTCAAAGCAATCTTGAGGAAAAAAAAAATAAATCTGGTGGTATCATCCTCCCAGACTTCAGACTACACTTAACATACAGCAATCAAAACAGCATGATACTGACACAAAAACAAACATAGATAAATGGAACATAATCGAGACCCCAGACATAAACCCACAAATTTATGATTAATTAATCTATGATGAAGGAGGCAAGATATACAATGAAGATAGTCTTTTCAATAGCTGATGCTAGGAAAACCAGAGAGCTACATGTTAAAGAATGAGATTAGAACATATCCTCACACCACATACGAAAATAAATTCAAAGTGGACTAATGACCTAAATGTAAGTCGCCTAGAATAACACAGGCAGGATACTCTTTGCCATAAGTTGTAGTGATATATTTTTGTATCTATCTCCTAAAGCAAAGAAATAAAAGCAAAAATAAACAAATGGGACCTAACTAAACTTAAAAAGATTTGCATAGCAAAAGAAATTGTTGACAAAATGAAAAGTCTAAGAAAGTGAGAAAATATTTACAAATGATATGACCAACAAAGGGTGAACATCCAAAATGCATAAACAGCTCATAAAATTCAGTATTAAAAACCAAACAACCTGGAGTTTATTTTTCCCTCAATTATCAAGTTTCTTTTGGAAAATGAGGTAAAAATGTAAACCAAATCCTTAAGTCCTTTAGACTTAAGTCTTTTAGGAAATATAGGACATATCTCTAATCTTCAGCATTGTAAATTTTCTAATTTCTACCTCTGTTCATCTTTCATACCAAATTCAAGGAATATACTTAACATGAATGGTGTATAACTGAGTCTGCTTCAGAATTAACTTACCTTTCAATATCAATCCTTTTGGATGCTATGTAAAAGCAGAAGGCCAATAACAATTTTCTTCATTCACTTCAAAAAATTTAGTGAGTGTGTATTACATGCAAAGGATAATTTGAAGCAGGTTTTACCTTCAAGAAGCATATATTTGGGAACTTTATGTGCTTCATGCAAGAGTAGAAAAATATAAGGGTCCTACAATAGTATTTTCTAATGCTTTACCTCCCTTCTCTTTCAGAAGTGCAAAGAAAATACACATAAAATTCTTTAATTGAAGTGCTAAGAGTGTACAATCTATTTAAGTTTTATTACATGAAACAGTGACAATTGTCTAAATATATGGGATATGACCACAAAAAAGATATGAGTGTGCTGATAATCTATATATCACATACCAAGTATATATGAGAAAGACTTGACTAGGATGAGCAGTAGAATTAATGTTAAAAATATACAGTGGCGGAGTTCCCGTCATGGCTCAGTGGTTAGCGAATCCGACTAGGAACCATGGGGTTGTGGGTTTGATCCCTGGCCTCGCTCAGTGGGTTAAGGATCCGGAGTTCCCATGAGCTGTGGTGTAGGTTGCAGACATGGCTCGGATCCTGTGTTGCTGTGGCTCTGGTGTAGGCCAGCGGCTACAGCTCTGATTTGACCCCTAGCCTGGGAACCTCCATATGCCTCAGGAGCAGCCCTAGAAATGGCAAAAAGACAAAAAAAGACAAAATATATATATATATATATGTGGTGGCTTTGTTTATTTTGAAAGGTCATCAATTTAAAAAGATTTTATTTAAAATGAATTCCTTGCTGATGGAAATAAAAAATAACCCTGCTTCGAATCAAGTATAGCAAAGGAAAAACTGACTCAGTTCATTTATGGAGTATACTATCAATACAGTTATAAATGTAAATGCTAAACCATCTCTAAAGATTTTAGGGCGTTTCATTTGTTGATATATGTAAAATGGACACAAATCTTTAATCATAAAACTATAATGCTATTATTCATACTTTGATCTCAAGTAAACAAACATAAAATTGTTCTATAATTTTAACAAATAGAACTACAAAGTAGATGGGAAAAAGAATCAAGAAACTATGTTCAAGAAATGATAATGCCAAATCATTATAAGCAAAACATGTCTTTTTATAAGTGAAAAAAATCCTTTGTTTTTAAAATCAATTTTTCTTCTCTAACTTTATTTTCAGCTAATATATACACATATATGTACACATATATGGATGACAGTGTTATTGGTTCCTAGGAGAACAAAATTCTTTGTTTTTAAAATCAATTTTTCTTTTCTAACTTTATTTTCAGCTTATATATATGTGTGTGTGTGTGTGTGTGTGTGTGTGTACACATATATGAATGATAGTGTTATTGGTTGAAAATTGTGTTCTCTCTAAAAGATGTGTTCAAATCTTCATCCTTAACACCTATGAATGTGACCATATTTGGAAATAGTGTCTTTGCAGTTGTACTGAAGTTAAGATGAAACCATGCTGACTTACGGTGGGCCCTAATCCAACATGACTATGTTCTTATAATGAGAGAAGAGACACAGACACAGGGAGAAAACTATGTGAAGAGGGAGACAGAGATTAGAGTAATGAGTTTATAAACCAATGAATGCCAAGGAAGCAAAGAGAGAGGCAGAGAGTCCATCTTCCATGCCTTCAAAAGCGCATGGCCTGTGAAACACCTGATTTTGGATTTCTGGTTTCAAGAATTGAGAGAGAATAAATTTTTGTTAGTTTAAACCACCCAGTTTTTTTTTTTTTAATTTATTTTTTATTTTTATTTCCTACAACACACTTTTTTTTTTCTTCCACTGTGCAGCATGGGGACCCAGTTACACATACATGTATACATAATTTTCTCTCCCATTGTCGTGCTGCGTTGTAAGTATCTAGACATAGTTTTCAGGGCTACACAGCAGGATCTTATTGTAAATCCATTGCATGAACAATAGTTTGCATCAGTTGACCTCAAACTCCCAATCCCTCCCACTCCCTCCCCCTCCCCCTAGGCAACCACAAGTCTATTCTCCAAGTCCATGATTTTCTTTTCTGTGGAAAGGTTCATTTTAAACCACCCGGTTTATGGTAATTTGTTACAGGAGACCTAAGAAACTAACACGGAGAACTAAACTGCCAGTTTTATTATTTTCTGGTGATATTTATTTCTTTTTTCTTTCTTTCTTTTTTTTCTTTGGCTGTGCTTGAGGCATTTGGAGGTTCCCTGGGGCAGGGATCAAACCTATGTCAGAGTAGTGACCCAAACTGCTGCAGTGACAATGCCAAATCCTTAACCCACTGTGCCACAAGAGAACTCCTCTAATGAAATTTTAAACCAGTGTCTCAGACTAATTAAAGATTTGATCAAAGTATCCATAAAAGATATTTAATCCAAAGAAGATTTTTTAGATCACTCTGCATTGTGAATGGAATATTTCTCCAAGTAATAGTTGTTCAAATAAAGTTAAAATTTTAGAACAGGCAATAAATCAGGAACATCCAGTAAAACCTCCTGCAAAATTTGTAATATACATAGTTTTTATGAGACTAAAAGGCTACCAGCCATTTTTTTTAAACAACCATGTTTTTATTTGTTTGTTTGTTTTACCAGCGATTTCTGCATAAACTGCATTTTTACATGCTTGAACATAAAATTTAAAATGCTCATTGAGGAAATTCAATGTGAAAAAAAACTTAGTAGCAGTACCAGAAACATGATGTAAAATAAAGCTGGTATGAATATAATGGACAAATTCATTATTGCTTTTGCAAAAAGTATAATAATTACATCACCTATTTATTGAATTATATGCCACCCAACTGCTAAGTAGCTAAGCTTTTACTTATATTATCCATCCCATTTAATCCTTACAATGCTATAATTATCAAATTTTAAAGATATACAAATTGGGGGACAAAGAGAATCAGTAATTTACCCAAGGTAACACAGCTGGTGGGAGTGGCACAGGTGTGGTTAATCAGTCAGTCTTAATCTGTTCTATGAATTTGTGTTCTTGTATAGCAAGCTTATAGTCATACCCACGATGTTCTAATTGCCTTTCTAACTATCAACATTTTTTTAAATCATAATTTGCAAATCGACCTTAAAATATGAGAAGAAAATGAAATCACCAGCACTTTTGATTAGAATTATTAATGACATGGTCATAAATAGAATGCAATTCAAAGAGAACAAAGGGCTGGTTCTTAACATAATGTGTGTGGAAGAAAGAGAAATTACAATTATCTGACACAAGATATGTTTCTGTGGTTAAAGAATAACTTAAGATCAAAATAAGATGTGACACTAGATAAGATCAAAAACGAAATATTAGAGGAAGAAATTTAACAATAGGCTGCTAATGGAGAAGTATTGTTTATGGAAATTATTTCTATTAATTTTAGCAGCGATCAACTTTAAGTATTTTCTTAAACCTTAAGTAGATTACATGAAACTAAGAAGAGATTTAAATTATGATTAAAGCATGATTCTGAGAAAAGAAATTTCAGAAACAATCACTCAATAAAAGGGTTAAGAAAGAATTCCCTACTCCTGAGAGCTGTTATTCCAGATTGGTTTGCTAAAAGAAGCAATGAAATCTATTTCTTTGAAGAGCCTTAAAAACAGAAGGCTTACTTTATCAGCAGTTCAGAAAGGTTTAGGTATGTACCTACCAGAAGGCAGTCAGAGGATAAACACTTACGGTTCTATAAAGCCTAGTGACTGCATAATAATACTATTCTTATAACTATGAGGAAAAGGCAACACAGCTGCTTTTTCTTTTCTTTGGTGACCAGGCTTTGCTGTCCAAAAAGTTGCAGAATAATTTGAATGTAATTAGATGAAATTTTCCTCAACAGAAAAGCAAGAATTAATTTTGTCTCTAGTTACCGAAAGAAAACTCAGAAGGCTCTACACTGGGCTTTTTAAACATTTATGGCCTCCTTCACTTGGAAAATGTCCTTTTATGTACAACTTAAAAAGCAGGCTCGTTTGCTGGATGACCTTAGGCCTATGGGTTGAATTAACACTAAATTAAAAATTCTGACATATCTACAGTTTCTTTGTTCATATAAAATGTTGGAAAAAAATCAATTTTCTTGCATTCTACTTATGTTTTCATAAGTTTACTTTTATTTCATTTTATATTCACCCACTTAAATACTGTTTATGAAAGCAGAGAAGGCAAATTCCTTATATTATTTTTGTTATAATGCAGTTTTCAATTTCTTTTCAACCAAACTTCCTCTAAAGGGTAATATAATTAATTTTCATATTGAAGATGGCACCGTGGTCCACAATCCTTGGCCAGCTATTTTTCCAGGAGTATTAAGAGCTCCTGTAAAAATAACTAAAAGTTCAATGGCATCTTGTGATGCAGGAACCTCACAAAAAATAAAGCTGATAGGGATGTAAAGGATGACATCTCAAGGATTTTGGAGCCCTTTAGAACAATTGCTTGAAAATGTTTGAGGCCAAAAAAGTGCAGGAATTAAATGAAAAAAAATTCATATATGGTATGGATAATTTTAAAATAAACAGAAGATAACTTTAACTTCCAAACTATTTAGTATTTATAGTTATATGATTTGTGCATCCAAGATAAATGCCAACAGCCCTGTTTTCAAGCATGGGTACTGAATTTCAGCTATTTAAATTTTTATTTTGTATTTAGGGATATAATTCAGTCTTATACAGTACTCGAGGTAAGTGCAAAATGGCTTAATGTAATTTTTCACATGCAATAGTGCTCAAAGAAAAAAAAAAAAGGAAGGGGACAATAGCTGTACTTATATAAACCGCTATATTAAAGAACACTTATTTTTCATTAAAACATAATTCTACTTGTCACCATGTACTTGGTAATTGAAAACTCATAGCACAAGAATTTCATTGCTTACCTCCAAAAAATTGTTGACATCCTCTGTGGCCATTTGCCAAGGTGGTCATTCTTTTGTGTTTGATTAAACTAGAGAAGAGTCTATGGATTGATGAAGGAAAATACTCTGTGCTCTTGGTTTCTGGTATTTATTTCCTTGGTCCTGTTAAAAAGGAAATAAGGATGAATTTACCAATTTTGAACAGATAGCCAGTTATTTTATATTTCTTTGGATGCATATTTAAGGACATTTTTGAGATTCTTAACAAGATCTCATTAAGAACAAGATCTCATTAAGGAAATCTGGACACATGAGTGGCAACCCCATCAATGATTCTACTCTAGAGAAAGCTGAAATCCCCAGATCTACCCTTGTTCCTTTTCTTTCCACCTGTCAATTTCATGATACTTTATTATCTTCTAGAAAAATGCTCTTTTAAAATAAGCTTGGCACACTCTGTTTTTCTTATAGTAAACAAAAGAAATTTAACCAAAATAGACTTTAAAAACTCCACTGTACTTTTTGTTATAATTTAAAAATGCAGAGGAAGGATTTCTTCAAAAGACCAAATAAACCCTGCATTTGTTTTTTTTTTTTTAATCCTGTTAATTTTGCAATTGGCAGATACAGACTGTGTGTCCCCTGATACTAGTCAAAAATTCTCCCATATTTGAAAAATCAGGGTTCATGTATTCTGAAGGATCTGTAGATTGAACTACATCTGAGTAAAGTTACTTATGGTAGATCTACATTGTAATCCTATTTTATATATTTAAATACATATTGTTTATAAGATGATTTCCACATTCCTTTTGATAATAAAAGTCAAGTAAACATATGGGATTCACTCAGAGACTATTTATAAGACCCAAATATATTAGGTACAGAAGATACAGCACAGATGAGACAAAGTCTCTGACCTCATGAAGGAATAAGAATGAATATATGGAACATAATTTTAAAAGTTCATAGTGCTATTAGTAATGAACCTGGTACATCTGTACAGTAAGGAGATAAAAGCAGCTCAAAAGTGTGAGAGTATGGAGGCAAAATGTCTTAAGAAAGTTTATGTGTAATTCTTAGTCTATACCTAATCTTCAAGAGGAATATAACAGCACATATAGGGAATCTGCAAGAAATCATTATGTTAGAGTACACAATAAAGTGCAAACACCACCACAACGGCAGTGTTTGTTACACTTTTAAATTTACCCAGTGATTTCAAATCTATGACTACAGTATAGCCTCTTAATACTTCTTCCAGATTAATAGGAGGAAAAATGGTGCTCCAGAGGTTTGAGAAACTTGACCACTTTGAGCAGTGGTAGAACTAGCTAGAGAGTGGTATCCAAGTTTCCCAGTTTTTCTTTCCATTATACCACACTACATCACCTGAACAAAGGACAATTAGTTTCACAGCAGGCAGTGTAGCAGTTTTCTTATATGTACTTCTATGAGTTGTGAAGTGGGACAAAGAAGCAACATTATTGGGATCACACAGAAGCTTCTGGTAACAAATTGAACATCTTTTATCACCAGGCATAAGCTCAAATCACTTTGGAATGGCATGATAGAACTGGTATTGGAGAAGTTTAAGAATGTGTTACTACAGCAGATTTTCCCAACCAGAAGATTTAACCATCTAGAGTAGGAGTTGGCAAACCTCAGTATTAGAAAGAATATGGTGTTGATCACATTCAAAAATTTCCCTTATTTAGAAATTAAAATTAGCTGATTTTAAAGCTAACTTATAGGTCTAACGGATATTTACACTACAAAGTTTTTTTTAAATATTTGACTTTGCAATTTATCATATTTAGAAATGCTATTTCTCTGAAAGTCCATGATAGAGGTCCAATCAATTCTCCCTGACCTGCAATCTTACTTCATAAGCTTTGTGTTGTTATCTAATTTTTTTTTTCTTTTTTTGCTTTTAGGGCTGCACATGTGGCATATGGAAATTCTTGAGTCAGGGTCAAATCAGAGCTACAGCTGTGGCCTACACCACAATCACAGTAATGTGGGGTCTGAGCTACATCTGTGACCTACACCACCCCTCATGGCAACGATGGATCCTTTAACCCACTGAGCCAGGCCAGGCATTGAATCTGCATCCTCATGGATACTAGTTAGATTCATTTCTGCTGCACCCCAATGGAAACTCCCAGTTGTGATCCAATTTTCAACAATATAGAGTCCAACATTTTTGTAACTCAAAAAACAATGACATCCTTCTGGAAAATTTTAACATTTGCCTATTTAAAATGTTGAGAAACACTGTTCCAAAGAATAGGAAAAAAGTGATATTTATTGACTCTACTTATTCATTCATTATTCCTCCAGCAACAGATAAGGAGAAACTCCTTGCCAGCCATTGCAGGAAAAAAAAAAAAAAAAAGAGTGAGAGAGAGATTAATGATAGTTTTAGTTTTCAAGGAGCTTTCAGGCCAGCAGCTGGAAAAGCTAATATATAGATGATTAAAGTACACTTCCTTAACTTCTTTAATAGATTTATAGTAAGCTATTCACAGATGTAAAGAAGCAGCTACTTTTAAAATTACTGTCAATAAGGGTGACCTTTATTTAGAGAAGTAAAGAAGGCAGGGTCTAGGGAATGTTTACCTAGAAAAAAGAATACATTAAATATTCTCCTTACTAAATTTTCCTTTTTTCTTAATTTTCAGAAAGTACACACAACACTTTCATCCAAAACTTTTGGGAGTCAGACGTGTTTTGAAATTAAGAACATTTAGAGTCTTGAAAGGTAAGCTTACATCCATTACAACTGCTAAGCAAACATACCAAAATTTTTTTTAAAAAACACAAGTTTTTAATGTCTAAAACATACATCAAAGACTGCTCTGTACCAAATAATAATTTTAGGCTTCTTGTCACTGTAGAATAATAACTGATTCAAAAAGCATAAACTATCATAAATTGATAAATAGATACACAAAATGTAGTGCCATTCATACAAGGGAATATTATTTGGCCATACAAAGGAATGAAATTCTGACACATCCTATAAGATGGATGAAACCTGAAAACATTATACTAAGTCAAATGAGCCAGAAGAGAGAAGATGGCAAAAGAGAAGGACTTGAATTCACCTCCTCTCACAAAAACACTAAAATCAAAACTAACTGTTGAATAACCATCAACAAAAAAGACTGGAGCTTACCGAAAACATATTCCACACCCAAAGATAAAGAAGAAACAATATCATGGGTTGGGGGGAGGCACTTTCATGATATAATGAATTTTCATACCCATCAGGTAGGCAAGCCAACTGGAAAATAATTACATTGCAGAGGTTCTCCCATAGGAGTGAGAATTCTGAGCCCCATGTCAGGGTCACCAGCCTGGGGGTCTGGCATCGGGAGAAGGAGTTCCAACAGTATTTGACTTTGAGAGCCAGTGAGGCTCAAGTGCACGAGCTCAGAAGAACTGGGGAAAACAGACTCCACTCTTGGAGGCTGCACATGAGGTCTCATGTGCACTGGGACCCAGGGCAAGGAGTGACTCCATAGGAGCCTTCACCAGACCTACCCATGGATCTTGGAAGATCTCTTGGGAGTTGGAGGTCAGTTGTGACTCACTGTGAGGGCAAGGACACTGGTGGCAGAGGCCTAGAAAATAATAATTTACTTGAATCCTCCAGGCCACCATTTTGGCTCCATCTAACAGCCTAGAGGCTCCAGTGCTGGGACGCTTCAGGCCAAACAACCAACTGGGTGGGAACACAGCTCCACCCCTCATCAGACCAGCTGCCTAAAGTAGTCCTGAGCTCCTTGTTGCCTCTAAAGATGCCCCTTGGCATGGTCCTGTCCACCAATGGGACAAGTCCTAGCTGCACTCCCCCCACCAGTGGGTAGCCACTAATCCCTCCCACCTGGAAGCCTGCACAAGCTCAGACTCACACACAAGGGGGTAGACAGCAGAAGCAAGTGGAACTATAATCCTACAGCCTATGGAATGGAGACCACAAACACAAGAAGTTAGACAAAATGAGACAGCAGAGAAATATGTTCTAAATAGAGGAACAAAAAGAACCCCAAAAGAACAATTAAGTGCAATAAAGATAGGCAAACTTGTCTAAAAAAGAATTAAGAGTAATGATCCAAGATCTTAGAAAAAGAATGGCGGCACAGACCAAGTAGATAGAAGAAATATTCAACAAAGAGAGGATTTAAAAAACAAGAGATGAACAATATAATAACTTGAAATAAAAAATACACTAGAAGGAATCAATAGCAGAATAAATGAGGCAGAAGTATGAGTGAGTGGGAAGACAGATTGGTGGAAATCCCTGCTACTGAAGAGAATAAAGAAAAAAGAGTGAAGAGAAATTAGAACAATGTTAACAGACCCCTGGGACAATATTAAATGCACCAACATTCATATTATAGAGGTCCCAGAAGGAGAAAAGAAAGAGCCTGAGAAAATATTTGAATAGATAATAGCCAAAAACTTCCCTAATGTGGGAAAGGAAATGCTCAAGTCTAGGAAGCACAAAGAATCCCATACAGGATTTCTCCCAAGGAGAAACATAATGAGACACATATTAGTCAAACTGATAAAAATTAAAGACAAAAAGAAAATATTAAAAGCAACAAAGGAAATGCAACAAATAACATACAAGAGAACCCCCATAAGGTTATCGGCTGAATTTTCAGCAGAAACTCTGTAGGTCAGAAGAGGGTGGCAAGATATACTTAAAGTGATGAAAGGGATAAACCTACCAGCAAGGAGCCAGACACAAAAGTAGTATATCGTACGATTCTATGTACATAAAATGTCCAGAATAGGCAAATCCATAGTGAAAAAAGAAAGTAAAGATTGCCAGGGGCTTGAAGAAGAGAGGAATGAAGAGTGCTAAGGGGTACAGAGTTTCTTGTTGGGGTGATGAAAATATTCTGGAATAAGTGGTAATTGATATGACACTGTGAATATACTAAAAAAATCAACTTGTACAATTTAAAATTGCAAACTTCATAGCATATAAATTATATTTCAATGAAACAATAAAATTTTTCTATAAAAAATAAACTCATTTTATTGGAGAATCTTCAATTTCTAAAATATTGAAAATAAAATAAGATGAATTATACTAGGGAAATATTTCTGTTTGTGACTGTGAATAACTACACTGATCTTGTAAGATCTAGCTATAAGAAAATAGTTATAGAAATTATTCAGATATTTCACATTTAAAAATCTAAACACGGAATGCATAAAATTAGTATGAATAAAGAAATATAGGAAAAGAATAAAATAATAGACTATGCCTGGTTTAGACTATACTTTGTCCTTACTTCAAAGACATAAAAATTTAATATGGCAATCAAATGCTAAAAATAGTTATAAATAATTAATCTGGCATTTTTTTCTCTGAATTCAAAGTCCAAATTCTTTTAATTCTAAATTAAGGAATATTTACAAACCTATCTAGGATCACTATGAACAATGGTTTTTGGAAACTGAAATAAATGTAAAACCGAAGATTCAATTAGAAGGATGAAGGAATGAAGAAACTAGAATCTGCCTGAATTTGAATGAAAAAAGCCAAACAAACAAGCAAAGAAATAAACAAACAAACAAAAAAAAAACAAGGAAAGAAAGGGATAGCAAAGTCCACCAGAATCTATGTTCATTTATTTGGATCCCATACTGACGTTCCAGTCAGGCTTGAGGCGAAGATATTGCTCACTAGAATACACAAACTGGCTTCACAATTCATGTGTTAAGATCAGGTCAATGATAACTTCTGCCAAACACAGCTAGTCAGTAATAGGTCTCTACACATTTATTGTAGAGAAATTTCACTGGAGAGAAATTTACTCCAGTGAATTTGGAAAGTCTATACTGATGTTACAACTGCATAATATTCACAGGCACATGTGAAAATTTATACATACATACATATATATATATATATATATATATATAATTTATAAGAATCAAAAAGCTTTACATGTATGTAGGAAGAAACCAACAAATTTTCTTTAATATTAGAATTTATTTTCTATGGATAAGATAAAATTCTTGCCAGGTTACCCATATTTATTTAGTTATCTAGATAATTTTTTATAATTTATATTTTATTCATATTGAATAATATAAATAAAATAAGTACACAAATCTATAAAATATAAGTTACTAATATGACTACTTATATATAGTAGATGCAAATGAGATAAATTAAAGCAGCTCCCAACATTTACCTTAATATGTGATAAATCACATTATATTCTTTTTTGCTGTTTTAGTCTTTTAAAATCATAATATAAATTTATTACTAAAAAGTTTAATAATACAAAGTATAAAATATAAGTGGATCCAGGTAATTTAGCAAAATGTGAGCCTCCCAATCATTTTACAAAACATGCTATCCCTTGAATAGTCTGTGTAAAATAATGTGGTATGTTTAAAGTATTAGAAAAAAACTTAGTAGTCTTTTCATAAGTAGTACACTCTTACCATTGGAGAAAGAAAGGGATGATGGGTAATATGTGAAGATAACAAACCAATAACAACTGATTTGTATGACTATCCATCTACAGGTCCTATACAGAATGAAGAAATTGGCTAGTGCTTACAGCTGGAATTAAACAGTTTTATGGCTTTTCTCTTTGAAATGAAAATGGTATTAAAATAATATGTAAATGTATCATGATCAAATAGTATTTATTAAACTTTTTAAATAATGTCTACATTAGAATTTTATTTGAAACCAAAAAGCAATGAAAAAGTAAACACACAAAATATATATATATATATAAGACATTCATATATAGCAAATTGAGTTACATGGACTACTATACTGACATAACCAGTTACAGTCAATTATAATACAATATCTTTGTATGGTGACAGATAGAAAGTAGATTTATTGTGATCATTTTGTATAGAAATATAGAATTACTATGTTGTGCACCAGGAAATAATCTAGTGCTGTAAGTCAATTATATTTCAAAAAACAAACAAACAAACTTATAGAAAAAGAGATCAGATTTTTGGTTACCAGAAACAGGGCAAGGGAGAGACGGAATTGGATGAAGGTGGTCAAAAGGTACAAAGTTCCGGTTATAAGACAAATAAATATTAGGAATGTAATGTACATGATTAATAAGATTAACACTGTTCTACTGTGTGTATATATATATACATGAAAGTTGTTAGAAAAGTGAATCCTGAGAGTTCTTTATTATCACAAAGAAAAAAATATGCTTTTCTTTTTCTTTTATATTTATATGATGATGGATGTTCACTAAACTTATTATGGTAATCATTTCATGATATATTTAAGTCAAATCATTATGCTGTATACCTTAAACTTATACAGTAATATATGTTAATTATATATCAATAAAACCAGAAGAAAAAATCCTTCTGTATTCATGAAAAATCCAAATGAAGTTACATTATACCAATATTAATGGAAAGACAGAAGTAATAATAAGGGTTAAAATCACACTTGGACTTGGAAAATTTTAACACTACACATAAAAAGATGTTTAATAAATCCTATGCACAAATGTAGCTGGAGACAATTAAAATTTAATTTGTTTCAAATACATTTGTTTACTATAACATAGAACAGAGGCACTTCATGACACTTTTTATTGACTTTATACTTCATGAAAGTATTTGCTATGCTATTATAAGTTTTGGTTTAAACTTTTAAGAAAACTGAGTAATTAAAGATAAAATTTTGGGAATGAAGAGTCCATATAAGTGAAAAATAGCCAAAAGAATTAAAAAAAAATGTAACAGTTAAATAATGTTAATAGGCTACTTAAGGAATTAACTGACAGCTAAAAATGTAAAATAAGAATTAGATATACAGCAAGATCACAAAATTATTTCTAGTCATACCTTTCACCTAGCAGAAATGAAGAATCTTATATTTTAAGCCTATTAAAGTAGTTATCTAGTTGAAGCAAAAACACTACAATTATTTCATGACTTATCAATTGTCTGACATGCAAGATGTATAAAATCAATTGACAAACTAATGTGGACTAAAGGAAAGTTCTATTAATTCTACATTGAATAATATTTCAAGGCCTACACATAGAAATTAAAGTATTTTGGATAGTATAAAGTAAAAATAAACAGATCTGTACAATTAGCAAGAAGCCCAGAACAAAGTAAACACCATGTACTTATTTTTACCATGTGTGTATTTTCACCTTATATCATCCTTCCCTCTGGTTTGCTTGTCATTGTATTTCTCATTCTCTAAACCCCTCTCATACTTAAGACTTACCCAGGATCCCAAATTTTCTTGCAGTCCATCCTATTCACTCTAGCTCATAGTATTCTCCCTTTTCTGTGGACTCTTGGTTGAGAGTACTACGCACTTAAAAATCTTGAGAGAGAGCACAAGGCAAACTGATTTTTGTTTACTAGCAGAGAAAATATTTAAATAGATAATAGCCAAATTTATCTTTCTAGAGTCATTTTTCATTTATTAAAGTAATTCCGAATCGTGGTAAAATTCAAAGAGTATTTAAGGTTACACTGTGAAAACTAAAAGTCCCATGTCTTCTCTCCACAGATGGACATCATCCTAATCCCTTGCACATCTAATTCTATAGATTTCATATACTTGTGTTAGAAACTCCTTAGGACAAATGTATATACGAATTTGGATTTTTTAAGATTGATGTGATGCTTTTATTGAATTTTCCCCTATCACCAACCAATGGTGTCCAGGTAGCAGCTCATAATCAAAGACACTCACATTATCAGTAGTGAAATTCACCCTTTGATATGAACATATAACATAAAAATTTCATATATTTATAAGTGGCTTTTTTTTTCTCAGAAGATATGTTTTCCCCCTGGCTTTATTGAGATATAATTGCCATAAGACATTGATAAATTTCTGTACAATGTGATGATTTTAATACACATAGTTAACTCAATAAGGTTAGTTAACTCATTTCATAACCTCATCTAATTATATTTGTGTGTGCGTGTGGTGAGAACATTTAAGATCTATTCTCTTTGCAACTTTCAAGTATACATCAGTTAACTAAAGGCACCATGCTTAATATTAGATCCCAAGAACTTATTCCTTTTATAACTGGGAGTTTGTACCCTTTGACAAAAATTTCCCCATTTCCCCGTCACTGTCAACCACTCTTCTACTCTCTGTTTCTATGAATTTGGCTTTTTCTTCCTAAGATTCCACATATAAGGGGGATCATGCAGTATTTGTCTTTCTATTTCACTGAGCATAATGTCCTCAAGATCCATCCATGTTATCACAAATATCAGGATTTTCTTTTTATGAGTGACTAATATTCATATATACATACATATATATTCACATGTAACTAAATATGTGATATACATCCCATTTTCACATACATATCACATTTTTAATCTATTTATCCATATAAATGTAGGACCACACGGTAGGTTGATTGTTAATTTGTAAAGGAAACCTCATATTGTTTTCCATAATGGCTGTAACAAGTTACTTACATTTCTCCTCCCACCCCCAGAGGTTCCCTTTTCCCCACATCCTCACCAGCACGTTCTCTCTCGTCTTTTTACAAGAGCCATTCTTACAGGTATGAGGTGCTATCTTACTGTGGTTTTGATTTGTATTTCCCTGATGATTAGTGATTTTGAACATCTTTTCAGGTACCTGTTGGCTACCTGAAAGTCTTTTTTTTTAAATGTCTGTTTAGATCCTCTGCCCTTTTTAAAAAAGATTGTTCATTTTTTGGCTGTTGAGTTGTATGAAATCTTCTGCTTTGGATATTAAACTCTTATTTGATATGTCATCACAAATAGTTTTTAAATTCTCAATGAACTTAAGTGAGTCATTGATGATCCCAAGTTAACCAGGTTTTGCTACCCCAATGTGCTGAGGCAAAAAGGAAATTTGGATCTCAGAGCCTTTTGCCTTTAAGAATTGCAATTATAGACTTGTACTAACTCGACACATGGAAACACAATATATTATCATATACTTATAATAATGAATTATACCCTTTTATTCATTCATGGGCTTCACTATAAATGAAGTACAGTTTTGTTGTTAGTCACAGTGTTCAATGAATAAAATCTAGCGATAACACTACACATTTGACCCTCACTACATATGAGTATTTGCTAGTAAAGTGCCTCATTGTTGAGCTGTTTCTGGAGTTGTGTGCATTTCCTAGAAGCAGCTCACACAGATAATTCAGAAAAGAGAACTCACTGGATCAAGTGAAGATGCTCTATCACATGTTATGTGAAGTATTCATTCAATATTTAACTATTGTCTCCAATATCATTGCTTGCATTGCTTCTAGATGTTTCCCACATTCCCTCTTTGCTGCTGATTTTGGGTTATTAATTATTTAAATCTTTTACATATGTTTGTTTTAGCTTTTGATATTTGCCTCTTTTCATTTTCTCTTTTCTCTTTTCATTTTCTCTTTTCTCTTTTCTTTTTCTATTCCCTTACCAGCTATGTTCACTAGATGTTCAATCCAGCTAATAACCCATCTAACTCTTCTGATATTTCCTAAGAATTTTTTGTTTGTTTTATATTCTCAAAGTCCTTACATACTAAAACTTTTAAGCATTGAAATATACAAACACGGGGAAGAATCAAGATGGCAGAGGAGTACGAAGCTGCACTCACCTACTCCAACAAACACATAAAAAAACCACATCTCCATATAGAATGATTCGCACAGAGCATCTACTGAAAGCTGGCAGAGGAACTTAAACCTCCAGAAAGGGCAAGAAACCCTATACATAAAATGGCAGAACAAAATAAAAAAAGAGAGTGAGAGAGAAAAGGAATCTAGATGGGACTAGTGCTCTGAGAGGAAGCTGTGAAAGAGAAAAAGAACCCACACACTGGGAAGCCACCTAACTGATGGGGAGATCAGCTGAGATGGAGGGACCCCAAAGTCACTGAGAAAAGTGCAGCAGCTAGACTGCAGAGGGCAAAGCAGAGGAAGAGCTGCAGAGATCATCTGCACCACCACCCCGGACATGACAGCCTGAAACTCTTCGGCAGAGACTGGGTGTTGAGATTCAGGCTCCAGAGGTCAGTTGCAGGGAGAGGACTATAGCTGGCTGTGTGGAGACAGTCTCAGGGGCTAGGGAGAAATGCACCATTGGCTAGGCAGCAGAACTCTGCAGCTGAGGGAACTGGGAAGGAGGTCTGAGCCAGCAGGAGAAGCAAGGCATCATTGTCGGGGAAGGCGAAAAGAAGAGGGGTGGACTGCCATAAGAATCTCTTTCCCTGTGCATGCATGCATGCATGTGCATTCTCAGAGGTGGGGCACCCCTGGCATAGGCTACAAGTGGTGAGAGTCCCCATGCTCAGGCTACAGGAGACAGGTTGCCTCTTGTGCAGGCTATGGATGGCTGGGCACCTCTTGTTTGAGCTAAGGGAAGCAGGGACATGGTGCCTTTTGTGTGATCTACAGGCACTGGAAACAAAGCAGTCATCTCGGAAACCAGAGGGGAGCATGGCCCGCCACCTCTAGGGGTCTGTGAACAGGCTACACCTGTGGCCCCAGTCACCTCAGAGGTTGGCAAAAAAAAGAGGGCACTGCAACAGAGCACCATCCACTGAAGATCTCATTCCCCTGAGAACACACCCACCCTGCTGCTGCCACTGCCAAACACTCCGGGCAGCGCCCACACATACCTGATCACTGTCACTTCCCAGGACCCTGCAGCCTGTGTGGCAATTCCTTCATGGGCTAAGCAGTACAGGGTGCTTCTTGCATGGTCTACAAGTAATGAGGGCAAACCACCAAAGTTATCTCTGACTCCAGAGGTAGTCATGACCCGCCATCACTAGGGGTCCGTCAGTATGCACAACTTGCAGACCCAGTCACCTCAGAGGGCCCCAGAGAGGAGCGCATTGCAACTGAACACCATGCATTGTTGCTCTCACTCCCCTGGAAACTCCTATACCCTGCCACTTCCACTACCACTGTCAAATGCTCTGGACACTGCCTAAATCTGCCTGAGGCTCATTACCACTTCCCAAGCCCTGCCCCTAGGAGTAGCATGCACTATCTTGCTATTGTCAAGAGCCCAGCAACCAAACACTAACTACTGCCCACTGCTTCCTCCCTGCAAACACTCAGTACCCTATCAAGGGGATATAGTGTTCACACCAAAGAAAGAGAAATATCCAAAATGCCTCTTCAAAAATAAATAGTAATCCCCACAAAATACAAAGGGGTGCTCTTGTATAGAAACATCCCTCCAAGACTAGCATAGTTGGTTTCCCTAACCTCACAGAAAAGGAAAAATATAAGCGAAATAAAGAAGCTCAGGAACCACTACCAGTTAGAAGAACAGGAGAATTCACCTGAAGTAGCGAACAATGAAACAAACCTCTGCAGTTTAAAAGACACTGAGTTCAAAAGAGAGATATCAAAATACTGAAAGAATTAAGGGTAAATATGAAGGAATTGAGAGAATATCAACAGTAAGGCAGATTACTTTAGAAAGGAATTAAAAATATAAGGAGGAACCAAGAAAAATTAGGAAATTCATTTGCAGAGACACAAACTGAGTTAAAAACACTAAAGAGCAGAATGAATAATGCAGAGGAATGAATTAGCGACTTGGAAGACAGAGTAATGGAAATCATCCATTCAGGACAGCAGACAGAAAACCAAATGAAAAAAACATGAAAGCAATGTAAGAGATCTATGGAATAATATAAAGGCCAATCTACGCATAATAGGGATTGCAGCAAGAGAAGAAAAAGAAAAGGCAATTGAAAATATACATGAAGACTTTATGTCTGAAAACCTTCCAAATCTAAAAAAAACCAGATATCTGGATACAGGAAGCAGAGAGGGCCCCAAACAAGTTGAATCCAAACAGGCCCACACCAAGACACAGTATAATTAAAAAAAATGGTAAAAGTTAAAGGTAGAGAGAGGATTCTAAAGGCAGCAAGAGAAAAACAAAGTGCTAAGTATAAAGGAATTCTCTTGAGGCTATCAGCTGTTTTCTCTACAGAAACACTACAGGACAGAAGAGTGGTAAGATATACTCAAAGTTCTACAAGGGAAAAATGTGCAGCATAGAATACTCTACCCAGCAAGAATATCACTTAAAATAGAAAGAGAAATAAGTATTTCTCCCACAAACAAAAACTAAGAGTATACCAATACAAAACACATTCCAAAAGAAAAAAAAAAAAAAAAAGGAATACTCAAAGAGCTTCTCTAAATAAAAAAGAAGAAATAGGATGGAGGAAATCATAATTGGAATGCCATCACTTAAATAAGCCAGTATACAGATCTAAAAGAAAAAACAACAAGAAAAACTCTTGTACAAGTGACGATAAACACAAGGAACAGCAAAAGGACAAATACAAAGATGTTAAAATAGGACTTAAAAATCATATACTGTGGGGAAGGAAAGTAAGAAAATACAGACTCTTCTTTTTTTTTTTAAGTATTTGTTTGAGTCTATATGACTATTAGGGTAAAGCAAGCAGATATAATAAGGGGTTAACTAATATACGTGAAAAACAGGGCAACCACAAATCAAAACCGAACACTACATTCTCAAAAACTAAAAAGAAAAGGATACAAGCACAAAATAAAAGGAGATTATCCAACCAAAGAAAGAAAGGAACAAAGGAGAAACACAGAATCAACTGTAAAACAAGGTTTAAAATGGCAATAACTATATATCTATCGATAATCACCTTAAATGCCAATGGACTGAATGCTCCAATCAAAAGATACGGAGTGGCGGATTGGATAAAAAAGCAAAAAGCTACAATATGGTGTATAAAAGAGACTCACCTTAGGGCAAACGACACATACAGATTGAAAGTGAGAGGATTGGAAAAGATATTTCATGCCAATGGTCAAGACAGGAAAGCAGGGGTGGTAATACTCATATAATACAAAACAGACTATATTTTAAAGTTGTTTTTTTTTTTTCTATTTTTTGTCTTTTTAGGACTGCACCCACAGCATATGGAGGTTCCCAGGATAGGGGTCAAATTGGAGCTGTAGCCACCAGCCTACACCACAGCCACAGCAATGTCAGACCTGTGCTGCATTTTCGACCTACACTACAGCTCACGGCAATGCTGGATTCTTAACCCACTGAGCGAGACCAGGGATCAAACCCACAACCTCATGGTTTTTAGTCAAATTTGTTTCCACTGCATCACGATGGGAACTCCAAGACAAAATAAGACTTTAAAATGAAGCCCATAAGGAAATACAAAGAAGGACACTATTTAGTAGTAAAAGGATCCATTCAAGAAGAGGATATTATGGAGTTCCTGTTGTGATTCAGTGGTTAACGAATCTGACTAGGAACCATGAGGTTGTGGGTTCGATCCCTGGCCTTGCTCAGTGGGTTAAGAAGCCAGTGTTGCCTTGAGCTGTGGTGTAGGGCCCAGATCCTGCATTACTATGGTTCTGGTGTAGGCTGGCAGCTATAGCTCTGATTAGACCCCTAGCCTGGGAACCTTCACATACCGCGGGTGCAGCCCTAGATAAAAAAGACAAAAAAATAAAAAATAAAAAAAGAAGAGGATATTACAGCCGTCAATAAATATGCACCTAATATAGGATCACCCAGATACATACAACAAATACTATCAGAAATAAAAGGAGAAATTGATGGGAATCTAATTCTTATGAGACTTTAATACTCCACTACATCAATGGACAGATCCTCTAGACAGAAAATCAATAAGGCAACAGAGATCCTAAATGACACAGTAGAAAAGTTAGACTTAATTGACATTTTCAGGACATTAAATCCAAAAAAATTAGAATATACATTCCTTCCAAGTCACTATGGAACATTCTCAAGGATTGACCACATACTTGGGCACAAAACTAACCTCAACAAATTTAAAGAGTACAGAAATTATTTCAAATATCTTCTCTGACCACAACGGCATGAAAACTGGAAATCAAGCATAGGAAAAGACATGAGAAAAAACTGACTACATGGAAACTAAACAACATGCTACTAAAAAACCAATGAGTCAATGAGGAAATCAAAAAAGAAATTAAAAAATACCTCAAGACAAATGATAATGAAGACATAATCATTCAAAATATATGGGATGCCAGAAAAGCAGTGTTTAGAGGGAAGTTCACAGTGACACAGGTCTTCCTCAAAAAAGAAGAAAAATCTCAAATCGACAACTAAATCTACCACCTAAATGGATTGGAAAAAGAACAAACAAAGCCTAAAGTCAGCAGAAGGAAGGAAATCAGAAAGATCAGAGAGCAAATCAATAAAATAAAGATTCAAAAAACAATAAGAAAAAAATCAATAAAACCAAGGCTAGTTCTTTGAAAGGGCAAACAAAATTGACAAACTCTGGCCAGACTCACCAGGAAGAGGAGAGAAATAACCCAAATAAACAAAATAAGAAATAAAAAAGGAGAAATCTCAATGTATTCTGTAGAATACAAAGAACCATAACAGAGAGTTCCTGTCATGGCTCAGTGGTTATTGAACCTGACTAGTAACCGTGAAGTTGCGGGTTTGATTTCTGGCCTTGCTCAGTGGGTTAAGGATCTAGCATTGCCATAAGCTGTGGTGTATGTCGCAGACGCAGCTTGGATCCCATGTTGCTGTGGCTGTGCTGTAGGCCAGAGCCATAGCTCCGATTCGACCCCTAGCCTGGGAACCTCCATATGGCCACAGGTGCAGCCCTAAAAAAGATAAAAAGACAAAAAAAAAAAAAAAAAAAAAGAACCATAACACAATACTATGAACAATTATATGCCAACAAATTTGACAACCTAGAAGAAATGGACAACTTTCTAGAGACTAATAGCCTACCAGTACAGAATCAAGAAGAAACAGAAGAAACAGCCCACCTGAACAGAATGATCACTAGAAATGAAATTGAATATGTAATAAAAAATACTCCCTACAAACAAAAGTCCAGGGCCAGATGGCTTCACAGGCAAATTTTAACAAATATATGAAAAAGAATTTACACCCATTCTTCTTAAACTTTTCCAAAAGGTTGAAGAAGAAGGAACACTCCTAAAGAAATTCTATGAAGCTGCCATCAACCTAATACCAAAACCAGACAAAGCTAATACCAAAAAAAAAAAAAAAAAATAGGCCAATATCTTTGATGAATATTGACACAAAAATTCTGAGCAAAATTTTAGCCAGTCAAATCCAGCAACATATAAAAAAGATCATATACCAGGACCAAGTGGGATTCATCCCAGGTTCACAAGGATGGTTCAACATATGCAAATCTATCAACCCTATACACCACATTAACAAAAGAAAAGTCAAAAACCACATGATTATCTCAATAGATGTAGAAAAAGCATTTGACAAATTTCAAAATGCATTCATGATAAAAACTCTTACCAAAGCGGATAGAGAAGGAACATACCTTAACATAATAAAAGCCATTTATGACAAACCCACAGCAAATACAATATTCAATGGAGATAAGCTGAAAGCCTTCCCACTAAAATCTAGAACAAGACAAGGTTGCCCACTCTTGCCACTTTTATTCACCATAGTGTTGGAAATCCTAGCCACAGCAATCAGACAAAAAAAAAAAAATAAATAAATAAATAAAAAGAAATAAAAGGTATCCAAATTGGAAGAGAAGAGGTAAAACTGTCACTGTATGCAGATGACATGATACTATATATAGAAACGCTAAGGACGCCACACAAAACCTACTCAAACTGATCAACAAATTCAGCAAAGTATCAGGAACAAGATTAATATTAAAAAATCGGTTGTATTTCTGTATGCTAGCAATGAAATATTAGAAAAGGAATATAAAAATACAAATACTTTTAATATCACACTCCCAAAAATTAAATACCTGGGAATAAACCTGACCAAGGAGGTGAAAGACTTATTTATGCTGAGAACTATAAAACATTAATCAAGGAAATTAAAGAGGATTCAAAGAAATGGAAAGATATTTCATGCTCCTGAGCTGGAAGAATTAATATCATAAAAATGGCCATATTACCCAAAGCAATCTACAGATTCAATGCAATTCCTATCAAATTACCTATGACATTTTTCACAGAACTAGAACAAACAATCCAAAAATGTATGTGGAACCACAAAAGACCCAGAATTGCCAAAGCAATCTTGAGGAACAAAAACCAAGCAGGAAGCATAACTCTCCCAGACTTCAGGCAATATTGCAAAGCTATAGTCATCAAGACAATGTGGTACTGGTACCAAAACAGACATATAGACCAATGGAACAGAATAGAGAACACAGAAATAAACCCAGACACCTATGGTCAATTAATCTTCAACAAAGGAGGCAAGAATAGAAAATGGGAAAAAGTCTTTTCATCAATTGTTGCCGGGAAAACTGGACACCTGCCTGTAAGTTATTGAAACTGGAACACACCTCTACACCATGCCCCCAAATAAACTCAAAATGGCTTAAAGACTTTAACGCAAGACAAAACAACATCAAACTCCCGGAAGAAAACATAGGCAAAACATTCTCTGGCATCAACCTTATGAATATTTTCTTAGGTAAGTCTCCCAAGGCAACAGAAATAAAAACAAAAATAAACCAATGAAACCTAATCAAACTGACAAGTTTTTGCGCAGCAAAAGGAACCATAGGAAAAACAAAAAGACAACCTACAAAATGGAAGAAAATAATTTCAAATGATGAAACTGACAAGGGCTTAATCTCTAAAATATACAAACAATGTATACAACTCAACAGGAAAAAAAACCAACAATCCAATTGAAAAATTGGCAAAAGACCTGAATAGACAATTCTCCAAAGAAGATATTCAGATGGTTGAGAATACTCAACATCATGGATTATTAGAGAAATGAAAATCAAAACTACTATGAGGTACCAACTCCTACCTGTCAGAATGGCCATCATTAACAAGTAAAGAAAACAAATTCTGGAGAGGGTGTGGAGAAAAGGGAACCCTCCTACATTGTTGGTAGCAATGTAAATTGGTACAAACACTGTGGAAAACAGTATGGAAATACCTCAGAAAATTAAATATAGAACTACCATATGACCCAGCAATTCCACTCTTGGGCATATATCCAGAGAAAACTTCCCTTGAAAAAGATGCATTCACTGCAGCACTATTCCCAATAGCCAAACATGGAAACAACATAAATGTCCACTGACAGATGAATGGATTAAGATGTGGTATATACACACAATGGAATACTACTCAGCCATAAAAAGAACAAAATAATGCTGTTGGCAGCAACATGGATGGAACTATAGACTCTCATGCTAAGTGAAGTAAGTCAAAGAGAGAAGGATAAATACTATATGATATCACTAATATCTGGAATCTAATATACAGCACTAGTGAACCTTTCCAAAGAAAAGAAACTCATGGACTTGGAAAACAGACTTGTGATTGCCAAGGGGGAGGGGGAAGGAGTGGATGGACTGGGAGTCTGGGGTTAAAAGATGCAAACATGGAGTTCCTGTCATGGCTCAGTGGTGAATAAACCTGACTAGCACGCATGAAGACGTGGGTTTGATCCCTGGCCTTGCTCAGCGGGTTAAGGATCTAGTGTTGCTGTGAGCTGTGGTGTAGGTCGCAGATGTGGCTCAGATCCCACACTGCTGTGGCTGTGGTGTAGACAAGCAGCTAAAGCTCCAATCAGACCCCTAGCCTGGGAACCTCCATATGCCGTGAGTGCGGCCCTAAAAAAAAGACAAAAAGTCAAAAAAAAAAAAAAAATAGATGCAAACAATTGCATTTGCAGTGGATAATCAATGTGATCCTACTGTATAGCACAGGAAACTATATCTAGTCACTTGTGATGAAACATGATGGAGGACAGTGTGAGAAAAAGAATATATATATACCTCTTAGCTGCTACCCTTGCTTCCTATGACTGGGTCACTTTGCTGAAGAGTGGAAATTGACAGATCAGTGTAAATCAACTATAATGGAAAAAAATAAAAATCATTAAAAAGTAAATATACAAATTCTTAGAAAACACATACAATTCATGTTAACAATTTTATATACTATGTTAAGTTCAAAATAAATATCATAAGCTTAATTTTTCAATGATTAAATAAGCACTCTGAAATCATTCATGCCTTTTAAATGGTCACCTTAATGTTTTAATTGAGACCTTTCTTATACTTGCCACCTGCTAATGTGGCAAAAATAAGAGGCATGGTTTAATAAGGATCATTTGAGGCTCATACATTTTTTAGAATGAGTACAAAAATATCATACTTAGCTAAACCATGGTGAAACATATCTAAGTTTTGTATAAATATAAATAAGCCTATATGTAGTCTCTTAAAATTTTTAAGATGAGAACCTTCTATGTATGATGTCCTATGCCTTATTTTTAAAAAAAATTTAACA
The DNA here is from genome assembly GCF_054392235.1 of Sus scrofa. Lineage (NCBI taxonomy): Eukaryota > Metazoa > Chordata > Mammalia > Artiodactyla > Suidae > Sus > Sus scrofa. The sequence continues at coordinate 17,899,520 of NC_139397.1, forward strand.
AGGCTGTCCCTTCCATAATACCACAAAGGTCTTCTTTAGACCAGATGGGATCTAAGTCATGTGGCTGAATGTAGCTGGAGAAAAACCCAGTTACACTTTTAAATTCTTGAAGATCTTAAGTGGGCTCTTCATGCTCACAACCAATCACAGTATAATTTCCTAGTCCATTCAATCTCCCATTTTCCTAGATAATGTTTTCACACCTCTCTTCCTTGAGTCCTCTCGCTCACACTCCATAACCAGTCCATCAGAAATACAGCTAAGTAGTTTCAAATTACATCATAACTCCAACTACTTTCTCATCACTTTCATTGGTCTTCCTCTGGTCTAAGACACCATTATTTCTGAAATATCTCTTAGCTATTACACTTGCTTCCTATTTATAATAATTCAAATTGATAAAACCAGAGTGAGCACTTCAAAATTTGTCAGATCATGCTAATGTCCAATGGATATTATATTTCTGGCCCCATATCCTACTATCCTTTTTGTTCTGATCAAGACACACTGGGCTTCAAATCTTTTATATAAAACATCTGACATGTACCTCTCCCAATGCATATACACTGGCTATTATCCTTACCTCCTTACATTCTTTTGTCACATATCCACATGACTAACACCTTTGCTTAAGTCTTTGCTTAACTTTGCTCTTTCTTGATAAGACTTATCCACTACTCTTTTTTTTTTTTTTTTTTTTAAGGCCTGCACCTATGGCAAATGCAAGTTCCCAGGCTAGGGTTCAAATCAGAGCTCCAGCTGCTGGCCCACATCATAGCCACAGCAATGCCAGATCCAAGCTGTGTCTGCAACCTACATCTCAGCTCATGACAATGCTGGATCCTTAACCCACGAGTGAGGCCAGGGATTGAACCCACATTGTCAAGGATAACAGTTGAGTTTGATACCACTGACTCAGAAGAGGAACTCCCACCCTGCTAATCTTATTTAATATTGTAAAATCTCCTCCTAATTGCACTGACACTGCCAATCCAACATACGCTTTTATGTGTTTTTTTTCCATAGCACATACTATCTCCTGATATACAACACTGTATACTTATTATGATTATTTTTTAATGTAGGTCTGCCATCATTGGAATATAAACTCTGTAAGGGTTGGGATCTTTGTATTGTTCACTGATCCCAAGTACCTAAAACAGTACCTGACACAAAGTAGGTCCTCAATAAATATTTGAGAAAAAAAATGAAAAAGTTTATTCACTTAGCTTAAAGAGTTAAGATTCATATTTATTTTAATAATTTTTCAAAGCTTAAATATTTTACAGTAAAATTTATCTCCTGCTCCTATTCTTCATCTAATTCCTATTCACTCCCCATGAGATAATGTCATCATTATCATTTCCTTGTGTATCTTTGCAGTGATTTTTATGCACAAGGAAGCATATATGAATGAATATGCTTTTCCCCATTATGTTTGAACCACAAACATCCTACACATACCAAACTACAACTGTAATACTGTAATTTCAACTGTAATTTGAAAAAATGAATAGATCATAAAGATTTTTCTTTATTAGGAATAACAAGTTTCAAAAAAAAGGGAGTTCCCATCGTGGCTCAGTGGTTAACAAATCTGACTAGGAACCATGAGGTTGTGGGTTCATTCCCTGGCCTTGCTCAGTGGGTTAAGGATCTGGCGTTGCTGTGAGCTGTGGTGTAGGTCGCAGATGTGGCTCGGATACCACGTTGCTGTGGCTCTGGCGTAGGCCAGCTACTACAACTCCAATTAGACCCCTAGCCTAGGAACCTCCATATGCCGCAGATTGGGCCCTAGAAAAGACAAAAAAAAAAAAAAAGGAAATAACAAGCTTCCTAGTTTAGTTGTAATAGCTGTGTACTATTCCATTCTGGATACCCCACAGTTAAATTTTACCCATAGAGATGCACACTTAGGGTTTCTCCAACATTTGCTATTAATATTGCTAAGAATAACTTTATGCCTATCTCATAAAGGAATATATTAGTGGATAAATTACAAGAAGTAATTAGCTAGGTCAATGGAAAAGGTGTTTTCCTACTCTTAACAGATATTCCCAATTACCTTCCATATGATTTATATTCTACCAGAAACATTCAATTTACATTCTACCAGGAAAATAAAAGAATGCCTCCATTCTTAACAAGACTAGTATATATAAGTTTAAGAAATTTGAAATTCTAATAGGTGACAAGTAGCATTTCATTGTGGCTTAATTCTGCTTTTCTTTTATTGAGTGAGGTTGAGATTTTTCTAAGAGCCATCCATAGTTCTTTTTCTGTAAACAGTCTGTTCTCATACTTTGTCATTTTTCTGATTGCAACGTTAGTCTTTTAACTTATTATTTTGTGGGGTTTTTTTTGACATTTAAAAACTTTAGCCAATCTGGTGTTGGGAAAGGTGGACCGTTACATGTAAATCAATGAAGTCTGAATACCTCGTTACACCATACACAAAAAGACCTCGAAATGGCTTAAAGACTTAGACACACCACCATTAAACTCCTAAAAGAGAACTCAGGGAAAACATCGTTTGACCAGTTGTAGCAATGTTTTCTTAGGTCAGTCTCCCAAGGAGACAGAAATAATAGCAAAATAAATGAGACCTCTTTAAACTTAAAAGCTTTTGAACAGCAAAGGAAACCATAAACAAAATGAAAATACAGCCTAGAAATGGGAGAAAATATGTGCAAACTATGCAACTGACAAGGGCTTAATTTCCAAAATACACAAACAGCTCATACAACTCAATATCAAAAAACCAAACGACCCAATCAAAAAATGGGTAGAAGACCTAAACAGACATTTCTCCAATGAAGACATACAGATGGCCAACAGATAAAAGAAATGATGCTCAAGATTGTTAATTATCAGAGAAATACAAATCAAAATTACAGTGAGGTATTGCCTCACACCAGTCAGAATGGCTGACAAAAAGGCTACAAATAACAAACGCTGGAGGGGGCATGGAGAAAAGTGAACCTTACACACTGCTGATGGGATAGTAAATTGGTGCAGCCACCATGGAGTTTCCTCAAAAAACTAAAAATAGAGTTACCATATGATCCATTAATTTCACTTCTGGGCATATCTGGAAAAGGCAAAAACTGTAATTTGAAAAGATGTATGTATCTCAATGTTAATAGTGACAATGTTTATAGTAAATAGCGAAGGCATGGAAGCAACCTAACTTAGTCCATCGGCAGAGGAATGGATAAAGAAGATGTAGTATAAACACACAATGGATTACTCAGCCATAAAAAAGAATGAAATAATGCAGAAATATGGATAGATCTAGAGATTATCATACTAACAGAGAAAGACAAAATTAAAAGACATAATATCACTGATATGTGGAATCTAAAAATATGACACAAATGAATTTATTTACAAAATGAAAACCGACTCACAGGTATCATAAACAATTTTAGGGTTACCAAAGGAGAAAAGGGGGACAGGCTTAATTAAATTAGGAGTTTGGGATTAACATATATACACTATTCTGTATAAAGCAAGTAAACAACAAGGACCTGCTATACAGCACAGGGAACTATACTCAGTATCTTGTAATAACCTATAACAGAAAAGATTCTGAAAAAGATATATGTATATTCAGGATATATATATCTGAATTACTTTGCTGTACACCTGAAACTAGCACAAAATTATAAATCAACTGCATTTCAATACAATTTTTTTTAAATTGCCCCTTCAGTAAGAATTGCAAACTTGTTTCAATGTTTGTGATTTGCCTTTTGATTTTGCCTGTGCATTTCTGTGCTGACAAACATGCTCAAATTTATTAATCACTTTATTTTTTGGCTTCTAGATTTCACTTGGAATGGTTATTCTTAGCAAAAGTCATAAAAAAAAAACTCCTGCATTTTCTGAGTAGCTTTGTGGTTTCATATTTTACATTTAAATATTTGGTCCATCTAGGATATATCTTGGTGTATGATGTGAGGTATGGATTCAACTTTTCTTTTTAGATGGCTTAACCAGTTGTCCCAACATGTATTAAACAATGCTTTTCCTACTGAATGAGATGTCATTCTTATTATTTTCAATATTCCTGCATTTATTAAGTCTATGGCTGGAGTTTATAATCTTGTTAATTCTGTCATTTCATACACCAATATATATAGCCTTTTAAAACTAGGGTTATGGGAGAGAACTCTAAATTTTACAAAAATGATATTCGACTATTTTCTGAACTACCCCAAGGCCAGTGCTTTCCCAATTCTCCCAAGGATGCTACATAGCTATTACCATTCTAGATACCCTACTAATAAAGGCCAAAGATACTGTGGCTTAATTCCTATAAACTGCAAATGTTATCTTGTGAAGAAGAATCTTTCCAGATGTGACTAAGTCAAAGATTTTAAAATCATATTGTTCTGGATTATACAGGTGAGCCCTAAATGCAATCACAAAGGTCCTTATATGAGAGAAGTAAACACACACAGAAATGGAGAAGGCAATGTGACCATAAGCCAAGGAGTGTTGGCTGTCACCAGAGGTGACGAAAAGGAAGGAAAAGATTCTCCCCTGGAACCTTTAGAAGGAGAACCCTAGATTTTGATTTTGGCCCTTTGACACTGATTTCTGACTTCTGACATCTGGAAACATAAGAGATGCTTATGTTTATGGTTTAATGCTCTGTTGCATTAAACCACCAAGTTTGTGGTACTGTTACAGAAGCTATTGAAAACTAATACACAAACAATATTCTTAGGCTTATTGCACACACCCAAACAACATACAAACGTACAATATGGCACTAGGGCTTAAATTACATTTAATTAATTAACTTTATTATAATTGATTTACAATGTGCCAATTTCTACTGGACAGCAAACTGACCCAGTCATATGTATATATCATGATAAAATTGTTATATATAAAAGTTATCCATGTGGTTACACTAATCTTGTGCCACAATATCTTAGTGAGTTCTACTATTTATAATAGTCACTCAGTTGATTAAATAAAACCCACTGGATGGTGCTTTCAGGAATATAATCATATGATTTGCACTTGGAGCTTTTAATTTTATCTTTTAAAATTTCTTTAAAAGTTCTAGCATTTTTCTCTTGGTATGTTCCCCTCATCAAAATGTTATATAGTCATGACATGGGGCATCTCTGCAATGTTCCTTATTTGAAATATTTTCAAAGTTTTCTCATTCTTTCCTTATCCTCACAACTGCTTGATATGTTTTGGACTGAGAGGAGAATGAATAAACTTTCCAAGCCTAGTGTGTTTTTTACTATTTTCCCTTGTACCTGCACTGTTTGTGCTTTGCAAGTGTTGTTACCATGTTCTTCGGTTTGTAGATATTCCCTACTGTTACATCTTCACTGCGAACTTCACTCTTTGCATTAAAAAACAATGACTTTGTTCAACCTCTTTGATGTTTACATGGACCAATTCCTCTGGTCTGACATTAAGCATTTGCCCACCTTTATCTGACGTAATTTTTATCCTTTAGTTTTCAACATTTTAAAAACAATTTAGTTGTATTTCTTACCTATATTAGAGAATATAGTGTTTTGCTCTGTGATTTAGCAGGAAATCCACTTTCTAAAAAGCCAACACAAGCTCAAAGCCCATTTATGTTAATTCCTCTCTTGGCTGATTCCCTTCAGTGTAATGCTGAATGATGATTGTGACATCTGATAGTTAGAATTGCTTTTCATTCTTTAACTTGATTTCTGGATATTTAATTTATTTATTCATTTATTTTTGCTTTTTAGTGCCACACTTGTGGCATATGGAAGGTCTCAGGCTAGGGGTTAAATCTGAGCTACCGCTGCCAACCTACATTACTGCCATAGCAACGTGGGATCCAAGTCGTGTCTGTGACCTACACCACAGCTCACAGCAACACCGGGTACTTAACCCACTTAGAGAGTCCAGGGATTGAAACTGAATCCTCATGGATCCTAGTTGGGTTCATTAACCACTGAGCCATGAAGGGAACTCCCTGGATTTTTTTTTTAAAGAAAATATTTTCATCACTAATTTTTATGTCATTTTTCTCCATGTATAGTTTGTCTGTATATATTTTTTCCAGTAATTGTTTTTATAATTATAACATTATGCAACTTTGTATTCACAAGTTAAATTATGTCACTTATGTAACTTATACGACTGTCATTTATTTCCCTATTTATGATCTATTAGTTCATTTCTATAAGCAATTAAGGTATTAGCATATTTCCTACTGCTCTGTCCTGTTCTTTCCTTCATATTTCAGTTAATGTTCTTCAGTATTTTCCTCTGCACTATTAAATTCTCCTTTTATTTTTATTTGCAGCTTTAATGTAATTCTTTGACTTGCCAGTATTGAAGAGGAGGAAAAGGCAATCAACAAACTTACAACTACAAAAAACCTGGATGAAAAGGGGAAACAAATAGGTCAAGGTGGTACATCACTTTTATTTTTAGGGAACATAGTGTTTACATCTTGTCTTAGTCTTTATTTTATAGTTAAATCCTTTCAATGCTCATCCTTCTGTGGTAATTTTTAAGTTATTTCCATCTGAATGAAAGTAGTTCATCTTCTAGGAATTCTTCTAGGAAGGGCATAGTTAAAATAATATTCTCTGAGTTCAAAGCCATCTGTAGTCTTTGTATCTGAAGACACTCTGAATTTAAAATACAAAATACTTTTTTCCTTTATAGAATCCTTTTGATGTTACTCCAGTGTCAACAGGCCCTAAATGTTGATGTGGATAAACAGAGACAAGACTAAATATTTTTCCCTGTTTTCCTCATCTTAGTGACTTAATCATTCTTTCTTCACGTTTAAATCCAGTAGGTTCATCTCAGTATTGACAGTTCTAGGTTAATTTCATCTGGCCCAGGGTGAGCCTTTTCACCATGCGGATCCAAATTATCTCCTATTTTATAAACTTTTTATATTTTATCTTTAAATATTTTTTCTTTTCTATTATATTTTTCTTTAGTGTCTCTATCTCAATTTATCTACTTACATACATAACACACATTTTCCAATTACTTTATTCTTTCTTTGGTTTCCTTCATTCATTCCTCTCATTTTAATCTTTTATATTTCTTAAGAGTACTTCCCATAATGTCTAGTCTTTCTTTTTTCTTTCCAATTTAATCTTTGAAATAAGTACTTTCCTAAGTTTGGCCAGATCCTAATCCATCTGTCAATTCACAACATATTTGCCAGAATTCTTGCTTTCTGTATTATCAGTTTTGTTCCTAGTTGATTGCTTTATTCATTTTCTCTTTTCTTCTTCTGTTTCTGTATCCTTCTATTTGACCCTCCCTGTCTCCCACATTCTTTCCTTTCTTTATGGAGAAATCCACTTGATATATTTTAAGTAATATTAGGATTCAGATGCGATCCTGAAACACTGAAATAGGTAAAAGCAGTTGAGACTTGGTAGGAAACACATGAGAGTAAGCGAAGAGAATCAGTCTTGGAAAAAATGTACTAGTAAAGCACAGTATAATGCAGATCTCAGAAACTGAAGGCCAAAAATATGCCTCAAAGGCATAGAACACACCCAAATTGCTGGAGACCTTTATTTCTAATCACATGTGTGGAACAGAAGTGAGTTGAGCTGTCAAAAGAATTCTGTAAACTCAGGTTTAGAGAAGTGGAGAAGGTAGAGGCTACCTGAGAAATAAACAAGCCATTTTTACAGGAGGTTTTTTATGTCTGTGGCAGCATAAAAGATTATTCCTTGGAAAGCAAACTTGGAACAACACTCTAGACCCTCCCTACCAACACACGCACATACACACACACACACACCCACACACGTACATGCCAGGTAAAACCATTACATTCAGTCGTGAGATATAAAAAAGAAAAAAAAAAAGAGGAACTAGCTCAGCACTGATAACAAAGAATAAAAATAAATATATATATAATATAAATATAAATAAATATAATTTATTTATAAGGAGTGGTTGAAAAATCAAACATTTTCAAGTTTCCTAGCTACATGCATTTCTTCATAAACTACATGTTCAAGTCTTTTATATAAATGGGTTTCTTTTCCACACTGAATTGTTCTCACTCTTCATATATTAAAAAAAAAAAAAAAAAAAAAATCAGGGAGTTCCCATCGTGGCGCAGTGGTTAACGAATCCGACTAGGAACCGTGAGGTTGCGGGTTCGGTCCCTGCCCTTGCTCAGTGGGTTAAGGGTCCGGCGTTGCCGTGAACTGTGGTGTAGGTCGCAGACGCGGCTCGGATCCCTCGTTGCTGTGGCTCTGGCGTAGGCCGGTGGCAACAGCTCTGATTCGACCCCTAGCCTGGGAACCTCCACATGCCGTGGGAGCGGTCCAAGAAATAGCAAAAAGACAAAAAAAAAAAAAAAAAAAAAAAAAAAAATCAGTATTTTCCTTACAGCTGCCAACTATAATTGCTAAGTTTTCAAGTGTCTTTTAATTTACAGATTTTTCTAATTATTCAAACATTTTTATAGTAAAAGTTACAAATCTATCATTTTATGGCTTTAAAAGAGTTGTGGGGGAGGGAGTGGGGTGGTTGGAGAGCTTGGGGTTAATAGATACAAACTATTGCCTTCGGAATAGATTAGCAATGAGATCCTGCTGTGTAGTACTGGGAACTATGTCTAGTCACTTATGATGGAGCATGGTAATGTGAGAAAAAAGGAAAGCGTACATGTATGTTTAACTGGGTCACCATGCTGAACAGTAGGAAAAAAAATTGTATTGGGGAAATAGCTATTAAAAAAAAAAAAAAAAAAGAGTTGCTTTTAAACCAAAATTCTTAAGTTATCATTCAAAGATGTTTTATGTCTCACAGATCACATCAATCCTATGCTCAAAACCCACAAATGGCTTCTTGTCAGAGTTAAAGCAAAACATAATTTTACTTTCTTAATATGACCTCTAAGTTCCTTATATGTCTTGCCCCTGCAAGAATCTTTTTTATGGGAGATATATAAATATCATTTTTTTTTTTAAAGAAAGAAAGTATTAAAAATAAAGATACACACTATCAAAGTGTATAAGAAAAACTGAAATAAGATGGCAGAAACAAGATGAAAAAAAAAAAAGAGTTCCCGTCGTGGCTCAGTGGTTAACGAATCCCACTAGGAACCATGACATTGCAGGTTCGATCCCTGGCCTGGATCAGTGGGTTAAGGATCCGGCATTGCCATGAGCTGTGGTGTAGGTCGCAGACGCAGCTCTGATCTGGTTTCATCAGTACTCAATGTTTCTTAATTTGGAAAAGATTTTACATTCAAAACCCTTAGTAAGCATTATACTTAAATGAGAGGTCAGATACACTCTCTTTAAGATTGACTATAAGGTGAGAATGCCTACTGTTACTACCACCGCTTAACATAGTTCTGGAGGAATTGACCAAAGGTACTTATTGGAAAGAAGAAAGAAGTAAAAGTATAAGAATAAGAAAGGTAGAACTAAAACTGTCATTACTTGTAATTTGTAATATGATCATCTATCTAGAAAAAAAAACAATCTATTAAGAATAAGATAATTCCGGCAGTGGCACAGTGGTAGTTAATCTGACTGGTATCCATGAGGATGTGGGTTTGATCCCTGAGTTCGATCAGTGGGCTGGGGACCTGGCATGGCCATGAGCTGCGGTGTGGGCTGCAGATGTGGCTTGGATCTGGTGTTGCTGTGACTGTGGTGTAGGCCAGCAGCTACAGCTCTGATTCAACCACTAGCCTGGGAACTTCCACATGCTGCATGTGAGGCCCTAAAAAGAAAAAAAAGATAATTTAGCAATGTTAGCACTAAGATCAAGTTTCAAAAAATCAATAGCATTTCTGTACACCAGCAGTAGATACCAAGAAAATGTTTTTAATTGATTAAAAAATGAATATCTACCTAAAGAACATCAGGTACAAAATTAAAAAGTTCTGTGTGTCATGAACTAAGGAATGTGATTAACTATTTTCTATCAAAAGGTACATTTAAAAGGGATTTTTTTTTCAAACCAGAGGGATCTATGTTAGACTGTGGAGACAAAGGAATTATAAAATAATTGACTAATTAGTATAATTCAGAAAATAATTGAATAGCACTTCTAAGCAACCAACTCACCATATATAACTACAGAAATAAATTTAAAACAAGAAATATCATTTAGATTTTCAAGAGAAGTATTTCTGACAATAATATTAATCACAGAAAACTAGCAAAATCACTAAGCTGCTAACCAGAAATTAAGGACAAAAAATAAACTCTTAAGTACTTGCACTTTGAATGAAGAAAAATAGAACAAAGGAAAAAAATTTTTGCACCAGAGACTATAAACTGTTTTATTTGATTCACAGAGTAGTGAAAGTAGATTTTATTTTTATAGGAAAAATTTTATGCTGATATTGAAAAATTAGTATTTTTAAAAATCTTTATTTCTGTTTTTTTCTGAAAAAAAAATGAGATTTGATTTCATGGTCTCTTATTCTCACTTAGAAAGGCTTCTAGAGCTGAACAGAAGTGCCACTAACAGGTCACATAATCTCCAAGGTTCCACTGTACCTACTTGACACACACAATTATTTAAAGTACCTTTTTGGGCATTTTGTGCTTCTTGTGTTTCACTCAAAGTTTCACCAAATGTATTCAGAAATTTTAATGTAAGCATGTAAGCACTCATATGAGACAGGAATGGAATATGCTAAGTAAATGGACATACTAGGTCAAGAAAATCTTTAGGAGCATAAGAAATAATGAAAAGAAGTTTAATATTCAGAGATAATACTCTAAGTATTTGAAACTATGACGGGTTTTTTGGAGTGGTTCACAAAACAAGTTCTTAACATGGTTAAGGAACTGATTAAGGAATACATTAAAAAATACAGTGAATAGTAGTCTCTGTAAAATTATTTTTTCACGTTAAATTCTACGGAGTAACACATACAATTGTGATGGAAGCTTTTCCATTCTTAATTGGTTTGCATTATTCCATAATATATCAATTTTAACAAATGCCTGCTATAAATGAAATCTAGTACTTCCTATCAAGATAGTGTTAGGACATAAAAATTTGTGTCTGAAAATGGATACATGTGCTCTGTGAGGCTGTTTAGAAAGAGCCAGTGATAAAAAAGTAAGTTTAGCAATCAAATTATAATCTAGCAACCCTAACCATTTAAATTAGATTATTTAACAGGCTACAGTTATTACTTACCTTGAATGTCTCTTTTTAAAGATCTTGTCTGTAAACCATGTAACCTTCAGTATCTAATTCCCACACACAGAAAATGATATCCTCAATAAGCATCTAAAAGAGAAAACATAATATCATGAATTTGAAGTTACAAACATTTTTTCATTTATTTTAAATGTTAAAGGAGATCTTGAAATTATTCTTTATGATTTAATAAGTGTGGCCAAAGGGTAGTGTGTATTATAGGACATATTTTATGTAATGAAACAGTGATAATAATGAGATTTTTTTTCCCCCTTTATAAGAATCAGAAAGTACAGTACAACATATATTTTGATCCCTGGCATAGAGTTTAGTACTTTCTATAATACTATTTTTATCTGGCTAACCTAGTTTCAATGAACATTTTTAAGAAATATAATTTTACACACATTGGTTCTGAGGTCATACATGAATGTATCCCCACCCTAGAAAACTCTTTCCTTGTTCAGAATGGATAATTAGCAAAAATATATTCTTGAATACCTCTGAATTGCCTCTAAAAGTCAAAATCACAGAAATTAATTAGTTAAATATTCTGCTCTCATGAAAAGTCAATATTTTTACCCCTTATCACTTAAACTGTCCCATCAGTGTTTTACATAGAACTAGTAAAACAGCAGAGGTTTTTTAAGAGAAATTGCTTCTTATAGAGAATTGGGATGACTCAGAGAAAACATTCTATGTTGAAATAATTTGATTCTTATTTCCTTTGATTTTTTAAAATCAGCCTGAGATAAGCAGTTAGGGAAATAGGATTTGGATGCTACAGTGCTATACCTTTAGCATATAGTTTTGGGTACTATGGATTCCAAAACCAAAATCAATAATTTTTTCATTAGCAACATATTTCTGCCTCTTGTCATTAGTGTAGACTCTGTTTTAGTTGCAGCTACACATTAAAACACCTAAGAAATTACTAAATGTAGGGAGATGGTCTCTTCCTTAGATATTCTGATTTAACTGTCATCACATGGGGCCAGGACCTAGCTATTTTTCAAAAGCATTAAAGAATGATGTCTGTTCTGCAAGTTAGGAAACAATCTCAGAGCAATTATTTAACTTAGTTTCTATAGATAACTAACAAGTTTCTATAGATAACTAACATAGCAAAAAAAAAAAAAATTGTATCTATGGGTATCCATGAAAACCAGTAAGATACTTGCTACTCTGACTAGTAAATATTTTATTTATTTATTTATTTATTTTTAGGGCTGCACCCATGGCATATGGAAGTTCCCAGGCTAGTGGTCTATGCCACAGCCACAGCAATGCAGAATCCGAGTCACGCCTGTGATCCACACCACAGCTCACGGCAACGCCAGAGCCCCAATCCCCTAAGCAAGGGGAGGGATGGGACTGGAACCCGCATCCTCATGGATACTAGTTGGATTTGTTTCTTCTGCACCACAATGGGAAATCCTTGTCTGGTAAATGTTTTAAATGATTTCAAAGCTCCATATGCTGCGGGAGCAGCCCAAGAAATAGCAAAAACACACACACACACACAAAAATTAATGAAATAAGATAAAATTATTCATTGGAGTTCCCATCGTGGTGCAATGGTTAACGAAGCCGACTAGGAACCATGAGGTTTCGGGTTCGGTCCCTGGCCTTGCTCAATGGGTTAACGATCCGGCGTTGCCATGAGCTGTGGTGTAGGCCGGTGGCTACAGCTCCGATTGGACCCCTAGCCTGGGAATCTCCATATGCTGCGGGAGCAGCCCAAGAAATAGCAAAAAGACAAAAAAAAAAAAAAAAAAAAAATTAATAAAATAAATGATTTCAAAGCTTCCCTGAAACACATACAAACCTACCTCAACAACTAGGTAATACCACAGATTATGTGAAACTAAGCACGGCATAAATGGTGGTTACAGTGAATCCCAAACCATAATGCACTTAAGGACCAAAATTACTACTTTAAAATTAAAGGTAGATTCCCAGGTTCCATGCCCAAAGATTCTGAGTCACAAGAACTAGCCTAAGGCCAAGGAGATATTTTTTCAGATATCTCTTATGATTACAAAACAAAAGGTTTATGTCCCCTATAAAATGGCTAAGTATTTATGAACAGTGACTATTAGACTTTCATTATTAACATGTATAAAAATACTTAAGTTTTATTCTGACATTATATTTCTAATCTTAAAAGGTAATTCCAAGACTCACTGGTAAGAAATAACTTTAAATTTAATAGTGAATAGGACTTCGGCAATAAATCAATGTAGTTAAGCTAAAAAAATGTTTATGGTTCGCTTATTTTGTAAGCTTTGCTATCCTCCCAAGTAAACTGTGTACGTAATTGATAAAATACTTGTGTCCAAAAAAAAAAAGTATAAAACTAGGTTATATTTATAAGGAAAATTTAACCTAAAAGCTCATATGTAACTAGAAACATGTTCTCAATGTCTCAACATTAAAATTTTTCTGTCCCAGACTCAGTGGGGGAAAAAGAACTCCTCTAAAGTAATTTGCTCTGTTTAAATACAAACAAGTTTTTTAAAACAAAAAGTCTTGAATCATTTCCCTCAAGAATACACACACAAACATAGCTTACTAAAAATAACATAAAATAGGCTGTCAACATTTTAGTTTGGAAAATTCTTATAAACAGGTCCAGAAGTACTTCACAATAAAAATAAAATATTCAACATCACATACTCTTCAGAATCCTTCCGAAAAAGTCTAATAAAGAGAGGTAAATATTGGAGTCTCTTCTGTACTCAATAAGGATGGCGATCAAAAACTACTAACCCTTGAAAGAAAACGACATATTTTCTCTTATCTTCCTAATATGGATGTGCTCCTTGTTAATCAGAGACTCACAGGTTTCTTCGTTCTATATTTTGTTATTATTTCAGTTCTGGCATGTTTGTTTTTTTCACAGCAACTATATTGTAATTTCCCAGCAAGCCCTAGCCTGAAAGCATTGAACAAATACGTAACAATTTTATCTGTTGGTCTTTCGATTGATTACATATATAGTATTTTACCGTGATTCCGTGAGGCACTCAGCTTTACTCTTTAATATAATTTATTACTGTGAATGATTTGAAAAATTGTAATCTCCCTGTGCTGCATGATCTTTCCCATCTGTTCTGAGGACTACTGCACCTAACTCTCTTAATGTCTCATAAGTCAGGTTATTTTGGTTAACTGAGAATAAAAGCTTAATAATTACTAGTATTAATAACAACTAAACAAGAATGAACACTTTTCAGTAAACTACATTCTATTTAAATATATTTAACATAGAAGTCATAGGGAACATGGTTCAGTGTTTCCCTTCGCTAAACTACATATTTTAAAAAGAACCAAAAGTTGTAAACCACACAATACAATACAAAAAGCATTCAAACTATACATACTGCTCTTGAATGATTAAAAATACAGACTTCTAGATAATGGACATTAGGGATCTCCAATATTTGTCATATAAATTGTTAAAACATCTTCTTTGTTTTTAAATATAGTAGTAAGAACATTCATTGATTTCTAACTCCTAAGTAACATTAATTAAGACTCACAACCATCCTAAGAAGTGCTAATGATCATCTACCTTTTACAGATAGGGAAGTTGTGGAAGAGAGAGAGGAACTTGCCCAAGATTTCACAGCTAGGAACTGGCAGAGCTAGGTTTCAAATTCATGCAGTTTACAATTAACTATTTCTCCAAGGCCCCACCCATTAAACTAAAGTCTCAGGAAACTCTCAAAGCCCTACTTAATCTATCCTTTTAACAATTTCTGCCTTATACCTCCTACCCTTTCGCTAGGTTTATCAGTTTTCTGACTGAAAGGAAAATGCTATGGTGTCTACTTCCAACTCTTCTTCCTCACAATAAGATTATTTATAAGTTCTCATTTATCTTTACATGCTTTCTATTATTTCTGTACCACTTACATAATAAAGTCTCTATGACATTAAGGGTTTATCCTAAAAACCTCAGTCTTGCTTCTGAATGTAATGTTCTATAAACCTAATCACATTAAGATCCATTAAATATGGTTCAATACTGGGATGCAAAATTTATGGTTTTAACTCAATTTTTTTTCTGCAACAAAATATGCCTTCTTAAAATATTACTGCACCTCTAATTTCTAAATATGGTGGTTTTAACAGGGAGAAAATATGCTTTCTACTTCCCTGAGCTATGGGATTATGTCCAAAACTAAACTTATTTTTTTAAGGGTTAGGGTTCTCAAATCTAAACTTTTATAGGTGAATGCTTTTTATAGGTGATAGCTTTCATTAGCAGTATGCAATTTTATAACCATCAAGATCTCACTTATTCTGATTTGATACTGACTGGTTCCCAGGCTAGGGGTCAAATTGGAGCTGTAGCTGCTGCCCTGTGTCACAGCCACAGCAACGTGGGATCTGAGCTGCATCTGTGACCTACACTATAGCTCACCACAACACCAGATCCATAACCCACTGAGCAAGGCCGTGGATCAAACCTGCATTGTTATGGATGCTAGTGAGATTATTTTCCTCTGAGCCACGATGAGGACTCCCTTATGTTTGTTTTTTTTAAGTTTCCAAATTTCTTCAGTATAACAAGAGCTCTAATCATGTAATCCATGAAAAATTTGTTTTCTCAACTGTTTTTATTACAGAGAATAATCTTAGCCTGAGCTTTTTTAACCCATTCTTGGTATCAGCTAAGACCATTGTTAGGTTTATTCTAGATCTCTCTTTTAGTGGACCTGGAGTAATTTTTATTTATTTATTTATTTTGCAGCTATACTATTTTTGTGGTAAACAGCCTAAGAGTCTCTTACTGAGTACCCAAGTCACTTTCAAAAACAAAGGATCATAGGCTATTCTAAATTCTATCCATCAAATTCAGACTTGCCTTTAGCCCTCATGCAATTTGTCCAGATGATTTGGCTTCAGTAAGAAAGTATATTTAAAGTCCAAAACAACTGAAGTTCTCTCTGTGGAAGTTGATAATAATCAGGCCTTTCAAGGTATTCATATAAAATGATATAATTTCATTAGAGAAAGAAAAAAAAGGCCATGCCCTTTCCTCCATCCCTATTTTTTTCCCTACCAACACTCTCTAAAAATATCCATCTGATCTAAGTAGAATCTCTCTCCAACTAAAGTAAATAATCAATGTGGTTCTGACATCTGTTACTTGGGGAATATTAGTGAGGGATATTTCGGCTAAACTAATATGCAAACACCTTGAGAGCTGATCTCTTTGGAAAGAAAGAATTAAATACAACATTTTGCCACATATAGTATCAAGGACATGCATATTAACATTCTGGCAATGAATTTAGTCTTATGCTCTTGGGCTTGTTGACAATTAATGAGAGAATAGAGTTGGGACCCAGTAAATGGATTGGCAGCTCATTTACTATTTTGTGGTCTCTCTCAACCCCAAAAATGAGGTTCCTAAAAACCACTATGAATTGAGAACTCAGAGCTGAGAAAATGAATATATTGTAGAGAAAAAAGATTGAGGGAATGAAGTCATGTGAATGTGAAGTACAATGTTAGTAGTTTACATTCAATAAAACACAAAATGTAAAAAGAAATCATTTCTATTTATCCTCCCATGTGTTAGAACTTTTCAAGGACTTCTTCAGTGGCAGTTACAGAAACACAATACAAAGCTATGTATATAGGTTTATTATTACATTTTATAAAGCTATTTTACCTTTGGAAATAAAATACTATTATATTATTGACCTTGCTCTCTGCCTCCCTCCAAATGTTGGCACAGTTAGAAGTTCATGACTGGGATGTTAATGATGGTATCTTCTTGTCTTATCAGATTTTGCCTCTTGCCTCCTGAGATCTGACTCAGTAGTCTCTCAACACATTTCTAGCAATTTATCTATCCATATCTTTTTTTGTGGCATCCTTAAAAATATCACTACCACTGACATCACCACCATTTCCTTTTATAAAACATCACATTCCTCTTTCTCTCACGATCATCACCAACAGGAGTGAGCTACATTTCCAGAACACTAGAAAGGCAGTATTTTTTTTTAATGCTGGAAAGTTCTATAAAGGAGGAAAAAGAAGGGAAGAAAAGTAAGAGTGACAACTACTATTGATTTCACTGTTCAGGATTATACTCAAAGGGTAGATGGAATAACTGGACAAGAGACTGGGACATCAGAGAAGGAACTTCACCATCAGAGGTTATGCTTATGTCCCTTCTGAAACATGGTAACCTTGAAGGCCCCGTCCAACTCCATGATTTTTTGAATTTGTGATTAGAAATCACAAGAAATTTTATGAGCAAACAAGAGAAAAATGCTTTGAAAAAGCATTCAAAATTCAAACATCAAAACTGTACTGCTTCCTTTTGGGGTAGACAGAAATTCATGAACACTTTACATAGTATTATTAATTTTTTTTTAATTCTAAAGCAATACGGTAAAATATAGGCATTGGTTATACCAGTGTAACCCAAGGTTAAGAACAAACAAAATACTATAAATTGATGATGGGCCAACATGAAGAATAAAACAAAAACCTGGGGATCATGCTGAAATTCATGCCACCAAACAAAGAACTGGAATTTTACCCAACAAAACAAGATGTGCTGCTGCTGCCGAAACAGACAGTAGGTTCATGACTCTGTGTGTGTGTGTGTGTGTGTGAGAGAGAGAGAGAGAGAGAGAGAGAGAGAGAGATCATTGCTTTTGTGCACAAAAACTGGAAGGCCTTAAAGAAGTTTCACCTATTTTCAAGTATTTTAATGGTGCTATAACAATATTTTGGGGCATGTGACACATAAGATATTATCATCTTAAAGAAAGACATATTATGAAAATAGATTTCATGAGGCTATTGTAAATCAGGTTCAATGCTTAAAACGAAATTCAGATTCTGCATATGAACCATAATGTTTTATTTACATGGTGGTAACAGAGATAATAATAGGTCTAAAAGCAGTCCACTGTATTTAATTGAAAAAATTACTAGGGTATTATAGGAGCTTTAGCAGAAAACACTGAATCACAGCTTAGAAAAAGTCTTTTTAAAAGATGTTCTTCATATAAAAACAAAACCATTTCAGATAAAAAAATTAATAAGATATGCTACTCATTAATTAGTGCTTGTTAATTAAGATTAATCTGAGAGAAAACTAATTAGAGGAAAGGTATTTTTAAATTAACTTATGGAAAAATTTTAAATAAAACAATGTTAAAGTATGTGCATACAGACTAAAAAGTACTCTTGTAGATATTTTTGAAATAAGCAACTTCACAATATAGCTATAGATTATTAAAACTGACATAATAAACTGCTCATAGGCAAACATCAGATTTATGCTATAATGCTTTTTAAATGTTAATATGTAAATACCCTCCTTTCCAATATTTCTGATATGATAACAAAGATTATGCTTTCTATACATTATTTTATTTAATTTTTTAAAAAATTTATTGGACTATAGCTGATTTTCAAGGTTATGTTAGTTTCAGCAAAGTGAATCAATTATACACATACATGTATCCATTGTTTTTCAGATTCTTTTCCTGCATAGGTTATTACAGAATATTGAGTAGATTTCCCTGTGCATACAGTGAGCAGGTCCTTGTTAGTTATCTATTATTTATGTAAAATAGTATGCATATGTTAATCCCCAGCTCCTAATTTATCCTTCCCATATTTCCCATTTGGTAAATTTAACTTTGATTTCGAAACCTGTGAGTCTGTTTCTGTTTTATAAATAAGTTCTTTTCTATCATTTTTATTGGATTCCACATGTAGGTGATATCATATATTTGTCTTTCTCTGACTTACTTCACTTAGTATGATAATTTCTAGTTCATCTGTGTTGCTGCAAATGCTATTATTTCATTCTTTTTTATATAGAACGCATATTCTATTACATATTTTTTATAGAATTCCTATAAAGTCAAAGCAACTTTTCAAATGGCAAACACAAAAACCTCCAAAATGATGAGTCATCATTCCTCATCCACGGAAATAAATACAAGGTAATAACCTAAGAAAAGAGATTTCAGCCAGCATAACTGACAAAAAGCAAATGGTTACATCTTGGGAAAATATTAAAAATTTATGAAAGAAAGATAGGAAAGGAAAAAAAACCAAGCTGAAAATTTCCTATATAACTAAATCAAACTCTACCACAATTTCCAATAGAAACAAAAAGCAAGGAGAGGTGTCAGAGTTCTGTGTAAGCAAGTGAAGTCCCCACATGCCAACCCACTGAAAGAAGATAAGGACAAGCAGAAAAAAATGCAAATAAGTGCAGAGAAGAATAGGAATATGGTCCTTAGTGATGTCTGAAAAAAAAAAAAAACAATAAGACTAAACTGTCAAAGTCACTTGTGAGAAACACTAGGCTCTGATTTTTCTGTAGATTTTTGGTGCAGGAACTCATAATGGCAAAAGAAACCTTATGTGAGAAATTCTGTGAGCCAGCAGTAATGCTCGATTTTATGATGTCTGGAAGCAGCTATCATTTACCAAGAGTATTTCAAATCCTATCAAGAACAGCTCAATATTATGCCAACCTGCCAAATAATGAAGAGTTTTGTTAGAGAAAATATCATATTGACAAAAGAATGAAATCCTTATAAATAGGAAAAGATGTCTGAATTACACAAATTACCTCTAGAATAAATAAATATGGGGTCATTATTAACTTCATCAAAGATAACTGAGAAATCAAAAAAAGAAATCCAAAAATGAGCAAATGCAACCAAAAAAGCTTCTGAGTCACTCTTGTTTACTAGAGATTTTTCGGGTTTAGAGGACTGTCCTCTCAAAGTTTTGTGAGATGTACAAAAAATTATGGAATATCATTTTAAATCTTTCAAAGGTGACAAATCAAATGCTATACATATAAAATGGGAAGCATTTCCAGAAATTTATTCTCTCTTCTCTGTTTATAATGAACTGAATGACTATGCAGAAAAATACTTGAATGTTTAAACCAAAACATTACAGGCCTATTTTGCTCTGAGTGATTTAAGTCTTGATACAACCTCTCACATATAGCTTCAAATGCTACTTAAAATTAGTCAATGTTTCCAATATTGCCAGCACTTATAATGCTATAATTTTCTGATGATCCCTTAGCATTAAGAATACAGCTGTAGGTAGCACTGTAGATGCAGAAATAAGAAAATGTACACTATATAAGTATGTAGTAAGTAGGCTTTTAACTAGGCAAACTACAAATCAAAATGTGGAAGTAAAACTTAGTATGGTGGGTTCATGTTCAATAAAAATTAAAATGTTTTAAAATATATACTAATTACCTGGTTGCAACAGGGATCAAATGAAGCAAAAAGTAAAATGACATATTCAGTTATTTTATATAGAAAGTAATATAAACAAATTATTTCAAAGCAGTTAATCTGTTGGCAATACATTCCCCTCTATTGGAATGAACCAGGTGAAACCGTCCTTTTTAGTATTCAAAAAAGGCTAAATATTAGTAATGACATATGGTTCAAAGTAAAAGCATTAGTTAACATATTTATTTCATTTAATTCCATGTACTATTGTGATACAATCCAAGAAACAATGTATTCATTCATTAAAATCGGCATTTCAAATAATTTTTCTCCCACAAAAATGACGAAAGAATAAATACTCTCAATGATATCTGTTGCTCCCAGATTATGAAATTAAGAGACTAGGTTTTTAGTAAATTTGAACATCCTCTGTATAGATTATTAGGTACAATTCATTGTGTTGTTTTTCTTTCTTCCTCTTGGATATGGATAAAGAAGATGTAGCAAGAAGGTTATAAATAAGAGCAAATTCACATTTGGAATAAAAGCACACCAACAAAGTCTTTATAATAACTCAATAAATTTTCTGGCCAAAATACCATAAATTGCAAGCTTCTTCTATCAAACTACTGCAAGTTGATAATTAAAAAAAAACTGTTGACTATAAAGGTAATCTGTGTTAACTGGTGATCAATCAATCAATCAATATAAGTAAAAAGGACTGTACAATAAAAACTTAGCAGAAATCTTTACTTTTAGCAGAAAGGAATTCTAAATCATGCCTAACCTGAAAAATGTGACTTAAAAAACATTAAAACAAAAACTAGTATAGTATTCAAATTTTTATATACTTAAAACATTCGATGCATTAAAACTATCATTTTGATACATCTAATACCTGGTCAGAAAGAACAATGTGGCTATACCAGTTGTTAAATACTAAATAATAATAGACTTCCGTACTTTTTGAAAAATGGCCACTGCTCCAACCTCTACGTCCCCTTCTCCAGGGACCTTGCCCCCATCAAGATATGTCCATGTTCTAACCTCCAAGAGAATAACACCTGGCAGAGCATAAGGTCTCCAAGACCCTGGCATCTGCTCCAATTGGCTGGTGCCTGGGCCACACCAGTGCCTATATAATTCCAACCTCTTCTCTGTTAATGAGACAGGTATAGTAGCACAAGCTTTGAGCTTGGAGTCAGAGACACTATGTTACAGCAGCTCTGTTATTTGAGTAAATCACTGGACCTTTCTGAAATGTCCATTTCTGTTTTGAAAGAGTTATTACTAGCTATCTAGTAGGGCTGATTGTGGATTACATGAAAAGCCATCAAGTGCTTATTATTAGCATACAGTAGGCACACCATTTACTTTCCCTTCCCCTTACTAGGAACATAAACAATATTACATGGGAAAACAAGCAGAAACTGCAGTCCTTTGTCATAAATGGGTCACACTATAACTTTTTTTTTTTTTTTTTTTTTTTTTTTTCCCAGCTGGGGCATTCAGCGGCTTGATGTGGTATCTCAGTTCCCAGATCAGGGGCTGAACCTGTGCCACAGTGGTGAAAGTGCTAAATCCTAACCACCAGACCATCAGGGAACTCCTGAAACATTCATTTTTGAACTCAGTAGAATTAGAATCCATTTTCCCCATAATAATCATTACATAAAAGTTGTTATGTATCTCAACATTTTTATAATTTCCAACATTTTTCCATAATGCATTATTCTCATCCATGAAAAAATTATTATGCATTCATACATGGCAAGCACTACTCTAAGAATTGTACATTTAATCAGAGTTCCCGTTGTGGTGCAGTGGAAATGAATCCAACTAGGAAACATGAGGTTGCGGGTTTGATCCCTGGCCTTGCTCAGTGGTGTTACTGTGAGCTGTGGTGTAGGTCGCAGACTCGGTTCAGATCTGGCGTGGCTGTGGCTATGCCCAGCAGCTACAGCTCCGATTAGATCCTTAGCCTGGTAAATTCCATATGTTGCAGGTGCGGCCCTAAAAAGACAAAGGATAAAAGACCCCCCCCCCCCAAAAAAAAAAAGAATTGTATATTTAAGTTATTTAATCCTCAAAATCCCTTAGAGAACAGTGTGTTCTCATTGTGCCCACTAAATAAAGGAGGAAATCAAGGCAAAGTGAAGTAACACGTGCTTGGTCACATTACCTAGTTAGGTGGCAGAGCCAGGACTGGACCAAGGGCCTACCCTCCTACTCACTGTACTATATTGTCTTTGGAGTTATTTAAATCATAAAACCTATAAATACTTATAAAAATCAAAACACTGAGAAAAGACATATAGTACTCTTGTGATAATAAACAACATTGGTCAAACTGAGCAAAAGAAGAAAAAAGTTCTATACAATTTATCTTGTATGTTGGTGGGCTAAAAGAGGAGTAAATATGTGGAGTTATAAAGTGGATTGGAGGAAAAGCAGGAGGAAAAGCAGGCTAAAACAGATTAAATTTGTGGAGACATAAAGTGGATTGTCTATTGTCAGGCTTTAAATACAGCTATCACTGGTTCTTCATCACAGCTAAAGTTCCAGAGTTACCCTTCCCTTTTCTTATTTACATATCTATCATCAGCTTCTACAAAATGTTACTTAAAGTGGTGGGAAATGCAGCAGGAAGTCTGCAGTCCAAGAATCAGGTTTGATTTCTAGCTCTTCTTTTAGACTGTCCTTTTAAAGATAGTCTGCAAACAATTTGCAACTAGAATTGGCCTGGGCTCTAACCTGGATTATCAACAGTGATCAGGTTCATTTGCCAGGCAAAGGAGAATGATCATATTTGACCCAGAGGAGTTAAATTCAGCCACTGCCTCCCATCTTCTTCAGACTAGAACTAGGTCTTCCTTTTAGCTGTGAGATTCCTCTGAATATTGTGTGACTATTTCTGGCTTTGAAAGATTGTTTTTTAAATTCAGTTTTTGGTGCCCTAAATGATTTATATACAATACTCTTGGTACTTTTAGATTGCTTTTAATATTTTCTTCTTAGTACTTAATTACATTTTATCACTAGTACCAAGGTGGCTATTAAGTATTTTATTCATTTGTTTGGTATTTTATTTTATTATTATTATTGCTTTTGTCTATTTAAGGTTGCACTGGTGGCATATGGAGGTTCCCAGGCTAGGGGTTGAATCAGAGCTACACCTGCCAGCCTACACCATAGCAATAGCAATGACAGATCCAAGCCACATCTGCGACCTACACCACAGCTCATGGCAATGCTGGATCCTTAACCCACTGAGCAAGGCCAGGGATAGAACCCACCACCTCATGGTTCCTAGTTGGATTCGTTTCCACTGCCCCAAGATAGGAACTTCTTGTTTGATATTTTAAATACTTGGAATACTAGTTCCTAGTCTCTGAGGATCTCATTACTTTACTACTTTGTTTTCAATTCTTAGCATTTTTAAGTATCCCTAAACATTTATATTTGGGCATTTTAAGGGTCTTAAGGTTTGCTTTAGTTTAGACTGTAGCTATAATTTTTGGTTAGAACTATATTCAATTTTTTGGTTAAAATGCATTTTTTCAGAGTTAAGACCTTATATTTATATTGATTCTAGTATTTCTAAAGTTATGTTTAGAATTTTAATGAAAGGGTGATCATATAAAATCCTTTTACTTCCATAACTTTGTTAATTTTTACTAGTATTTGATGGATAGTAATTTTAACAGTTTTGGGTCACAAAAATGGAAATGGATCTATCAAACTAAGTATTTTCAGTCACATTCAATCAATAGATAACCTTTAATACTGTCCATTTGCTCTAAACAATTGATAATAACAGTATAAAATAAATAATACTGGCAAAATAAGAGAGATTCTCATCCCTGAGTTAATAAGTTAACTTGGTGTTTTCAAGGAAGTAGACGCTCAGACTAGGACTGAGTGGACATAATTTATTTAGCAGGTTCAGCCTAACTGGTATGGGAGTGGGGAAGATGATAAGAGAAGGGCAGGCAGCTAATACAGGACATGATAATAAGCTAGCTATCACAGAAGCCAACAGAAACTTAATCTAATGGAAGAACCTGGCAAATGATATGAGATACATGTCTCAGAATTGTCTGGGTAAGGGCCAGTCATTGCTTAAGGTCTGTCAATCATTGCTTAAGGTCTTCCTACAGTGGCTTCCAGCAGCTAAAAGGCAGTCCTGCGACTTAGAGGTAGGTACTGGCCTTTGGGAGGCCGATGTGTACTATCAGAGCATATGGACAGAATACCCCTTATCTATTGAAGCTGTTAGGTAGAATCCAGTCACCACTGTGATCATTCCAACAAAATAGCCCTAATTGTGTGTGAAATTGGGGCAAACCAGTTTGACCTGGAAGCTGAAAGGATGTTGACAACATCTAGGTATTACTAATAATGAGGTAGTTTGCAATTTCTTAATTCAAAATGCTAACAAAATAGGAGCCTGGCACTAAGACACTAGGAAATACATATAAGTTCAAGGAATAATATTAGCCTATGATTTAACTCTTTCAAGAAATAAGGGGAGTTTCCATTGCAGCTCATCAGTAATGAACCCAACTAGGATCCATGAAGATGTGGGTTTGATCCCTAGCCTCGCTCAGTGGGTTAAGGATCTGGCATTGCTATAAGCTGTGGTGTAGGTGGCAGATACGACTCAGATCCTGTATTGCTGTGGCTGTGGTGTAGGCTGGCAGCTGTAGCTCTGATTCAAAACCTAAACTGGGAACCTCTACATGTGGCAGGTGCGGCCCTAAAAAGCAAAAAAAAAAAAAAAAGGAATATATAATCCTTATAGATTCCTATGATGTCCAAAATTATAGCAAGGACAAACACCTACCAAAACAAAGAATGTAAGGCATCATACCACATAATCAGTCTGGCACATAATCAGCCACTTATAGAAGTGGCTACATTCCTACCACAACTTGAGGTCACATACTATTAAAAAAAAAATTAAACTAGGGGCTAAAGTCATTTGGAGGATCCACAAATACTTTCTCAAAGAAGACAACTGTGCCTTGACATAAGTAAGTTTCTCTTCCTCATACTTGAATTCTTCAGCTTTAAAGTCTCTCATGAAAGATGGGATTAAGACAGTGGAACAGAAGAACTGGAACTCAACCACTCTCCTAAAAACAACAAAGTTCACAACTAAAGGCTGAGCAATCTTCAGCCAAATGGACCAGAAACCTTCAAAAAGATATCCTACTCCAGAAGACAAAGAGGAGGCCACATCAAGAGGTAGGAAGGGTGATTACGTGATATAAGGAGCCCCATACCTCCTGGGTGGGAAGCTCCATACTGGAAACTAACTGGTTCAGAGAGACTCAACTACAGGAGTGAGAGTTCTAAGCTCCACATCAAACTCCCAAGTGTGGGGATCTGGCACTGGAAAAAAGAGCCCATGGAGCATCTGGCATTGAAGGCCAGTGGGGCTTGTGCACAAGAACTCCACGGGACTGGGGGAAACAGAGACCCCATTCTTAAAAGGCAAACACAGACTTTCATGTGCACTGGGTCCCAGGGCAAAGCAAAGTCTCCTTAGGAATCTGGGTCAAATCTGACGGCAGTTCTTAGAGGACATCCTGGGAAAACAGGGGTGAATGTGGCCTATTGTGAGGGTAGGACATTGGAAGCAAAGCTCTCGGGAATATTCAGCAGCACTGCCTTTCTCTGGAGGTGGCCATTTTGGGAAAATCTGGCCCCAACCATCAGCGCTGAGAAGCCCCAAGACAAACAACAATCCAGGTGGGATCACAGCCCTGCCCCTCAGTAAACAGGCTGCCTAGAGACCCCTCAGGCACACAGCTGCCTCTAACCCCATCCAGAGACAAAGGCCTAACCATCAGAGGGTAGGAATTAGCTCCACCTACCAGTGGGCAGACATCAACCCCTCCCATCAGGAAGCCTACAGCAAGCCCCCCGAACCGACTTCAGCTACAAGGGGGACAGATACCAGAAGTAAGAGAGGCTACAATTTTATTATCTATAAAAAGGTCACCACACCACAAACCTATAAAAATGAAAAGACAGAGAACTATAACTCAGATGAGGGAGAAAGGAAAAAACCCCAGAAAATCAGCTAAGTGATGAGGAGATTCTCAGCCTCCAGGAAAAAGACTTTAGACTGTTGATGCTGAAGATGATGCAAGACATTGAAAACTGGAGGCAAAGATGGATAACTTACAAGAAACACTGAGCAAAGAGATACAAGATATTCAGCGTAAACAAGAACAGATGCAAAATACAATAACTGAAATAAAACATTCACTAGAAGCAGCTAACAGCAGAATACAGGAGGCAGAAGAATGAGTAAGTGAGGTGGAGGACAGATTCGTGGAAATTACAGATGCAGAACAGAAAAGAGAAAAAAGATTGAAAACAAATGAAGAGAATCTCAGAGAAGTCTGGGAAAATGTTAAACACACCAACATCCATATTTTAGGGGTGCCAGAAGGAGAATAGAGAGAGAAGGGGACAGAAAAAATATTCCAAGAGATAATAGCCAGAAAGTTCCCTAACATGGGGAAGGAACCACTCAAATCCAGGAAGCACAACGACTACCATATAAAATAAACCCAAGGAGGAATACACTGGGACACATATTAATCAAACTGACCAAAATTAAAGACAAAGAGAAAATCTTGAAAGCAGCTAGGGAAAAGAAACAAGTAACATACAAGGGAACCCCAATAAGGTTATCGGAAGATTTTTCAGCAGAAACTCTGCAGTCCAGAAGGGAGTGGCACGATACACTTAACATGATGAAAGGAAAAAACCTCCAACCAAGATTATTTTACCCAGCAAGGCTCTCATTCAGATTTGAAGGAGAAATCAAAACCTTCACAGAAGAGCAAAAGCTGAGAGAATTCAGCAACACAAAACCAGCCTTACAACAAATACTAAAGGAATTTCTCTAGGCAGAAAAGAAAAGACAGCAACAAGAAACAACAATACCACAAATGACAAGGCTCACCAGTAGAGGTATATGTACAGTAAAGATACGAAATCATCCATGCACAATTATGCCACCAAAATCAGAAATCATGAGAAGAGGTGGGTACAAATACAGGACACTGGAAATGAACTTGCAATTAAGAAAACAACAACTTAAAAAAATCTCACTGTATATATATATATATATATATATATATATTAGACTCATATCAAAACTTCAGGAATTACTGCAAACCAAAAATCTACAATTGATACAGGAAGAAATAAAAAAAATCAACTCAAATACAACACTACAGATAATCATCAGATGAGGAAAGAACAAGAGAAGGAGAAAAAAGAGCAACAAAAACAAATCCAAAGCAATTAAAAAAATGGCAGTATGAACATACATATCAATAATTACCATAAATGTTAATGGACTAAATGCCCCAACGAAAAGACAGAGACTGGCTGAATGGATACAAAGTCAAGATCCACATATATGCTGTCTTTGAGAGACTCACTTCACTTCTAGGGGCACATACAAATTGAAAGTGAGAGGATGGAGGAAAATATTCAATGCAAACAGGAATCTAAGGAAAGCTGGAGTAGCCATATTCATATCAGACAAAAAGACTTTAAAATGAAGAATATTTTAAGGGACAAGGAAGGTCACTACCTACTGATCAAAGGATCAATGCAAGAAGATATAACGATTTTAAATATCTATGCACCCAACATAGGTTCACCACGATATATAAGGCAACTGCTAACAACCTTAAAAGGAGAAATTGACAATAACACAATAATAGTGGGGGACTTTAACACCCCACTTACTGCAATGGACAGGTCATCCAGACAGAAAATCAATAAGGAAGCACAGGCCCTGAATGAAGCACTAAACCAGATGGACTTAATAGATATTTATAGGACATTCCATCCAAAAGCAACAGAATACACATTCTTCTCAAGTGCACATGGAACATCCTCTAACATGATCATATCCTGGGCTACAAATCCAACCTCCGTAACTTTAAGGAAATGAGGTCATATCAAGCATCTTTTCTGACCACAAGGCTATACGAATGGAAAACAACAAGAAAAAAAATGCAAAAAACACAAACACGTAGAGACTCAACAACATGCTACTGAACCACCAAGGATCACTGAAGAAACCAAAGAGCAAACTAAAAAATACCTAGAAGCAAATGACAACAAAGATACAACACTCTAAAACCTATGGGATGCAGCAAAAGCCATCCTAAGAGGAAAGTTTATAACAATATAAGCCCACCTCAGGAAACAAGAAAAAACTCAAATAAACAAACTAACTTTACATCTAAAGCAGCTCCAGAGAGAAGAACAGACAAGACCTAAAGTTCGTAGAAGGATAGAAATCATAAACAGCAGAGCAGAAATCAATGAAACAGAAATGAAGAAAACCATAGAAAAGATCAATGAAATGAAAAGCTGGTTCTTTGAAAAGATCAACAAAATTGATAAACCCTTAGCCAGACTTCTCAAGAAAAAAAGAGAGAGGACGAAAATCTATAAAACTAGAAATGAAAAAGGAGAAGTAACAATGGACATCACAGAAACACCAAAGATCATGAGAGACTACTATATGCAACTATATGCCAAGAAAACGCAAAACCTAGAAGAAATGGACAAATTCTTAGAAAAGTACAATCTTCCAAGAATAAACCAAGATGAAATAGAAAAGATGAATGGGCCATTCTCAAGAACTGAAATTGAAACTGTGATTAAAAAACATCCAACAGGAGTTCCCATGGTGGTGCAGCGGTTAACAAATCTGACTAGGAACCATGAGGTTGCGGGTTCGGTCCCTGCCCTTGCTCAGTGGGGTAACGATCCGGCGTTGCAGTGAGCTGTGGTGTAGGTTGCAGATGAGGCTCTGATACCTCGTTGCTATGGCTCTGGCGTAGGCCGGTGGCTACAGCTCCGATTCGACCCCTAGCCTGGGAACCTCCATATGCTGCAGGAGCGGCCCAAAGAAATAGGAAAAAGACAAAAAAAAAAAAAAAAAAATCCAACAAACAAAAGTCCAGGACCAGATCGCTTCACAGGCAAATTCCAGCAAATATATAGAGAAGAGCTAACACCTCTCCTGAAACTATTTCAAAAAATTGCAGAGGAAGGGACACTCTCAAACTCATGCTATGAGGCCACCACCAACCTGATACCAAAAACTAGACAAAGATACAACAAAAAAAGAAAATTACAGGCCAATTTCACTGATGAACATCAATGCAAAAATCCTCAACAAAATACTAGCAAACCGCATCCAACAATACATTAAAAGGACTGCACATCATGATCAAGTGGGATTTTATCCCAGGGATGCAAGGGTTTTTCAATATCCTCAAATCCATCAGTGTGATACATACACCACATTAACAAACTGAAGAATACAAACCATATGATCCTCTCAGTAGACACAGAAAAAGCCTTTGACAAAATCCAACACCCATTTCTGATAAAAACCCTTCAGAAAGTGGGCACAGAGGGAACCTACATCAACACAATAAAGGCCATATATGACAAACCCACAGCTAACATCATTCTCAATGGTGAAAAGCTGAAAGAATTCCTTCTGAGATCAGGAACAAGACAAAGATGTCCACTCTTGCCATTATTCTTCAACAGTTTTGGAAGTCCTAGCCACAGCAATCAGAGAAGTAAAAGAAATAAAAGGAATCCAAATTGGAAAGGAAGAAGTAAAACTCTCACTATTTGCAGATGATGTAATACTATACCTGAAGAATCCTAAAGACTCTACCAGAAAACTGTTAGAGCTCATCCATGAATTTGGCAAAGTCGCAGGATACAAAATTAATACACAGACATTGATGGAATTTCTATACACCAATAATGAAAGAGCAGAAAGAGAAATTAGGGAAGAAATTCCATTTACCATCACATCCAAAAGAATAAAATACTTAGGAGTAAACCTACCTAAAGAGACAAAAGACCTGTACTCTGAAAACTATAAGACACTGATGAAAGAAATGAAAGATGACACAAATAGATGGAAAGATATACCATGCTGGTGGACTGGAAGAGTCAATATTGTCAAAATGACTATCCAATCGAAGGCAATCTACAGATTCAATGCAATCCCTATCTAATTACCAAGGACATTTTTCACAGAACTGGAACAAAGTATCTTAAAGTTTGTTTGGAAGCACAAAAGACCCAGAAGAGCCAAAGACATCCTGAAAAAGAAAAAGGGAGCTGGAGGAATCAGGCTCCAGCACTTCAGACTATACTACAAAGCAACAGTCATCAAAACCATATGGTACTGGCACAAAGACAGAAATATAGATCAGAGAAACAGGATAGAAAGCCCAGAATTCAACCCACGCACCTACAGCCAACTAATCTATGACAAAGGAGGCAAGAACATACAATGGAGAAAGGACAGCATGTTCAATAAGTGGTGCTGGGAAAACTGACAGCCACATGGAAAAGAATGAAATTAGAACACTCCCTAACACCATACACAAAAATCAACTCCAAATGGATTAAAGACCTAGATATAAGACCAGACACTATAAAACTCTTAGAGGAAAACATAGGCTAAACACTCTCTGACATAAACGACAGCAACATCTTCTCAAATCCACCTATTACAGTAGTGACAATAAAAACAAAAATAAACAAATGGGGCCTAATCAAACTTAACAGTTTTTGCACAGCAAAGGAAACCCTAAACAAAACAAAAAGACAACCCATAGAATAGGAGAAAATCTTTGCGAATTAATCAACTGACAAGGGATTACTCTCCAAAATTTATAAACACCTTCTGCAGCTCCATACCAAAAAAACAAACAACTCCATCTACAAATGGGCAGAAGATCTAAACAGTTCTCCAAAGAAGACATACAGATGGCCAAGAAACACATGAAAAGATGTTCAACACCACTCATTATTAGAGAAATGCAAATCAAAACCACTATGAGGTACCACCTTACACCAGCCAGAATGGCCATCATCAAAAAGTCTACAAACAATGAGTGCTGAAGAGGGTGTGGAGAAAAAGGAACCCTAGTACACTGTTGGTGGGAATGTAAATTGGTGAAACCACTGTGGAAAACAGGATAGAGATTCCTCAGAAAACTAAAAATAGAACTACCATTTGATCCATCAATCCCACTCCTGGGCATCTATCCAGAGAAAACCATGACTTGCAAAGACACATGTACTCCAATGTTCATTGCAGCACTATCAGCAATAGCCAAGACATGGAAACAACCTAAATGTCCATCGACAGAGGAGTGGATCAAGAAGATGTGGTACATATACACAATGGAATATTACTCAGCCATTAAAAGGAACAAAATACTGGCATTTTTAGCAACATGGATGGACCTAGCAATTATCACACTAAGTGAAGTCAGCCATACAGTGAGACACCAACTTCAAATGCTTTCACTGACATGTGAAATCTGAAAAAAGGACACAACTCACTCACAGACTTTGAAAAACTTATGGTTTCCAAAGTAGACAGTTTGGGGGTGGGGGGATGTTCTGGGGCTGTGGGATGGAAATCCTATAAAATTGGGTTGTGATGATCATTGTACAACTATAAATCTAAGCAACTCATTGAGTAATAAAAAATAAAATATAAAAATAAATAACGTCTTTCTTGGCTCCTCTCAGTGTTTGTCTTACATGAATCTTCAGGCCTCCTTCTTTTGGAGTGTTCCACAGCGTTTATGTTTCTCGGGTCTGGTGATAGTTGCTGACCAGTACAGCTCAGGTCCAGATCCTGGTGTTATTATAATGCCAGAGCTTCTGTGGTCAGTGTGATGCCTTATCTTATGGATTATTTCTTCTGGGTCATCTCTCTCCTCAATGTATCCCTTTTGGATTAGCAGTTACAGCCAACTGGAGAGCTAAAACAGACTGGATGGTCATGTCATAAGCCCTGTAAGTCATATAGTGGTATCTCTGGTTATGCAATACCCACTGATGTACATTAAAGAGTGGTGATCTTTCAAAAGCTATAATACATAAATACATAAATATACCAGGGGGAATAAAAATAACTGTATGTAAACTACATATATACGTACCAAGATGAATATTGTAGTTGTGAAGCTGATATGTAGTTGTGAGTTTTTTGGGTTTTTTTTTTTTTTTTTTTTGGTCTTTTTAGGGCTGCACTGGTGGCATATGGAGGTCCACAGGCTAGGGGTTAAATCGAAGCTGTAGCTGCCAGCCACAGTCACAGCAATGCAGGATCCAAGCCATGTCTACAACCCACACCACAGCTCATGGCAACATCAGATCCTTAACCCACTGAGCAAGGCCAGGGATTGAACCTTTGTACTCATGGATGCTAGTCAGATTCATTAACCACTGAATCATGATGGGAACTCCTGTAAATTTTTTTTTTAAGGAGAACAGAGGCAAAAATAGTGGAAAGCAAGTGTGTGTGTGTGTGTGTGTGTGTGTGTGTGTGTGTGTCCGCGTGTGTGTATGCACGCATGTGTGTATGAAAGTGAAGAAATGACATTTCCCTTTTGACTGTGCTATGCTATAAATCATACTATTTGTGACAGTTTTGCATGAATTTACTCCCTCTGAATTATATTTTTACAACACAGTTGCCAAGCATTGGTCTATCTTCACTGCAGAGAATAATGTCCCAGACTTTGTTGGTTTTGTGGTTGTCAGGCTTACTTTTTTTTTTTTGTCTTTTTGTCTTTTTGCCATTTCTTGGGCCGCTCCCGCGGCATATGGAGGTTCACAGGCTACGGGCCAAATTGGAGCTGTAGCCACCGGCCTACACCACAGCCACAGCAACCCAGGGATCCGAGCCACGTCCGTGACCTACTCCACAGCTCACTGCAACACCAGATCCCTAACCCACTGAGCAAGGCCAGGGATTGAACCCGCAACCTCATGGTTCCTAGTCAGATTCGTTAACCACTGAGCCATGATGGGAACTCCGAGACTTACTTTTCAAGTATGGATGCAGGAGGAGGTTATCTTTGGGTGGTGGGGGTGGGGAAGAGCTAGTAGGAAATAAAAAGGATAAGAGATTCTCCTTAGAAAAATATTTTCCTTCTCAAAATGAAGAAGTCTGATCAAGAAATACAGCATATAAAGCAATAAACACTTAGGGAAAAATACAATTATACTTTTGTCTATTTTTAGAAGACAAGTCTGCAATGTAAAATTATACACTATTAATAACTCTTGAGTAAAACAATCATTTATGTACAGTATGACCAAGTTTTTATCACCTCAAATTTTAATAAAAAGAGTAATAGAAATTTACACTGGAAAAAGCCTTAGCAATTTCCCAGATGTTACTTCATTTTCAAGCAAACAGATCTAAAAGGGTGACTTGCCAAATGAAGGTCATAACAGTGATATAAGGGCTGTGATCTAGGTCTCCTCATTTTCTCACCCATGTCCTTTTCACAAATAACTTAAAGATGTTGTTAACATAGTTTTTACATAATCCGCAGAGTTTTCATTTGAGTTCCACAACATAATACCTTATTCACATATACAGTACTTGTAGGAAGTATTATTAGCACGGCACCATCTCCCAACACGAGCATGCTTCAATTCTATCTCTCTCTCTCTCTTTTTGTTTTTTTTTGTCTTTTTAGGGCCACACCCATGGCATGTGGAGGTTCCCAGAATAAGGGTCAAATTGGAGCTATAGCTGCAGGCCTACGCCATAGCCACACCAACGGAGGATCTGAGCCCCATCTGTGATCTACACCACAGTTCACAGCAAAGCCGGATCCTTAATCCACTGAGCGGGGCCAAGGAGCGAACCTGCATTCTGAAGGATGCTAGTCAGATTAGTTTCTGCTGAGCCACAAGGGAACTCCCAAAAAGGTTTCCAATCACAGTATAATACAGCTTCATTAATAGAGTTCATGGGTACAGAGTTTTTTGGCTTGGATATGAAACAGACTGAAGGAAGTTCCAGTCTGAAGAAAAAGCTGGCTCAGAACAAAGGCCAACATGAAGATGACAGGTCTCCATAAAAGAGCCTAGACCCACCTCAGGGAAAGGCCCATTTGTAACAAGAAATACAGGGAGTATAGTTATATTCTCACAATTGCACTGTTGTTTAATTGTGTTAAGAATAAAATGGCTTTTGAAGGAAAACCATGACAAATCAATACTATATAGCACAAAGTCTATAAGAATATATGTTTCAGGGTGCTGCTTTGGAGGCTTGGAGAAGGCTTCCTCTTGTCATAGGTTCTGTCTACTGGCACTGATGCAACATGGAAGTTCAAGGGATAAGCCTTCTCTAGAGGAAGCTCTCTGGGCACAGCACCGATGTGGCATTCATTAGATTTTTCACAAATGCTCAAAATCCAGAATGCCTAGACTCATTCCTAGTGAATGCACCAAACTGTAACAATTCGGTCACAGGAATAACAGATTTAAAAAGGAAGAAAAACCACAATATATTTTCCCTAACCTATGAAAACCTGATATAGATTCAACTAATATGTAATTATCTTTCTAGTTTATGCCATATACTTTCCCAAATATAACATGACTTAATCAGCATTAAGATCTTAGAGTATATGAGAAAAATAGTCTCTTGAGAGAGGCCAAAGTTTTGCCCTGAATTGGAAAATTGTGGTGCTAGAACCTGAGCCCAAGTCTAGTGCTCTATTCCATCTTTCCCAATTGCTCTGTTAGTGGTTTGTAATACATCTTAAATGTGATACTTTTAAAAATTATTTCTGTTTTATTACAAAGCGATTGATAGCATATAAAAATACCAGTACTATATATTAAAATGGAAATAAGTGAGGAAATTGAGACCAAAAAAAAAAAAAAAAAAGTGAGTGGCAAAAGGTTGAGATTAAGAAAGAGCTACAGGAAAAAAACTTTTACATATCATTATGATGATGGTACAGGAACATATTAAGATCTGCTTTAGCAACGTAGTGCTTTTTTCAAAGTATCATTAATTCAGCAATATTGTAAGGTGAAATCCCTCTGGAATTCTCTTTTCTAGGGGTTCTTCTCATTTCCAGTTATGTAGTTGTCAACAATGATCCAGAAATCAGACAAGGCCTCCCATTTTAGGATGAAAAGATCTCTGGAAATTCTGTCCTAGGAACCTCGCTCAATGTACTACATGGGTTTCAAAGGAAGAAATGCATTTTCAATTCCAAAACAGTAAATTACCGCCTCCCCCCAAAAAAAAGTATAACTTGGGCTTGAGGGGTTTCAGTTATTTCCTATTTGATGGAATAATGCAAAAAGTCTATGAGAGAACTAGTACAGTATCCAGGAACACCTATAGGAGCATTTCTAGTTCCTAACATATTCATTTCCAAAGAGCTTTTAATTCAAATCAGGTCAAATTCACTTCAACAAATTATATTAGTATAATACCAAATTTTGATCACATTATATATTATGAAAAGTAGAAGGTATATAACATACTATATATGGAAAATGGGAGGAAGAAATTAAAGTCTAACTTCTCCTAAGTGCTAGCCCATTCCAGAAAAATATCTATGAAATCCATTTCAAACACATCTTTTCAATTAAATACTTATTAGTTAGAATTCAAACTACGATTTCCTCTAGGGAAAA
The DNA here is from genome assembly GCF_054392235.1 of Sus scrofa. Taxonomy (NCBI): domain Eukaryota; kingdom Metazoa; phylum Chordata; class Mammalia; order Artiodactyla; family Suidae; genus Sus; species Sus scrofa. Next base: position 17,935,528 of record NC_139397.1, read on the forward strand.
AACAGAGTATATCCATTTAACATAGCACAATAATAGCATACAGTAAAACAAGGTTTATAAGCCTGGCTTTTATCCTATAAATGTTTTTAGATCTTGTGATATTGCAAATTCCTCATTATTGTGAGGAAAGTAGACACACTCTACTGGGCTAAAGGGTAAAGTATCAAATGTGTCTGTCACTATTTAAATCCATGTGCCTTTGAAATGACTGATAGGGTGGAAAACACGCAAAGGGAAAGAAATTGAAAGAAATTGAAAGAATCCACCCCAGCTCAGTCCCAGTTGCATGTTCCTGCTCAGCACAAACTGGTTTTCCAAGTAGGTGTGGTGCTTTGTGGTTTCATAAGAACCTGACCTTCCAGGTCTTCTACTTCTAACCCCACCCCTGTAAGATTTTCTGAGGGGACAAAATTATACAGGATAGGCATCTTGATTTTTCTTTTTAGGGCCACACCCACAGCATATGGAGGGTCCCAGGCTAGGGGTCAAATCAGAGCTACAGTTGCCAGCTGATGCCAGAGCCACAGCACCACCAAATCTGAGCCGCGTCTGCGGACTTAACATCACAGCTCATGGTAATGCCAGATCCTTAACCCACTGAGCAAAGCCAGGGATCAAAGCAGTAACCTCATGATTCCTAGTTGGATTCATTTCCACTGTGGCCATGACGGGAACACCAAGATAAGCATTTTAAATTCTCCTCCATGCTCACCTACTTACCTATCTTCTTTCCTTTCTTCCCTCTCTTCCTTGCTTCAAAAATAGAGATTAGATCTGGTATTGCTTACTTCTTCAGACAGACTATGGGAATAAATAGGTATCACTAGGGTTCACACTCAAATTTAAATATTATGATTAAAATATATCTTGGAAGAAATAACAAATGCTAACCTACCAAAAACATTCCATAGGTTGTTAATAAAATCTGGCTCTTTCTGGCTCTTAAAGCTACAAATAACTTATTAACTCCAATGTAGGTATCTCTCATTTACATAATTGGAGTTATGTTTATTATTTAGAATTCCATGTTGTTAGCATTACATATACATCACAGCTCCTCTATTAAACTAACATTAAAGAAAATAACTAAGTCTTCTGTCTTAATTCAATACAGTAATATTTTGAAAACCTGGTATGTAAAAGACCACTTTCAGGTGCTCCTGGGTGTTTTAAGAACAAAGAGTTGAGGATATCAGTGTAAAAAAAAATCACCACAAAAGCAGAGGTACAAATAAAATACCATAGAAGGTAAGAGGTGGGAGAGAGTATTAAGTCCTTTGCAGTTCTTAAAGAACTGATATAACGCAGATCAACTGAGATTCAAAATCCAATACTGGAGTTCCTGTCGTAGATTCAAAATCCAATACTGGAGTTCCTGTCGTGGCGCAGTGGTTAACGAATCCGACTAGGAACCATGAAGTTGCGAGTTCGATCCCTGCCCTTGCTCAGTGGGTTAACGATCTGGCGTTGCCGTGAGCTGTGGTGTAGGTTGGAGACGTGGCTTGGATCCCGTGTTGCTGTGGCTCTGGTGTAGGCTGGTGGCTACAGCTCCGATTTGGCCCCTAGCCTAGGAACCTCCATATGCCGCAGGAGCAGCCCAAGAAATAGCAAAAAGACAAAAAACAAAAAAACAACAAAAAAACCCAAAATCCAATACTAAGGAACTCAGATGCAAGTCTATCCCTCATTATTGTAACTTTCAACAAAAAACTCCAACTCCTCTGCTTATTCTTCTCAAGCTATCTCTCACAATAGACCCAACGCTTTGGGAGGATCTTATGCAACAGCTTCTGGTCATATTTCACATGACCTCTGAAAATGCCATCACCTCTGGGAAGCTCTCTCACCTGTCTCAAATGCTGTGGTTAGTCCCTATAGCATGTAATGACTACCCTACTCATATTGCTTACTGATTATTACTTACATTATTAGTGTACGTTTATACAACTATCAAACTTCGGGGACTTAACTGTTTGTCAGGCACTGCGTTGAAGAGTTTCACTTGTACTTATTTTCTTGATAATAACAACCACTCTCTATGTTATTTAAAAAATTTGCCCTTATTTCATGCATCAAAAAACTAAGGTTTAGACAAATTAAGTCACATGCTTAAACTAACAAAATTAATAAATTTATAGTCAGAAAGTCTAGCTCCAGAGCCCATACTAGTAATCAATAAGCAGTAATACCTTGCTTAACATTTTTATAAATGTTGTATTAAAAACCCTTGAGATATATGAGGCTGAGAGACCATAACAATTCCATCTGTTGTATGTATATAAGACAGCTATACGCCTAAATCATCTGTGGAACATCTTAACATAGTTATCCATAACCCAACTTAGAAGTTATTGATTCATTTTGTCCACAGTTGGATTGGACCTCTATGTCTAGAAAACCCCATAATTATTTCTGACCTGTAGCCAGGGTTGAGAGGCAATGTGCATTACACATTTTAGGACATAGACAAATTGTGAATAGCATGAGTGCCAATTTGGATTTCTCAGTGGCTGCCTGGAACACTGTGCTACTAGGACCAGTAAAGTTCAGATTGGTTGGATTCCAATCTTGGCTTTAGTACCAACTACCTATGTGACCTTGTGCTTCCTTACATGAAAACATGGATCATACTGGTATTTACTAGGGCTGCTAAGATGATTTCAGGGTTACTAAGTAAAGAATTTAGAACAGTGTCTGGCACATGGAAAATTTCAATAAATATTAGCAACTGTTCTGGGAATGGCATTCTAAGTACTGAGTATTTGCCAATTCAGACCTGAAAAACCACTCTTCAGGGTTGACTCTTAATGAGTTTAATGCTATACCTATGGGAAAGGACATTACATGTAGACACTTCTAATTTAGAAACACATTTAGAACATAACTTTGAAACACATTTAGAACATACTGTATTTGTAAACCGAAGACTTTCTAATTGAGGCTTTGTGGTAGCGATGTCCAGCACGGCACAGAAAAATAAAACCTATTTTGTGTAGTAGAAAAAGAATGGATTTAGAAGCAGGGTAGTAGTGTTTGAGACTCAATTTACTACTCAGTTTAATAATTTACTCAATTTAGTACTCAGCTGTACTCAATTTACACTTGCTCTATGTAAACCAGAGCAAAACATTCAACTTTTATTTGCCCCACCTGTAAAGTGGTTATATAGACTTTTTACTTGGTGATGTTTCTGTAAAGATTACATGAGATGATGGATGTTGTAGAAAACTGTCAGACACACAGTAAATATTCAATAAATTTGTTGTTCCAAGGTGGCCTCTCAATCCTATTTAACCTATTTACAGCTAAAAGACAGTATCAACTGCCAAATATAACATCACAATTCCGTGTGTTAATAACATTTTCTCCTATTCTGGTTCTTTGTACCACGATGGTTAAGGTTCTGAGTATAATGCACGGATCAGTGACAAAATCAGAGTCCCCATGGCTGATGATCTTAACAGACTCAACCACAAGAGACTTCAAATGAAAACCCTGCCATTTAAATTCTTGGGGAAAGGACTTCATGTGCTTAAAGAAGCTCTAGGAACACTCACAATTTTTTTCTCATCTTTTTCTATGTATGCTTGTTTTATAAAACTGTCCAAATGTATAATGTTGTATTCAATGTTCTTCATGTGATACATTCTCTTGAGCAGTTCCCTATTTCATTAAAAATCTGTTACAAATACTATCTGCAATAGCTTCATGGTGTTCTAGCATATAGATGTACCACATATAATTGCTCTCTATTAAGCATTGATTTTGTTCATAAATTTTTGCTATTATAAAAAATGCTGAACTGAACCTCCTTATTCATTAACATTTCTAGATTAATTCCTTAGGATGAATATTTAAAAACATAATTTACTAAGGTAAAATTCACATAACAAAATTTACTATTTTATTTATTTAGTCTTGTTTTGGGGCCACACCCATGGTATATGGAGGTTTCCAGGCTAGGGGCTGAGTCAGCGCTATAGCTGCTGGTCTACATCACAGCCACAGCAAAGCAGCATCTGAGCTGTGTCTGCAACCCACACCATAGCTCACAGCAATGCCTGATCTTTAACTCACTGAACAAGGCCAGGGTTTGAACCTGAGGCCTCAAGGATGCTAGTCAGATTCATTTCCACTGAACCATAATGGAAACTCCTAAGATTACTTTAAAGTGAAAAATTTAGTGGTATTTAGTACATTCATAATGTTGTGCAACCACCACCACCACCACTCGTAAAACATTTCCATCAGGATGGATATTTTGAGCTATCGATAAGTGTGGACATCTAAAATTTTTTCAATGTATACTGTTTTTGCCCTCAAAAAACAGGCCAGTTTATACTTTCATCAACAGAAAGTCAGAGAACCCATTACATAGCACACTTATTTTCAAGTGTATTACTAGTATTAAAAAGTAAAAAACCTTGACAGTGAGAAAGGATTAAAAATATATTTCTTGGGGTTCCCTTTGTGGCTCCCCGGTTAACAAACCCACCTAGGATCCATGTGGATGCGGGTTGGATCCTTGGCCTCACTCAGTGGGTTAAGGATCCAGCGTTGCTGTTAGCTGTGGTATAGGTTGCAGACACAGCTCGGATCTGATGGTGCTGCAGCTGTGGCGAAGACCAGCAGCTGTAGCTCCAACTCGACCCCTAGCCTGGCAATTTCCATACACCACAGGTGCAGCCCTAAAAAGCAACAACAACAACACAAATCTTTCTTCGTTTTCAGTGATCAGTAGTAAGTTTTAATTTTTAAAAATATTTACTTGTCATTTATGTTTCTTCTTTTCAGAACTGTCCATAGTGACTGGATAAGAATTCTAAGATTCTGTGAGGCATCTTGTTTTATTTGTTTGTTTGTTTTTGCCACACCTGTGACATATTAAAGGCTAGGGATAAAATCAGAGCTGTAGCTGCTGGCCTATGCCATAGCCACAGCAAAACCAGATCCGAGCCGCATCTGCAATGGACACCACAGCTCATGGCAATGCTAGATACTTAACCCACTGAGCAAGGCCAGAGATCGAACCTACGTCCTCATAGATGCTAGTCAGATTCATTAACCAATGAGACATGAGGGGAACACCTGCAATAGTTTTTATGGTGCATGCTTTACAGGTTCCTATGTAAGGGATATATGGGCTTGGATGAGGTTAAACTTGAGACTGGGGTCTCTGGAAGTGCCAGGATGGCTAGTTTTGTGTTTTGAGCTACTTACAGCTGCACTGGTAAAATCATTCATTGTCTATGAGAAAACACTAGGCTTTTAAAAAATAATGACCAGAGATGGAGATTTTAAGAAAACAAGAATGAAAAAATATTTTGATTCAAATATTAATTTACAAAGTAATTTAAATATTTAATGGTGAGCCTATCACTATTTGACAGTAAAGGAAGTATAAAATTCATGAAAACTGTAATAGTGCACAAAATATGATAGTGCAATTTCTGCAAGTTTTAAAAGTCAAAACTAAAGACATTGCTAAATTAAGAATGCAATATTCATCAATGAACTCAATAAAGTTGCATGACACAAAATTAATACACAGAAATCTTTCACATTTCTATACATTAACAATAAAAGAACAAAGAGAGAAATTAAAGAAACAATCACATTTACCATCACATCAAAAAGAATAAAACACCTAGGAATAAACCTGCCTAAGGAGGCCAAGGACTGTATTCTGAAAACTATTATAAGATGCTATTGAAAGAAAAATGAAAATGATACAAACAGATGGAAAGATACACCATGCTCTTGGATTGGAACATTGTCAAAATGACTACTCTACCCAAGGCAATTTACAGATTCAATGCAATCTCTATCAAACTACCAATGGCATTTTTCACAGAACTACAATCAAAAATTTTAAAATTTGTATGGAAACACAAAAGATAGCCAAAGCAATCCTGAAAAAGAAAAACAGAGCTGTAGGAATCATGCTCCCTGGCTTCAGACTATACTACAAAGTTACGGTCATCAAAATAGTATGGCACTGGCACAGAAACATATAAAATATAGACTGGTGGAACAGGACAGAAAGCCCAGAAATAAACCCAAGCACACATGACTAACTAACCTAGGACAAAGGAGGCAAGATTATACAATGAAGAAAAGACAGTCTCTTCAGTAAATGGTACAGGGGAAACTTGACAGAAACATATAAAAGAATGAAATTAGAACACTGTCTTATACCAAGCACAAAAATAAACTCAAAATGGATTAAAGACCTAAATGTATAATCAGATACTATAAAACTCTTTAGAGGAAGACAGACAGAACATTCTTTGACATAATCTGCAGTAATATCTTTTTGGATCCATCTCCTAGAGTAATGAAAATAAAAATAAAATAAACAAATGGGTCCTAATTAAACTTAAAAATTTTGTACAATAAAAGGAAACCATAAACAAAATGAAAAGACAAACCTTGGAATGGGAGAAAATATTTGCAAACATTGTGACTGACAAGAGATGGGTCTCCAAAATATACAAGCAACTTGTACAGCATGATATAAGAAAAAACAAACAAACAAAAAAAACCCCAACCCAATCCAAAAATGGGCAGATGATATAAATACACATTTCTCCAAAGAAGACATACAGGTGGCTAAAACACACACGAAAAGATGCTCAATATCTCTAATTATTAAAAAAATGCAAGCCAAAACCACAATGAAGTATCTATCACCTCACACCAGTCAGAATGACCGTCATCAAAAAGACTGCAAACAATAAATGCTGCAGGGGGTGCAGAAAAGGAAACCTTCCCACACTGTTGGTGGGAATATACATTGGTACAACCACTATGGAGAACAGTATGCAGTTCCTCAAAAAACTAATTTCTGGGCATATATCCAGACAAAACAATAGTTCAAAAAGATACATGTACCCGTGTATTCACTGCAGCACCATTTACAATAGCCAAGACAAGAAAGCAACCTAAATGTCCACTGACAGAGGAATCAATAAAGATGTGGTACTCAGACTTTGAAAAACTTATGGTTTCCAAAAGAGACAGTTTGGGGGGTGGGGGGATGCACTGGGGTTGCAGGTTGGAAATCCTATAAAATTGGATTGTGATGATCATTGTACAACTATAAACGTAATCAATTAATTGAGTAATAAAAAAAGGAAAGAAAAAAAGATGTGGTACATATATACAATGAAACAGTACTCAGGCATAAAAATGAATGGAATAATGCCATTTGTAGCAACATGGATGGACATAGAGATTATCACATTAAATGAAGTAAATCAGACAGAAAAGGACAAACATCATATATCACTTACATGTGGAATCTAAAAAAAGGATACACATGAACTTCTTCGCAGAACAGAAACAGAATCACAGACTTCAAAAACAAACTTACCATTACCAGAGGGAGACATGTTGGGGGGAAAAGATGGACTGGGGATTTAGGATTGGCATATACACATATTGTATTTAGAATGAATAGTCAATGGGGACCTGCTGTATAGCACAGGGTACTCTACCCAATATTCTGTAAAAACTTATATGGGAAAAGAATCTGAAAAAAATGGTTATGTGTGTGTGTGTGTGTCTGTGTATGTATATATACATATATATATACATATATATTCACATATACATATATAACTGAATCACTTTGTGGTATAGCAGAAATTATCACAAAAGTGTAAATCAACTATAATTCAATAAAACTTAAAGGAATATAATGTCTATGATCCTTAAAAAAAAAAAAAAAAAAGGTGCAACTCAGAGTCATACATCAGATTGCCCTGCGTGGGCTTGTCTCTGAGAAAAAGTCTGATTCCTTTGGTAAAATGTGCTAAGTGCTATCACAATCTTTTGATTTAAATGAGTTGTAATATGAATTCTTTCCTATAAATAATTCTCTCCTTTTTTTTTTGGTCAAAATTAACTGAGGCTTCATTTATATTAAATTAAACATTTATTAAATGCAGCTGAGTGTCATGCATATGCTGGGAGCTAAGGATACACAGAAACAAAAACAAAAAATCCATAGACCTTCAAAGAGCTCACACTAGGAGAGATGTTTAACATATAAACAAACTGTCATAGACTGAGATAACTCCAAGTGGTAGCAAAGAAGAGGAAGTGATTAGCTTTGAGTTTTCAGGGAAAGATTTTTAAAGAAGATGACATCTGAGATTAATTTTGAAAGCAAAAATGAATTCATAAGGTTGGCAAGGACCAAAGAATATTCCAAGCATTTGCTAAGGCCTGGAGAATTAAAATTTCCCTTTTCTAGAGAATAATTACAAGCAGTTCCATGCTTCTAGTGTATAAACTAAGAGTGGGGCTTTTGGAGCAGACAGTAAAGAGGCAAAAGGCAGATTAATGAACTTTGTGTGCTAAAAAGGGAACCTGCATACACTGTCAGTGGGAATGTAAACTGATGCATCTATTATAGAAAACAAAATAGAGATGTTACAAAAAATTAACAATAAAAACCACCATGTGATCCAGCTAGCGCACTTCTGGGTATTTACCCAAAGAATACAAAAACTCTAATTTGAAAAGATACATGCATCCTATGTTCTTCACAACATTATTTACAACAGCCAAGATATGGTAACAACCTAAGTGTCCACCAACAAGTGAATATATAAAGATGATGTTTAAAAATATATTTTCATTTATTTATAAATACATTTACACACACACACATACACACACACAAAATGGAATATTACTCAGGCATAAAAATGGATGAAATCTTGCCATTTGTGACAACATGGATGGACCCTGGGCTTATTAGGCTAAATGAAAAAAAAACCATGTGATATGATTTTATTCATATGGGGAACCTAAAAAACAAACAAAATAAGTGAACAAATGAAACCAAAACAAACACAGAACATGATAGTGGTTGCAGGAGGGTGAGGAGTGGGTGTGGAGCTGGGAGTGGGGGTATGTGAAATGGGTAAAGGGGATCAACCAGAAGGAAATTAAAATTATGGGGTGAGCACTTTGTAGGTAAGTGAAAATATTATGTGGTATATGTGAAACTTCTTAAGTCATTGTTACCTCAATTAAAAAAAATTATATCTATATATATAGGAGTTCCCATTGTGGCTCAGTGGAAAGAATCCGACTAGCATCCATGAGGACGCAGGTTCGATCCCCAGCCTTGCTCAGTGGGTTAAGGATGCAGCACTGCTGTGAGCTGTGCTGTACATTGCAGACACAGCTCAGATCCCCCGTTACTGTGGCTGCGTTGTAGGCCGGCAGCTATAGCTATGATTTGACCCCTAGGCCTAGGAACATCCATATGCCCTGGGTACGGCCCTAAAAAAGACAAAAGACCAAAAAAAAAAAAAAAAAAGTGTGCTGTTATAGAACTTCAATTTAACCTAAAGCCAACAGCAAATCATTGGTAGATTCTACTTCTGGCAGATAAATTACTATATTCAACTTATAAAATGATCGTTTTTGGTAACAAATGGATTAACAGAGCACTTTAAAAGGACCTGAAGATATCAGACAGGATCTGGTTCCTTTGCACCTCTCCAGCTCCAGTTTGAGTTGCTCACCTCTGCTCTCTATCTGGTTATTATTCAAATTCTATTTTCTGGGCATCCACACCAGTGAAAATGGTCCTTTTGCTTGGAAATTCTTTTCCCTTTGAGGGTCTAACTCCCACTTATCTTTTAGATCTCAACAGGTAGATAGTTTCTCCCGGAAAGCTTGTGTTAATCCTCATAAATCGGAGGTGATGACTCACCACTACGTAACTAAGACTACTTGTACGCCCCTTCTCAAAGCACTTTTTATATAGTCATGTTACTAACTGCCTGTATGATTTTCTAATTACCCTGAATTTTGTTAGGGACAATGGTCATGTCATGCCTAGCTTGATAACCATTATATCCACAATACTTAATGTGGGGCCTGGAACACAGAAGTAGTTCAGGAAAATCTCTGGAATGAGTGTTGAACATAAAATGTGAGGCTAGCAGTAGATCAGGTGACCAATAATAAAGGCTTGAACTAAGTCAAAAGCAGTGAGGATGAAGAGAATAGACAGGAGAGTAATGCAGGAATTGGAGCAAAATGTGGTGAGTTTCTAGATATTAGAGGAAATGAAAGGAGAATGATAGATTAAGCAGTGAAGTAAGAAAATGGTAGGCAGGACCAACACAATCATGTTTCCTCTAAGTCTCTGACCTCTCTCCTACTGCTCTCTCCCTCAAACAGGCCAGACACAATGGCTACTGAATGGTCTCCCCCAAATGCCAGCATATCCCTGCCTTGCAGCATGCAACTGCTATTTTCCCATCCTGGAACAAACTTCCTCCAAATATCCACATGGCTTTTTCCCTCACTTCCTCAGATCTTGGCTCAAAAGGCACCCTTTTAGTGCCTGACTTCCCCAAGAATCCTACTTAGAATTGCAACCCTTATCGTAATCTTGGCTCTCCTCAGTTCTCTTTCCGGTTTTATTTTTCTCCGCAGAATTTATCCATATCAGACACACAACATGTTTTATTTGCTTTATCTCCCACTAGAAATAGTTTCCCTTTGGGGTAAGGATTTGTAATTTGTTTACTTCACTACCAGGGCTTAGAACATCGGAGGCACTCAATGAATATTTAATTAATTGATTGAATGAATGAATGTACAGTGTTGTCCATATGGGCAGAGAGAGGAAAGAGAAAGTATGCAGAAAATGATGATAGGTTTATTTTTAGATATACTCCACAAGGAGATGTCTCTGGGACACCCCAACTGCTGCTCAAGGAAAAGGTGCCATGAAGAATTTTGCACCTAGGGACAATGCAGATGAAAAAGAAAACTTTTAAAGCCTATACAAATTTATTTAAAGAGTAGGCAAAGAACAAAGAGTGAGCAAAGAAATCTGAAAAAGAATAAACCACAGAAGCAGGAAGAATCTCAGAAAAGAAGGGAAAAAATTTCAACAGGTTCAATAGTATCAAATGTAGTAGAAACTGAGACAAAGGAGGAGGAAGATGCATAGGATTTCATAATTAGGTCACTTTAGGCCAGGTAATTTTAGAAGAGCACAAAGTAACACTCACAAGAATAACTACCACCTATTGTGCACCTACTTATATGCTATACAAGATGCTTCATGCTTAAGATTATGTCTCTAATCCTCCCAACTATACTGCCAGGTGGCTATTCTATTATCTAAATTTTATAGAATAAACTTAGGCTCAGAGAGGTTAAGTGGCTCATAGCTGTACAAAAGAATAACGAGTGAAGGAGCTAAGGTTTGTGTCTCAATGAAAATGCACTTAAAAATATTTTGTTCATTTGACACTCTTGATATAAACTCCACATAAATTAATTTTCCAGGTCATTAATTTTGAAGGTATAAAAATATTCCACTTTTAGCACCAATACTCACATATTTTAAAGATCTTCAAAAGAAAAAAATTTTAAATCTCACACTTGACAAATCAAGAATGCTGTTACAAATATCAATTGCTGTATATATGCCTTTGGGAGCTCCTATGTTGTCTAGAGCTTCTGCTTTTATGATGAAAGACACATGTTTTTTTGAGTATCTATCTATCTGAATCTGTATAAGTTTTATATGAGCCAGAACCATGCTAAATGCTATATATATTTCATTTTAGGTGATCCTCACTACAAACTTACGGTTTAAGTTTATTGTAAGAAAAAAGAGGCGTAGAGGGGTTAAATGACTTATCTAATGTCACACAGCCAGCCCTAGGAGAGATTCTAAGTGTCTGAGCCTCCAACGCCAAAGCTCAATTGCTTAATTCTGACTCAGCTATTTTCCAGGCTAATTTTCCCAGGAAGTCCTTAGTCATGCTGTAGATAGTCCAGATTTCCAGATAAACAACTGCAGATAGAAAATATTTACCAAAACATCAAATCTTCAGTATTTGTGAGTGCTCTGTCCTAATAGTTTACTAACTGCATTAATATCCTATTTACTGCCAAAGTAAATTACCACAAATTTATGGCCTAAAACAACACAATTTATTACCTTGTTCTGAAGGTTAGTAATCTTGCATGGGCCTCAGTGGGCTAAAATCAAGGCAGTACTCCTTTCTGGAGGCTCTTAGGAAGAATCAAGTCCTTGCCTTTTCCAATTCCTACAGTCTGCACAGCACATACTCCTTGGCTTGTGGTTCCCTTCCTCCATTCTAAAAGCCTATAAGGGTAGGTTGAATCCTTCCTTTTCAAGCGAAATTTATCTCCCTTTCCCTCCTCCCTTCCTATTCTATTATTACGGACCCTTGTAATTATATTGGAATCACCTGGATAATCCAAGCTATTCGCCCTATTTTATTTTATTTTATTTTATTTTTTTTTTTTTTGTCTTTTTTTTTGTCTTTTGTCTTTTTTTTGTTGTTGTTGTTGTTGTTGCTATTTCTTTGGGCCGATCCCAGGGCATATGGAGATTCCCAGGCTAGGGGTTGAATCGGAGCTGTAGCCACCGGCCTACGCCAGAGCCACAGCAACGCGGGATCCGAGCCGCGTCTGCAACCTACACCACAGCTCACGGCAACGCCGGATCGTTTTTTTTTTTCTTTTGTCTTTTTTTTTGTCTTTTGTCTTTTTTTTGTTGTTGTTGTTGTTATTGTTGCTATTTCTTGACGCCCTATTTTAATGTTTAGCTGATTGGCAATTTTAACCTCATGTGGAATCTTTTTTTTTTTTTTTTTTTTTTTTTGTCTTTTGTTGTTGTTGTTGCTATTTCTTGGGCCGCTCCCGCGGCATATGGAGGTTCCCAGGCTAGGGGTTGAATCGGAGCTGTAGCCACCGGCCTACGCCAGAGCCACAGCAACGCGGGATCCGAGCCGCGTCTGCAACCTACACCACAGCTCACGGCAACGCCGGATCGTTAACCCCTCACGTGGAATCTCAATTCTCTTTTGCCACTTAAGGTAACATTCACAGGTTCTAGATTTTAGGGGCTGGACACCTTTGGAGAGCTATTATCCTGCCTACCACAGTAACCCAGCAAATGCTCAACTATAGCACTATATGATCCTACTATCAAAAAATGGAATGGAGACATATGTTTTCCATTTCTTTTTATTTCTTTTACCAATAGAAAAAGAAGGAAAGAGATACTAGGCTGACTGGGAAATACTAAATTGGATTTCACTATCTGGCAGGAAAATTTAGATTGAACTTAAAAAAATTTATCTTGCAGATCATAAAAATAATCTTCACTTATCCTCAGTCTAGGCAATAATATTTAGCAGCATAATAGTATGGTCCTGAAATGTACTTACTTTCTGTTAAAAGTAAAAGTATCTTTTTGTTAGCCTTCATTTCTTCATTCCTTGCCCTTCGAATTTACAAAGACTTTTACCCTGTCTTGGAATGTGCTTTGGCCTCTAAATATACATATACAATAAAAACCCAAGCTATTTGAATGAAAAATGTTAGTAATTCATCTTAAGTGTTAAGCAAGGACTACACTTTTCACAGGTTTTACTGTATTTTTGAAGAGCTAGTTTTCCCAACTAATTTTTTCAGCAGTAGAAATACCTGAGGGCAAAACATTTTAAGCCATGAGTAGGGAATGCTTTCGTATCTACTTATTATAGCTCAACTTCCTCTCTTTCCCCGTTTCCTACAATTTCCAGGTTGTAACTTAAAACAACCCCCACTTCCATTGCAAGAAGGTGAACAGGAAGAATTGCTAGCCATAAATAATAACTCACAAGTTGCCAAATAAAGGAGCGATGTCTCTAATACAAAGTAAAACTGTAAACTAAATTTATGAGAAAAGCAACAAAAAATAAGGAATTTATCCTATAGTAATATATGGTCAAAAAGATGTGAATGCAATAAGGTTCACTTCATTATTGTTTGAAATAACAAAGCATAGACCAACTCAAATATTTGCTACTAGAAAATGTGCAAATAATGGACTATCCATTATAGAATACCAAACAACTACAACAACAATAATAAGAGGCTGAGATAACTTCAATATGGATTAGTATGGACCAATATCTAAGGTAAATTACCAAGTGAAAAAAAACATACAGAATATGAGTATATAGTAAATTTCTGTATGTACAAAAGGAAACATAGATCTCTACACACATACATGCTTCTCTAGTATATATATATGAAGAATACACAGTAATCACTAATACTAATTAATATTCTGGTTGGGATTAGGGGAAAAATGCACTTAAGGGTAGAAATCTTATTTACGATACTCTTTTTTTATATATGTACTATTTAATTATTTTTTAAAGAACACAGCTTAATATTTGGAACAGTAGAATAAAGAACTCCCAAAATAGCTTCTGCATGAAAGCGATGATAACACTGGCAAAAACTGTCAAATTGTCTCTTTTAAAACTCTGGAAATTAACTAAAGGCTTACAACAATCCAAGAATTGTTTATTTAAGATAAATGGTGGAATTTTGGTAAGAAGAGCAAATCTTATGGCATTTTATTTTTCCTTAATCCCATTCCCCTCTCTGGTTCTGGATTAGCCTTGAAAACCAAGAGCCACACAACTGTGATAGCTACATAAACTAGCAGCCTACCAGCTACATGAGGGATTAGGACAGACAGAGTTTCCCCAAAATGTCCATCTCAAGAGAACTGTCACTATTTGACTTACCTTACCTTGAACTATGAAAATAGTTCCATTTTCAGATTACTTCATTAGACTCTGTGAAAACACTCTACCCTCAGACATCTGAGGGCAAATGTTTAACACTAAAGCTACTGGAGGTGGCTTTGATAGTTATGGATAACAAGAAGCTAATTAAAAAAACTAAAGGGAAAAATGGAGAATGGGAGGCACATGTGGGCAAAAAAAAAGCTCCAAAATATTCTTGAGATCCTAGTGGGTCATGAACATGCACAGGGCTTTGTGCATGACCATGAAAGATTTCAGAAGGTTCTAAGCTCTCAACTCTGGCTGACTCTGAGGCTCTATGCAAGTAGAAAATGAAGGCTAAAGCTAACATGGAGTTGTAAACTGGCATATCCCAAGACATAAACAAAGCCTCCTCAGCAAAGGCTGGAGACTTAGTTCAATCTCTCATCATTAGATGACTACTAAGGTAACAGAACAGAGACTTTAGTGGCCACAAACAACAAATAATACAGACTTTGGAGAAAAATCACTTAAAAAACAAGTAGCAAAAACAATGAGGAGACTGCAACAAAAACAAACCCTAGTGAGGATGGTATCTATTTTCTAGAGTTGATAATTATTCAAAACAATTTTCAATTAACAAATGAGAAATATAAAACAGAAAGTATAGTCCATAGAGAGGAAAAAATAGCAGTCTATAGAAACTGTCTCTAAAGAAGGCCCAAATTTAGACTTACTAGGAAAAGATTTTAAATCACCTATAATAAATAAGTTCAAAGAACTAAAAAATAGTCACATCTAAGAATTAAATAAAAGTAAGCAAGTGATGTCTCCTCAAATACAGAATCACAAAGAGAAAGAAATCACTTT
The DNA here is from genome assembly GCF_054392235.1 of Sus scrofa. Classification (NCBI taxonomy): domain Eukaryota; kingdom Metazoa; phylum Chordata; class Mammalia; order Artiodactyla; family Suidae; genus Sus; species Sus scrofa. The sequence goes on from NC_139397.1 coordinate 17,950,986, forward strand.
TAAAAAAGAATAAAAAAGAAATTCTGAAATTGAAAAGTATAATAACTGAAATGAAAAACTTCACTAGTTTGAACTGTCATTAAGAAAGAATCAGTTAATTTGATGGCAATGAACTGAAGAGAGGTCAACTGAGATTATCCAACATAAGAAGCAAAAAGAATTTTTAAAAAATTAACAGAGCCGCAGACACCTGTAGAACACCATCCAACATTCCAATGTATGCAAAATGGAAGTCTCAGAAGGAGAGGAGAGAAAGGAACATAAAGATTGTCTGAAGAAATAATGACTGAAAAATCCCCAAATACAATAAAAAATAACATTAATATTAATATTCAAGAAGTTCAAAAAACCAATAAACTCAAAGAGACCCACACTCAAATATATCACAGCCAAAATGTGAAAAAACAAAGACAAGAGATAGTCTTTGAAAGAGCAATAGAAAATAGACCCATCAAGTACAAAAGATCCTCAAAAATTAAAGGCTGATTTCTCATCAGAGACCATGGAGGCCAAATCACATCTGGATGACATATCTAAAGTACTGAAAGAAATAATGTCAAAAAAGAATCTTACAGCTGGCAAAACTAACCTTTAAAAAAGAAGACGGAATCAAGGTATATCCAGAAAAAGAAAAACTGAGGGACTATGTCACTAGCAGTTCTGCCCAAGAAATAAAGAAGAGAATTCTTCAGAATAATACTAGACAATCATTATAACCTACAGAGAAAAAAAGAAAAAAAAAGAACACCAGTAAAGGTAATTATAGAGATAAATATAAAATATAGTATATATAGGAGTTCCTGTTGCAGTGCAGCAGAAATGAATCTGACTAGTATCCATGAGGATGCTGGTTTGATCCCTTGCCTTGCTAAGTGGGTTGAGGATACAGTGTTGCCATGAGTTGTATTGTAGCTTGCAGACATGGCTCAGATCTCGCATTGCTGTGGCTATGGCTGTGGCTGTGGCTGTGGCCAGCACCTGTATCTCTGATTCAACTCCTAGACTGGAAACTTCCACATGCCACTATTGTGGCTCTAAAAAGCCAAAAAAAAAAAAAAAGAAAAAAAAAGAAAAGATAATATATATATATATTTTATATTTTTCACTATAATTCTTTTCTTCTCCTATATGATTTAAAACATAGCTGTATAATTTCAAAATTTATTGATGGGCTGATAATGTATAAAAATGTAATTTATATGACAGTAGTAGTATAAGTAAAGAAAAGAATGAAACTTGATGGGAGAAAAGCTTTTGCAATGAAATTAATTAATTAACCTAATTAATAGGATAGCATTAATCTGAACTAGATTATTTTAGGTTAAGGTACTAGTTATGGTCACTAGGGCAACTGTTACGAAAATAACTGAGAGAAGCAACAAAAAAATTACGATGAAAAATAAAACAAAACAAAAGGAATTCTTGTTGTGGCAGAGCAGAAATGAATCCAACTAGGAACCATGAGGTTGTGGGTTTACTCAGTGGGTTAAGGATCTGGTGTTGCCGTGAGCTATGGTATAGTTTGCAGATGTGGCTTGGATCTGGCGTTGCTGTAGCTGTGGTGTAGGCCGGCAGTTGTGACTCCATTTTGACCCCTAGCCTGGGAACCTCCATATGCCATGGGTGTGGCCCTAAAAAGAGAAAAAAAAAAAAAAAGAATTATGACAGCATACTAAAAAAATATCCAACACAAAAAGTGATAATTATGAAGATAGAGATGGGGAAAAACATAAAAAATACAGACGGCAAGCAGCAAAATGGCAGATAAAATTCTCACCTTATCAGTAATTACATTATATATAAAGATGCCAATCAAAAGTGTGAGATTGGCAGAATGGATTAAAAAAAATGGTCTAATTACATACTGTCTACAAAAGAAACTTTAGATTCAAAGACAAAACTAGGTTGAAAATTAAAGAATAAAAAAAAAAAAATGCCATATATACAGTAACCAAAAGAGAGATGGAATGGATACCTTAATATCAGACAAAAGAAACTTTAAGATAAAATTTTTTACTAGAGACAAAGAAGGACATTTAAAAGAGTCAACATATCAGAAGGATATAACTATTATAAACATATATACACCTAACAAAACAGTCCCAAAATATTTGAAGCAAAAACTCATAACTGAAGGGGAAAAAAAATAGAATTTAACAATAAGAGTTGGATTTCATGAATGGATAGAAAAATTAGGCAGACGATCACTGAAGAAATAAAAGATTTAAATAGTACTAAATAGTACTAAAAATAAACTAGAGTGAACAGAGATCTGTAGAACACTTCACACAACAACAGACACCTAGACACCTATGATCAATTAATCTTTGGAGGCTAGAACATAAAATGGGAAGAAGACAGTCTTTTCAGCAAGTATTGCTGGGAAATATGGACAGCTACATGCAAATCAATGAAACTAGAACTCACCATGCACGAAAATAAACTCAAAATGGCTGAAAGACTTAAATATAAGACAAGGCACCATCAAACTCCTGGAAGAGAACATAGGCAAAACATTCTCTGACATCAATATCATGAATATTTTCTCAGGTCAGTCTCCCAAAGCAATAGAAATTAGAGCAAAAATAAACCCATGGGACCTCATCAAACTGACAAGCTTTTGCACAGCAAAGGAAACCAAAACAAAACCAAAAAGACAATTTACAGAATAGGAGAAAATAGTTTCAAATGATGCAACTGACAAGGGCTTAATCTCTAAAATATACAAACAACTTACACAACTCAACAGCAAAAATCCAACAACCCAATGGAAAAATGGGCAAAAGACCTGAATAGACATTTCTCCAAGGAAGATGTACAGATGGCCAACAAGCACATGAAAAAATGCTGAACATCCCTGATCATTAGAGAAATGCAAATCAAAACTACCATGAGATACCACCTCCCACCAGTCAGAATGGCCATCATTAATAAGTTCACAAATAACAAATGCTGGAGGGGTTGTGGAAAAAAGGGAACCCTACTGCACTGTTGGTGGGAATGTAAACTGGTACAACCATTATGGAGAACAGTATGGAGGTACCTTAGAAATCTGTACATAGAACTACCATATGACTCAGCAATCCCACTCTTGGGCATATATCCAGACAAAACTCCCCTTAAAAAAACACATGCACCCACATGTTCACTGCAGCACTATTCACGATAGCCAAGACATGGAAACAATGCAAACATTCATCGACAGATGATTGGATTAGGAAGATGTGGTGTATATATATATGTAATGGAATATTACTCAGCCATAAACAAGAACAAAATAATGCCATTTGCAGCAACATGGATGGAACTAGAGACTCTCATACTGAGTGAAGTACGTCAGAAAGAGAAAAACAAATACCAGATGATATCAGTTATATCTGGACTCTAATATACGGCACAAAGGAACCTTTCCACAGAAAAGAAAATCATGGACTTGGAGAATAGACTTGTGGTTGCCACAGGAGAGGGGTAGAGAGTAGGGTGGATTGGGAGCTTGGGGCTAATGGATGCAAACTATTGCTTTTGAAATGGATTAGCAATGAGATCCTGCTATGTAGCACTGGAAACTATGTCTAGTCATTTATGATGGAGCATGATAACGTGAGAAAATAGAATATATACATGTATGTGTAACTGGGTCACCATGCTGTACAGTAGAAAAAAAACTGTATTGGGGAAATAATTTAAAATAATAAAATTTTAAAAATAAAAATAAAAAATAAATAGTACTAAAAATAAACTAGAGCTAACAGAGATCTACAGAACAGTCCACACAACAACAGTAAATAATCATTCTTCTCAAATTCACAAGGAAATTCATAAGTATGTGGAAATTAAATGACCCATTTCTAAATGAGTCAAATATAATATAAGAAGGGAAATCAGAAAATATTTTAAATGAATAAAGATGAAAACAGAATAACCCAAACCAGCATGATTCAACTAAAGTAATGTTTAGAGGGAAATTTATAGGGGTAAATACCTTTTTTTAAAAAAAAAAAAGTAGAAGAAGAAAAATCTTAAGTCAGATCAGCAATAGAAGAGAAATACCATTACCAACCTCACAGAAACAAAACGGATTGTAAGGGAATACTATAAACAACTGTATGTCAAAACATTAGATAACATAGATAAAAATGGCATTCATTAAAGGATTTTTGGTTCTCGTTTTTACATGTTTGTGCATTTAGGTTCTGCAAAGTATCAAAATAACATACAGTTGACTCACAAAAAGTGGGATATTGTATTCTTTAAATTGTTTTTATTTTATGATGTTGATATATGTGTGTAGTTTATGAAGTAAAATAATATTAAAAGGCTTACAGTGAAAAAGAACATTGTTTTGCCACATCTCTTTCCATTCTCTCTATATCCCCAGAGTCAACTGTCTTCAGCTCTTCTGGCTTTTTCCGCTGGGATTAACCTATATATATAAATTTACATTCTTTCCCACTATGATTTATCTCAAGATATTGAATATAGTTTCCTGTGCTATATAGTAGGACCTTGCTGTTTTTCCATTAAGCTATATATTTACTTTTTTTTTCTTTTTTTGCCATACCCATAGCATATGGAAATTCCCAGGCCAGGGATCGAATCTGAGCCACAGCTATGACATATGTCACAGCTGTGGCAATGCCAGATCATTAATCCACTGTGGCAGGCCAGACATCAAACCCAAGCCTCAGTAATGAACCCAGGTGCCACAGAGACAATGCCTAGAGAGTTCCTTTCTGAGGGTTCTCCTTATAAGAGAACAGTGTGAACTGGTTGTCCTTTTAGTTTGCTAAATAGCAGCCATGCTGACACTTTTCTTTATCCCCTTTGCATGGAACCTCTTGTTTTCAGTTGTCTACATCTTCCTTCTCATACTTTACTTAATCATCTAGATAAGTCACATTCTGCAGTGATTTCCTAGGAATCAGTCCAGGAACAGTACTTTTGGAGGACTGGAGAGAGGCCTCTTTTAGTCTAACAGCACACTGGCTGCCTGGGTATAAAATTCTAAGTAATGAGATTGGTTACCTTATGGTTTTGAAGAATTTTTCTACAGTGTAGTTGTTGAGAGGTCTGATGCCACTGCACTCCTTTAGATGTGAAACATGCCTATTTTTTCCCCTTGGGAAGCTCTTACCATTTTTCTTTATCCTTCATGTGCTGAAATTTTGTGATGATTTTCCATGGTGTGGGTATTTTCCATTTATTATGCTGGATAGTTAGTGGTCTTTTTCAATGTGAAGAAATATCTTCAGAGAGAAGTTTAATAATTTTTTTGGTAATTTCTTTTTCCTTTTACTTTTTCTGTTATTCTTTTATGGAAGTCCAATTTGCAATATGGTGGGATTCCTGGGTTAAGCCTTGAATCTCATGTTTATTCCACCTTTTTTTTTTTTAATCTCTTTGCTTCTTGTTCTATTTTCTAGTTCTCCAAACTTTCTCTTCCAGCCTATTTAAATTTATAATTAAATAAAATTAAATCAATTTATAATATTTTTAATTTCAAAGTTCTGCCTTTACTTATTCAAAATTTAAATAGCATCTTAATGGATTTTGTATTTTCTTTTCCTTTTAGGGGGACGTTGTATTTTCTTATTTAATGGACTCCTCATTTTCTCAACTCTGTTTTTCTCTAACTTGTTTCTTTTCTTTTTGCTTTCGTATTTTAATTGTCTGGCTACCTCTTCATTGTTAGTTTCCTCTGGATCCCATTATACCGTTTATTTAGGTTTAGTATGTTTTTCATGTTGGAGGTTTTCCTGGACAATTACTGGGGTGAAGTGTTGGATATTCACTCATATTAAGAATGAAGCACCAAAAGAAAGTGTGTGGGTAGGACTTTGTCAATTCGTGGGCTTCACTGAGAGTTAATCAGCTTAATCAGATAAAATGTCCTATTTGTAGAATTATCTCCAAATGTTTGACTCTGTGAAAATCTCTTGTTCTGGGGATAGTTAAGAGGTCTCAAATGTAAAATCCTATTTCTTTTCTATCTTTTGCTAAATGTGTTCAAACTATTTTGAGCAGGCTTTCCAAAAACTACAGCAATTTCAAGGATATTGTGCAAAGACATTCACTTCTTCTGAATTCATTAAAATTATTTTATAATTAATTGTAATGATACTTTTAAGTGATTTGTCAATTTACAATGTTTTAGGGAAAAAAATTAAACTAGTTAAGTCATTCCCACAGACTTACACAGCATGTGAGACATGTTTTATTTTTATTTATTTATTTATTTTTTGGTCTTTTTAGGACCACACTTGCGGCATATGGAAGTTCCCAGGCTAGGGGTCTAATCAGAGTTACGGCTACTGGCCTAGGCCACAGCCACAGCAATGTAGGTTCCAAGCCACCTCTGGTTACCTACACCACAGCTCATGGCAATGCTGAATCCTTAACCCACTGAGAAAGGCCAGAGATCAAACCCGCAACCTCGTGGTTCCTAATCAGATTTGTTCCTGCTGTGCCATGAAGGGAACTCCAAGACATGTTTTATACATCCTTCTTACCTTTAAACGCACTGGGAAAAAAGTATTTTGGATGACACAGGATTTTAAAATTTAAGTTTTAGGTAACTCTGATTTAGATAAATATAGAACTGGAAAAGACTTTAAGCTATTATTCTGAATCAACTATCTTATTTTTTTAGAAGAGAAAACAGTATCTGAATTGTTCTTCCAAGGTAAATATTTTTTGAAATTTCAAAACCCGATGTGTTAACAGTTTTTTCCAAAAGAGTTAACCTTGCAGAGTTCAGAAAACTGGGGGAATTTTTAAAAATTTTTTTCTTCTTTTTACGGTTGTACCTATGGCATGTGGATGTTCCCAGGCTAAGAGTTGAATCCGAGCTGCACCTGAAAACCTACATCACAGCCATGCCAGATCCAAGCCACATATGTGAAATACACCACAGCTCTCAGCAGTGCTGGATCCTTTAACCCAGTGAGCAAGGCCAGGGATTGAACCCACATCCTCAGATACTAGTTGGGTTCTTAACCCATGGAGCCACAATGGGAACTACCAAATTTGTGGATTTGAATTAAGTATTCTCTCTCCCTTATATCAGGTCAAATATGTTCAACTTATACCTTAAGCATTCAAATTTTCCTCTGAGGAATTTCTTCTTTGGTGAAGTGGGTTAAGAATCCTACTGCAGTGGCTCAGATTTCTGCAGAGGTATGGGTTCAATCCTTAGGCCATTCCACTGGGTTAATGGATCAGCATTTTTGCAGCTTTGGCATAGGTTGCAACTGCAGCAAAGATTCAATTCCTGACCCAGGAACTTCCATATGCCATGGGTGCAGCCATTAAAAAAAAAAATAAAAATTCTCCTTTGCTTTCCTACTGCCTTAACTTGTTTAAAGCAATACTGTTTTTGATTAGGTTGGTGTAACAGCTTTCTAACCACCCCCTTCATATTGTGGGCACTTCATACTGATCCCTTCATTTTCAAAACTTCAATGAATTTTATTATATTTACAGTTTTACAACCATCATCACCATCTAATTTTAGAACAATTCCATCCCAAACCCCCAATCCATCCCTTCCCCCAAATCTGTCCCTTTTAGTAACTGTAAACTTTTCAATACCTGTGTATTTCTGTTCTGCAAAGAAGTTCATTGTATCCTTTTTAAAGATTCCACATATAAATGATAGCATATATTTGTCTCTCATTGTCTGACTAACTTTACTTTTAGCATGATAATTTCTAGGTCCATCCATGTTGCTGCAAATGACATTTCATTCTTTTTTAAGGCTGAGTAATATTCCATTATCTATATGCATCACATCTTTATCCACTCCTCTGTTGATGAACATTTAGGTTGTGCACATGTTTTGGCTATTGTATATATAGTACTACAATGAACACTGGGGTACATGTATATTTTTCAGTTATGCTTTTTTCTAGATAGATGCCCAGGAGTTAGATTACAGGATCATATGGTAATTCTATTTTTAGTATTCCAAGGAATCTCCATACTGTTTTCCATAGTGGTTGCACTGATTTACATTCCCACCAACAGTGTAAGAGGGTTCCCTTTCCTCCACACCCTCTCTAGTATTTATTGTTTGTAGACTTTTTGATGATGGCCATTCTGGCTGGTGTTAGGTGGTACTTTGCAGTAGTTTTGATTGGCATTTCTCAAATAATTAGTGATGTTGAGACTCTTTTTATGTGTTTTTTGGCCATTTGTATGCCTTCTTTGGAGAAATGTCTGTTTAGATTTTCTGCCCATTTTTTGATGGGGCTGTTTATATATTTTTTCGTTTTTGTTTTTTATACTGAGCTGCAGGATATGTTTATATATTTTGGTGATTAATCCCTTGCCAGTTGCTTCATTTGCAAATATTTTCTCTCATTCTGTGGGTTGTCTTTTGTCTTGTTTATGCTTTCCTTTTTTATGCAAAAACTTTTAATTATGCCCCTTTTGTTTATTTTTGTTTTTTTATTTTATTTTTATTTTTTTATTTCCCCAATACATCATTTTTTTTCTACTGTACAGCATGGTGACCCAGTTACACATGCATGCATACATTATTTTTTCTCACATTATCATGCTCCAACATAAGTGACTAGACATAGTTCCCAGTGCTACATAGAAGGATCTCATTGCCAATCATTTCAAAGGCAATAGTCTGCATCTATTAACCCCAAGCTCCCAATCTATCCCATTGTCATTACTCTAGGTGGATCTGAGAAAATATTGCTGTGGTTTACGTCAGAGAATGTCTGGCCTATGTTTTCCTCTAAGAGTTTTATAGTATCTGGTTTTACATTTAGGTCTTTAATCCATTTTGAATTTAATTTTGTGTATGGTGTTAGAGAGTGTTCTAATTTCATTCTTTTACATGTAGCTGTCCAGTTTTCCCAGTGAAAAGCTGAAAGAATTCCCAATAAAATCAGGAACAAGACAAGGATGTAAGCTCTTGCCACTTCTGTTCAACATAGTTTTGGAAGTCCTAGCCATAGCAATCAGAGAAGAAAAAGGAATCCAAATAAGAAAGGAAGAAGTAAAACAATCAATGTTTGCAGATGACGTGGTATTATACCTAGAAAACCCTAAAGACACTATTAGTTAACTGTTAGAGCTCACCAATGAATTTGGTAAAGTTGCAGGATATAAAATTAATGCACAAAAATTGACTGGATTTTTCTATACTAACAATGAAAAATCAGAAAAAGAAATTAGGGAAACAACTCTACTTACTATGGCATCAAAAAGAATAAAATACCTAGGAATAAACCTACTTAAAGAGATGAAAGACCTGTACTCTGAAAGCTCCTAGATGCTAATGAAAGAAATCAAAGATGACACAAACATATTGAAAGATATACCATGCTCTTGGAATGGAAGAATCAATATTGTCAAAATGATTATATTACCCAAAGAAATCTAGAGATTCAATTCAATCGCTATCAAATTACCAGTGGCATTTTTCACAGAAATAGTACAAAATATTGTAAAATTTCTTTGGTAACACAACAATCCCTTTATGTACAAATTTCCTCATTATGTTTACTTAGGGAACATTCTACTATATTGGTATGTCCTGCCATGTAGCTATATGCTACATTCAGAAAATTTATATGGACATGCCATTTTAAAATTGATTTATTAATAATGAATTAAATAAAATTATTTGATAAACATATATCTTCCTATATTATGATTGAAAAACAAACCTGAACTCTCTGGTTATACTGCTTGGATTTGAATGCGACTGTGGACAAATGTCTTTACTTTTCAAATGCCTCATTTTTCACATTTGTAAAATCAGAATAATAGTAGAAGTATCTCACAGGACTGCCCAAGAATAAAATGTGTAAAAATACATATAAGTCTTAGAACTCATGTGACATTGTGCATGAGGCCTCAGTAGGAAATCTGTAAATATTAGGTTACTACTGCTACTGGTACTACATTTTATTAGTCTTATTTTTGTCTTCCATTTTTACTTGAGATTAAAGTTTCTTTTTAATCATTCTTTTGATTAAAAATTTGCAATTCACAATCTGATATTAATACATAGTTTTATCCATCACACATGGACCTGGAAGGGCAGGGCAAAATGGGAAAGGACGATGCCCTAGGAAGAGGGGAGATAACCACAAAAGAACAAGAAAGGGGTAATGCAGGTCTCTGTGGAGTACAGTAGAATGGCCCTAGTTGAAGGGAGCCCAGAATAAAACAGAAATAATGGTCAAGATATGGGTGGGTTTAAAATTAGGTGCAGAATGGGTTTCACAATAAAAAAGTTAGTATTGCATAACATTATAAAAGTTTCATAAAGATTGCACTTAGCATGGATTATGTATGTATATGAGGTGTGAATGCAAATGCTATATGTTAAGTGAGAAAATCAGGAGGAACAGATCATTTGGTTAAAAAGAGGAGGATTTACAGATCCTGGGCAGAGACTTTAAAGGAAATTAAAAGGAGAAGCAAGTCTCTGACAATTATATACAGATAGACACAATGAAGGAGGAGTTGGAGAAGTTCCCTGGTGGCTCGGTGGGTTTAGGATCCTTTGGTGCTGCTGCTATGTCTCTGGTTACCACTGTGATGTGTATTTGAGCCCTGGCCCAAGAATTCCTGCATGCTGTGGGTGTGTCCAAAAAAAAAAAAAAAAAAAAAAAAGTCAGGGGTCAGATTCAATAAACTGGTGGATAGAACATATTTGGATTAAGGATTTTTTAGACAAAATTTCTGCTTAAAGATAGCTACTGCCTGATTTAGTTACTGCTTTGACTAGCAATTAGATAAAAACCTTACATTTTAGTCAAGTAACTTTGTTGACCTAGGGGCTGCTTCACTGACTTCTGTTTAATAAAGGAGATATTAAGAGAGCTACAGGACAAAGGTTTTCTGGAAGGAGACTCCAAGTCCTTGGTGTTGGTCACAACAAATGCACCCAGAAGGAGACCACTGTCTTATCACACTCCATCTATTTTGTTCATTTGTAAGCTTTGTCAGTATCGAATTTCCTAAAATTTCTCTTAGCCAAAATTCATACTTCTTTTTCTACTTAAAATTTGTCTAGGACCATTTCTTCCCTCCGTCCTTCAAGTTATAAATTCAATCTGAATGTAATGAAATGCAGAATATAGATCGTCTCTGGTTCTTTATTTGAAAACCATATCACAGCTGGAATACGTTTAAGACTATGAGTCTATAGTTCTCTGGAAAAGCTGAAATTTAAAATTAAACAAGTTATTTTCAGTTAAACTGTTGAGAAAGTGGCTGCCTGAGAGTGTGTCCCTGGTGCTTTCATCTCCCAATTTTAGTAGCCTTTCCTAGGATGAGCACCAGGTTGGTGACTGGACAGCTCAGAAAATGTGCAAGGCCATGCGATATGCAGGGATTCTGGAAAGAAGGACCAAGAACCCAATTTTGTGCCATTGTGGGACTGACAGAGACTGGAGGATCTGTGTCTGACAGGCCAGAGAATATCACCAAAAGTCCTAGGTCCCGAAAGATCTTGGCCTTTGTTAAAAGTAAGTGTAGAGTAATGTATGCAGTCCTAGGGGTTGTGGCTGATGTTTGCAGAAGCCCTTCCACGCAGATATAAAGATGGACAGACTTATTCTCTATTCCTAAGGAGAACTTTACCTAAATAATCCTTCATTGCTTTAAGAAATAGTGAATGAGCTTGCCAGTTGGTATATTTAAGATCACAGAGCAGACAGTGTTAGGCCTCTCACCACTCAAAGGTTAAACAGACATTTTTAGGCGAGAAAAATAAAAATGTATACAAGGCATCCCAATAATCAGAGAAAGAAAGAGCAAACAGAACCTTGAGACCTGAGAAGTACCTAGTAGACTGGAATTGCTGGAGGAGAAAGAAAAAAAATTAACAAAATAAAAATACTCAGCTTTAAAATATATTCTGGAATTTGGAAATCTGATTTTTAAATTTAGAAATGGAGAACAAACTAATGATTATCAGTGGGGAGAGGGAAGGGGCACTATAGGGAAGGTAGAGGATGGGGTACCAGCTATTATGTATAAAATCAGGTACAAGGATACAACATGGACAATATAGCCAATACTTTATAATAACTAAAAATTTGATTAAGATGGTAAATCTTAAGTCATGTATATCTTACCACAATAGTTTTGTTGTTGTTGTTGATGTTGTTTTTAAATAGAAGAACTGAAATAAAGTATGTACTTGTTGAGCCTTCCTGGAACAAATATCTCAAAATATAGAACAAATGTACAAAGAGGGAAATCATCAGGAAAAACAAACTTGGAAAGTAACACCAAGAGAACTATCAGGTAAAGACTATAATAATTACAAGAAAAAGAAAAAAAGGGGAAAAAAGACAAATGGAAGTTAGGAATAAAAAAATAACATAATTTCCCTGATTCAAAGAATTAAGTACATGAGTGAAAGGGCTCCCTAAGTTCTAGGTAGATTAATCAAAGTAAGGCATACAACTAGACATATTTTGCTAAAATTCCTATATTATTAGGATTAAGAGAAAATATTACAAATTTCTAGAAAGAAAGAAGGAGTTACTTAGCAAAGAAAAAGAATCAGATTGACATCTTAGTTCTTATCTGTAATACTTGAAACTGGAAGAGAGTAGAATACTAAGGACAGAGAGAAAAAGATTGCCTACAAACAATTCTACGCCCAATCAGGTTTATCATACATCATGCATGTACGAAAAAAAAATTGTGGATATACAATAATGAGAGATAATACCACTCCTATAGCCCATCTGATGAAAATACTCAAGAAAGTACTTGAACCAAACAACATATGAATCACAATGGAAATCTCAAGACAGAAGATGATGAATAGAAAACAGTTCAATATATTGCCTTGTGATACACGTTAAAACTAAATGGATAATGATTGTGTGCGTGGGAATTTGTAAGGCAACTATGAAGTAAGGATCCTTAAAACAGAAGAGACATATGGCAAGGGGAAAATCTAATAAATATAGAACTAAGCGTATTGAACTATGTCAGCAAAATCGAGTTGGAAGAGGGTAAAGGAAAGTAAAAGCACCCTAAGGACTTCACTTGGGAGGGGGAAATGGGATGGGGAATTAAAACATTTTAAAGCCTTCATATAATTGTGGAGAAATATGTGTTAGATAATAAGCATTAAAATAAAAAAACATCATTTCCATATTAACAAGACACAAAAGGAAATAAACTAAAAAATGAAATTAATAGTAATTGAACAAATCAGTAAACATAAAGGAAAGCGAAAAGAACAAATGACAAAATAAAATCATGAATATAAAGTATATATGGAAGAAATCCAATGAAGCACATCAGTTGTCACTCTACAGAGTGATAAGTGGATTCCTCTTAGAGGGTGTTCCAGACAAAGTTAAAACGCAAAACCTGGCTATATGATAATTTAGAAAAAAACATACTTTAAAGAAATTACCAAATATCTTTCTCCTTTTAGTGCTAAGAATTAAAAAATATAAATGTAAATATATATATATCTATGTACCTACCTATCTACCTGCCTGACATTAAGATCAATCGATCTATTTATCTATCTATCTACCCACCTATCTGACATTAAGGTAAAATAAGACTGGGCATGATAAATAGTAAGTAAAATCAAATTTTGTCCAAAGATTGGATGACACATAGCTATTTAGTAGAAAAAAATTTTTTTCATATTCTAGGATACCCTAGAGAAATACTTTCTTTCTTTCTTTTTTTTTTTTTTTTTTTTGCCATTTCTTGGGCTGCTGGCACGGCATATGGAGGTTCCCATGCTAGGGGTTGAATCAGAGCTGTAGCTGCCGGCCTATGCCAGAGCCACAGCAATGCGGGATCCCAGCCGCATCTGCAACCTACACCACGGCTCACGGCAAAGCGGGATCCTTAACCCACTGAGCAAGGCCAGGGATCGAACCAGCAACCTCATGGTTCCTAGAGGGATTCGTTAACGACTGAGCCATGACCGGAACTCTGAGAAATATTTTCTTTAGACATTCATGGCAATTTGGATACCTCCCCTCTCATTACCCTTGCTCAACAAATACATTTTCTTAATTCAATGTGAATTTTGGGACAATTATTTTTCTTTTCAAAATAAGTTAAAAATAGTATGTTTAACTTGCCTTTTTTTTTCTGGAAATATCATGGTTTTACTTAAACATATTATTTTCTATATTTGACAACCAAAATGAAAAGAAAAACAAAGAATAAAACAAAGTAAAGGCAGAAATGTCACAGTAAGGAAAGCTTATCCAAACAAAAATTAAAAACTGAGGATAAACAAGGGCAAATTCATACCTCAATATTTTACTCAGAATAACTTACTTGGAATAGTATAAACTGTAAATAAAAGGTTTATAAGGTAAACTGCAAAAACAAATCGCTTGAAATATGAAACAAGAAACTAAATTTCATTTAATTACTCTACCCTAAACAACATTTAGTTACCCCAAGGAAAACTTACGGAAAGATTTTTCTAAAAATATGGTATGTATGATCCTTTAAAAGATGAAGAAATAAATGAAACTACTCTTGGACCTCAGGAATAGCAGAGGTAAAACTTTTAAATTTCCTTTATATGTGATTGCATAATCCCTCCAAATTATGTATTCTGAGACTGCAAATTTTTTTTTAATTAACATTTTGGTATAGTGCCATCAATATCCCCACTTTCCAATTAAAAAATTGTTGTTAATCATGGACCATCTAATTATTTTTATGTAGCAAGGATAGTACATGAATACATAAGACATGCTACATTACTAAGTCATCCTTCAGATAAGTCTTCACTACTTCATGCATTTTATGTAAATGAACAAATACTTATGTAAAAGTATGCATGTGCCTGTAAAAGAAAGAAGTACATAGTAGCTATAGCCCACAAAACCACATTCCAGTTAAAAAGAAATGACATTAGATTTTAATATTTCAGTGATATCCAAAATATGTTGAAAAATGATGTAAGACTAATTGATGATTTAAAAAATTTACCAGTCTACCTTCACTGAACTAACCTAGATGAGGAGACTGATTACAACTGAAATCTCACTTTCATTCCTGCATAACTTTCTCAAAGATTTGTTTGGGAACTGTCTCGTGCTTAGTCACCCTCCAAATATGATTTTTATGAGCAAAAGCAGTTAGCTATTTTTGTGTTATGCAAGATGGGAAAAGATGTATGAGTATTCTTTTTTGAGCAACATAATTTGATTTTTATGCTTATTCAATACGAAAAAGGCAGCTCATTTTTACATTTTAGAATTGCCATATGGATATACTTCACTGAAGATCCATTCCTAATGAAAGTCTAGAGAACTTTTGTTTACAATAAGAGGTAAAAGCAACAGAGGATAATTTATGCATTGTCTATGTATATTTTACTTTCATTCCAGTTTTTGAACAGACTAATTAGATTTAATCTCTAAAAAAGTAAAAACACGAAGGAGCAGATCCTAAAAAACAACCACAGTATATAAGAAATTCTCTTTTTGTAATCTTCTAATAGTTTTGATTATTTATTGAGAAATTTCAATGTGCCAGGCATTGTGCTCAGTGGATTAACTCATTTGATCCCCATAAGAGATCTACGTGGCAAGCATAATTATTCCCATTTTGCTAGTGAGGAAAGAACGTTGGAGAGGTCACATAAGTGGAATCATAGCTTAAGTCTGACTTCCAACCTCTTGTCTCCAAAATAATATAAGGGTCATTTATCATAAACACTTAACACTGGAGTTCCTATTGTGGTGCAGTGAAAAAACGAATCCTACTAGGAACCATGAGGTTGCGGGTTCGATCCCTGAACTCGCTCGGTGGGTTAAGGATCAGGCGTTGCCATGAGCTGTGGTGTAGGTTGCAGATGCGGCTCGGATCTGGCATTGCTGTGGCTGTGGTGTAGGCCGGCAGCTGTAGCTCTGGTTGGACCCCTAGCCTGGGAACCTCCATATGCCACATAAGCGGCCCTGAAGTGACAAAAGACAAAAGACAAAAAAAAAAACAAACAAACAAAAAAACAAATTTAACACTAAGATGATGATGCACAAAGTAGTCATTAGTAAAGAGTGCCCCAAAAGGAATATATACACAGACACACAGATCCCTCATGCTGAAAAGACATAACAACATCTCAGTCATCTGGAAACATTAGGGAACTAGATGTTAGGAAGACATTTCCAGATAATTAAAACACAGTACTTCTTATTCATCATTTAAAATATTTAAGGAAAATTTTCATGGCAATTAGTTGATAATTGGACCCATAAATACTTCTTAAAAATAGCAATAAATAAGTCCTTCTGAATGACTTATCACATTTTATGACAAAGAATTTCTCATTCATCTCTTACTAGAAACAAATAAGATGTTACAGATGAATGCAGTTTTTAGTGACGCTTCACTTAATAACTGCCTAAACTATTTTGACTCTAATCACTTTTGGCAAGCTTTCTAAAATATTTTAAATATTAGCTGGTCTCCCCAAACTTGTCCCAAAGAATCATTAACCATCATCAAGTGAGTAAATCCTTACTGCTACTCACTCTGGAGCATGCTATTATGAGAAAAAGCTGGGTAGCAAATCAAGTTCTATAACCTGGCAGGGCCATCCTTGGGACATTTTGATTGGGCACTTGAATTTACCACTGTTTTCTTCTTGCACAATGTCTTACTACATATGCCTGTCTCTCCTGATCAAGAGTTGTAAGAACTTCTCTGGTATGGTCATTTAAAAGATCTGTGAGATAAGTTCCTTAAGTTCCCACAGCAAGTTTTGTTTATACCACACAGCTTATATTTTGTTAGACAATCTCAAACAAATGTTTCAAGTTTGATGAATTTTGATGAAAAATTTCTACACACTTATTTCTTGATGTTTGTATGGTAACAAAAGAACTATCCCTGTCATAGTAAGCAATTTATTGAAAATAATTTTGCATGGCTTCATTGACCTAGTACACTTACTGTACAGTTCTACAAAAGATCATACTCTAGAGGTAACCAAAGGGTTCAGGGTCATTGTTATACTGTGTCAGCTTCTGGGAGTACAGTGTTTCTAGTTTACTATGCAAGAAGAGTTGAGTGCTGTCAGAAAAAGCGGAAGACCAAGTTTATTTAATCAACTTACCATCAACATTCTCTCAAAATAGTGTATTAATTTTTTTTTCAAAAAAAGTAAAAATGGTTATAGTGCCTTCTTTTACAAAAAAAAAAAAAAATGCATGGGCTTTGAAACTATTATTTCCCTAAATGTTCAGAGATTTTGCTTTTCAATGCATGGAGCAGACTTTGCTCCATCCTTAACAGCATTATTTCAAAGCCTACATAGGCCAAGCACCAAAATGCCTAAAATGTCACAAAATTACTTAAATCTGAAAACTATATTTGAATCACATACATTTAAAAAGTAGAAAACAAAATTTTTGAAAGTGTCAATTAAGGAGGTAATCCACATTTCAGAAGGCTATTAAATGATGTTTAAGTATTCTATAAATAGAAATTAGTACAGAAAGCAAAAAGAACTTAGTCTCATATTACTTAATAATAAATTGAAATACCAAATTCTGGATTTGCCTATTCAATTATTTAGAAAAATATATTTATGGTATCAGAATCATCTATTTTTATAGTTTACAGCCACAAAAAATCTAAGTGGATAAAGAACTGAGTCTTCCTCCAAGTTTCAATATTTTCATTAATTGTCAAATTCTTAAAACTTACTGCTGACAAAATGTTCCTTTTTCTTAATGATCAGTGACACTTTCAATACAGTGACAATCTTCTTTGTAAAATATATCAGCTGTACTTCCACTGAGCCTATCTTTTAAGACATAAGACTATGGCCTGAGTCACTATTGTGAGTTTCCTTCAGCCATGGCTTGTGTTCTCTTCTTCAAGGCCACTGACAGTTCCTTACTGCTTTTAATTCTCCTGAAATATAAGATCTTGAAAATTAGGATTGGATGGGTAAAGGCATTTTGGAGATCATTATAAAAATGACAAAAACCAACCCAAAATTGATAACCTAAAATAAATAGAGCTAAAGCTTCAATTTTTATGATATCAAAACTTTGTACCAAATCTTCTAGTTGTGCTGATAGGAACATTCAATTGAGATGACAGATTTTGTTTGTTTGTTTCTTAAAGAAACAGGAATTGTGCTGGTGTACTGAATAAGGACAGTGCAAACACTTCATACACACGAAACTCAACTTCAATTAAGGTTTTTCTAAGATGGGGTGGAAGTGAAGCTTTATATATCTGCTGTTGGTAGAACAGTTTTCAGATATTTAAGGAGTGACTCACTTCAATACATATACATTGATGTGCGTATCTGAGTATGTATGCATATGAAAATGTATGCATTATTTTTTGTGTTGATTGTCATTTATAATAACAATCAGCACATAAATGGCTATAAATGAAAATGGACAGCCCATGAAGCAAGAAAGGTAAGACTTAATTTCTGCTCAAACCCTAACCAATGTGTGACTTTGAACAACTGTTTGTCATTAGCCTTCAGGATACCAGGACCATTTTTATCCAAAATACAGGTCTACTATAAAGGTCAATAGTATATGTACTATATTAAATGCATGTAAAGTGAAATATGTAGACATGGTTTTAAAAGGACAGTTTATCAACTACTGTTCTGGTAACTAGTTATTAAATAATAAAATTTGCAAAAATTTTAAACATTATTTTTAATTTAAGGAGTATTTGATATTATCCTTAAACTGTAAATTATATTCTCTCTCTCTCCTTCAGCTAAGTGCATTCTGATATGCCTTTTTGAGTAAGGAATGTGTTGCACATGTGACTATTATCCATCCCGTAGTCATGCTGGATAAGAGATTGTCAACCGGTATTTAAGTATAAACAGCTAGAGGGAAAATATGGTATTATCATTGTTCCTATTATTAAAATAGCCCAGATTAGAGGCCTCCTCTTAAGGCTGTAATTCCTACAGTATATTACTCTGAGAAATAGAAGTACAAAGGATTGCTTTGTTTGTTTCTTCCTTTTGTTATATGTGTGGGGTATGGGAAGGAAGCATGCAGGAAAAAGCATTTACTATACATAGTGAAAGCGTGAACACTCTGGCTATCATATATGGAAGGCAATATTTAGCTATCTAATAACTAAAGTTGTATCTCTTTATCTAAAACCTTTAGCAATTTTTCCTTTGTAAAGTCATCTACTTCTTGGCCTATAATTCTCAGTACCTTGACTGGGTAGAACACATTTTTATTTGAGTTACTGTTTCCTCTTAAGATGACTAAAATCAGAAGAAAGCATGTACTTGTAATACCAACATACTTTTCACTTCCTTCTAAGCCAGTTATATACTAATTTCTCTTTTTACTGTCCTGTTTAGCATTACAAAAATTATTCTCTTAGCCAACCTTTTTAAAATACTTGGAAACATTTTAAAAACAATTCACAGCAAGAGGATGCTTTCAATGTTTATTGACTTATCAAGCAGCAGCTAGCTACACAGTTCCAAATCCTAAGGAAGCCTAATATAAGAGACAGAAAAATGAATAAGGCACCTGTGGTACAATTATGATAAATGTCGAAAGGTATTAGCATAGGGGGCTACTGAGCTATGCTGAAAACATCTTAAAGTTGAACATAGTCTTATAAGATGACAACAAGCACGAGTATTAAATTCTTTGTAGACAAAAAATTCAGGTCAGATATTTCAAATGGATGGAATATCATAAGAATTTATACACTACAAGACATGTTGGTCATAATCACATTTACTTTTTAGAAAGATGACTATGCCTGAAATATGGAAAATGTATTTTAAAAGGCAAAACCAAAAAGTTTATCGCTATTCTATTTTCATAATGTATGTAAATTAGTAATAGGGCTTATAAGCATTTATATAAAATGAAACAAACACAAATATAAAGGAGAGAAGTTTGCTTAAGACATCATCGGTACCAGTAAAAAGCTAAAAGCAAAATAAAAATCAAAACCCATAATGAACAATAACAAGAAAAACCCTGATTTGTTTTAATGGACGGGTTAAAAAATTATGAAAGATTCATACCATGGAATAATATACAGCCAAGAGAAAAAATTAGTAATTGTATTTTTTAGTCTAAGATGCTAGAAATGGAGAAGCATAACCTGAATTCAAAGATGTTAAAATTAGAAAAATGAACCTCTTAGAATTGAGGCAGTATGAGCATATGTATATATATAAATTTTTTATTTGAAAACATCTTAAATTTAAAAAGCATTTCCATATATATATTCCTAATCTCACTTGTATATGAAAGTAAATGTGCTTATATGCATGTTATTTTACATATATTTTAGGTATTTTATTTACATACATATATACTTCTCATATTTAGATAACTATATTTTCTTGATTTATTATAAGTATATGTACTTTTATTTTTTATTCACATGTATATATTATTTCTATTCCAAGATTTTCAGATGGTATTCATTTAATATCAGCCTTTCTGGAAAAAAATCCATTAAATTTAATATACCTCAATTGTAAGATATCTTCTAATTTTAGGAATGTAAAAATGTGAAAAATTTTGCATTTTAAATAGTAGGAATACAGTTATGCTTGTATATTCAAGAAAAATGATTAGAAAGATGCAGGAAAAATTAAAAGTTAATGCTCCAGGAAAGAATACAGTGGGGAGACAGGTACAAATTTTTCACTTTCTACCTTTTAAAACTCTTTGGGTAATTAAAAAGACAAATAACACATTACTCTGGCAATTAAAGTTTCTTTTCTTTTCTTTTTGTTTTTTTAGGGCCACACTTGTGGCACATGGAGGTTCCCAGGTTAGGGGTCGAATCGGAGCTGTAGCCGCCTGCCTGTGCCACAGCCAGGGTAACACCAAATCCAAGCCTCCTCTGCGACCTGCACCACAGTTCACAGTAACATTGGATTCTTAACCCACTGAGCGAGGCCAGAGATGGAACCCACAACCTCATGGTTCCTAGTTAGGTTCGTTTCCACTACACCGAAATTAAAGTTACTTAAAGAAAAAAAAAAAGATCACTAGGAACATTTGTTTTAAATGTCAACATTTAAGTGATTTATCTTTTGTCTTGTTGGACACTTCACAATTTTGAGTTCCTACTTTCCTTAGTGTTCTATCCAGTTTCCTTCACTGGATCCCCTTCTGCCCAATTTTACATTTGTTCCCCCTTTACATTTGTTTGGATCTATCCTGGAACAGATCCACAATTCTTTTTTTCTGAAGATGCAGCATGCGATAAGCATACATTTTTAACTCAGTTTGAATGACTTTTTCTCCCTCGCTATGAGACCTTGAGCAAATTACTTAGATTCTCTGTGCTTTAATTTCCATGTCCATAACATGGGAATAATGGTCATCTACCATATTGGATTCTTATGAGAATTAAATGAGATCATTCATTCAAAGCAAACTATTGCCTATATGCTTGAGTAAAGACTCAGTAAACATGATGATGATGATGTTGGCAGTGGCAGTGGTGGTGGTTTATCCAAAGGTGTTCCCTTAGGATACAGAAGTAAATTCCTTCTCCATCCAGATCCGTGATCTGGTTAGGCTCTCTCAGTATTTACAAAAACACATACTGTTATTCTTTGTTTATTTGCCTTTCAAAAATATATGGATATACACTGAACTGTCAATTATAATCAATTGGTTTCTATCCAGCTTATATGCAATGTCTAGCTGCAAGAAGTGGTACATAGGAAATTACTTCAAGGTGAGATAATTTGTCCATTCTTCTACATATTCTAAGTCTTATGGTTTGATAAAACATAATTCCTATACAAACAGCTCATACAATTCAATATAAACAACAACAATAATAATAAAAAATGCAAAAATGGGCAGAAGACCTAAACAGACATTTCTCCAAAGACATACAGATGGCTAACAGGCACATGAAAGAAGGATGTTCATCATCACTAATTATTAGAGAAATCCAAATCAAAACTACTAACTCACACGAGTCAGAATGACCATTATTAAAAAGTATACAAACATTGGACAGGGTGTAGTGAAAAGGGAGCCCTCTTACATGGTTGGTGGGAATGTAAATTGGAGCAGCCACTATGGAAAACAGTATAAAGGTTCCTTAAAAAACTAAAAATAGAATTGCCATATGATCCAGCAATCCTACTCCTGGGCATACATCCAGACAAAACTATAATTCAAAAATATACATGCACTCCTATGTCCATAGCAGGATGGAAACAATCCAAATGTTCATAAACAGATTAATTGATAAAGAAAACATGGTATATATATATATATAATGGAATATTTCTTAGTCATAAAAAGGAATGAAAGAATGATATTTTCACCAACATGGATGGACCTACAGATTACCATACTATGCAAAGTAAGTCAAAAAGAGAAAGAGAAATAACCATTACTTATACGTGGAATCTAAAATATGACACAAATGAACCCATCTACAAACAGAAACAGATTCACAGATATAGAGAACAGACTTGTGGTTGTCAAGAAGGAGTGAGGGTGGAGGAGGCAAGGAATGGGAATTTGGGATTAGCAGATACAAACTAGTATATATGGGATGGATGAAAAACAAGGTTGTATTGTATAGCACAGGGAGCTATATTCAATATCCTATAATAAACAAAAATGGAAAAGATTATGAAGAAGAATACATATATGTAAAATTTAGTCATTTTGGTGTACAGTGGAAATTAACACAACACTGTACATTTGGTGTACAGTGTAAATCAACTACAATAAAAAATTTTAAAAACCCAATGATATCACTTATATATGGAATCTAAAATACGGCACAAACGAACCTATCTACAAAACAGAACCAGACTCACAGACATAGAGAACACCGCTATGGCTGCCAAGAGAGAGGTAGAGGGGAGGAGGACAGATGGAGAGTTTGGTGTTAGTAGATGCAAACTGTTACTCTTAGAAAGGATAAGCAAAGGTTATATTGTATAGCACAAGGAACTATATCCAATCTCCTGTGAAAAACCACGATGGAAAAGAATTATGTGTGTTTGTGTGTGTGTGTGTATGTATATATAACTGAGTTACTTTGCTGTACAGCAGAAACTGGCAAAACATTGTAAATCAACTGTATTTTAATTAGAAGTTAATCAAAAAACAAAAGCATGATTGCAATATGGCCAAAAACATTTCAGTGGTTTTCAAAGACAAAAATAAAGCAATGCTCCTTACAAAAAAATTCCCAAAAGGCTTAAACTTTGTATATATACAAATGCATATGTATATTATGTATAAGATATATATATATTTTTTTAGCCCTTTGCAGAAACTCCATTTTTGAATTGAAAAGTAAAGAGTGAATAGCCATAAGACATCTATTTATGCACTTGTTATTGAAATTCTGTAGAAGCTATAGCTATGTATCTTTCATCACAATCTCCAAAGATGCTATCACATTCTAGAAATGCTGCCTTTTTTTTTTTTTTTTTTTTTTTTCAGTTTCTCTTGTGGGTAATTACCTTTAAAGAAACCCACTAAGAGAAATGATGTTTATGGAAAATTATTTGTAAGCTATATCTTTTTCAACTCTTTTAAGTAGTATTCTTAAACTTTTACCATCAGAAGGCTATGAACTCAAACTACTTTATCTTACATATATTATAAAAAAAAGTATAAAATAAGAAGGAATGACTTTTTGACCATTGTGATGTATGGAAAAGGACTGAACTTCTATTTTACAAATTGATCATATTAAGTCATAAAAGTTCAGTTCCCCAGCCAAGTTCTGCTGAGGAATCCCTTCAACCAGACTTACCAATCTGCTGAAGAAACCTAAAAGAGACATCAATTCTACTAATGAAGATCTATCTATACAAATAAAAATCACTAGCTATAAAAAGAAAATCAGCAGCTCAAAAAGGAGAGTAAGGTGAACAAGCTGTGCAAATGGTACTCAATGAGGAGAAATAACGCAAGAAACAGGAGAGGTAACTGAAATTTTCTAGTTTTGTTTTCCGTTATATTTGAGGGGTATTGTGGCAATAAACAAGAATATACTACCATGGAAAAGGAGCAATTAACAATAAGACAACGAAAAATGGTTGTACTAATCTAAACACTCCCCCGGTACATGAAATTCAGGTTTTCTCTGTAATTCAGGTGTTACTATTTTTAAACTCAGTTAATCTGCAAAGCAATGAATTAAATCCAGTTATTTTTATTTTTAATTCTTAGATGCTTAGTTTTCAGATGTTTGTTGTTGGCAGAAAGCAAAGGTAAGATTGAGAGTATGCGGAAATTCTTTACTGAGAGAAGTTCTGTGCACAGAAGGAGTCTGGCAGACATTCCTGGCTCCTGACCAGTGAATACCAGTAGTGCTTTCTCAATTGTGGTGATAACTTAAAAAGGACTCTAACATTTCCAATATGTCCCTTGGGGGAATAGAGGAGAGAATGGAGGAGAAGCAGTACTAGCCACACACAAAAGAGGAAAATATTTAAACATAGAAAATAAAACTAAGATCTCTAGATGAAAATACAGGATTAACAAAATCTTGCAGTAGAGATTTCCTTTCTAAGCATGACACTAAGACCAGAAATCATAAAAGACTAACATATCTGACTAAACTAGAATATAGACATGATAAATTGAGAAAAAATATTTTTAATTTATAGTAGGGACTATTGATTTTTTTCTTTTAAAGGCTGCATTTGTGGCACATGGAAGTTCCCAGGCTAGGGGTCGAATCAGAGCTACAGCTGCTGGCCTACACCGCCACCACAGCAACTCGGGATTCAAGTCCCATCAGCAATGTACACCACAGCTCAGGGCAACGCTGGATTCCTGACCCACTGGGGGAGGCCGGGGATCAAACCCGTGTCCTCATGGGTACTAGTCAGATTTGTTTCTGCTGTGCCACTACAGGAACTCCACTAGTAAATATTCTTGATACAAAAATTAATTAATAAAATAAAAGGAAACTGTCCAAAAGAAATGAACAGAAAATTCACTAAAGAAAAAATTTATGTTAACAATAGGGTTATTTTAGCACTTACTATGTGCCAAGTACAACAGGTACAAAGTAATTGCCTTACATGAATTTCATTATTAGGAGAGGATACAGAATTCCTCAACCATTAGATTTCATGTCATTTTAATGGTAAGATCAATTAGCTTGCCAAAGTTAAACAGCATGTCCGTGATGGAGGGTAGTATTCAAGCTCTAATTCCAGAACTCAGAGTTTTATCATTTTATCAATAACAATGATATCAATTTTATCAAATATTTTATCAAACATTGTTATCAATAACAGTTCTACTGCTACAGCTATATTTATTTCATGGAATAAATAAAGCACATGGATGTCTGTAAAAGACAAAAAATATACTTATTATTTGTAACTGAGTAAAAAATAATCTAAATAACTACCAATGAGGAATTTATTTACTAAAATATGATATAACCATACCATATAGTATTCGGGAATTACAGAGTAAGGGAAATCTATGTAGTAATATGGGAAGACTTTAGCAAGACTTTTATAAAAGCCACTTGCAAAACAGACTTGCAACATGAGCTCATGTTATTTTTATTATTTAGAATATTAATAAAAACATCTCTATTTTGGGAAAAAAGAAGGAAAGACTACATTCATCAAATTGTTTCCTATATAAACTCATAGCTTTTATAATATTGGTAAAATGTCTTATGCTCTTTCTCACTTTTAATTTATACCGGAAATTTTTAATGTTATTCCTAATGATAGCAGGAAATAACTAATTTATTCTCACCTTCATAAAATCAACCAACAATGTTATAGATTGCTAAGAGATTATGTAGAGTTCTCAGTATTTAAACCAGCCACTTTCTTTATTGGTTTTCTCTAAAAATTATATTAAGCTATTTCAAGATAGAGTACTTTTTAAAAAAGCAGTTAAGCAATACGTATAAAAATTTTAAAATTTCAACCTCTTTGATCTAGCTATTATATTTTTTATTTAAAAGAAATTGTGACCAAAGATTTTATTTCATCAATGTAATAAGAACACTAGTAAAATAAAAAAATTAAATCAGTAACAGAAGCTATTTGAATAAGTCATGGAACAAATACACAATATTGTACAGCTACTTAAAATAATAGTCTAGAAGAAAATTAAATAATCTGGAAAGATGTCCACAATATATTGTTAATGAAAAAAATTTCAAGTAAAGGGGCATATACCATATGAACTCACCTAAAAAACAGATGTCCCTAAAGAGAACGATCTGGAAGGATAAGCACTGAAATGATTATCTCTGGATGTTGCAGTTACATCTGTTTTCCTAGTTTTTTTTTTTTTTTTTTTTTTTTTTTTTGTCTTTTTGCCATTTCTTTAGCCGCTCCCTCGGCAAATGGAGATTCCCAGGTTAGGGATCAAATCGGAGCTGCAGCCACCAGCCTACACCAGAGCCACGCAATGCGGGATCCGAGCCACATCTGCAACCTACACCGCAGCTCAAGGCAACGCCAGATCCTTAACCCACTGAGCAAGGCCAGGGATCGAACCCGCAACCTCATGGTTCCTAGTCGGATTCGTTAACCACTGAGCCACGACAGGAACCCCACATGTGTTTTTTATTTTCATCTTTTTTAGTTTCTAAAAGAAAAAAATCTTACTCTGTAATAACAAAATTACTAGTTTAAAAATAGAAAAGAATCAAAATTGTATGCTGTATTATATTTACCATACAGTATGTCATGATATTCAGATTATTCACAGAGAAGGAAAAAATGGTCTACAAAAGCAAAGTACATCATTTATTAATGCAGTTTCACCATCTTTTCCTACCCTACCTAGTAGCCTCTTCCAGGCTGAAAATCGGCTTTCACAACACAGTAAGGTGTCTGAGGCTACTCACATTCCATTGCAACAGCATAAGCAGAGAAACGATTCCTTCACGCATGTCATTTTAAGCTCTTCTATCCTCTAACAAAACTGGGCATGTCAACTTTTTAACTAGAGATTAGAGGCTGTTAACAGTAAATGCCAAAAATATCAATAGTACAAGTTCGAGAGCAGTTACTATAAAGCAGAAAGTTTCCCACAAGGAAATATTTCCAAGAGACGAAATACAACGCAACTGCTATTTTCTAAGAGTTAAACTTTATGTGCAAAAGGGAAGCATCAATCATTGAAAGAATTATTATAAGAAGATGCTCTAAGTCATACTACCTCTTTCTCAAACCCCACCTCGCCTGAGGCCTTTGAGATAGAATTTGTGAGATAAAGTCAGCAAGCTTTCTGGCTACAGTTTGGAAGTGAAGAGCTGCCGGTGCCACACAATAGAGGGGTGACTCACGGTATGTTAGAGTAGAAGTAATGTTGATGATTATTATGTACTTTTCTGGTCTAATGAAACTTTTAGATTACCAACAGATGCCTGAGTTTTAAAGCTATTCACAGGATTTCTGAGTCTGATTGAAAGATTTTTTTTTAAAATTTCAAGTTCAGCACCATAATAATAGACCAAATGAGACCGACAAGCCATAAACAGAATTATGATGGGAAATAGATTTAAATACAAATTAGTATAATTGAGCGGAAAAGCAGATAATGACTCAGTGATAAGCATTTTAAAATTATAAATTTGTTAAGAGAAGAAATAGCACTTTCGACTCTATTTTTATTAAGTATTAAGAGACCATGAACTGCAAGGAGGCTCATGTAATAATTCCTTGTGCTTTTTAAAATTTGAAATGTGTGAAAAATTTATAAAGACATTCCTTTTGCACCAAGTAGAAAGTATTTGGTCCAAAGGTTTGTTAAGCCATTTTAGGAAAATAATTCAAGAAAAGATAATATGGTATAAAAAATATACATACTGAGGATATTCCTTGGGGAATAGGATTTCAGTACAGAAAGCAGAGGTTTTCACAAATGCTTATGTGTACACATACATTCACACACACACACATGCGCACGCAATTTCTTATACAGGCTGAAAAAACATTAATTAAAATAAACTGGTAGGAGTTCCCAGCGTGGCGCAGTGGTTAACGAATCCGACTAGGAACCATGAGGTTGCGGGTTCGATCCCTGGCCTTGCTCCGTGGTTTAAGTTTCCGGTGTTGCCGTGAGCTGTGGCATGTGTTGCAGCCGCGGCTCAGATGCTGCGTTGCTGTGGCTCTGGTGTAGGCCAGAGGGTACAGCTCTGATTCGACCCCTAGCCTGGGAACCTCCATATGTCGAGGGAGCGGCCCAAGAAAAGGCAAAAAAAGACTAAATAAATAAATAAATAAATAAAACTGTTAGAGAAATTACTACTAAAGAGATACTGTTGTAGATATAGAATAGCTAAATTTAGATCTGATAATACATATTAAAATTACAAAAAGATATTTCACTTTTCCAACTTCTCTGAAAAATTTCAAACTTAAGTAACTTCCAATCGCAGTAGCCACAGAGAATACCCTCGACCTAGTTTAATAACATATTTTTAACCGCTTGCCACATTTGCCCTTCCCTGTTTATGGGTATCTGCTTGTATGTGTGCATATCTGTATACATACATACACTGCTTTTGCTGAACCATTTGAGAGTTACTTGTAAAAGTCCATGGCACTTGATCCATATGTACTTCAGTATGTATCACCAAACAGTGACACTCTACATAACTGCGATGATATAATTATCATGTTCAGGAAACTTTACACTGATACTGCATATAATTTACAATCTGTATTTCTTTTGCCATTTGTCTCCAAGGCACTCTAACCTTCTGTTGGTTTTGCTGTTTTATTGTTTTCTTTTTAAAATTAGGATCCAAACAATCATCATTCTCTTTTCAGTTAGAGAAATTCCCTACTTTTGTTTAGTTTTTCCACATCACTGACATTTTGGAAGAGTCTAGGTCAGTTGCTTTTCAGACTCTTCCTCTCATTTCAAATTTGTCTGAGGATTCTACTTAGGTTACACATTATTGTCAGGAATATAACAAAAGAGGCACCTTTTCCTCTTCTGAAGTACAACATATTAGGAGGCACGTGATGCGACACTGTCCTTTACTGGTGTTGTGAAATTTAATCATATAGTTAAGATGGTAGCTGCCAGATTTCTCCATTTTGTAAGTATCTTTCTTATTAATAAGTTATCTGTGAATTGATCCATATAATTTTATTTTTATTAAAGAAGATAATTATATTTCTATTTTTATTTTTTTACCCAACAATTTTAGCATCAACTGGTGACTATTGCCTGAATTGATTTATTGTAAATAAAAGTAATTTTCCATTCCTCATATACTTTCTACATTTATTAGCAGGCATTCTTCTATAAAAAAGCACTTTCCCATCATCTGTTTTCTAATTTATGTATCGATGTGACTTATGGATTACTGTTTTTAAATCAGTGTGTTATAACCCATTTTTATCATTATTTATTTGATTGGGGACATGAGTGTCCCAAATATGTCCAGATGGAGCCCCTTTAAAGTTGGCTTCTGTGAACTTTGGACATGTTTTTTTCAGTTTTTTAGTTTGTCTTAAAATACATTCTAAAAATAATGACATTTCAAAACAGAAGTCCATATTATATCCATTAGAACTCTACTAAAAGTATTCCTTCCAAATTAGGGGTCAAATAAGGATATTAATTATTACCAATATTATTTTAAATGTTTTTGAATATTTTTATACATAAAAACAGAAAAAGAAACATAATAGATTAATAAAACACATAGAGAGATAAAATATTATTTGAATAAAATGATTATATGCTATGAAATCTAAAACAACCAGTGCAGAAATTATAGAACCAATGAGTTTAATAAATTTTCCAGATATAAGTACACTAAAGTAATATCACCAAGTTATAACTAGGTAGAAAATAGAAAGGAAAAAGAGAGTTCATTCTAAATAACAAGGAAAAACTGCATTATTTAGAATGTAACTTAATAAAAGCTGCATTTAATCTCTATGAAGACAAACATTAAATTTAATTAGTAGATTTGACTTAAATAAATGGAGACATATTCTTGAATGGGTGGTCATATCATAAAATGAGGTTTTTAAAATACAGTGGATTAAACCTGTGTTTATCTCTACTCCTTTCTGAAACACCATTTAAATGACAGTATATTTATATATTTTTTAAATCGTACTACACAAGCAAAAATGAAAAAGGAGACAAAAACAGATGATGATATCAAAACACTTTTGGAAACTGAAAGCTGGATTGATTAAAGTTAAGCCAAGGAGTGAGAAGATAAGGGAGAAAGAAAAGGAGGTAGGCAGGAAGAAAGGGAGAAAGAGGGGAAAGAGAGAGAGGCAGTTCTATTTTAGAACCTCAGAAAAGCTTAGGAATTGTATTTCTGGATAGAAGGGTGGAATAGGGTAGGGCTTTAAATGGAAAGATTTGTTCACAATTTTTTAAAAGAAGATGCCAAACTGATCTTCCTTACTCAGTAGCCAGGTGACTACTCAAGTAGCTGACTGGAATTTTATTCTGTAGAGGGTTGAACCAGAGAGGACTTAGATAATGAGTCAACAAAAAGAGTTGAAAGTGGAATAAATTGCCTTGTTTAACAACTGGGATTAAGTAAATGTTTATTATACCACTCCCTTCCCTCCCTTTCTACTGACTGCCTCCCAGAAGCTGGCATCCAGGCTTTTCTTCCAGAGCCAAGACACCGGAAAATTCCTCTCCCTATAATCTGAATTGCCTAGGAGTAAACACCTGGAGATACTGACTTTTGGTGATCTTCCAACAAAGAGGACAGTTCATTGCTCAATCAAATCTCAGTGAAGCTACCCAATCAACAAGCTCTGCTCATAACAGACAGGAATTCAAACCACAGAAACAGAAAATGGTGAACTTGGAGAAAATCATTCAATTCAGGAAACAGAAGAAACTTCAAAAATTTATTTAAAAACCTCACGGAAATAAGAAACTACATTGTATCCCAGAAACAAGAATTAGAAACTAAAGAAAAGAAATTTTCAGAGAACAAGAAAGATCAGCAATGGTAAGAAACAAAAACAAAAACATAGTGATAAAAGGATTCAAAGATAAAGCTAAAAACTCTTCTCTAAGGTAGAAATAAAATGATAGAGAAATGAACAATAGAAAACAAAAGATATGACCATCAGGGTCTAAGAGGTCCAACATCCAAATAAAACTTCTGCAACAACAACAACAACAAAATTGTCAACAACAGCAAAATTAGAAGACAGGAAACTACCAAAGAAATAAAACATGAAAAACTTCCAAACCCAGGTCAAAGGATGAAAATCGAACAAACAACAAGGTAAATTATTAAGAAAGTATAAAAACACTAAGGAAAAAAAGATGCTAAAAACATTCCAGACACTGGACAGGGAGAACTCCTACACCTAAGATGAGACTCTGAAAGTGACTGTTCTTTTTAATGATAATACTGGAAACTAAAAGATAATGGTCATAAAAATCCTGAAATAGATATGGGATTCAGAAAACTGAATTAAAACTAGTATTCATCGCTGTTATTATTTCCTGTTAACAATTATGGAACACAATTATAGAAACACTAACAGAAAAAGCTCAGAGTCAGAAATACAATCAGACAAACCCAGATTGAATTCTAGTTCAATCTCTCACTAGCTTTGTAATCAATGGGTTACTTACTTTCTTTACACTTGTTTCATCTTTAATAAGAACATATTAATGCATAATTCATACAGTTATTCAAAGAATGACATAGAATTTTTATGAAACACCAAAAAGGTGTTTCATAAATTATACCTGCTACCATTAATTTCAGAATTATCATTTGCATTATTTAATTGGTGTGCTAGCTATATAGATAAACGCTTAAAAAGTAGATATTTAAATGATTATAAAAATTAAATTTTAGTAATTAAATAGAATATAATGTGGTCATCAAATCGATCATTGCCAAGCCATGTAGAAATGAGGAAAAGAAATGCCAAAGAAAATAGCAGATTATAAAATATATGTAGAGGATAATTTTAACTACATAAAAACACATGTACATAAACATCAGAATTGAAAAGTCAATTTAGGAGTTCCCATCGTAGCGCAGCAGAAATGGATCTGACTAGGAACCATGAGGTTGCGGGTTCAATCTCTGGCCTCACTCAGTGGGTTAAGGTCTGGCGTTGCCATGAGCTGTGGTGTAGGTTGCAGATGTGGCTGGGATCTGGCGTTGCTGTGGCTCTGGCATTGGCTGGAGGCTACAGCTCCGATTGGACCCGTAGCCTGGGAACCTCCATATGCTGCCTGTGCATCCCCCCAAAAAAAGATCAAAAAGAAAAAAAAAAAAAAGTCAATATAAAAAGTACAAATAGTTGTATGAGAGTACTGGCATTTTAAATTACGATTTTTATTTAAGAATTTATTTAATGGAATGTTACCTATTCTTAATAATGTTTGGATCACTGTAGAAAATACAAATAAGTAAAAGTAAAATCCGTTAAAAATCATTTCAAACCTCATTTCTAAGAGCTATTACTTTTAACCTTTTAAGATTGATTGTGGTTATACACACCATTCTTTAAAAATTAGATTATTTGTATTTTTATCTTGCAGCAATCTCTTTCCCCTCAACAATTTCCCCTCAACAAACTGTCACAAACTTCTTTCAGTAGCATGAATACTTCAAAGAAATCTTTTTAAATTGCCATTTAGCATTTTATTATATGGATATTTCACACTGAACTATGAGGCAAATGTTTGTTTTCAGTATTTTAATTTTATATAAAGTTGATGTAAAGATCACTCTTATG
Source organism: Sus scrofa (assembly GCF_054392235.1). Classification (NCBI taxonomy): domain Eukaryota; kingdom Metazoa; phylum Chordata; class Mammalia; order Artiodactyla; family Suidae; genus Sus; species Sus scrofa. Next base: position 17,983,708 of record NC_139397.1, read on the forward strand.
GCTAAACTGCTATGCACATCTTTAATTGTTTTTTCATAAATTCTTACAAGTGAAATTTGTGTCATAAAAATAATTTTTTTAACATCTTGGATATACACTGCCAAATTGCTCTGCGTAGAGTTGAAGCAAATAACGTCCTTGCCAATAAGACATATGAAGGTATCTGGATTTTTGAGTGGTTGTTAATTTGGGGATTCAAATTCTGTCTCCTTCCTTTTTCCTTCATTTTCTTCCCTACCTTTCTTATCTGATAAGAAAAACAGTACTGCAGAGTTAATTCCATGTATTTCTTGGATCACTAATGATTTTATTTATTTATTATTTTTTTTTTTTGCCTTTTTTTTTTTTTTTTTTTTTTTTTGCTGTTGTTGTTGTTGCTATTTCTTGGGCCGCTCCCGCGGCATATGGAGGTTCCCAGGCTAGGGGACTAATTGGAGCTGTAGCCACCGGTCTACGCCAGAGCCACAGCAACGCAGGATCCGAGCCGCGTCTGCAACCTACACCACAGCTCACGGCAACGCCGGATCGTTAACCCACTGAGCAAGGGCAGGGATCGAACCCGCAACCTCATGGTTCCTAGTCGGATTTGTTAACCACTGCGCCACGACGGGAACTCCAACTAATGATTTTAAACATTTGATATATTTGTGTCTGTATATATCCTTGTCCAATTTTCTTGAAGTACCATGATGAGAGTCAATTTGTGATTTCAGTCTTGGCTTTGCTATTTATAAGCTATACAATGGACTTCTCTTTACTATATATAACACGAGTACCACTTGAAAACAACTATAACAGGAGTTCCCGTCATGGCACAATGAAACAAATAGGACTAGAAACCATGAAGTTGCAGGTTTGATCCCTGGCCTCGCTCAGTGGGTTAAAGATCGGGCATTGCCACGAGCTGTGGTGTAAGTCATAGATATGGTGTGGATCTGATTGGTCCCTATCCTGGGACCCTCCATATGTCATGCGTGCGGCCCTAAAAATAAAATACAATAAAATACAATAAAATACAATAAAATAAAATAATAAATATTACAAAATTCTAAAATGCTCCCATTAGGTAAGGAATTCTGGGGACAAGACTAAGTAGACTAGTAGTTGGAGTAGCAAGGTAGGCACTTAAGTTGTCTTTTACCCTAAGAATATTTGGTGAATTGGTTGAACTTGAATATTAATTTTTAAACGGTAACTTCAATATAGTTGAAGTGATAATTAGAGAAATCTCATAGAGAAATAAATAAATTATGTCAAACGTAGTCCTGAGAGGTAAAGAGGCATAGAAAATATTGTGAAATGATCTCCTATACGTCTGAATTAGAGCACTAACAGAGAGAGAAAGAGGTAGAGGCTACACTGAAAGAGTAAATACCAGAAAAAGTAAAGATATCAAAAGTAAACAGAAAAACAGATTAATTACATTCAAAGGACTGACAGACCAATTATTAAACTTTTGAAGAAATAGCAGAATCCACAAGACAGTAAAATGATATATTGTATTGGCTAAAAAGAAATTAACCTAGTAAACTAGAATTCTATAACCAACAAATTCTTCTAACTATGAGAGTGCAACACAATCATTTAAAATAAAGACCGAGAGGGTTTATCACTCTAATACCCTCAGTGAATATAATTTTAATCAAAAGGAAAATAATACCAGATGGAAACTTTGAAATGCATAGGGCATGATGAGAGGGAGCAAAGTGGTAAATATAAAACAATATCATTATAAAACATATTTATTTCATACTGACTTAAAAACATATACATTGGGAAAAGGTAAGCAGAGTTAAAATATTCTATTCTAAGACCTTTTTTGTTTGGGTAGAGAGTAAAATTATGTAAATAATATAAAAGTATACATAACATTTCTAGGGTAAGCAAGTAAAAATAGAGTATGACATCCAGTCTCATAGGGAAAAAATGAATGAGAAAAAATAATGAGGAATATAAAAAGAAATCAATGAATAAAAGAAAAAGAAAGAAATAATAGGAAAATAAAATGGTAGAAATAAACCCAAATATAATCAGTAACTATGATAAATGTAAATGGGCTGTATATTCCAATTAAAAGATAAAAATTATCAGACTACATTAAAAATTTTTAACTATTGTTCTCTTTTAAAAAGATACATACATAACAGAAAGCAGAAAAAGATATCAATGCAAACATTATTGAATAAAAAAATCAGAAAAAAAGCATTATTGGAAATAAAGAGGATCATTGCTAAATGATAAAAAGTTTACATCTTCAAGAAAACATAAGAGTTCCTGTCTTGGTGCAGTGGAAATCAATCTGACTAGGAACCATGAGGTTGCGGGTTCGATCCCTGGCCTCGCTCAGTGGGTTAAGGATCCAGCATTGCCGTGAGCTGAGGTGTAGTTCTCAGACACAGCTCTGATCTGGCGTTGCTGTGGCTGTGGGATTGGCTGGCAGCTCCAATTAGACCCCTAGCCTGGGAACCTCCATATGCTGTGGGTGTGGCCAAAAACAAACACACACACACACACACACAAAACCCCAGACAAAAGACAAAGAAAAAAAAGAAAATATAACAACAAACATACACAACTAACAGCCTCAAAATACATAAAGCAAAACATAACAAGGAAAACTAAATAAATAATGCAACATGGGAGCTTTATACTGTAGCTTAGTAACTGAAAGGTCAAGAAGACAATGTCATAAGAACATAAAAGATTTGAACAATTACTCTAATCTAATGAATATATACATAAAATGGCACTGAGAGTTGTAAAATACACACTATTTTCAAGTACGTTTCCAAAACAGAACATTTCACAAACTAATCACACACTTAGGTCACAAAAGTAAAGCTCAGCAACTAAAATAATTGATATTATACAAACCACATTTTTTAACGAGATTAATTTATGTATGAATTTATTTATGAAGTAATCTATAAATTTATTTATGAATTTAATAAGAAAAAGATAACTAGAAATAATCAAATTGTTTTGAAAATAAGCATACTTCTAAAAAACTCGAAATGGAAATTGAACTAAATATTCAGAACTTAATAACAACCAATATCTAACATGAAAATTTGTGGTATACACCAAAGTCAATAATTGAAGAGAATTTTATAACCTTAAATGCCTACTATGGTCAAGAATGAAAATTAGTGATTTAAAAATCCAATAAAATAGTTTTTATAAGAGAAATAAAATAAACAAACAAAAATCCAGGAGTCAAAAGAAAGCAGAGAACAAGAAATAATTAAAATAAGAAAAGAAAGTAATGAAATAGAAAATAAAGATAAAATAGAGGTGACAGGAGGGCTAAAAGTTGACTCTCTGAAAAGCATAATAAAACTTCAAACCTCTGGAGAGATTTAGCAAAAAGCTGTAATGAAGGAAGGAAGGAAGGAAAAAGAGGAGGGAGAGAGGAAGAGGAGGAAGGCAAACAAAAAGAAATAAGCTAACATGGGAAACTACATAACCACAGATACTACAGACATTAAAATAATAGGAGTGTATTAAAAGAGCTCCAATCCAATAAATTTGAAGACAGATGAAATGAACACATTTCTAGAAAAAATACAGCTTACACCGATTCAAGATTAAATAGAAAAATCTGAACAATACTATTAAAGAAATTGAATCGAAGTAAAAACTTTCTCGCAAATAAAATTCCAGGTCTAGCTACACATTCCAAGGTGTTATTTAACCTCTATGATTCTTAGTTAACCTGTTTATAATATCTCATTTTATTATCTTATAAGTATTACACTTTCTCACAGCAATTTAATTTGAGGATTATATAAAAAAAGTACAAAGGTAATCTGTGAATTTTCAAGTGATACAAAACTATAAATACTGTTCCCCCAATTTTAGATTAAAATAAGAAGCCCATAACTTTAAAAACAGACACATTCCAAAAAAATCAATCACAAAGACAAATTTTCTCCATAAGGCAAATCTTATCTTGCTATAGCATCCACTAAATAACTAATGACACGTTCTTTGGGAGGAAAATTGGCCACAAAATTATATAACTGCAGATTAAGAATGCTGAAAAATTTAACTTTTTTTTCTTTTTTTAATGGCTTCACCCATGGCATATGGAAGTTCCTAGACCAGGATTGAATCCTAGGCACAGCTATGCCAATGCCAGATCCTTTAATGCACTGTGCCGGGCTAGGGATCGAACTCATATCTCCTCAGTGTCCTAAGCCGCGCTCGGATTCTTAACCCACTGTGCCACACCAGTAACTCCAGACTAACTTTTTAAAAAGTCAATATTGTGTGTTAAAGACTTACTGGCAAAGTTATAAAATTTAATTTAAATAGTAACTATTTTTTGTTTAGTGCAATAGGTTAAAGATCTAAAGAATGAAAATAATATTGCAGAATGGGATGAAGAAGCATAATAACAAGACAATGTTTCATGAGTAATGAGTTGATGCTTTTTACCTGTGAATCCTAATGTGCAACTCATAAAATACTGGTAAATATATTCATATTCACTTTTTCATGTATGCCTTTATTCAATAAAGATGTTAGTGCCTACCAAGTATGAGGCACAAGATTAGCTGTTGAGGAAACAAAGATGAAAAACAGTGAAGCTCACAACAATTTTACAGGCCTTTGAGGAAGTAAGAGTTAAATAAAGAGAAGTACCTGAGTATGTACAGGATACTACAGATGTTCGCAGAAGAGGTACACCTAATGCAAAATGAAAAGATCACAGAATGTCCCTAGAAAGGATGACTTCAAACCTTTACATCAGAGAAGAAATTAGAGTTAGCCAGGAGGAATAGAAGAGATGAATGGCTATTCCAAGAGGAAGAAACTCAGTCCACTGCTGCCATAGCTCCTCTTACTCCCTCTTACAACCTCACCAGGCAAACACATGTTATAATACATTCGTAAAGCGTGGTGTCTATCATAAAAAATATTTCATAAAGAGTAGGATTTTAAGTTTACCACTGAATAAAGCTAAAAATAAGATTTAATAATGAGTTATATAATGCATTTGAATTATTTCCCTAACTCTGGCAAGATACCTTAACTTTATTTTGAAATCGAACAGTAGAGAGCCATGTTTGACTAAAACACTATGAAAATTTTTTAAATTTTTTTATTTTTTTGTCTTTTTGCTATTTCTTGGGCCGCTCCCGCGGCATATGGAGATTCCCAGGCTAGGGGTCGAATCAGAGCTGTAGCCACCGGCCTACGCTAGAGCCATAGCAACGCGGGATCCAAGCCAAGTCTGCAACCTACACTACAGCTCACGACAACGCCAGATCCTTAACCCACTAAGCAAGGCCAGGGATCGAACCTGCAACCTCGTGGTTCTTAGTCGGATTTGTTAACCACTGCAACATGACGGGAACTCCTAAAATACCATGAAATTAAAAAAAATCTTATTTCAGTTTTCCATGTACTGGCATATCTAGAAATTATAAGAAGGGATGGTGGGATGGGAAAGTTGGGCATACCTCTGGTCCACAACAAATAAAGGGTACTTCACTGGATTCTGAAGCTAACTTTTAACGTTTTAACTATACCATGTACTAACATGCCATCTTAGCATGTAGCACATATCAGAGCATCACTAGGTTGTGTGGTTTCCTGAAAAGGTTTCCTGAACTAAGGCCACTACCCTGGCTCTTCTTCTTCCAGGAGTGTTGGCTTTGGAGATTGTTTCTGATACCACCTACTTCTATCTTGACTTTTCTATGAGTCCAGGAATACTTATCCATGAGCCACAAAATGAAATATTAAAATATTTTCAAGGCCATAATGTTTTCAGTTACATAAATTCTGATCTCTGTAAGAAATGCAACCCTACCATTAGGGATATCTGTTACTCTAAACAGGAAAAAAGACACTGACGGAAAGCAAAATAATGGAAAGATCAAGCAGTTAAGTAGGAAAACAGCTGAGGCTGACCTTGGCTTTGGTACAATAAAGAAAAAATAATACAAGTGGATAACATATATTTTATTTTCTTCATGTTGCTTACATGGATACATGAGGAATTTATTCTAAGGCAAAAGTATGATTTCTCACAGAATGTTGTATTTTCTTACGCGAGCTTATTTATGTTCTCATTAAAATTTTCCATCTATCTTCTTTTGGTGAGTAGGAATGTTCTGGTCTTGTACAACATAATAAATTATGCTTTTCACAGTTTCTTTTGTATACTTTTTTTGGTCATAACAAAGGCATTTTTTTTTTTTTTTTTTTGATTTGCCAGTGAACAGACTGTGAGCTTCTAGTTGGGCCAATGTTCTGCTCCCCTTAGACTTTTGCTTTGTAAATGCCTTCTACAAACAAGCTGGGTTTATATATTCAGCTAGCTGAATAGAACAAGCAATTCTGATCCTTCACATAAATGTTAAATCAAAATAATATTCAGCTGAGAAGTATTACAGAGAAACTACAGGTACTGATGCTGAACTGCAAGAATTTAGCATTCTGAGTTAGACAACTGTGACCTAGAATCTTACTGTCACCACTGTGTCACAGCTGTGTAACAGATAAGCTACTTCATTTCTTCTAGCCTTTTGCTTTCTTCTCTGTGAAATAGAGAAAATATCACATACTCTTCTGAGGAGTAACTGAGGTAACAAATGCACAGCACGTGGCAAAAATATGGACATTACCATTTTCAACACTGCTTTTTAATCAAAGTAGACTAGGAGGTCTTTTTTAGATTAGTAACTATGAGATTAGCCTAATATCCAATGAAAACAACATCCAGTTTGACCTTGTTCCTACATTTTGAGGCAGAAGAAAGTGGAATAAGGTGGATTAGAATAGTAAACTTGAAATCAATAATAGACAAATGAGTTTTTAAAATTTTTTCCTTCTAATTTAATTCAGGCCTATCTAGATCAGTTTAAATCAGAGGACTCTGTGGATGGTTAAAATAGGCAAGTGAAACAAGAAAAGGCTTGATTTGTGTTTATGACTATGATATATATATATATATATTTAAAGACTGTTCAACATATTTGTGTATGTATATACATGCACCAGTGAGTATACACACATTCTCACACAAACACACGTGTAAGACAAATCTTGCACATATATGGGAAAATCAGGGCCAAACAAAGAAAAACAAAGATATGTAAGAGTTGTACTTTTAACTTTAACATCTATTTTTTTTGCAAAGAACATACTTTTTAAAAAGTTTAGTATTCAGTTTACATTATAGCTGAGGCTAGTAGGCAGTGCAGCGAAATTAAATGAGGTTTTAAAAAAAACAAAAACCAACCAACCAAAAACAAACAAAAAAAATCACCCAAAACTCCCTAACTAGCTAGCAGGCTTATAAAGATGGTAAAACAGTACTGAAGTTGCTTTACTTAAAATTATTTTAGGTTCTGAAAGCAAGTAGTACATTTAATTCCAATTCTTTATATGTTTAAAGTGACAACACTCAAGCAGCAGTTACAGTTTTATCACTGTTTTAATTTAAAAACTTTGTTGGTTTTGCTTTGTACCACTTCTAGACTTCTTTTATGCTTTTGCCCTTATCAAACAGGATGAGGCTACCAACACTTACAAAATACCTCAAAAGTAATGTCAAAGATATCATGGACGAATAACCAATAAGTAAGCTATAAAGAACAATTAGTGACGGTGCAGTGGAACACAGCTTTGTCCTTATTTGTGAGCATTCTTAAATGAGGAATGTGCAAGAACTGTACCCTTCAAAGATGCTAATCATCAGTCAATCCTTTTCCACATTCTCTTTTTACAACGTGACTAACATTCCTCCCACTGAGAGGAAGGTGTTTTGTTCCCTTCCCTTGAACATGGACAACGGTCTATGACTGGTCCAACAAACAGAGTATGGGAAAGATGATTTTATGTGATTTCTAAGGTTAGCTCTTAAAAAGTATAAAACTTCTACCCAGTTTTATTCTTCGTGAGACACTTGCTTTTGGGTCCTGGACACCATGCTATGAGGAAACTCAAAGTGGCCTATGAGGGGAGAAGAATTTAATTCCCTGGCCAATATCCAGAATTAACTGCTAAAAAGGTGAATGAATAATGATGCAGATAATTTTAGTCCTCAGCACCTTTCAGTCCTCAAGTTGAGACACCAAACATCATGGAACTGAGACAAACCACCTCCACTATGCCCTGTCTGAAATTCTGACTCAGAATGTGATAGTATAATAAATGGATGTAGTATCCTATCAATTTGGGGTAATTTGTTATGCAGCATTAGATAACTAGACAAGGTACTTCATGCAAGTTTGAAACTGGCTTTTGAGGGCTATGTGTAGAGGTTTGTACTTACGTGAAAATCTGAGTATACCTCTGATGAGAGATGGAGAAGACAAGGGAAGGTTAACATCTAATCTCATTTTTCCAGTCAATATATGGCTCTTGCTTTCTCTCGCTCTAGGGACATTCTATTCTATTCTCTCAGCCTGAACATAATTCCTCCCCAGTGATCACCCTCAGATCTTCACTTGGCAAATTCCTACTCTTCTCAAAGTTCTTAGTCTCACATGAAATGCCACATTCTCCCAGAAGACTCATCTCACTGCTAAGGAATAGGTTTAGGGGTCCTTTCTACTTTAGTGATTTTATCACTAAGGATTATAGTGAATATATCACACTATATTCCAGTTGTTTATTTCTTCATCCTACTAGTTTATAAGCTCATTGAGGGTATGAACTTTCTTATTTACTACTGCATACCCAGCATCAAATAGTGATGAATGATCAATACATACCAGTTAGATGAATGACTATATGATTGAATGAATGCTCTTTTCCACCCCTATCCTGCTGTAAAGCACATGGACTGAAAAGGAAGACTGGAAAACTGGAGAAAATGGATATTCAGAAATCGCAGTGGGCAACATCCCAATAGAAAAATGCGCAAGGGACCTGAACAGACATTTCTCCAAAGAAGATATACAGATGGCCAACAAGCACATGAAAAAATGCTCAGCATCACTAGTTATTAGAGAAATCCAAATCAAAACTACTATGAGGTACCACCTCACATCTGTCAGAATGGCCATCATTAAGAAGTCAACAAATAACAAATGCTGGGGAGGGTGTGGAGAAAAGGGTACCCTCCTACAGTGATGGTGGGAATGTAAACTGGTACAACCACAATGGAGAAAAGAATGGAGGTACCTCAGAGAATTAAATATAGAACTACCATATGACCCAGAAATCCCCCTCTTGGGCATATATCTGGGCAAAACTTTCCTTGAAAAAGATACATGCATCCATGTATTCATTGCAGCACTACTCATAATAGCCAAGACATGGAAACAACATAAATGTCCACTGACAGACGAATGGATTAAGAAGATGTGCTATATATACACAATGGAATACTGCTCAGCCATAAAAAAGAACTAAATAATGCCATTGGCAGCAACATGGATGGGAACTAGAGACTCTCACACTAAGTGAAGTCAGTCAGAAGGAGAAAGAAATCCATAGGACATCATTTATATCTGGAATCTAAAATACAGTACAAATAAACCTTTCCACAGAAAAGAAACTCATGGACTTGGAGAACAGACTTGTGATTGCCAAGAGGGAGGGGGAGGGAGTGGATAGACTGGGAGTCTGGGGTTAATAGATACAAACTATTGCATTTAGAATGGACAGGCAATGAGATCCTGCTGTATAGACAGGGAACTGTATCGAGTCACTTGTGACGGAACATGATGGAGGATAATATGAGAAAAAGAACATGTATATATGTGTGACTGGGTCACTTTGCTGTACAGTAGAAATTGAGAGAACACTGTAAATCAACTATGATGGAAAAAATAAAAATCCATTAAAGAATTAAAAAATAAAAAAGCATTTAAAAAAAAGAAATTGCAATAGGTTAAACAGGAATGATCAAAAGCACACTGAATTTCAGCAGCTTTCCAAATGAGTCTTCCTTAATTCAGAGCACCCAAAATATACCAAAGGCATCAGGTCTGAAGAATTTCAGAGATAAAACAATCTCCATTATGATTCCATAAAATTTTGCAACTCAGACTCAGTTCTCCCTCAGTTTGTTTTACTTTTCTCTCCTGACACACACTCTCTCTTATTTTCTCACATCACCCTAGTCTATAGACCCTCATGATAACCTCAAGAAATTCAAAATCTCCTAATTTATCTAGATTTGCCATTACAAATGCCCAAGATTTAGGATCATACACCTGGCAGATTTCAAGGCAGTACTGATTTCATACATTCTTTTCTTTTATTTAAATGTCAATTTACACAAAGTAATATCATTATAAAAACTACCATATAAACACACTCACGAACTGACAAAAATGTAAGATGGATCCCAATTTTTAGGAGAGAAAATAACATCTGACTAAAGATTCCAAAATTATACTACGTTCTTGGAAGTGTTTGCTTCCATTGTTAAGCCTGATTTAAACTAAATATTGATTTAATTATAACAATTAACTCTAGAGTACCAATCACTTTATCTCTCTCCATATCCCTTTATCTTTCTCCATATCCCTTTACTTCTGAGTTCGGAGCATTTTTTCAGAATTCACTGTCTATTGTAGGTAGTCTACATAAAAAGTCTCAGAGGGAGTACTAGTGCATGCTTTTTGTAAGCTCCTGTATTTACCCCTCTTTGTTGTTGTCACTTACTAGGCAACTTCCTCTTCAAAAACCCTTTTAATTTTTTATCCTTTGGCATCTGGATCTTAGGCTTTTCCTTTTACTCTAAAGTGGCAATCAACCAGAGTTAACTACAAGGTGCTACATTAATGACATTGTAACTTTGATTTCTTGATTTTTCTTGGTGATTCAATCAACCATTTCCATTAACATGTTGGATATGTCATTAATGCTTTATCCTCAAAATAATAAATTTTTTTGGGTTGCTGATCACAGCATATGGAAGTTCTCAGGCCAAGGATCAAACATGAGCCACAGCAGTAACCCAAACCACAGTGACAATGCCGATTTCTTAACCACTAAGCCAACAGGAAACTTCCAGATAATAAATTTAGACATTCTATTCTCTGACCATGACCTCCCAACATTCCTGTCCTCTTCTAATTACAACCCAATATATATATAGATTCTCAAGTTAAGTCATTTCCAAAGTAGGAAGTATAAGACAATCCAGAGTAGAGTATATGAAGAAGGCCTTAGAACTTTTAAATCTTTAGTTATTTACATTTTATATTTTTTATAATTCATATTTTTGCATAATATATAAAGTAGGCTGCAGGTTATATAAAGTAGATTTTACTACAGCATACTTATGTAATTTACTTAATATACTGTTTATAAGTTTTATATAAAGTATATGAGAATAGAGGTAAATACATACAATTTATAAATACATATATACATTGGTGTTACATGTTAAAAAGCTGAAGACCACTTTATTGGCTACTTTCTATCTTTTCTCCTTTCTCTTTATTGCCTTCCCTAGTCTGCTTTTATTGCACTGTACATCACTTAAACCACTCCCCTGTCAATATAGTCAATTCCCTTGCCCTATTGTCCTTCCATTGTACCTGGGATCCTGGAGGCTTCAAGAGAAAAATTACAGAATATAAAGCTCTGCAGATAGTGGCCACCGTAAATCCTTGCTCAGCATCCTCAATCTGGGCCTCAGCGATGCCTGGTTATCCTATTAGCTTTTCCTCTTTAGCTCACTCATCCTCCACAGTGATTGTTTCAAACACTCATCATTTCTGTAAAAACTGTCCTCACCATCTCTTCCCTCACTCCTAGTAGATCATATAAAGTGGTGTTTAACAGAAAAAAAAAAAATCATTGCTCTTAGATGAGATGAGAATGCAACACACCAGTTTTGTACCACCATTGCTACAAATGAATTCTTTCTTCCCTCCTCTTAGAATAGAAAGTTATTTCTCTTTTTGTACTCTGGTTTTTCAGTCTCACTCCTCTTGCGTGTTTATCAGGTCTGTTGCTGATCTGTTCGGTCTCTCTAGGGCCTTTAGCAGATAAACATGTTCAAGTCTCTCCCATTATAAAAGAGCTCTTTTCTAAACTCATGTTCTCTCCAGCTGGTGCCCTTTTTTCTCCTTCATTTGTTTATCTATTTTTATAATCAAACTCCATGAAAGAGTGGAGACATCAACTATCTTCTTTTCCCTATCTCCCACTTACTACTCAATTACCGCAACTAGGCTTCCATGACCATTAATTTAAATCATTAATTCATATTCATATTGGCAAATTCAATGACAGTTTTTGATCATACATTTGACTCTACAGTCTTCCGCTCCACAGCTGAGTTATGGAAGGGTTCACCAATGACACTTTTTGATTATTATTTTTCATTACTTCTCAGAAGCTTTTGATTCAGGTTCTTCTTCACCTTGGAGACACCAGACAGTGTTCCTTCTTTCTCATCATCAATGATTCTCAACCTTGGCTGAATCACTGTGGGAGCTTTTGAAGCACAGGATATCTTAGGACACACAAAGACCAAATGAATCATAATCCCTGGAGAGTGGGGCCTAGGTACATAGTTTTAGAAAGCTCAATAGGTAATTCAGATACATTGTGAAAGTTAAGAACCTCTGCCAAAGGCCCTCTTTCCTCCTTACAGTATGCATTTACCCTGTACAAACTCATCTACTCTTTGTGGTTTCAGTTATGATCTATATCCTGATAAATCCTAAATCTGTGTCTTCTGCTCAGATCTCTCCTCTGATCTCCAGACCCATGTTTTAAATCTTGTTTAGACAGCAACACTTTGATGTCTTGTTTGTTTGTCTCAAACTCAAAATATCTCAACTGAATTATTCACTCCCCACCCCATATAACCTGCTTTTACTACTGCGCACCCAACAAATTACTAAATTCTAACAACTATACCCCCTTTTGTAAATAATTTATTTATATATATATTTTTTCTACTGTACAGCATGGTGACCCAGTTACACATACATGTATACATTTATTTTTTCTCACATTAAGTGTTCCATCATAAGTGACTAGACAGAGTTCCCAGGGCTATACAGCAAGATCCCATTGCCAATCCATCCCAAATGCAACATTCTGCATCTATTTACCCCAAGCGCCCAGTCCCTCCCACTCCCTCCCCTTCCCCCTTGGCAACCACAAGTCTATTAACTATACCTCTTAAATATCTCCTCAATCTATTTCTTTTCTATTCTTCTTTACATTACTTTATTACATTATTCTACTCACCTTACTCAAACTGTATATTAACTATACCTCTTAAATATCTCCTCAATCTATTTCTTTTCTATTCTTCTTTACATTACTTTATTACATTATTCTACTCACCTTACTCAAACTTTATCATGCTATAAACCTTCCAATGGCTTCTCCTTGCCTTAAGAACAATTTTTAAATACCTTAAAATGGCTTTTAAAGTCCTTCAAGACTGTATCCCTACCTACCTTCCCCTTACATTCAAAGTTCAAATAATGAACTCAACTTCAATTCTTTGAAGTGCCATCCTTCTCTTTCTTCTAAACATTGGTACAAGATTATTTCTACCTGAGATAATCCATCTCTTCTGGTCTAACTACTTATTTTTCAGGTTTCAGTCAAATGCCATGGCTTCCGGGGAATCCTTTTCTAAATTGTCCAATTGTGGTAAAGACCAGTGGTAGAGTTTGTGCTCAACAAATAGTCAAATGTACCTCCCTCTGCATTTTCTAGCATGCCTTCCAGTAAGGTTGGGGGAATGTGGTTAGTTTCTGGTCAGTAAGATGTGGGGGAGAAGGATGTAAACCACTTACAGGACTGTCTTTAATAAACATGTCCAATTCTCTACCTCCTACTTTCTCTGTCATGACACCTGAAGAAGCCACATGTTTCTGCAAGATGGAGGAACAGTGCCTGACAGAAACTGGACATTACTTGTGTGAAAAATTCCTTGTGTGATAAATCATTGAGATTTCTGGGTTAATTTGCTACCAAGCTTAACCGAGGCTACACTTAATAATAATAACACAGGGCTGCAGTTACCTACTCCCACAGGACTCCTCTACTACTTAGCACAGTTTGTTATTGCTTATCTGTCTGACTGTCCTGCTATTAGCATTTTAAGAAAAAGTTTTGTGCTTCTTCTGCTCACTGCCTTCTCAATAGAATCTAGCATAGTGCTTGAAACAGAAGATACTGAGAAAATATTTTAGTACATGAATGAATGGACCAATATAACCTACTGTTTAATAGAAAACTATTAGTATCACCATTTTGAACTTATAAGTAGTAATATACACCAGATATTTTATCTGCCAGTGTTTTTTATATAGCTTTTATTTTTTAGTTAAAAGCAGCTATATGTATTTTGTATCCTGTTTCATTTTTTTTCACTCAACATGTACCCAAACATTTCCAATTTTTGGACATTCAGATGGTTTCCTGCAAACAATTTTAGATGCAAGATAGGTTCTATCCTTGTTCAGCTTACCTTCTGAAGAATTTCTCCCACATTTTAAAGCTTTCGTTTTCTTATATCCTATAACTTTATGTTAAAATTCTTCTATCTTTATGGTATGCCTTGCTAGAGGCCTTGAATTGATGAAACACTGATAGTATGTATTCAGTTTTCAATGGAGGAAAATTGAAGCTATCAATTCCAAAACAAAGGGTACTACTAGATACTGCATAACAAGACATCCAAACAAACAAAACTTAAAACTAATTATATTACAATTAAGAGGAACATAACAAAATTGGAGAAGTAGCATTGACTCTGATGATGCTCTTGCTTCTCCCCCCACATCACCATAATTCTCCAAAGGTAACTGAAATTTTGATTCCAAGAACAGTAAGAACCAAGGAAAGCACAATGCTTGGCATTGGAAGATCCAAGTTCAACTTCTGGCCACTTCATTTAGTAGCTGTATGGCCTTACACATATCTCTATTTCTATTATTTTTGAGAGGGGTGTGTCTCTTTCTGAAGCATGGTTTCTCATTCTAACACTACTGATATTTTAGGCTGGATTACTCTTTGTTGTTGGGGGCTGTCTTGGGCACTATAAGAAGGTTAGCAGCCTATCTGACCTCTACCCACTAGATGCCAGTAGTAAAATCCTAATACTCTCAGGTGAAGGCAATAAAAATATCTTCAAACACTGTGAAATGTGCTATGAGGGATTGAGAACCACTGCTTTAAGATAAGAAAGAATAATACTTTATAGTTTTATAGCTTTCTTATTTCAGCAATTCATCCCCAAATTATCAGGTTAAATATTTATAGTCTGCATCACTTCTTTTTCCTTCTCTGTTCTCTTCTAATTTTCTTTTAAGTGTCAAAAGCACACCAAAGAAGAAAGAAAATGGAAAAGTATAAATATTAAAGTGATTATGCCATTTTGTCCTGGGGTAATTAAAAATTGATAACATTCTTCTTTTAACTTTTTTTTTTTTTTTCTTTTTAGGGCTGCACCTGTGGTGTATGGAGGTTCCCAGGCTAGGGGTTGAATCAGAGCTGCAGCTGCTGGCCTATGCCACAGCCACACAATGTGGGATCCGAGCTGTGCCACAGCCCATGGCAAAGCCGGATCCTTAACCCAGGGATCGAACCTGCATCCTCATGGACCCTAGTTGGGGTCGTTAACTGTTGAGCTACAAAGGGAACTCCCCTCTTTTAACTCTTACCAGGATTCCAATTAGTTTTCTATATTCTCTTTTAAGAAGAAAAGGGTATTTCAATTTCCCTTCTCCCACACATGGCCATTTAAAAGGTGGCCTTAGAGCTTGGGAATCTCAACTAACATTTAACACTGAAAATGCTTGCTCATTTTGAAATTTTTTTCCCCAAGTCTGCTGAAGGTAGCAAAAAGACTTGAAAAATAATCTAACTCATAGTAATGGAATTAATTTATAAATCTGGATTATGCATAGAAACATGTATTGTTCATAAGTAACTTGTATTTATACTATACTACACACTCTACACTTCATAAATGTTAAATCTAATTACTAAATGTTCCCATCTTTTATAAGAAATAAACTTTCAGCACCTAAAATCGAGGTCTTCATATAAAAGTAGTTCCTTAAGACAGCCTATATTACTAAAGCACCTTAACTCTAACTAAATCAAACGTACTTTTCACTTAAAGACAGATTGTATATGTATTAAAGGGATTAAATAATGCAGCCAAAAATATAAAATGATAAGCGGTCAGCTATAAATCATTTCTTAGCAATTACATTTAATTTTGTATTCCCTTCAAGATCCGATGTGGAAATAACATAAGGAAGTAGTTTTAATTTCTAAAGCAATAGAACAGGGGAAAATTTGTTCACTTTCAAATACTTCTTTAAATAATGTTATCTTAATATTCACTGTGTTCTTTCGAAAATTTTAAAATGAACATTTCTATGGCAAACAACATTTTCCCACCTGTTAAAAGGGTTGCTGAATCTGGATTTCTTAATTGTGATCCAACAATTTCAAGTGATTAGGCATATGCTGAGAGTAATGTTAACCTTTTAAACTATATTTAGTGAGCAAAGAGCATAGCTTTCCATAATTTTATTTATTCATTTATTATTTATATGCCGCTAGCTTCCCGTAATGATTTAAGATGATTCACCTGGTCTTTTGTACATTGGCATTAGAAGGCAGCACTGAATGGTAGAAAAAGCACTGGCTTTGAAATCAGACACAGTTCTGTTTGAATCCTATCTCAGGCATAATACCTACCGATTTTGGTCAAGTCACTTATTGAACTCTCTGTGCAGCAGATTCTATACCTATTAGAAGCTACACCCTTTTTCCTCTTCAAAAATGATTAGTTAGACCTACAGAAAATTAAGCATGTTATTTTTCCTAGTATTCTCTTCTAGATCAAAAAAGATAAGGCTTTGGTACTGTGCCTGATAGAAAAAACATCGATATCTCAAAATGTCAATGCAAATGCCATTTTGGATTCTTTGAAAAACAAAACAAACAAAAAAAACTACTTCATATGTACCCATACTACTAAACTTAGTTAAATACTACTTAATGGGTACATATGAAATGACAGTAGAAATTACTATTTCGAGACAGATACAATTGAAGGGGGGATTGCGAAAATATTTTAAAGTCCTTGAGTAAACCTTCAGTTTAGAGCAGTAGTCTTCAAATACAGGACTTTGTACTGAATTTTCCTTCTAATAGACCTATAGGAGATACTAAACTGTACTAATCCTTAGAATGCCAATGCACTTCTTTGATCAAGCTTTGTTTGCGACTTATTAAAAGATTAGTTACTCCTTGGAACAGTTGGTCTCAAAGTAGATTCAAAGAAATTTCTTCATGGAGTTCCCATCGTGGCTCAGTGGTTAATGAACCTAACTAAGAACCATGAGGTTGCGGGTTCGATCCCTGCCCTTGCTCAGTGGGTTAAGGATCCGGCGTTGCCGTGAGCTGTGGTGTAGGTTGCAGAAGCGGCTCGGATCCCGTGTGGCTCTGGTGTAGGCCAGAGGCTACGTCTCTGATTCAACTCCTAGCCTGGGAATCTCCATATGCTGCAGAAGTGGCCCTAGAAATGGCAAAAGACAAAAAAAATATTCTTCAGAAATAAGGAAATATTAATTTTAAAAACACTTTTGAAAGATCCTATTGCAGCTCAGTGGTTAACAAACCAGACTAGTATCCATGAAGACATGGGTTTAATTCCTGCCTTGCTCAGTAGGTGAAGGATCTGGTGTTGCCATGAGCTGTGGTGTAGGTGGCAGATGCGGCTTAAATCTCATGTTATTGTGGCTGTGGCCTAGGCCAGTGGCTACAGCTCTGATTCGACCCCTTGCCTGGTAACCTCCACATGCTGAAGGTGCAGCCCTAAAAAAAAGAAAAGGAAAAGAAAAAGGGAGAGAGACAAAAAAAAAAAAAATACTTTTGGAAGCTGAATCTTAAGATATCTAAGCAGACAAAATTATGTCCTCGATTCACTGAATTAGCTTTACTGTCATTAGAGTTGCATACTTTTGAAACTTCTATATGTGTGAAGATTTAAGGAATATATTGCTAACTCATGCGCAGAAAAAAAATACTTTTCAAACATGGTAATCTGGCTTAAAAGCAAAAAAACCCTAAACTTATTCTGACAACTGATCGGTAAAAAGGAATGTATAAATCAGCAGTTCAGCATCAGGATCACACCTGGTGGGCTTATTAGAAGAGACTGTGAGGCCCCACCCCCAGCGTTTCTGATTCAAAGGTCTTGGGTAGGTCTTTGGAATTTGCTTTTCTAGTAAATTTCCAGGTGATGCTGATGCTGCTAGCCAGGTTATTTTAGAAGGCTTTGAGAAGCACTGATCCAAATTATCTCTAAGTCTTTATTATTCCTAGTCCTCTTTAATCTGAATAATTTATTATTTTTCTAGACACAGTTCATTCATTTATTCCTACAGCTATTTCTTGGCCAGGCTGTCCAAGGTTCTTGTGATTAAGTGGTGAGCAAGACAGACAAGGTTCCTGCTCTCACAGAGATTACATTATTCTAATAGGTAAAGGGAGAGGGGAGATAAACATGTAAATAAACAGGAAAATCTTGGATAGCGGTAGGTGCTATAAGCAGAAAGTAAGGTAATTAATCCCCATTTCTTTGGATTTGGCAGTGGTTGGAGAAGACCTCTCTGAGGAGTTGACATTTACGCTGAGATATGACTAGCAGGAGCCAGCTATGGAAAGCCTGAAGGGAAGAGCATTCTAGGTAGAGGAAACAACTTGTGTAATGTTCTAAAGGAAGAGGAACAAGTGTGGTGTGTCAAGAAACAGGTTAACTTGGATTACAAGTGAGGGTGGATAGTTAGGGGCCCATTCAATCACGTAGCCTCATTTGGGCTGGGACAAATAGTTTGGAAAGTTTTCTGTAACTGAAGAGCTCCAGTACACCAAAGTGATAAATTTTGCCATTTGAGCACAAATAATGAAGACTATAATTAATCTGATAGCATTCTATCTATAATAAAAGCTCTCACTGTCTCATTACATAAACAACTGAATATACTGCTAATCAGTCAAAGGATGGTGCCCATATCAGTAGACATGGGCTAAGAAATTTAGGGCTAAAAACAAAAGTCAGAGGTTCAGAAGGCTCCTCTACTCACTTTCTGCTTTCAGGAGCTTGTCTGACTTGAAGTTGTTAGACTGCACCTTCTGTTATTTGAGAATTTATATTCTCCTCTCTAGCGTAGCTAATTTTCTGCCTGAAGTTCTGTGTTTGCTGAGATCCTCATTATCTGTCACCTCTTATCAGCCAAGATCAACTTTGGTCCCTGGCTTCTCTTGGCCTGCCTCATCCTGTGCCGCTGGTAGCAAAAGAAGTGCTGTTACCCTTCTCAAAGTATTGGTTTACAGTTATAAAATATGCCTACCTTCTACATTTTCTCTTCTCAGATCTCTCCATCAACTTCCATAATCAAATAAAATGTAAGCCATTAGCCAAATATTTTGAAAAAAGGTGAAAATGTTATATTAGAAAAAAGGTAAAGAAAAAATTTAAAGACAGTCAAAAGTATTTAATACAATGCTGTAAAAACCTATTGTCATTAACGGTGTATCAATTTTCAACCTAAAGAATAATGATGGCAACAAGAAAATATCAGTAGTAGGAGGTAGGGGATAGGAGAATAGATTGCTTTAAGAATGAGAGGAAAAACACCTCACGGGGGGAAAAAAAAAACAGCCACTGTTAAAATATTCTACAAATAGTAACAAGATATCCTGTATTAACATGATGGCTTTCTTCCAATGAATTCATGGTGATATATTCTTTTAAAAGGAAAACAGTTTTTTGGTTTTTTTAATAAGATGAGCCAATATAGGGTAAGTGCGAATCACTCTTAAAAGTACACATGTACACAATGAAAGTTAATCACTTGGTTATAAAAACAAAAACAAGATAAAAAAGAGTCTATTAAATATGTTGGTTTTTTTATCTGTGACAAAGATTTTAATAGGCTTCAGTCTCCACTGAAGTATCAAAGTAATGATGAAAAATTTATACTGAAATAACTTAGAAATCAAGAAACAATGTACTGAAATATTTAAATATTTTTAAAAGTTATATTTTAAGAGGTAGAAAATAAGGGTAAATACTACCTTAGATCTGTCAAAACTGCTTTATATATCCAATGGCTATTATGATACAGTACCTTTTGTTTTATGTCTTTGTTTTTGGAATATTTAAATTCTGGTTGGGTAGAACTTTATAATCCCAATATAAAGATGAAGTTTCAAGGTAGGCATGTCACAGGAAGGTGGTGGCATCCTATTTGAGAATAGAAGCATGGAAAAAGTTAAGTCATTTGCCCAGTATCAATGGCAAAAAAGGGCAGGGATCTTGTTATTTGACTTCAAGTCCCATGCTTTTAAGTACTACATAAATCTGTATTCTACAAAATGAAACTGTTAAACTGCAAACAGGCAAAAAAGACTTTATATAGTATTTCTAAACCAGGTCTTCAATTACTTTGTGTAATCTGTACCTAGCAGAAAGAGTTTCCTGAGAGTAAAAATGTGAAGGATTAAAAAATATTTTTCTTTAATTATACAATGAATAAAAAGAGAAATATTTTAATAAGGGTAGAAGGGAACATAGGGCCTTGACTGGGATGTTCTGTCTAATTTATAGATGAAATATGTTAAGTGAATATTATAAAGTGAAAAATATACATAATTTACTTGGGAGGAAACAAGTATGATGCCTTCTCATTTTAAAAAAAATTTAACAAAGAAAATATATCTACTGACTTTCAGAGGTTACAATTTAAAATAAAAAAATAATACTAATATGCAGTCAAGCCTTTCACAAAAATATTTTCCACCTGATAGTAAATATTTCCCAATGTTTCAAAAGTCATAATCTCTCTCATAATCACAATCAACCAACCAAAAAGTAGGTTTGTGATATGGTTAAATCTTGACTTTTGAAACTAAGATTCCATAACATTTTATACAGCAGATATACTGGATGTTTAATAAGGGCAAAGGGGGAATGCAAATTTTATAAATTTAACTTTTGATTAATTTCAAATGTGATAGAAATCAGCTAACATGAGCCACAAGAGTTCAGATTCTGGGACAGAACAGACTTGAATTTAAACCTCCACCCTCTGAAAAACTATGGGCAAGCAACTTAACTTCTTTGTGCCCATTTTTTCATAAATTTGTTGTGAGGATCATAGGAAATCATGCCTATAATGGACAAAAGCACAATGCCTAATGAGTATAGGTTTTAATTATTATTATTTTTTTAGGCAAGCAAAGTCTTTATTATGGGAAAACAAACAGCTCCCAGGACAGCTGGGAGGGGGAAGAAGAGTCACCCCCTCTATTGTCCTATAGGGGTTTTTATTATTAACATGACTTTTATAGGGGCTACTCATTTTGTTGGACACATGCAAAATGGTCTTGCAGTTGTGCCAAGGCTACCAGAAAAAAGAAAAGATTATTCCTTTTGGGGTTGTAAATGAACAAGAAATTTCTGTAATAAAAGCCTTTTTCCCCTGAAATCACATGCAGATTAAGTAATGGAAGTAAGTGTGAGGTTACGTTTTATCTTTCAACTGGGGAGAAAACTCCCTACGGTTTTGGACCATGTTTGCTCCTTTTACCTCTTACCCTAACACCCTGCACAGCTCTGGTGCATGATACTGACTCAATAAATGTCTGTTGAATGACTGAATAGGTATAAGAATGAGCTAATGTAAATCATCAAAGATAGAGAAGGGCCAAAAGATGAATAATGGGAACTAGGACCATCTGAAATGAAGAACAGTCCACAATGAGATGCTCGTGGTCCTGGGCAAATGGCAAAAATCTGAGGAGTTTATAGAGAACCTGTCAGAGCCAAAAGCAACAGAGAGACTTGAAGGAAGCTTGACACGGAGGTGGGTATGTGCCCTAGAAAAGGAACGTTATCACAGAAAACACTGAATGAGTGACAAGAATTAGAAAACTCATGTTTCATATTGACAGACCCTCTCATATAAACATTCCAGTGGTTCTGGAGAGAGCAGTCTCAGCCTAAAATTTTAGAGATGTAGGACTAGAGAAAGGAATATACTTTGATGAAGTTTAGAGGATTCATGAAAAATGCCTCTGGCTTTGGCACATGAAGTGTGAAAAATTTCCTTAAAGAGGAAAGAAGCATGGTAGGACACAGCAAACAAAAAGAATGAGACTATAGAACAAATGAAAATGGAAAAATTCAGAAGACTCTAAAAAAATTATTTACACATCACATTGAAGTTAATAAAAGGAAATAATGAGTATGTTGGCTGAGAGGAAGATTAAATGATTTACCTATAATCAATTAATCAAATTAATGCAATCACTTTCAAAAAGAGTAGTTACTGTTATTTTGTATGGTTTGTGTGCTAAGATACCTGAAATTCCGCCACAAAAGCATGAGTGATAGTGCAGTGAGCACTATGTGGAAGAAATAGAAGGATGAGTACAATGACCTTGAGGTAGCCCCAGAGTAGAGTGCATCAGGCCATCTAAGCATGCAAAGAACAATCTAGGAAGCCTTCTGAGTGCCTGGCATCTTGGGTTTTGCTGCAATACAGGGTCCATTTATAGAAAGCAGATTAGGATTTATAGGGTGTGTCTAACACCTCTCTCTTTTTTTTTTTTTTTTTTTTTTTTTGGTCTTTTTAGGGCCACACCCAAGGTATATGGAGGTTCCCAGGCTTGGGGTCGAATCAGAGCCGCAGCTGCTGGCCAACACCACAGCCCCAGCAACACCAGATCTGAGTCATGTCTGTGACCTACACTACAGTTGATGGCAATGGCTGGACCTTTAAACCACTGAGAGAGGCCAGAGATTGAACCTACAACCTCGTGGTTCCCAGTCAGATTCATTTCCACTGTGCCATGATGCGAAATCCCTCTCTGCCTTTCTTAATGTATGGTAGTCTTTTGGTATTTGCAGAATAATGGTTCCAGGACCCACTGTGGATCTACAAATGCTCAAATTCCATAGTTGGCCCTCTGTATCCATGGATGTGGAACCCACCAATACTGAGGGCCAACTGTACTCTCATTCTTCCTCAGAGTCAGATGTTTTGCTATGAGTGATGGAAATATATATAACTGCTTAACAGGGTTGATTTTGCTTGGCTTCACGTGGATACATTCTCTATAGTTCAAGTTTCTTTAATACTTGTGACAAATTTCACAGTCCCCTGGTTTTACAGCTTAAACTAGGGGAAATGGTAGGGGAACAGGCAACATCAGTAATTTATAATGTAACATAATTAATTAGGAGTTAATTGCATATCTCATGTGTTATTTGCTTATTCAACATATATTCATTGTGCTCCTACTATATCCCAGAAATGATTCTAAATGCTTAAGGATGCAACAATCTAAAAAGACAGAAAAGAACCCCATTCTCATAGTTTTTATTTAGGTGTTTGGGGGAATGCTGATGCTTGAAGAAGAAAATAAACAAGTTGACATCTATTTAACCACTTTTACACTGCTAGCACCCTGACACAGTAAGCCACGAGCTGCTTCTTATACTGAACTATACACCAAAGAAAGTATGGTCTTTCGAGTACATGAATTATCCTTACATTTAATATAAGTGCCTTTGAAACATTTGCCATAATTAGAAACAGCAAATGCTTTC
Source organism: Sus scrofa (assembly GCF_054392235.1). NCBI lineage: Eukaryota > Metazoa > Chordata > Mammalia > Artiodactyla > Suidae > Sus > Sus scrofa. Next base: position 18,007,301 of record NC_139397.1, read on the forward strand.
TATATTTAATCCTAGCTTCTTTTAATACATTTTGTAAAAACATATTTATTCTCATCATAAATGTAACAACCATATTACAGAAATATTGGAATCTAGAAGAGAGAAAAAAAGGGCCCTAATCTTAGCAACTTAAAACAATCATTCGGGATTTCGCTACATTACCTTCTAACATTTTTAATGTTTAAATAGTTGGATATTTACATAGTTGTAATTATAATATGCAATAATTTTGAATATTTTTATTTGATTTTAAGCATTTTTCCTTTCTTCACAATTTTTGTTTACTTTAAAATTCAGGAGATCCACAAATTAGCAAAAGAAACACATATGTATTTATCTTTCTCCCAAATCACCTAAAAATCTTAAAAATGTAAGTAAAACATCTATTTTAAGCCTAACTAGTCTTTAAATTGAGACTCCATTCTAAAATTTTAAGCCTAAAGTATGCTAGGTTAAAATATGATGCTAGAAGTATTGTTCAAGTATTATTAATATAATAAATGTTGTATTTACATTACAACACATTTGTACTTTAGATTTGCTGTTAAAGTTAATGGCAAAATCAATGAGGTCATTTTTTGTAATAATAACCATTTATTTATCAATTATTAAAATACTAGGTTCCAAAAATATAACTCACAAGTTCAGAAAACTAATGAATCACACTTTTTAAAGAAAGGAATATTTATTCAAATTAAAACTTCTGCTTCTCTCATGACTCAATATTTCTGGATCTTTTTTTTTTTTTTTTTTAGTTTTTTTAGTTTTTTTGTCTTTTTAGGGCCACACATGCGGCATATGGAAGTTCCCAGACTAGGGGGTCAAATCAGAGCCACAGCTGCTGGCCTACACCACAGCCACAGCAAGAAAGGATCCAAGCCACGTCTGTGACCTATACCACAGCTCACGGCAACGCTGGATCCTTAACCCACTGAGCGAGGCCAGGGATCAAACCTGAGTCCTCATGGATACTAGTCAGATTTGTTTCTGCTAAGCCACGATGGGAACTCCTCCTGGATCATTTTTTGAAGTTAGCTGAAACTTGCCATCTATAGAAGACATGTTTACAACTAAGCACAGAACACAATGAGTTTCTGTACATTTTATTGAAGGTTATGATTTTAATACATCTCTTGCATTGCAAGATATAAATGCCTCAGCTGGACCAGTACTTACTCATCATTTTAAGTCATGGACATCTATTTGCTATAACTGAGGGAAAGATTAATCACTTGTCTCTAATTCAGTTATCTTCAGACTTCACCTTCATTTCAATTTTAAATTTCCTTTACATTAGAAGACTAAAGGTTTTTCTTCTGTTTTGACTTTGTTTTAATAATTTCAAAAGATGCACTAGAGATAGTGTTTAATAACATGACAACATGGTTTATTGAATTAAAATTAAATGAGTTTCAGGGGTCTGGACACTAATGAAAATGGGCTAAGGCAAGTTTTAGTAGGCAGGAAAGTGATCACTATAGCTGAAATAGGGATGCCATGGATAGACAGAGACTGCCTCTTTGACTTGAGAATTTCAGACACACAGAAAATGGCATATTTTCTATATTCATCCACTACCCAAAAATATTCTAAGAAGTTTTACTTTCTCTAGTTTGTATTATTACAACTGACTACACTTCTCTAACCCAATAACCTTAGGGGTGGTTACTCCCACCAGCACTACTGTCATTCTCTAAAACGTCTGAAAGTCACTGATATAAGATAGGATGAACGAAGTTAGGTCAAATCTAGTACTCAGGATAATAGCAACATAAAGCTGATGGTTTTGACATTGGAAGATAGAGCCAAATTATTAATAATTCTGCTGAAATTCCAGGTCAGCATTTTATGAATTAACTGGCCGAGGTGGCAATGAATAACTTCAGACACTTGATCATTTCAATTTTGTTTTAAAAACTTTAATGAGGTTGACCTGAAAATATATTTCAGTGAGTTACTCAAAATGAAGACAGAAAAGCTAAAAATTGAGACTAGATGAGAAAGATGAGTCAACAATACTGAATATTATTTTTTCTTTCAATGTGTCTTGATAAGTTAGGTATATGGTCATTTGTTCCAGTCTGTGTAGCATTCATCTCCATGGATATTTTTATGATAAAATATCGTGATAGTTAATAAAATATTGACAGTAATTATACACCTATTCTTTTATGATATTAAATTTTCCAACACAATGACAGGATTATCAGCTGATTCCAAATTATAGCTGTGATACCCAGTTACGTGAAACTGGGTATTCACAATTAGCATTAACCAAAAGAAATTCACAATTACCAACAAAAGGCTAAATCTGAAAAGCAGAAATTAGACACATGAAAGGATCAAAGGATGTGTGTTTAAAGAAATATGGGATTATACATTTACACTAGACTATTTTAGCTGCTGTACAAAGGGCAGTCAGTCCCATGACCTTGTTATATAATGGTACATTTGCAGTGGCTAAGTTGTAGGGCAGTTCAGTTAATGCAAATTAACAATAAAATGCCGACATAAGGAAAAGGTGATTTTAAATTATAATCTCAGAATTACATATAGCAGCAGTCAACAGCCACGGAAAGTAGATCATACATAACCCATAGTAAATACTGGCACATTGGTGTATTTAGAGCAATCTGCTGGTCCTCAAACAAATAGAAGGCTGGTAAAATACATAAAGTAAACAAGTGTACACAGGACATTCAGTATACAAGCTCTGAATCTAATCAGAGTTACTGGAATCATAGACCAAAGCCTTGTCTGTCATCCAGTCATAGCCATAAAACTAGAAAGAGCCTTAGGAATCACTTGAAAAAAATATGCTTGCTATTGTTAAGAAAACAAACTCTATTCCTTGTAAAATAGTAGAGAGTAATGTTTAAGGACTCAAGCTCTGAAGCTCCAGATTTGAATGAGAATATTCCACAAATCTATAAAAATTTGGTTCCTATATATATATAGACTGTTGTTAAACAGATGTTTTTGGCATTCACAATCTACAGTTCACATATTAGAATACTTTATGTGAATCCTAAAAGTGGTGGGAATCTGTCACAGTTCTATAATCCAAAATGCAAAAAAAAAAAAAAAAAAAAAAAAAAAATGGGGCTACAACTGAATTGACCTCTGAGAGTTAATACGAGACTGTAATAAGTGTAAGCTCAAGGCATCTTTTCTCTCCACGTGATATAAAAGTTATATATTTTGGAGCCTTTTCCACCAAAATTGCTTTAGAATAAACCAGATATGTTTTATACAATTCTCTTCCTCTCAATCTGAAGACTACCCTCTTCCTTTATTTTTTATTTATTTTTTGCTCTTTTTAGGGCCGTACTTGTAGCATGTGGAGGTTCCCAGGCTAGTGGTTGAATCAGAGCTGTAGCCGTTGGCCTAAAGCACAGCCACAGCAACACCAGATCCTTAACCCACCAAGTGAGGGCAGGGATCGAACCTGCGTCCTCATGGATACTAGTCAGATTTGTTTCCACTGAGCCGCAATGGGAACTCCTGTTCCTTTATTTTGAATTTGAAGTACCAGGAGTGACTTTTCATTTGTCCTTCTATATTAAGTGCCTCTTTCATAGTAGGGACTTTAATATATAGGCTTTGATTCCCATATACTTTGAACCTCAGCCCCTTGTTCAGTTTAAGAAGTATCTGCAATTATAATCCTTAATTGAGAAGCCCAGTCCATAGAATGGAAAATTTTTTTAAAAAATCTGATTTTATGTGTACTTCCATCCACTGCCCTTGATTTCTAAAGTCTATAAAGTTTAGGTTCTATTTCTCCAAGGAAGCAGATATCCTCATGGTGCTTTACTTCCTGTTCCCAAACAAATCATTACTTTAACATCTAAATATATACATTTTAGGGCTCTGACCTTCTTGTGACTACCTAACTATGCATTAAAATTAATACAGATCCTATGTCTCCAATGCCCAGTAATAACACCCCTCAAGATGACAATAAAATCAGCACTCCAGCAACACAGAAAAAGATTTATATTTCCACAGAAATGTAGTATCAGATCAAACAAAAGGCACACTGTTGAGATGTCCTGGCCTTTCAAGTTCACTGTGTGTCTTTTATCTGACAATGAGCTAAATAATACTTAGTTTGAGGAGCATCAAATTTATGAACAGATGTTGCAGAACACAGGTCAGCAAAGTTTTTTACTGTAAAGGGTCATACAGTAAATATTTTAGGCTGTGTGGGCCACTTACAGTCTCTGCTGCATATTCCTTTTTGTTCATTTGTTTTTTCAATCCTTTAAAAATGTAATACATTTTTAGCTTAAGGGCCATATAAAACCAGGCTGCAAGCCAGATCTGGCCTGTGGGTGATACTTTGCTGATTCCTAATATAGAAAATAACCTGCTTCTTGTCTCTACTAGACTCTGAGAACCTAGAGAAGAGGGATGCAAAATGATCAGTTCACTTTAATATTTCCACTGTATAGTACAGTGAAATGCACAAGGCATCCATTCAATAAATATGTGATTAATGAATGAATAAATAAGTGAATGAATGAATGGATGAATAGATTTGCCAACAGTCCAGTGATAGAATTATTACTTACAATATTTACTTGTCCTGCTTACCAATAGCTAGTTCTTTTCTCTGAGGCACATAGATGACTAATTTCACAATCTCCTTGGACTCTTTTTTTCCTCCCTTTTATTTCTAGTGTGAAGATCAGCACTGATTGAAACAGTGGCTGCTCCATAAGGTCCCTAAGTGATTATTACAAGCAAAGATACCTCTGACCATTATGGACATGCAAAGAGAACAAGAAATAAACCTTTGTTGTTTTAAACCACTGAGGTTTTGTGGTTTTTTTCTCACTACTTCATAATACAATCTATGCTGACTAATACACTACAAATCATATTCATCTTCAGGCTACATGCAACCTATTTTAAACTCACACCTGGATGTAATACAAAGAAGAAAGACAAAAGCATCTTCATCAGTCTGCTAAAAAAGTCAAGTGATCTTAGTTTTCAAAGTAGTTTCTAAGGGGATCTAGGGTAAATCACCAACCATTCCACTTTTATTAAAGATCTATTTTCCTAACCAGAATAGGATAATCAGGATACTTACTTTCCAAGACCAGATTAGAAGACAAACTCAGAAAACAACTATATAGATGTTATTTACCATTGAATTAAGTTGGCTAATTACTAACATTTCCTGTTTTCTTGCAATGTAGATACTCTGATCATCAATACCGTATATCTGTAAGTATGTCTCATCAATTATTAATCTGGAGAGAGAAAAGCTATAGATTAAGAAACACTTTAGAGATACGTCAACCAACTGCAACATATGGATCTTATTTAAGTCAAGTAAACTGTAAAAAACCAACAAACCAATCAACCAAAAAACCCCCACAAAAAGCCAAAGTTACAACTGGAAAAATCTGAAATCTGATGTGTATGATGATAATTAAGGACTCATTCTAACTTTTTAAAGTGTGATAATGATATTAAGTTTTTTTTAAAAAATTGAGTTCCTGCTTTTAGACATACATTTAGAAATATCTATAGTTGAAAAACGTTCTAACAGCTAATGTTATAGCCTTTTCAGGACAATTATTTCCATTTCTCTTACACTAGTCTGAGCTTTCCATACAAAGGATAATGGGAAAGAAGTCAGGCAAGGGAAAAAGAGGTAGAGTTTACAGGATTCTAGACTCCCAATCTGATTTCAAACAGAGTAGATCAGTTCTTACCTTTGCCTGTGACTATTAAAAACAAAAACCAAAAACCAAAAAACAAAACAAACAAAAAAACCCCAAGAAATAAACCTGACTAAATCCAGTTTATCACAGTATGCACTATAGTCCCATATCTATGGCCACTCTTTGACTCAAATATGGTCTTTAGTTGCTTATTCTACTCTGGGCTGCTTCTTCCATGAGCCTTCTTTCCCATTATCCCTTCTGACAACGCTTTTTCTACTTCACCTCTGCTGTTGCTACTATAATTACTAATTAGCAATTGACAATCCCCTATGCCTCACTGTCTTCACAAAATGCTTCCTCTGGAGATCTATTTGCCTTAATAAAAGCCCAGAGGACACCTTTCTCTGGTAGCCCTTCCTAGAGGAGGAAGTCTTTAATATTCCTAACCCCTGTATTAACATCGTAACAGAGGATGGGGGGAGTAAGAGGTTAGCATTCCTCCAGTCACTCAAGATCATTTCTAAATCATTACTGCCATATTCTCATGTAGAAAATTCAATGCCTTGGGGAATATTATTATTTTCAACTTACACCCACTAATGTGTCGTTTTCATCAAGGCAATGTTTCTAAAATATAAGAGCAAGAAAGGAAGAAGGATAAGAAAATAATTTACACAGTTTTAAATTGATTTATGAAAAAAATCACAACATTGAATTTTAATATTAACTTCAAATCGATCAATTTTAACAATGTGCCCTCCCCTTAACTCCAAGAATTTTATTTGTACACCAAGAGAAAAGGTTTAAAGAGCAGTCTGTCTTACCTATACCCTCCCGCCAGGCAACGAAAAAAAAAAAGTACAGTAAATCTAAAATTAAGACAACAGTGACCTTTTCCTCTTCTAAACTGACTTCATCAGCACAGTAGGATCTTGATCTGATCTATCTTCTCATTACAGAGTAACAAAAAATCAACACAGTGAGACTCTCACACTTTTAAGGAGAGCAGGCTATTCATATTAAATCCGAGACTAACTAAGAGACTAAAATATTTCTCTGTGAGGATTCTTGGCCAGTTCTATGGGAATGACCTAAGGCCTGGGATGTGCAAAGAAACCACGATATTCACTCCTTCAGTCTATCACTTCATCTCCTATGTCATTTCTGTTAAAAGGGTAAACTTCAGAGCTGCATATGTGTGCTCCAGAACATTAACAAAATAAAACAAATTTATATGTCTCAAGCAAATCAATGTGGTTTAGAAAACTTATAAAGCATACATCAACAGTTACGCCTAGTAAAGGAAACACTGCACCTAATCACACCCAACTGATCTAGCTTTCAGGGGATATGAAAATTTAGAATGATAAAACTTTTGAGTTAATAAATAAATGTGACACATTCACAATACAAGAGCCTGTCAAGAAAATTAATGCCTTATTGTCAGGGGCAATCAAGTGTCATTTTACCCAGTTTTTATACAACACTAATTCAGGTGCCCCCTTAAGAACTAAAGTGATATGTTATATGATAAGTTAAATCTAAAAGCACTCAACTTACCACTCAATCAAAGCCTTGGCTGGTATATAGGTTATATCCTCAGGGGGGCGGTGGGGCGGGGGAGCAATGCTAAGCCAAAACAAATGACAATGAAAGAAGCCAGTCTTTTTCTTTATGCTTTAAAACATAGATACATTGAAAGCATTTTTTAGAAACAGAGCAAACTATGTTTATAGTTTTTAAAACAGAAATTTTACCTATAAAGACTAAAGCCTGCATTTTGGCCCATACATTTTAAAAATGTTTGATTCCTGGTAAATCAGGAATCTTTTTCATCTAAAAATATTTATCCTTAGGGATGATACTCTGAGATGCTATAATTTAGTAAAATTATTTTTAACTAAATGACTCATTTTCACAGATTTCAGGTAACTGCTATCTATGTTTACACAGTCCCATTGCCTAAAGGTGTTTGTTATCTGAATTTCAGTAAGTCTCAAGACATTATACTATATAAATGCCCATTATTATATTGGATAGTATGAGCAGGGTAGAACCTATGTTTGAATTAGCATACTGAATTCTCTAGATGCTTATAATGATTAAAATAAGAACAAATTAGTACATTTAGCTATAATTTCCTCCAGAAGAATAAGGCCTGATCATGCATGATATTTTAAGTATGTACTGCCCAAGGAACTTCAAATTTTTTCCTCATAATCTTTCAAATTTAGTATTTGATTTCATCATATTATTTTAAAACAAAACTTGATGGCAAAACTCACAGTATGTTAACCATTCATTCTATTTTTAACTAAAAAAAGTTATCTGACATAACATTGTTCTATGAAAAATTTATAGGACAAACAAATGGGCTTTGTTCTTTAAATGTGTTTAAAACAGAACAGGAATTCTATTGTGGCGCAGTGGGTTAAGGATCCGGCATTGTCACTGCAACAGGCTGGGTGGCTGCTGTGGCACTGGTTTGATCCTTGGCCCAAGTACTTCCACAAGCTGTGGGCGTGGCCAGAAAAAAAGCATTTAAAATAGAATACACTTTCAAGACAGAGAGCAGCCAGGAGAGAAATGCGTAACGCTAAATTAGTAGACAGAAAATACCTCAGATCATCTTTAATGAATAGACAGTCCAACAGGTAGAAACATATTGGACATATATATCAGCTCCAATACCATAAAGCATTGAGACCACAGTTTGAGTACCAAGGTCTATTATTTAATGACTATGTAACTGTGGACAAGTTACTTCTCCTCTCTGTATGCCAATTTTCACCAAAAAAAAGAGGATAAGAATAGTACCTATTTCACTGGATTATTGGTAGGATTAAATGAGAATATAAAGTGACTTAGCACGTCTACCTCACTAACTATGTCCCTCTGCTGCTTACATATTTCTATGCATATATACATAAATCCTCATCTATCTCTGTCTATACACACGAACACTGAAAAAATACATCACATATAAATATCTCTGTATATTTATGTGTCAGACAACTGCAGTGTGTCAGAAATAGGGAGAGAATATCATAATTTACTAGGCTGATATTTAAATAACTTATAATTCTCAATTTTTTAAACTGTTTGTCTATCACTTTGTTAAATCACTACCTGGTATTATTATCAGTTTCGAGTAACATTAAAGTTTTACACTTACAGTTTAAAAGACTATTGGATGAACAAAATAGTATTAAGACCTTGTTTAATGTTATTTCTGTATTTCCAATTTTCACACTAGTGAAGCTGCTAGACTTTTCTATAATTCTAACAATCTGGAATGACCTAGGTAGTATGAGAGTAATGAATGGCATAAATTTAACAGTGCAACGAAAACCATCTCCAAAATATACTTTTGGACCAGATGGTGAAATGTGAACTAGAGATAGGCTGTCAAACTTTTATACCTTGTGTCTTACCCCTTTTTCTATCAAAGAACCTTGGTCTCACCATGATAAACACAGAATGGTCATTGTACCTGGGGATTTTTGTTGGTTTGTTTTTCCAGGGGTTCTTGTAGTGATTTAAATTTTAATAATTGCGGTGATACTTTTGAATAAAGCAGTTGTGATTGCTTCTCTGTCCTATTAGTAGTAAACATACTACAAATATCAAATTCCTGAAATAGATATTACATATTATCACCACAAAAAAAAAAAAAAAAACCACTGGCTTAACAATCTTACCCTCAAAGAAGAGTGCTATGTTGCTGTAGAGAGAAGTCTTTAGGGAAACATCACATCTTTTGTCCTTTGATCTTATTCAGTATTTTTATTATTTAATTAATGAGGACATCAAAAAGATAAAGGAAAAATGGCTTGGCAATACTTTGTATAAAGAGGAACTGCTTATTGTAGAGTTTCCCACAAGCTCCTTATTATCCAGCATTGTGACACAGCTGCTAAACACAGTAACATACTACATGGTGACATTTATACAAATGCTAAATCTAAAAAAAAGCACTGGCTGGATAACCATTTACTGTGAGCTATTAAGAGAGACTCCTGTCAATAAGAAACAACATAAATGCCAATAATAATGGATTGATAAAAAAAAAAACTATGGTTCTTTAGTATAATACTATCTTGAAATTTAAAATTGTATTGATATGAAATACATTTATGATATCAAAATGCAAAAAGGTGCTATAACAGTATGCACATCTTGATCCCATTTAAAAAATTAAAATAGAAATGGATACATCTTGGGAGTTCCCTTTGTGGCTCAGCAGAAACGAACCTGACTAGTATACGTAAGGATGCAGGTTCAATCCCTGGCCCCACTCAGTGGGTTAAGATTCTGACATTGTTGCAAGCTGTGGTATAGGCTGCAGACCTGGCTCGGATTTGGCATTGCTATGGTGTGGTGTGGGCTGGCAGCTATAGTAGCTACAATTCAATCTCTAGCCTGGGAACTTCCATATGCCACATATGCGGCTCTAAAAAATAAAAGATAGAAAAAAGAAAAAAAGAAAAAGTAAAAAAAATGGATACATCTCTGTTTCCATCTCTCTCATTTCTTCCCTCCCTCTACCTTGACATTGTATATTCACACAGGGCAACTAAAGGTATGTAATGAAAAACATGTAATGCTAATAGGGTATACCTCTGAATAACGAAATTATACATTTAGAAACTTTTATCTCATTTATACATAAATTACAATTTTTCAAATGAAAATATACATCGTTTCTGTACTATTAAAAAAATCAAATGAATGAATCCTGCCTTAGGTAAAAAGATGAGCTTAAGTCTAAAATATTTTCTCAATTCTTAAAAATTTTAAAACCTTAGTGATATTTTCCTTTTCCTACTGGTTAACAACACAGAGCTTAAAATTATAACCAGAGAATGAAAACCTTCCTTATAAATGACCTGAAAGGTCAAATTTTAAGTATAAGAATTTAATAACTGTTAATAAAATTAAACAAACAATTAGATGAAGAATCTGTCAACTTGGTACAAAGAGCAATGATACGCAAGTAAAATAAGGTAACCACAAAGTGCTCATTAGTTATAATTATCACCCAATATCTCCTCATGTCTTAAGGTGATCCCTCATTCATAAAAACAACAGAAAAGGCACCTGTCAATGCACTATCAGTGGGAATACTTGATGAATGAACAAATATTGCAATGTAAAACCAAAACAGATTTTCTCCAACAGAAGTTACTTGTTGGAAGTATTCTCCAACCTAGTGGGGAAAGACTCTTGGATTTAGAAGATATGGGTACTATGATCTCAAAGAAACAGGATTACTATGAAATAACGTATCTAAGTTCTGCTTCTCTTCCATCAATACATTCTCTCCTTAGCACAATCTCAGAAACAAAGGTAGCCAGATCCTCAAATCCCACTAAAAAATCTTCTTAGGTCTCACCGAAAATGCAGATTCACAGGACAACCACAAGCTACCCGGGGCAACAGTCTATCCAGAACATCAGAGGACAAGTACTGATGTACGCCAGCAGGGCAGAGTCAGCCATTCCTCTCTGCAGGAGTCCTTGTAGCAGTCCATGTAATGGTTCATACAACTATCAGGGAGCTCTTTTCTGGCCTCCAAGATCATTGTTTCAGTGCAAGATGAGACAGCCACATCGGACAGAGGAGGAAGCTGCACTGATTTAGGGGCATTGTGCCCCACCAGGAGTTGGTATCCCTAGTAATAACTCCATAAGCACAGCTTTCAGGATCCCTTCAAGGGGCACATCCATTCATAAGAGTTACCATATTCAGGGAAACCCAAAGATATGGCTTTCTGCCAGATATTTATAGCACCATCAGTACAGATGAAGTTTATCAATTTTTACCATAAGCAATGTTGCCTAGTGACACAGCTGATATATTACCCTTATCAGGTTACCAAGGAAACAGAGCTAGCAGTTAACAGAAGGTCAAACTCTCATGCTGAAGGGGAAAAGGTTTTGTTAAACCTTTGCCCATACAGGGCAAGATGCCCTTCTATTGCACTGGTATGAGATGAGAGTAAGAATGACCACTTAGTTACCATGAGATTTTAAAAGTCAGCTTTGCAGGATTGGAGGAGGGATGGAAGTAGGGAGGAGTGTAAGACAGGGGAGAGAAAAAGAATAAAATTATTTTGTAACCCTGAGCAGCATCCTGTTTCCATTCGTTTTAATTCCAGTTAACAGCTGAATAAAAATAGAATCTAAATTCAATGTTTCTGTTTTGTAAGCAAGTAGATAGAGTAAGATCCTAAACTAAATTTACTTATTAATAAGTCATCTGGAATGATCTATAGAATACAGATTAATTTATTGAGTCTTGGAGGTATAAAAACTTGAGAAAAATTTACGTCTTGGCAAATGAAATATTTACTGAATTCCTGAAAATTTTATCTTGCTCCATGTCTAAAGACAATTTGTAAAGAAAATCAAACATAAAAAAAATGCCTAACAATTATTGAGTGGCTCTTAATTGGGGTTCAAAATACTTTTGTGATGTAGATACATTTAAATCTCAAAGATATTTCAGTGTCTAGCATGGCGTCTGGTTCAGAGTGGATACTCAAGTATACTGAATTAATGAAGTGTACCTTTTGTATTCTATTTTGCAGTTACTGTGAATGGAGTCAAAACATCTATTAAAATTAAATTAGGAGTTCCTGTCCTGGCGCAGTGGAAACAAATCCGACTAGGAACCATGAAGTTGCAGGTTCGGTCCCTGATCCCTGGCCTCACTCAGTTGGTTAAGGATCTGGCGTTGCTGTGAGCTGTGGTGTAGGTTGCAGATGTGGCTCGGATCTGGTGTTGCTGTGGCTGTGGGGTAGGCTGGTAGCTGTAGCTCCAATTCGACCCTCACCTGGGAAACTCCATATGCTGTGGGTGTGGCCCTAAAAAGCAAAAAACAAAAAAAAACAAAAAACAAAAACTTGTATTAACCAAAATACGTATGGCATGGCTATTTCTTTCTTTCTTTCGTTTTTTCTTTTTTCTTTTTAGGGCTGCACCTGCTGTATATGAAAGTTCCCAGGCTAGAGGTAGAATCAGAGCTGCAGCTGAGGCCTACACTACAGCCACAGTAACTCAGGATCCAAGCTGCATCTGTGACCTACACAGTAGCTCACAACACCACCGGATCCTTAACCCACTGAGTGAAGCCAGGCATTGAACCCACATCCTCACAGATACTGGTCAGGTTCTTAACCCACTGTGCGACAATGGGAATTCCATACAGCTATTCTTAAATCTACATTCAGTTCCACGAATACTTATTGAGCACCTCGATGTGCGTTATCTGTACTAGGTGCTGGGAACACCATTTTTGCTCTCTAGATATTCCCAGAAAATTCAAACATGACAGAGTACCAAACTAGATGGTGCCAAAGTGCTCTGAAGAAGAACAAAAGAAGTTTGATAGGATGTTCCAAGACAAATCTCAAAGGATAAGTAAGAGAGAAGCAAGCACAGATAAGTGGAGTGCATTCCTTATTGAGCAAAGGTGTGGAGGTGAGAAAAAACAGTATACGTGGCAAATTTAAGAACAATTTAGAACTGCTGAAGGAAATACTAAATATTAACATGAGTAAAGAGTGAAAGATGAAACACCATTACGAGATGAACATAAAGTATTTACCTATTAACATACTGCATTTAAATATCAACAAATGTTAACAAATCCATCCAGTAGAAATAATGCTATAAATGCCTCTTGGCCCCTCTCTACCCCCAAAGCTTTAACAATACTCTGCTTAATTTTGGAACATACAAATGACAGACACCTTTTATTAACCACTCATCAACTAAATACTGAATTCATATTTTCAGTTTTGCTTTGTATATATTCCAGCCAATAAGCATTGAGAATCTTCCTGCCTTAAAAAAAAACAAAACAAAAAAAAAAAAACACAAAGAACAGTTTTCTACTAAAAACTCTATAATACAAAAGATTATTAAAATCTAGCATTTTATTTTGTAACATTCCCATCCCTCGCTTTCCATTTCATCTATCTAACAGGTGGTCATTAAATTGAACACATTCAGTTTAAAAAAATCCACATTTTAATAATATTATACTGCGATACCCCTATATTAATTTCCTTTCCAAAGAATGGTTTTTCCTAAATTCTTTTTGAATGATGACTGAAATACTCATGACACTACTTTTTTTTTTTTTTTGTCTTTTTTTTGCTATTTCTTGGGCCGCTCCCGCGGCATATGGAGGTTCCCAGGCTAGGGGTCGAATCGGAGCTGTAGCCGCCAGCCTACGCCAGAGCCACAGCAACGCGGGATCCGAGCTGCGTCTGCAACCTACACCACAGCTCATGGCAACGCCGGACCCTTAACCCACTGAGCAAGGGCAGGGACCGAACCTGCAACCTCTTGGTTCCTAGTCGGATTCGTTAACCACTGCGCCACGGCGGGATCTCCGTGACACTACTTCTGATTGTTACTGTCAAAGGAAATAGTCCAGAGAATGCTCACAGGATAGAAAAACATGGAAAAACCTCACAAATTCATAAGTTTGCTCCTCTCAACTCAGAGCTGGAACCTCTGGTTCACAGGGTCTACTGCGGTCGTTTCCTCACTTAAAGCTATTCTCACTCCACCTTCCTCTCTCTTTTGCGTTAACAACGCTGGGAAATACTAATGTTGTGAAGAGAGGAAAGCCTCATAGTGAGTGCCGATGTGTCTGAAAAGAGGCTTGCTAGGCCCTTTTTGGTGCATGCTCCAGAAAAAAAGCAAAGATGTTCTGCCCTTCCCCTATTCCTGCTTGGGGTGGGGGTGGGGGAGAGGAGACTTATAAATGTGAAAACTGGTGATGAAGTTGGAAGCTACCTAGTCCCAAATCTTCCTTTAGGAAAGTGGTGATGTCTAAATTCATTCTCTCCGATGCTGGCTGTGCAACTCGATCTCTGTCAGACTCCAAAGCAGTGAAGAATTGCACCTGCTCCCTGGGTAACTGGGCTTGAAGGAGGTAAGACAAGTAGGAACCAAGTTTAGGTATTAGGAAGTGACTGCAATATATAATTTCATCTCTCAGTTATGCTATCACAAATATACATAAAATATATATAAAAGCAGTGGACTATACAGGAGAATGAACTATCGATATTTTAAGCACTGTTTTTCATACATCAATTACTAAAAGAAAGAAGGAAGGATGGGAAAAGAATGGAAGGGAGAGGAAACTAGTCAACATAAAGCTTCCATTTATTTGTCAGGTAGTTATCTCAAAGTTAGTGCTCTTTAGGTTTTTTTATTTTTATTTTTTTGGTTTTGTTTTATTTTGTTTTGTCACTAGGTAAGAAGAGGACAGTGAATTCAGCTTTGAGGCTTGATAAGTTCCCTGCAAAATGTGAATGGATAGGGTTGGGGCTGAGGGCATTTAGCTAGCCTCAAGAGAAAGATGAGTAGCACCAAAATCAGAGTGTCCAAGGGTTCATGAGGAACAATGTAGATTTGATCTAGGGTCACACCAACTTCTACACAATCTTAGCTGGTAGGATGAGCAACATGGAAGGGGTCTTTTTGTAGTGGTGACACTTGAAGATAAGCAGGAGGAGCAATTAGTTTCCTTGAGATCTACCCTATACAAGGCAGAGGCATTAAGGATTCTCTGCCTTACACAGAAAGCTGCAGCCTCATGACATCCCAGGAAAAGGAAGTTTACCAGTATTGGACAAGATACCAAATCTTCAGTCTGATCAAAGAGAGTGGCAATGGAGGAAGAAGGCTATAACTTATGGGCATTAGAGCACTTACAGACTTAATCTAGGCATTGGCTAATAGGCAAAAAAATGAGAAAAATTAACCTCCATGTAACAATGAGATAACTAATACCCTGACTCAAGAACTGGTTGGGTAGATTTCTAGGTCAAAGATTGATAAGTTAGGAAGCAGCAATATTATACTTGGTATACTCACAGGCTTTACAACATGTATAAATTGTACAGGGGTAGCAAAACTGCCATTAAGATCAAGATCACCAGTTTTTTAAAAATAAGTGAGCCCTTGTTGACACACAGATAGTCTCATCCAAAATATGCATTAGTACAGAAATCAGAAAAAAAAATTCACTGCTGTGACATTGATCATTGAAATGCTATTACCAGCTACTTATAATTACAATAATCTTGTAATTACAGATCAGTCTGATTTGTATCTCTAATAGGCAAGTGGGGTTATTTATGATTACGGAAATAGAATTTTGTAAAGGAGTTAAAAAAAACCTATGGGATTGCAAATATCTTTAAAAAATTAGTAAAAATGATTTGTATTATTTTTAAATACCCTAACAAAATTAAACCTAAAAAACTATTTCAGGTGTTCTCATTGTGGAACAGAGGATATGAACCTGACTAGCGTTCATGAGGATGCAGGTTCGATCCCTAGCTTTGCTCGGTGGGTCAAGGATCCGGCATTGCTGTGAGCTGTGGTGTAGGTCACAGACGCGGCTGGGATACTGCATGGCTGTGGCTGTGGCTGTGGTGTAGGCTGGCAGCTACAGCTCTGGTTTGACCCCTAGCCTGGGAATTTTCACATGCTGTGAGTGTGGCCCTAAAAAAAAAGATCATTTCAAAATCTGTGTCACCCAGAGTCTAGAAAATTTCTTTGAGATGCAAAAGAAAATGTATAAAATACAAAGAATAAAAGGAGGAATAAAGGGTATTAGCATCAGAAATAAGACCTATCTAACTTTTTTTATAATCTTGGTGGAAATATGCATAAAGCCGCTTTGGTTAGAAAATGAGCAGGTAATAAAATGGCAGGGTGACAGGAGAAGCAGCAGAACCATAGTTCCATCTATAAAGGCCAGGTAAACTAATATATATGATTTGAATGAGGTAAGGTCATTTAGGGAGAAATGACAAAAACATATCCATAGAACAAATAATCATGCACTATCAGTCAATATAAGAATAAAGAAACTTGGAAGTAATATTTTCTTCCAATGTCTTCTGTGAAATCTTCTGTTTAACACTCCACATTCTTGAGGGAATTATTAAGAAGGATACTAACAAAATAAGTAATCTTTACCTCAAAATTTTTAATGAATTGTGGAATAGCAGTCCATATCTCAGGCCCTAAAATAATCAGTTTATAAACATATGCGATATAAAAACAGACTAGCAGAATTAACTTCCACTACTATGCAAAGAACACATAAGGTAGAAATTTATCAAGTCCCACAAGAATGAATAACAAAAACTGATTCCGTAAAAACCATATATTTAATTAAAAACTTATAAAGTGGGCCTCCCCAGTGGGACATTAAGGCATGATCCATGTACTTGAGGCCTCGAAATATGTGAAAGTATGTCACAAGTTACAAAGAATCAAGATGTCTCCTTATCCTGTGCTAGAGAAATCCTTTAAAGAATTTGAAGAATTTCCTTTGGTTATTTCTTAATTGAGAAGTAATTTTAAATTATTTACATATAGACTATTACACAACGTTTTAATTATACTAGTATATTGGCCTAGCTCACTTAATATTAATTAAATTTCTAGTAGTCTAATGTATTAAATTAAACTGCTTTACTGCATCCAAACTTGAGTATGATGATAGCTCTCATGTATAACACAGTGACTACAGTTTATAACACTGTATTACATAATTAAAATTTCCTAAGAGAATAGAACTTAAATGTTCTCACAAAAGAAAGAAACAGAAAAAGAAAGAAAAAGAATAAAGGGAAGAAGTGGGGAAGGGAGGGAAAGAAGAGGAGAAAAGGGGAGGGGAGGAGAGGGGAAGGAGGAAAGAAAGGTAAATACATGAGGTGAAGAATGTGTGAAGAATGAGAGGAAATCCTTTCACCTTGTATATGTATACACATTGTACCCTTTAAATATCTTACAATTTTATTCATCAATTATGTCTCAAAAAGGCTGAAAAAAAAAAAAAAAGAGTGTGTTGGGCGTTCATGTTATGGCTCAGGGGTTAGAATTCAACCAGATTCATGAGGATGCAGGTTCAATCCCTGGCCTTGCTCAGTGGGTTAAGAATCTGGCATTGCCTTGAGCTATGGTGTAGGTCACAGACCCAGTTTAGACCCTGCGTTGCTGCAGCTGTGGCACAGGCCTACACAGCAGCTCTGATTCAGCTCCTAGACTGGGAACTTCCATATGCCGCAGGTGTGGCCTAAAAAGCAAACAAATAAAAAGAGTGTATTGATGTCAATAGGGCATAAAAGTTGTTTACTGGACGCTCCACTACTAAATGTGTAAATGCTGCAGCTTATTGTATATAAAAAAGGCAAATAGTAAACTGAACTTTTCTTCAGTTGTCAGAACCAGGCTTCATGCACGTGCAGATATTTTCATATTAAAAAAAGCCACTGACAGTTATGTATCTATAAATGATGGTATGATGAAAATACACAAACTACAGAAATAGATACATGACTTTTTTTTTAATACCACAAGGAAGGATTAGTAAGAACTTCTTGCTAAGGTTCTTCATCCAGAAAGTCTTCTGTCATCATACAACATTAGCAAGATTACAAAGGCACACACACAGGAGACTAGCTACTGTAAAAGCTTATATCCAGACTTTTCATTTATTTACTCACTCATTCATCCATGCAGCAATCAACCATCCAATACACTTCATGAAACACTTCTGTTGTGTTTCAATGACTTAATTTTTGAAATAGCTAAGAGAAGTTCTGACCAAGCTCATATAAGGCCACTACGTTCTTCTGGAAAGCTATGTTTAATACACACACAAAAAAAAATGCATTCTGGCAAGAAGTTTTTAAGCTAATTACTCAAGCAAACTTTTTGCCTAACAGACATTCTTCGGGTCAATCTTTTAAGGTCAGACAGATAATGAACTCTACTCAAGGAAAATTTTAAGCACTGCATTTATCCTATACAGAAACTAGAGATAAATGGAAAAGTATGTGGGGAGACAGACCAAACTTCATGATTATACATTGTTCATTTTTTTAATGAAGTAATAGAACTAAATATAAATGACAGTGGAGAATATTTAGTAGTAAACAACTTAGAGTCTCTTTTTTTAAGTATCCGAAATGCAAATAAAAGCCAATCAGGAAAATCAAAATAAATACTCATGTCCTGGGACAGGTTAAGCCAACTACGATCTAAACTTGCTTCTTAATGAGATCACACAGACTATAAAAGATCTACAGAACAAGACCTATATAAATATAAACGTTGGCAACATTGGAATGAGATAGGTTTGCACTGAGGCTTGTCCCACCAATCAGCTAAGGGACAATGAAAAAATTAAATTTAGCACTGAGCAGTTTTGACTTCATCATCTGGAAAACACAGGTACTATCTAATCTGTAGGTTATTTGTATCAAATCTGCAGTGTCAGAGAAAACAGTTCATCACACTATTAAATAATTCATTAAAGTTCAATGTTACAAAAATGTAATACATATGGTAAGATGGAAATAGGAAAAAAAAACAAAAAACAAAAAATACCAAACTCTGAGGTATAGGTAGGGAGGTGTTACTCATTTTCTTCCTTAGAACAGCACTCTAATAAAAATATTCTTTGTGTAGTTTAAAGTAGTTAAAAGTAAAGGGCAAAGAACATTATTTTTGATACAATATCTCTGGAAATGACCTATAAATCACATTGAAGATTTTCATGTCTGTCCTTTAAAATCAATAAATCTGAACCAGATTTATACTAGTACTTATTTCAAGGCCCAGAAGACAAAGTAAACAAATTAGAAAATAAAATAACAACTCAATAACTGTTTTTATAATCTATGTTTTTGTTTTTTGTTTGTTTTTTGGCTTTTTAGGGCTGCACCTGAGGCATATGGTAGTTCCCAAGCTACGGGCTGAATCATAGCTACAGCTGCCAGCCTACGCCACAGCTGCAGCAATGCCAGATCCAAGCCACATCTGTGACCTACACCACAGCTCACAGCAATGCAGGATCCTTAACCCACTGAGTGAGGCCAGGGACCGAACCCACATTCTCATGGATCCTAGGTGGGTTCACTAACTGCTAAGCCATGACAGGAACTCCAAAATCTATTTTTTTTTTTAAATATAGCAATAATTTTGTGGGCATTTTTGTCATGCTACTGCTAATATCTAGGATCTAAGTTTCAAGGGGAAAAATCTAAGTAGTGATAGTACTACAACTGCATTTGACTAAATTACCAACTATAAAGTACATTGGACGTATATTTGCTTTTAGCATGTTGGATTTAAAATTGGAAAAACTGGAGTTCCCATCGTTGCTCAGCGGAAGAGAATCCAACTAGGAACCATAAGTTTGCGGGTTCAATCCCTGGCCTTCTCAGTGGGTTAAGGATCCAGCTTTGCCCTGAGCAGTGATGTAGGTCGCCGACTCAGATCCTGTGTTGCTGTGGCTGTGGTGTAGGCCAGCAGCTGCAGCTCTGATTTGACCCCTCGCCTGGGAACCTCCATATGCTGTGGGTGTGGCCCTAAAAAGCAAAACAAAACAACAACAACAACAAAAAGATAAAGATAAAATTGGAAAAACTGATACCAGTATTATAGTATGGGATTCTAAGAATTACAGTCCTTTGACTAATTAAGTCAAACAAGATCTTCATACTGTCCACTTCTCATGACCAAAATGCCTTTAAATGTAGAAATCAGGAACAAGAAAGATACTCTTACAGACTTGAGGGAAAACAAAATAAAAAATAAACAAAAAAAAACTTTTACAAAAATCTCAGAAATCACCAAAGAAAGAAATCACAATAAAAATCAGAAAATATTTATAAGAAAACTGTAGCAAAACACATACACATCAAAACTTGTGGAATGCAAATAAAGCAATACTTAATGTACATTTAATGTCCTAAATGCTTATAGGAAAGGTAAATGGCTGAAAATGAGTGAGAAGGCAAATTAAAGTTTTTAAGTCAGCATGTACTATACGAATAAAGTAAATTAAAAAAAATAGAAGAAAGTAAGTAATACAGTTACAGAAAAAAATTAAGTAGGAAAGCATCCAATAGTAGGTATCAGTATATGCAAAAGCTAGTTCTTCAAAAAGATGAACAAAACTGATAATGCCATTACAGATTTGATCATGAATAATAAAGAGAAAAATAACTTAAAAATGTTAAGAGTTACCATTGTGGCCCAGTGGAAACAAATCTGACTAGCATCCCTGAGGATGCAGGTTCAATCCCTGACTTCACTCAGTGGGTTAAGGATCCAGCGTTGCCGTGAGCTGTGGTCACAGATACAGCTCAGATCCCGAGTTGCTGTGGCTGTGGTGTAGGCCAGTGGTTACAGCTCTGATTCAACCCCTAGGCTGGAACCTCCATATGCCAAAAGTGAGGCCTTAAAATAAATAAATATATAATATAAGTAAAAACATTAGATAAGAAAAATGGAATATATCAAATAATGTATATGATTAAACAGATAAGACAATATTAGGAACAACTTTATGCCAACAAATGTAAAACTATAAATGATGAACGCCTAGAAAAACCCACTATATTATCTATTTATTTTTTTTTTTAATTTTATTTTTGTTTGAACCTGTGGCATGCAGAAGCTCCCAGGACAGGGGCAGAACCTGTACCACAGCAAAGACCTGAGGGACAAGAGTAACAACACCAGATCCTTAAACCACTGAGGAACTTCTCAGTGTATTATCTAACGAATACATTAGCATTCTAAATATTCCTTAACCACTAAAGTAATTGCATCAAAAGTTAATTTCACAAGATAACAGCAGTTCTGATGGGTCCTGATAAATTTCACTATGCTTTTAAGAAAGAATATTCTAGTCTTATATAAACACTTCCAGAGAATAGGGAAAAAAAAGACGGTCGTTAGGTAATTTTTACAAAAAAGGAGACAATTATGAAACAGACTTGCTTTATGAATAGAGATGCAAAATGCTCAAAGTAAATATTTTAAAATCTAATCCAGTGATGAACAAAAAAGATATTACAACATGAGTAAGTTGGTTTCAATAACAGGAATGCCAAGTTAGTTTAATTTGGAAAGTTGCTTAAATATAATTTAATCTAACATTTGCATTAACAGATTAAAGGAGAAAATTCACATAATCATCTAAATAAATGCATTTAATATAACTTAACCTTTGTGTATGATAAAAACTTTCAATACTAGGAACAGAAGAGGACTTTAAAAATCTAATAAAAGGCACTCAAAAGAAAAAAGTCATACTTAAAGGTGATGTGTAAAGCATTCTTTATAGCAACATTACAAGGATGTCCATTATCATTAGCACTGTAGATTTTAGCTCCCATATAAAGGCAAAGAGAAGAAATAGTAAGTAATAAGGCCTGGAGAGGAACAAACAAAAGTTTTACTGTTTGTTGAGAATGATTATTTATTTAAAAGATATCCTAAGAGTATACAAATATACTATTAAAATGAAAAAGAATGTTTAGTAATTTTCTGGATAAATAACCAACACTTAAAAGACATGTGACAAACTGATCATGGAGGGAGTTCCCGCTGTGGCTCAGTGGAACAAATCTGACTAGTATCCATCAGGATGTGGGTTCAATCTTTGGCCTTGTTCAGTGGGTTAAAGATCTGGTGTTGCCATGAGCTGTGGTATAGGTCACGGACGTTGCTTGGATCCTGTGTTGCTGTGGCTGTGGTGTAGGCTGGCAGCTGCAACTCCAATTTGACCCCTGGCCTGAGAACTTCCATATGCCATGAGTGCAGCTATAAATATCAAAAAGAAAAAAGAAAGAAAGAAAAGAGAAAAGACATGTAATTTCCACAGATAAACTATGGAACAAGATGTAGTGCACAGTATCTACTAGTGAGACCTATTTTAAAGGTGTAGAAATTAAGCCAAAGATTAGTCAAAGTGACCAATGGAACATGATAGTGGGTCCAGAAGTTGACTTACACACATATTACAACACACTTTAAGACCAATTGGATGTTGAAAAACAATGGTAAAGGAGAATCTATTCAATAGACAATTCAAGAACCCTTAACAATAGAAGGAAAAAAAATTAGATCCTTATTTCAAATTCTACAAAGAAATCAAATTTGAGTGCAAGTGGACCCAAAGGCCTAAATGTAAAAAACAAAGTTATAGAAGTATTTATTGAACAGGACAAAAAGAAGAATTAAGAATTTCTGTTCATCAAAGCACCAGAAAAATAAACTGCAAATGGGAGAAGACATGTGCAATACACATAGCCAACAGAGAATGAGTATCCAGACATATGACAAAATTGAATCATAAATGTACTAAATACATGTGAAAATATATTTATTACTATATTAGTTATTTAGAAAATACAAATTAAAATTTTAAGATGCTATTTCACACCTATCAGATGGCAAAACTTAAAAAAAAAGTGGGAGGTGGGCAATACCAAGTGTCAGATAAATAGCAGAGCAATGAAAATTTTTATTTCCTGGTGGTAGGAGTATAATTTGATAGAATGATTTTGTACAACAGACTGAATTTACCATATAATAGTTGATCCCATACAGACTGTGATCTTGCAATTCCTATGTAAAACTACATTATAGTACTTCTCAAACTATCCACTGAACAGTCATTTGTATATTTTAAAATTTCAAATCTGTCACAGATTAATACTGTGTAAAATACAATAAAAATGAGTTATGAGGTAACTGGTCCTGTATTTGGATGAAAGTCATGTGCTATGAGAGTTTTTAAACATTCTTAATTTCTAGATTTATTCTGTCACAGACCAGAGACAAGTTGCAGATCAGTAATGGTCCATGGAAAATTTAGGAGAGCATTATGTTCAGTGATAATGGAAATGTACATCTGAGCTTGAAAGACTAAAATCAAAGTGTTCTGACCACAATGGAAAGTTTTAAGAAACCCAGAGAGGAAGAAAATTTGTAAAATTCACAAATATGTGGAAATCAAATAACACACTTCTAAATAATCTATAGGTCAAAAAGGAACTCACAAGAAAAATTAGAAAATACTTGAAGATAAAGATAATGAGAAAGCATAACATGAAAACATATGTAGTGAAAGTAGTGTTAAGAGGAAAACTTATAGCTGTAAATGCCCACTTTAGAAAAGAGAAAAAAAGATCACAAATTAATAACATAAGCTTCACTTTATGAGGCTAGAAAAAGTAAACTAAATCCAAAGCATAAAGAAAGGAATAAAGATTAAAGCAGAGATAAAGAAGAGGAAAGTAAAAGAGAAAAACTAATAAAACCAAAAGGTGGTTATCTGAAAAGATCAACAAAGTTGACAAACCTTTATATAGATGCACCTAGTTAAAAAGTGAGAAGGCTAAAATTAATAAAATCAGGGATGAAAACAGGGACATTACTACTGACTTTATACAAATAAAAAAGAATTATAAAAGAATACAATGAACAGTTTATGCCAAACAAATTAGATAACCTAAATGAAATGCAAAAAGTCCTAGAAACACACAAATTACCAAAACTAAGAAGAAACAGAAAATCTGAATATGCTTAGAACAAATAAAAAGATTAACTAAATAAGCAAAAACTTTCTGGGAGTTCCCTTCGTGGCTCTGTGATTAACAAACCTGTCTAGGATCCATGAGCATGCAGTTTCAATCCTTGGCCTTGCCCAGTGGGTTAAGGATCTGGTGCTGCTGTGAGCTGTGGTGGAGGTCACAGAAGCAGTTCGGATCTGGCGTTGCTGTGTCTGTGGTGTAGGCCCGTATCTGTAGCTCTGATTTGACCCCTAGCCTGGGAACTTCCATATGCCTCAGGTGCTGCCCTAAAAAGCCAAAAAAAAAAAAAAAAAAAGCTAAAAAAAGGCCAAAACTTTCTAATACAAAAGTCCAGGATCAGATGGCTTCATGAGTGAATTCTATCAAACGTTTAAAGAAAAATGAACACCAATTCTTCTCAGGCTTTTCCAAAAAATAAAAGGGTAAAGAATACTCCCTAACTTATTCTATGACCACTATACCCTAATAGCAAAGCCAAATATAGAAACATAAGAAAACTAGAGATCAATATCTCTTATGTATATAAATGCAATGATTATCAACAAAATACTAAAAATCAAATCCAGTTGCATCTAAATGGATTACACATGATAGTCAAGTGGGATTTATCCCAGGAATGTATGGATGGTTCAACATTTGAAAAATAGTCAATGTGAAACACCAGATAAATAGAACATAGGCAAAAAAAAAGATCATTGCATTGGATGAAGAAAGCATATGACAAAATCCACCACCATTTTATAACTCAAACAAAAATAAGAATATTCTACAAAGTAGAAATAGAAATTTCTTCAACCTGAAGGAGTATCTAAGTAAAATCCACCAATAAGACAAGATCTAAATGATAAGCTATAAATGCCCACTTTAGAAAAGAGAAAAAAAGAGATCACAAATTAATAACATAAGCTTCACTTTATGAGACTAGAAAAAGAGTAAACTAAATCCAAAGCAAAAAGAAAGGAATAAAGATTAAAGAAAAGTGAAAGCTTTTCCCTTAAGATCAGGAACAAGAAAAGCATTTTTACTCATGTTTCTATTCAACAGGATACTGGAAATTCTAGCTGGGGAAATTAGGTAAGAAAAAGAAAGTCATTCACACTAGGAAGGAAGAAGTAAAAATATCTCTAACTGCAGATGACAAGATTTTATCTAAATTAAGCTCCAAGGAACTCATAAAAATTTTCCAGTTAATAACTTCAGCAAAGCTGTGGAATACATGATCCATATACACACAAAAAAGTTGTATTTCTAAACACAAACAATGAACAAACCAAAGAGGAAATTAAGAAAACAATTCCATTTACAATGGCCTCAGAAAGAACAATAATAATAATAATAAACCCTCGGGAACAGATTTAACCAAGAAGCACAGGACTTCTACAACGAAAATTAGAAAACATTGTTCAAAGAAAGTAGTGAAGACCTACAATAAATGAAAGACATCCTGTGTTCATGGATTGGAAAATTAATGTTAAGACAGTAAGAATCCCCAAAGTGATCTATAGATGCAATGTAATCTCTATGAACAATCTTAGAAAATTAAAAAAAAAAAAAGTTTGGGGGACTCACAATTCTGATTTCAAATTTTACTACAAAGCTATAGTACTCAAAACAGTGTGGTACTGACATAAGGAGAAATACACAAACCAATGGAATAGAACTGATTCTGAAATATAGCTATGAAATTATGGTCAATTGATTTCTGACAAGGGTGCCAGGACACTTCAATGAAGGAAAAATAGTCTCTTCAACAAATGATTTTAGAGAAATTAAATATACAGAAGAATGAATTTGTACCCCATCTCATATCATATACCAAACTTGACTCAAAATGGGTCAACAATTTTTATGCAAGAGCTAAAAATATATAACTCCTAGAAGCAAACAGAAGTACAAATCTTTGTGATCTTGGATTAGACACTGGTTTCTTAAATACAACACCAAAACCTCAAAAAACAAAAGAAAAAATAAATTAAATGTACAACTAAAAACTTCTGTGTACGAAAAGATATTATCAAGAAAGTAAAAACACAACACACAAAATGGGAGAAAATATTTGCAAATATATATATTATATATAATATAAGGGTCTGGTGTCAAAAAAAATACATATAAAACCCCTACAACCTAACAATAAAAAGACAATAAAGACAAATGACTCATTTTAAAAATGGCAAAAGATCTGAATATGTATTTTTCCAAAGATATGTAAATGACCATTAAGCACATAAAAAAATGTTGAACAGCATTGGCCATCAGGAAAATCAAATCTAAACCAAATAAGATAACATTTCATGTCAACCAGGATGGCTATAATAAAAAAGACACATAAGTGTTTGAAAAGATGAGTAGAAACTGTAATCCTCACATATTAATAGTGAGAATGTCTGGCAGTTCCTCAAATGTTAAATGCACAGTCATGATATGACCCAGCAATTCCACTTCTAGGATTACATGAAAATTTGTACACAAATGTCAGCAGCAGCATATCCACAATAAACAAAATGTGATAGCAAGCCAAATATTGATCAACTAATCAAAATGTGATATATCCATAAAATTATGCAAACATAAAAAGGACTTATGTATTAATGTACACTACAATATGAATGAAACATGCAAAATGAAAGAAGTCAGATACAAACGCCGTATCTTGCATGGTATCATTTACATGAAATGTTCAGAATAAGCATATTTATAGAGATAATACAGATTAGTGGTTGCCAGGGGATAGGGGAGGGGGAAACTGAAAGTGATTGCTAATAAATTTTTTAGAATGATAGAAATATTCTGGAATTAGACAGTGGTATTATTCCAGGACACTGTTTATATACCCCCAACCACTGAAATGTATACACTTTAAAATGGTGAAGTTTATCTTATGTGACAGATACATACCTCCTCCACTCTCCAAAAAACCAACAAATCAAAGCAAGGTAAGTGCTGAAAAAAAATCTCAGTTCTTTTCCTCTTTGCATTTCTGTTCAAGACACTGCCACAGGATCTGTACTACAATGATTATTTCATGGCTAGCATCTACTCAAAGATTTTGAGGGATTTCTAGCGCTATCCAAATTCCTCCCTTGGTTAAAGGGAAGGTTAAGAATGGTTGACTCCCTGGGATAATCCACACAGTTCATATGCCACTTGGTTTTCAGCTTCTAAAGAGCTAAGATGATGTCAAATTTCTGGGTACAAATCACTGAGCTGCTGAGAACAGGTCAATATACCACTGTCCATCAAGCTACATTCAAGTCAATCCACCTATCACATACACTGTTTCCAGAAACTTTCAGCAACTACAGGTTCTTTCTTACCATCTTCCTACAACATGGACAGTTTTACTTTTGTTGCTGGCATCATATCTCAGATACTAACATCACTAATGAAATCCCACTCCTTTGCTCCCCGCATCCCACCATTTGATCCAGTGTTCAATACTGTTTAGAGCGCTGGCTGTGTTTTCCTACACTAGACAAGACACAAGCCTTCATACCTGATGAGTGGACCACCCCAGCATCCCAAGCTGAAACAGGACAGTTTTTCAGAAGTTTCTCGCATACTGACCCTAAAGGAGTTACCACTTCACAGGAGCAAATTTGTAATGTAAGGCCCTCTGGGGGACATTTCAACCACAGAGATTTTTCGCCTGGGAAGAGTCAGTCCCTTAATGTTTTCTATTCACATCCTTTTTATCTTTTCTTCTTTTTTTTTTTGTCTTTTTAGGGCTGCACCCACAGCATATGGAGGTTCCCATGCTAGGGGTCGATGGGAGCTGTAGCCACTGGCCAATACCACAGCCACAGCAACACAGGATACAAGCCAGTCTGCAACCTACACCACAGCTCATGGCCACCAATGCTGAATCCTTAACCCACTTAGCGAGACCAGGGGTCAAACACACGTCCTCATGGATTCTAGTCAGGTTCATTACTGCTGAGCCACAAGGATTCCCCTTTTTTCTTTTAGAGGTTTTTCTATTATTTGTCTTCCTCTGATTAAGTTACCTTAGCCTTCCTCTTGGATATGTTCTTCCTTTTTCCCCAAAAAAAGCTTCCCTCCTCTCTATCCTCCAACACCAAACCAGCAAACTGTTCTTCATCCAGTCAGTCTTCCTAATAAATACTTTCATAATGCCCCAAAAGAGATTTGGGTGCCTCTTCTCTCGGTTATTTTTTGCTTATACTGCCCCCACCCCTGCCAAAGCATTTTCTAGGTTGTTAATTGTTGATTCTCAAAATGTAGTACATTGCAATGCACAGTACTCACTAAATTCTAAATTCTTCAAGAACAGAGGTTCTGCCTTACTTGTCTTTGTAATTCCAGCGCCTAATAAATAGTAAGCAATCAATAAATAACTTCTTAAATAAATGACTTTTTTAAAGGCTTATCAGGTGCCACAATACAGTTAGCATTTATGGTGTCCTACCAAGACTTTCTTATGGACCAGGCACTGTGCCAACAACTTGGCACACATTCTCTCTGAATCTTCCTAAAAACCCTGTGAGGTAGGTAGAGTTAATAACCACCTTTTATAAAAGGGTAAAGTGATTTTTAGAGATACTAAGTATTTCAGAATTTGAACTCAAAGTTTGACCTCCAAAGTTTATGCTCCTATGCATTTTATACTTCAAAGGGAAAGGATAACAAATAAATTGATGTAATAGGATTGTTTCAAGAGAGCATATTTAAATATTTAAGTTAGGTGTTATCTACGGTATCGTAGTGAAGGCTGCTTTGTAAGGCTTCCTAAAATATATAAGCATATGCATGAAATCTTACAATCAAGGGTTTTCCTACTTTTGCTGCTTTTGTTCCTCATGCCTTAGTACATGCTGTTCTCAATCTATCAAGCTCTTACCAACTTATCCATCTGTAGAATTCCAATCCATACTTTAAAACTTTGCTAGGGCATCCCTTTAAACTGGAGGATTTCTGCCTGGAGAGATTCACATCGTAAGTGGTTACTATTCCTCACAATTAATTTATTAATGTATATTCATAGATGATATTATATTTATTTACTTACATGTCTATCTTCCCTGTTCACTTTGAATGTTTTCAAAGGCAGAGTCCTTTTCTTCCTCATCTGCATACCCCTAGTACTTGTATAGCAAAAAGCCACATATATATCAAGGTATTTAGTAAAAATATTGGCTTATCGAATTTCTATGCCTCCCAGTTGGGTTTTCAGTAGGTTTTGAGGTATTACCTTACCCTAACAGTGGCCAACCAGGCTGTGAAAAATATCCAGACTTGCCACTGCCCATGTTCCTTCCTTCTCAATGCTTTCCCTTTCTCCACACCATTCCTTTTGGTTGCAAAGCCCTTATTTCAACCCAGGCTTGCCTCTGCCAAGCCTATATTCTGAATGACCACAATATACCTTTAATGTGCATCTACTATGGCTTGGGCTAGATTTGAAAACACAAACAAGGCAAGCACTTCATAACCTTGAGGGTAGATAGACACTAAAAGCAGAGATAATCACCTTATATGATGATAAAAGATAGATGTATGTGCCATTAACTAAGATGGAGCAAATTAATTCTGCTTGAGGAGGATTAGGATGATATGATAGAAAGTTACATCTGAATCAGGACTTGTACCAGGTTCTTTCGGGTTGTGGGGGCGATGAAAAGGCAAGGCAAGAGGCATTATATACAAGATAGCACTTGTGTAAAGGCAAGACCTGAAGAAGTACAATACAATCTTGAAGAGGAAGCAGTTGGATGAGCTTCAACACAATATAGAAGGGTCTTGAGAGAGTAATGAGAGATGAGGCTGGAGGTCCAAGTTGAAGTAAAAGAGTAAAGATAAAAGGCTCATGTGCCAGACTGAATATTTTATACAAGCCAAAATGAAAAGGCACCCCTTAAGGTTTTTAATCAAGGTCATGACATAACTAGATTTCTGTTTGGGAAATAACTTCAGCAAAAGATAGAATATGGACTAAAGGAGAGAAAGCTAGAGGTAGTTTTTTTTTTTTTTTTTGCTTTTTAGAGCTGAACCATGGCATATGGAAGTTCTCAAGCTAGGGGTCAAATCGGAGCTACAGCTGCCTGCCTACAGCTTTTCAAAAAATACTGTTTTAAATATAAAGACTTCGGATATATAGTTGAATCAGGATCTGAGGTGTGTATGTGACCTATACCACAGCCCACGCCAATGCCAGATCCTTAACCCACTGAGCAAGGCCAGAGATCAAAATTGTATCCTCAAGGATGCCAGTTGGATTCCTTTCCGTTGTGCCACAACAGGAACTCCACTAGAGGCAGTGGAGTTTAATTTACTAAAGAGATTATCATCATTCCTTAGCCAAGAAATGAGCTAAGGAAGCAGCAACAGGCCTAACATGAAAAAAAAACTGAAAAGATTTATGGATTAAAAAGGAGGCAGATTCTATAGGATCTTGTGACTGGTTGACTATAGAGGAAAAGGAAGAGGTGGCAGAGGACTCCTGCATTTCTAACTTGGGAAACGGGGGTGACCAGGGATGACACCATCAAAGACAGTGGAAGATATTAAAAGTTTAATTACATAAATGCTGATTCTGAAGAACCACCAGGACATACTGTTAACCAGTTACTCTAGGACTTAGTCATATGTTGTCAAATTAACTTCATGTGTTTATGTAAGACTTCTCAACCAATGATGAAATCTTGAAGATCTTTTATTTTTTTCCCAGCATCACCAGTATATAGAAAGGCTTCATTAAAACAACAAACCCTTAGTGAACTGATTTGATTGGTATGGACTATGACTGTATAAATAAATCAAGACATAATTTTATTATCCATTCTAGGACTGAGGAGCAAAAATCTTCAGAATTTCTAGATTGCTATGTACAAAAAATCCTAATATATTAAAGGAGAAAGAAGAGACATCTTTACATATGCTAGTAGCTAGAGGCTATTTTTCCTGCTAACTCTTAGCCTTTATCCTGGGATAGTTAGCCAGGCTACCTGAGAAAGTGACCTAATCCAAGTTCAGTGTTTTTTATTCACCAGTCCCAACAGTATGGTAACAGATACTGTCTCTGCCAAATAATGTATGATCTTGAGGAAGTTACAAAAGTGGACCATTTGTTTAAATCTGTGTAAGGGGATAACAAGGCCTGTCTCACAAATAAGAACTGAACGCTATACATAAAAGTGTCTATAGGAGTTCCTGCTGTGGCATAGCCACAGCTGTGGTGTAGCTGGATTCGATCCCTGGGTCGGGAGCTTCCACATGCCAGGAGTGCAGACCAAAAAAAAAAAAAAAAAAAAAAGAAAAGAAAAAAAGTCTATAACTAAGTCTGGCACAGAATAAGCAAGTAAGTTAGTATCTTTCCTTCAAGTGCTTTTCATGAGTGGCAAGAATCTACATTAGCTTTTTAAAAAATACTGTATTAAATATAAAGACTTTGGATATATAGTTGAATCTTGAACACAGGTTTGAACTACATGGATCCACTTAAATGCAGATTTTTGCAACAGCAAAGACTATAGTACTACATGATCCACGGTTGGTTGAATCTGCAGATGTAGACCTATGGGTATGGAGGAACCACAGATATGGAGGGCTGATTATAAATTACAGGTGGCTTTTTGACTGCAGGGAGGGTCAGTGGCCCAAACCACCATGCTGGTTGAGGGTCAACCATATTTTAAAGTCATCTTCCAAGTTAGTAACACATAGTAGTTAAGAAGTCAAGGACTGATATTAAATCTAGTTTAAAACTGACTAGTCATATAACCTTTGTTGAGTTAGTTCACCTCAATATGTTTTCTCACCTATGCAACAGGAATAAAAATTGTACTTACTTCGAAGGTGACTATGGGGAATAAATGATATAATGCACACAAAATATGCACTTATTATGTACAAATTAGCACACTAATAAAAAAGTTAGCTATTATAACCATTATAATCCACTCTGTCAAACATGAAAATAAATGTGATTCTTATTGCAGAGATAAACTATACTATTTGTGCATATTATTTGTGTATATTTTTATATACCATTTGTGTGTGTGTGTGTACATAACGTGTGTATACCCTTAGGGACACATGAGGAGAAAGACAAAGGGATCCAAGAAACTGAATTTAACACATAGAAAAAACTACCATAAAGGTAAGTATACTCTTGCAGGAAGAATTTTTAATCAGAAATAAGACTCAATGGGAAAATTACCAACTAAATTTTAATCTTTGGAGAATAACTAAACTGTTATTTTTATGTAAATCTGGATCATCACAGGAGACATGAAAAAAATTTATAGGATGTTTTCATGTATTTTCCAGAAACCCTAGGAATAACAGATTTTACATGGTAATATTTACTGAACAAAGTTTAATTTGCTTTTAAGAAAGAAATATATCAGATGAACATTAAGAGGACTTTTATTTTATCAATGAATAATAGCACAGATATTTTTCCCACTCAGAAATAGTTTTTTTCACTTACTCACTGATCATCTTATAATTATTTTTTTCCTCTTAGCAATAAAAAGCCTTTGCTGAGTAATTCACATTTTACCTGATCTCTCCTGACTCCTAACTCCTGACTCCTAACAAGTTTGATGAGACAGTTAACTAAAATATATGGTATAACTGTTGACCAGGGAATTTTTTCTTCTGTGTTTAAACAAATGTCCTAAGACTACTAGACTCATAACTTGTCTTTCAGAGTCATGGTACAAAAGTGTTTATGAATTAATACCAAATAGTTCAACTACATGGGCATACTAGCTCATTAATCCAGATTCAATAACTTAAGATAACAGCCTGTCCCTATTAGTCTAAGTTCAACCCTAAATTTATCTGTGAAGGAAACCAGCAAAAATAAATTAAGACCATAACAAGATTAGGACGGAAATGTTTAGTCAAATTTTACATACTATTTTCAAGCAGTTCTTAAACTGTTTTAGCAGCATAATTTATATACCACCGTTTAATATGTGCATTGCAAATAAGGTTGATTCACTCAGGTATTGAGGTAAGTTCTGGAGACAAGTTTATCTCACCATGTACATTTAGTTGAAGTAAAGCTGCATATATTTTAAAATAATTATATAAGTCTCGCTTTTCCAAAATTCACACTGGACCCAATCTCAATTATTCTGAGGTAGCAGTACTTTCAAGTAAGCTATCATTCACTCAGTATGATTTCTATTAAACACTTGAGTAACTGTAGATACATTCTTAGAGCAAATAAGTATATTTTACAAAGACTACAAATAAGTTTGATTTATCTAAATTTGCATATTGTGACCCACAGAGCCAGGAACTAAAATGTTTTTCTCATAGCATTTATTTTAATTAAAATGATCAACCCAGCACAAGTAACTGCATTTCTTTACAATCCTGGGGGTCATTAACATTAAAGGCACCTAGCTGATACTTTGTAGTAGGTTAAGAAATTAGTGGATAATATATGATAAGTTGAGTATCATTGAAAATCTTGGTCCTAGGCCAAAGGCAGAACTGGTAATAATACATAAAGCTCTTGAGTAGTGATTCTTAGACTATAGTGGTGAACAGAAGAATTATGTGGAAATGCTTTTTAAAATGCAAATTTCAGAACCCAGGTCACTGGAAATTCTATGGGGTATAGTCCCACAGCCTGTATTTTAACAGGCAACTCATCATTGTGGTGCAAATGGTTGAAAGGCATTAATTATTAGTCTTCAGAATGTCACAAACCTGTTGATACATAAACAAGGTAATACAGAATTTTTCATAGACAAAAGACACCTTCCCTCAGGAGAACAATGCTTTTATCAGATTCTCAAAGGGAGCCAAGCCTCAAAAGAAGGTAAAAGCTATGTCGCCTTGGAAAGCTCTTAAGTCCTAGTAAAAAAAAATTCTGGTCCAGCAACAGGATTCCCCTAACTTGTAGGACTTCCTTTAGCATTACTGGTCTGGTCTCCTTTTCTTTTTTCAGTCATAGACAGTCACTTTGCAATTTTTAAAATAAAATTACCAAATGCTAGTATGGAAACTTTATCAACATCACTGTTTTCTTTCCAAGAGATTATGAGATCTTGCAAGTATACTTGTAGACTTCTCTTTTTTTTTTTTGCTTTTTTCGTTTCCCAAATTTGTTGAAATAAATTTCATTATTATTGATTTTGTTGCTATTGAATATATAAATTGATTATATAAATTTTGTTACTGTTGATTTAATGTTGATTTTAGATGAACTGTACAGCTGTTAAAAAAAAATGTAATAGAACTTGATAATGTAAAATGTTAAAAACTGTCCCTGATTTTGCAAGGTTGATTTAAGTATTTTTAGGTATCCAAGGGAATTATTTAAAATAAAAAAATAAAAAGGCTCTTCGGCTTTTTACTTGGAAGTTCTCTACAGTTTACTCACAGCTGTGAGAAATATTTTATCTGTAAATCATAAAAACCCCCTTTCTTTCTCATAAAGGCATATGCTTCTTATCAGTCACATAAAGGAAGATGCCACTTTGAACTGTTATACAGGCACTAAAAATAAATGGCAGGAAAAGTTGCCAAGGCAAGGTAGAGGTGTACTATGACTGAAACACTTTGTTCATCAGGATGCTTAGTTATTCTAATGACTATTATGTAGAAAAGAAAGGAGAAAAGCATGATTTTCCCGAAGCTTGGTAACATACACTTAATAGCTCTTACTATAATACTGTTTACTTAATTTATATCCACATACAGTCTTATGAAACAGAGATCCTATTAAAGCAAGAATACTGTATACTAATCATTTATTTGCAACTAAACTGCTCACATGAGGTTTAGAAACTAAACAGTACTTTTGTACATATCTCTTGTATCTGTTCCCAATGAAAGGTAAGCAGCAAACCAGAAAGGGATCAAACCCCTTGGGTGGCAGAACTTTTCTATCCTCCCAGATTAAAATACTGGCTAAAAATACACTTAACTTGTTAAAAAACCATATTATGCTGGGAGAAGATTTTAATGTATATCCCTGTTATGCCCATCTCTATTTAAGGAGAAAGTCCATTTGCCTTTAAAAAATGTCAAGTTCAAGCCATTAGGTATTAAAAAGTTTTTGTTTATGCTTTTGGAGAGATAGAGGGTGGAAGGAAAGCAGAAGAAAGGCAGTAGAGACAAGGTAGAATCTTCTTCTGCCCCGTAATCAAATTCTGCAGCAAACTATGTGTAACCTTACTCACTTTAGAATAACTGGGTGGCACTGAGTGTGATAGGTGTAAGTGGCATGCGTTTGCTGGGACAATGGAGAGTACTATTAACATCTGGTTCTCATCGTTCTCCCTAAGAAAGATTATTTAAGATGGCAGGGTGGTAGCTCTTCTGGAGGTCCATTTCAAAACATTTCAGTACATGACTGGCTATACAAGGGGTTATTTTTAAACATGACTTTCCTGAAACTTGGAAATTCACTTCAATTTCTTCTAACTAGTCAGAAGGCCCCTCTACAAATTCTTCCCTGAGTTGACCCACAATGAGTGTTGTCAGTTATTGCGCTCTGGTCTCAGCAACTAGAGTTGAGGACCCAGAGGCCATCCTCACAGGAATTCATTACACTCCAGTGTCACCTCCAAAACAAGTTACAGAGTCCAGATTCTGCAGTGCCATCAGTAATCCAACACCCTGTGAACCTGATGTTTAAGGATCTCTCAAGAGCAAGGAGAGAAGAATTTGAAGAGAGTGGATCTTAGTCCCAGAATAATACTTGCTACACTTAAGCACCAACTGAGGAACTTTAAAAAACAACAATACCAGCACTGCCACCACCAGAGATTCTGATTTAAATGTTAGAGGTCAGTCCTGGATTAATGTGCATTCATTAGAACTATCTTAGGCCTAGAAGAAAGAAGCATGTGCAAA
Organism: Sus scrofa; assembly: GCF_054392235.1. Taxonomy (NCBI): domain Eukaryota; kingdom Metazoa; phylum Chordata; class Mammalia; order Artiodactyla; family Suidae; genus Sus; species Sus scrofa. The sequence continues at coordinate 18,043,268 of NC_139397.1, forward strand.
AACAAACAGGAAGTATTGCTTTAACATGTCCAGTTGTTAAGGATAAGGTAAACAATTAATAAATTAACAAGGGAGTTCCTGTTGTGGCTCAGCAGGTTATGAATCCGACTAGTAGCCATGAAGATGCGGGTTCGATCCCTGGCCTCGCTCAGTGAGTTAAAGATCCAGTACTGCCGTGAGCTTGGTGTAGTTCGCAGATGTAGCTTGGATCTGGCACTGCTGTGGCTTTGGTGTAGGCCAGAAGCTGCAGCTCAGATTTGAGCCCTAGCCTGAGAACTTTCAAATGCCACAGGTACAGTCCTAAAAAGCAAAAGGAAGGAAGGAAGGAAGGAAGGAAGGAAGGAAGGAAGAAAGGAAGAAAAGAAAGAAAGAAAGGAGAAAAGAAAGAAAAGAAAGAAATTGGGAGTTCTTGTTGTGGCTCTGCAGTAATGAACCTGATCAGTATCCATGAGGATGAAGGTTCAATCTGTGACTAGCTTAGTGGTAGGGGTCTGGCATTGCCGAGAGCTGTGGTGTAGATCACAGACAAGGCTCAGATCCTGTGTTGCTATGGTAGCTCGGATTCGAACCCTAGCCTGTGAACTTCCATATGCCATGGGTGTGGCCCTAAAACAACAACAAAATTAATAAATGTATATATGACAAAGATTAAATTGCATGTGCTATCAAAACTGACATTGGACTTTGGACATATAAAGGAGAAAAAATAACTGTATTAAAAAAAGCTATTATTGTCATTTATAGCAATTATCTACCATATTTGCCTAATTATCATGAATTGCAATGATGATTATAAATACCAGTAAATATACATCAAATTAACTGTGTTAGTTTTATTTAATTAGATGAAAGAATTGCAGAAACAGAGAACCATAGGACTAGATACTCAACTTCATCCACATACTATACATTCATATTTAATGGATATGAAGTTATAATTTATAAAAATTAAAAAATGTATTAATCATCAGTAGGGTGCTTTGATTAAACATTAAACTAGACAATAGCCCATTGTTATAGACAACTGGATTCCCTTTTACTAAATGAGAAGCATGCACCCAAACTATCAAATATTTTGAAACATAATTGATAGGCAAGTACTCTTGTGCTTAACTGATACATAATAATGTCATTTTTATATATAAAAGTCCTTACTCCATATATTATTTTCATATAGACACTACAAATTAATTTAAAAGATACTAAAATGACACAATTTACAACAGTGATTTACTTGATAAAATGAATATACTCAGAAATTAGATGCAAATGCAGTTTTTATATGTAGAACACGTCTTCATTAGTTTATAATGAAAATTTCAGAAATGCTTTACCCTCATTTCGATTACTATTCAAGCAGCAGTGGCTTCTGACATTTCAGCACTAAGTTTTCTTGCACCTCTTATAACCAAAGATAGGAAGTGATTTCTAAAACACTTAAGTACATCAGAAGAGCTTTCTACTTAAAAGTAATTCTTCAGTGAAACCTTTTCACTTACTTTACAGCTTTTGTATGTTCAATTCTTTAAGTAACAAATTTCTTAAAATCTCGCACAATAAGGAGTTCTCTGGTGGCCTAGCAGTTAAGGGTCCAGCATTGTTCCTGATGTGGCTCAGGTCAGGGCTGTTGCGTAGGTTCGATACCTGGCCTGGGAACTTCTACATGCCGCACGTATGGTTAAAAAAAAAAAAAAAAAAAAAAAAAAGCTGACACAACAGTAAAGTGAAAATAGTATGTGTTCCTAAGAGACAAAACCACCAATATATACTAGAAAACTAGCAAAGTTTAAAATACATGAGATATTATACCCTAACTATAATGTATAAATATGATGTGAGATACTTGAAGAAAAAAAAAGTTTTCTTATAAATTACATCCTTATTATATCTGGAAGAATGATACAGTATTGCTATTTCTGAGATGATAGATCTAAGGTTGTAAAGCAGAATATGCATTTTTAACTCCCAGTTATTATTTTTGTAGTCTGTTTCACCATCTTTCTCCTTTGCCATATGCATTGTAGGTGGGATGTTTCCTGTTGTTACTATGCCTAGCTTTGCAGACTCAACTTTCAAACAGTTTATTTACTTCTCAAACTGTGATCCTATAATTGTTCTTTGCTGTCCCTAAGTCAAAGTAAGTTACTAGGATGTGTACCTAGTTTTTCTGTTTATTATCCTTAAAACACACACACATACACACACCCCAAAATTCAAACTCTTCGTTCACCTTGAGGAATTAAACAGTAACACTGATAATCAAATACAAAAATAATAATGGAAACAAAAATGAAATCATATAACTTTCTTACAATCATTACATCTTACAAATCCTTACATTCATACAAATATTAGTTTAGTTAAAACCTTACATGTGATTGGAATACCCTTTAATAATGTATTACAAAGTCTTTTCTTATCAGACATAACCAGAATTAGTCTAGAGTAACAGGATTTCAAGCCAGTGTAACAAAACTATGCCAGAAAAACTTATGCCTTTAATCTTCCACCATCATATTTTTGTCTTTTTTTTACCCCAGGAACAAGAAGGCTATAGCTAAGTAAATTCAAGATAATTAAAGGAAACAACTTTCTTCACTGAGAAAAAAAAAAACCTCCCAATAGTTCTAGCAGACAAAGCTTTAGGAACCACAGCACCAACATAGGTGGCTTCTACGGGCACAGAGCGCTCTTCTAAAATTTTTGTACGAACAGGGATTTAGCAAAACTGAAAGACCAGTTAGTAAATGTTAAAGAACAAGAAATTTTTAAAACTCAAATAAGATAACAAGCATGTAGAAATAAGTTTAAAAAGTACATTTCCTCATATTTCATTAATTACATTCAAGTCTAAAGTGGCTAGTCCAAATTTAATTTCTAGGTCCTTTGTCTTATTTTCTTCTCTTTCAGTTTCCTGCTTTAATTCAAGGGGCAGAAATAAGTAGACAGGAGGCAGGGGACACCTTGATCCTAAATATACCACTTCCTATAAGGCCTTGGATAAACTGTTTAGCTTTTCTGGGTCTCTATTTCTCCATCAATAAAACTGAGAGGTCAAAAGTTAAATGCATTTATTATTATCACCGAGAAAGGTCTGTCTTACAATTCAACTTACATATGGATTCTCTGAGTACCTGAAAGAAATGTTCTTTATAAAGCTGATTACATTTAAGCTCCACGGTCCCTGCTTTTTTTTTTTTTTTTTTTTAATTTCTCAATACATTATTTTTTTCTACTGTACAGCATGGTGACTCAGTTACACATACACGTATACATTCTTTTTTCTCACATTATCATGCTCCATCATGTGACTAGACATAGCTCCCAGTGCTACACAACAGGATATCATTGCTAATCCATTCCCAAGGCAATAGTCTGCATCTATTAACCCCAAGCTCCCAATCCATCCTACTCCCTCCCCCTCCCCCTTGGCAACCACAAGTCTTTTCTCTAAGTCTTTTCATTTGCAGCAACATGAATGGAACTACAGTCTCTCATACCGAGTGAAGTAAGTCAGAAAGAGAAAGACAAATACCATATGATATCATATACCTACCTGTCTTATTTATTGCTGCATACATGGCTCATATCATGTAGTTAACATGTGTAGAACAAGCAACTGAATAAATATTTATACTTCTCTACACCGCTATGAAAAACCTGAGATTGCTTCTTAAGTCCTAGGACTTTTTTTACCTAATTGCATATGTAACAGACAACAATGTACATCTTTTCTCTACTTTAGAAAAATTCCTACTTATGAAAAATTACTATTTCCTTGAGTCAGGATTTGATGTCCCTTAGCAGCTGATGGTAGCCTTAATAATATTCTAAAATGTTCACAATCTCCTTTCAAGAAATAATCCTTTTCAGAAGCCATAACTTTAAAAAAGATTACTTTAAACATAACTTGACTTTTTTTTTAGGAGAAACTTAAAGTGGTTTAATCACAACAGGATTTACAAAATAATTTGAGAGTTTTCAAATTCGGTTATTAGGTGACTAGGTTCCCTGAGTCTATGCCCCTAATAATCGGTAGAGTGTATACATGAAAACACTAAAAAAAAATAAGAATAAAAAATATAAAAAAAGATAGAGAAAAACATTTTTCCAAATTTGTTTACAATTTAAACATTATTTCACAAGGATGGAAAACAGGATATTTTGTGTTTGAGTCAATACTGCTATTTTCAACATATATAAATTTATCCTTGTTTAGTTTTCTACAATAAAAGTGGCACTGATGTGAAAGCACCTATTAAGATTTCCAAATTATTAAACTAAAATACTAAGTTTTAAGTTTTGTTAGTTTTAAAGAGAAAATTCATAGTAAATTATTTACTACTCCTAAATGACACTTTTCTATTACTTGTCTAAGTAACATTTACAATTCTCTCTTAAAGGGATGCTTTTGAGTTTTCTAGTCATCATCATTTATTATTTTCTGGATTCCAAACAAACTGTTCATAACTTTCTTAAATTGATTAATTAGAGACAATGTGCAGTATTTTAAACAAGAAAAAACAAATATTTTAAATGTTTCTCTAATGTATCTTTCTAAAAAAAACCCAGAAAACTGTTCTTATAATCCTAGTGCTTTTCAATTTATTCTTTGAAACTTGGAATCATTTTTCATAGAAACTAATATTAAGAATGACGGTTAAGTTTCTTGGATGGTTCAGAAAAGCACAGTATTACTACAATGGTTACTGATACTATGAGAAATTGTAGAGAAATTTTCCATTTCATCAAATGAGGCGGGAAGGGAAGGCAGCTGATTACTAAAAAAGATACTCCACCCACAAATGTCCTAAAGGATAGCTGGGCCACCACCACTTAGCTTTAATTAGTCCAAAGACAAAGCAAAGACAATTTTTTTGCATACAATCTTTGAATTAATTTAAGGCTAAGTGAATCAATCTTAAGAGAACACATCCAAAGGAGACATAAGCCAATGAAAGTCTTGAAGAACAGAATCCCTTTAACATTTAGTTTGCCAACTAATAGGTTTGTTGTTTGAATATTTAATAAGGAGTAGAGATGCATGGCTCAACATAATAGCACATGGAATACTCTGAATACTAACTTTCTACTAACTTTAAAAACTGCTATGCTTTAAAAGCTCCTAAATTTACTTATGTCTTAGCTTCTTCACCAGAAACAACAGGGATTTTTCACTATCTCCAATAATACGATTAAGAAGTAAAAAAAAAAGTGAAGAATTTGCCAAATACAAATGCTACATACTTTTCATGGAACCGTAAATTAAACTGAATTTGTTTTTATTCTACCAAATGAAAAATTACCAAATTAGACTCTTACCAGAACAGTAGTAACAATTTTTTCTATAATACAACTGATATACACATAATACATATTCATCTACAGATAATACATATAATCACTATTAACAGTTAACACTGTTACAGCACTCAGTATGTGCAAGGCATTTTTAACAGTTATATATAGATAGATATAGATATATGCCCTAAGGTGGGCACAATTATTACACCCATTTTACTAATGTGTAAATTGAGGTGCAGGTGTCACATAGTTAAGTGGTAAAGTAGGGATTTGATTCCAAACAGATTTGCCCTAGAGTCCAGGCACTTAACTTCTTTGCACTATCGCCTGTTTAGTGTGGGGAAATAAAGACAAAAAAAGGAACTCTATTTAATATTCTTTCACTTAATAAGAACCAAAAGCATAGCTGTAAGCTTTCAGTAGAGTGTTTACATTAATGAAGTGTGGCTACTTAAATTTATATCTGAGTTCAACAACATTTACAAGTGCCCATTTCATTAGCAAAATGCAGAAAAGCAAAAAGATGAAGTAAATCAAGCCCTCAAATCAGAATTTAAGGAAAGTTTTAAAATAATTTTAGGAGAAATAGATTACTTTTTAAAAGGAAAACAATTTAAAAATTTAATGTGTATATAATTTCATGAAGATTCTAAAACATGGTTATTACTAACAGAAAAAGAAGAAAAGGAAAAAGAAAGAAAACCAAGTTTCAGTGAATGTACACTATATGCTAGGACTTCATATACGCTTGGTACTCTATCACTTAATAGTCACAACTAACTCTGTGAGAAATGTACCACTATACTAATTTTACAGATAAACTCAATTTCAGAACCTTAACAGCTCACCAAAGTTGAACACTATAGTGGCCTGTGTTTGAACACTATAGAACCTGTGTTCAAACCCAGGCATCTCTCTGAAGCCCTAAAGGTTGTTTCCTAGTCATAAAAGAATACAATGGTTTTCACTGATTATCTGTGAGTACTATGGTTAGAAGAGCATAGAAAACATTATTAAGTTCAATGTTTAATTTTAAGGATAAATTTCATAATCTTCTTTCCCAAAGCCACAGGATGTTTAACAACAGAAAATGGTATTTTTCTCACTATTACATTCTTAACAGAAGTTCTTGCACTGGTGCTTATAAGCTGTGAAGTAATACAAGGAAATACTTCTGGAATATTCTTCCAAGTGTTTTTTCTGGTTGTTAAGATTAAATAAGATAATGTATGTAAAACTCTTAGCATAGTGACTGGCACAAAGTAAGCACTCAATAAATGTTAGTGATTGCTATTATGGTAAAAAAAATCCTGTTCAGTATTCTTCAATCAAGTTTTCAAAACGTCAATGAAGAAATCTCATGGGAGATAGGGGAGGATGGCCATACCTATTATCACAGAACTAGGGATTTTTGGAATATACTTTGATAGACAAGTAGAAACCTGTAAAACAGAGGGAACACATCAATCCCTGAATAATTTCCAAGTGATTCCTCATTTCTGTTTAAAAGGTACGATGACCCTTAGAGATATCAGATAAATTTAGTAAACTGTGTTTTCAAACCCCAATAATCTTCCCAAATATTTATGGTCTCTGAATACCAGTAGTCTGCTAGACACTGCAAAAATAAATAAATAAATGGTAGTGATACTTTCTAATTTAGAATGTTTTGTAAGTAAGTAAAAGTGCAAATACATGAGTAAATAACCACTAAAGTCAATTCTGCAGTTCTTAATTTTAGATGTTAATCTGCTTTAAAAGCCATACTTGAGAATGCCAGAAAGTTAAAGTTCAAGATCACCTGATAAAGGATGATGTACTGGCAGAATTCCTCAACCAACAGTATTGTGATGACTATTCAGTGAATGCTTGCATATATTTTACCTTTTCCTTACAATTTAACACATTTTTTTGTGACATTTTGGTCTTGATAAAATTCAAGTAACTGATCCATCTTTTTATAATATTCTTAATAAACTTTATTAACTAGATTGTTTACTAATATAGATGTAAGCTGGTGTTCAAAGAGGCTTAAAATTTAAATATCAACAAGAAATGAAACTATCTTATTGACGATGTTCTAAGTTAAATGGAAAATAAGATTAAAAATTAAATTCCTTCAACTTTGTCTTTAAAAGTACTACTTCAGGAGTTCCTGCTGTGCCACAGCAGGTTAAGGATGCCATCTCATCTCTGTGGTAGCATGAGTTCAATCCCTGGCCCAGCACAGAGGGTTAAGGATCTGGCATTGCCACAGCTTGTGATGTAGGCCTCAGCTGAGGCTTAGATTTGATCCCTGGCCATGAACTTCCAGATGCCATGGGTGTGGCTAAAAATAAACCAAAAAACAAACAAATAAATATGAGCACTACTCCAAGGGAGATTCAGCAATATTCTCAAAGCTACCATAAAGGCCTGAGATAATGTTACTTAGTAAAATATAATTCTTATAACTTCTTACTTTTTTACTCTAAAAAAACCAAAACACAGTTGGCATTGTATTACCATTTTGCAATTCTACTTAAAATATATTTTTTAATTTTATGTTTTAATAACATTGACACAAATATTTCCTAGATTTGGAACATTGAATTTGTGAATATGATGTCTTCTACTTTCCCTGCCTTGGTATGCTTCGGATATCACACTGCTTCATACAGGTACCAAGTGAGGGTCTTAAGCTGTCCAACTGAATATGATAATCATTTGCTAGGATCTCCTACACTAGCCTCCTACACTTGCAGACTTTTTTCCTTATTATTCAAACTCAGTCAATCACACTCAGGACATTCTCTTGAGTATGTAGAGATACCAATTTTAATCCCCTTTTTTGTTTTTCTTTTCTATCTTCCACCTAGTTTTCTTAAGGGCTCAATGTTAATATTCACTACCTTCCACTGTTAACTGTGTTAAAAGTGTTTTAGGAGACTTGATCTCTACAACAATGATTCCATAGGAAAAGCACTGTAAGTCTTAAACTGAAAGAAAAATGAACTCTTAGAATACAACCATCGGAGCAAGTACAGCTGACTCTTGAACAACAGGAGTCTGAACTATGTGTATCCAAAAAATCCAGATTTTTTTTCCCCAATAATAAATACTACAGTATTATGGGATCTGCAATTGGTTGAATCTTCCCACACAGAGGAACCTCAGATAATAAGGCCAACTATAAATTATCCTTGGGTTTTTGACTGCTTGTAGGAGTGGCATCACTAACTCCCAAGCTGCTCAAGGGTCAACTGCAGTGGTAAGTCTTTGTAGAGTGTAAAGAATATTAGTTTAAATTTAAATAATAACTCTAAGGATAAAAAACCTTGGCCCACAATATCCTGCAATTTGGCTCCGACATAACTCCTTAGCATAACCTCTTTCCATGCACTCTCTAGTCCTTGGCTTCTGTCATTCTGACTTTCATTTAATGTTAGGTACTAAAATCTTCCCACATGAGGATCTTGTACATAGATCCTCCTTTCTTCCACCAACTTTTTTCTCCCTCTTGATCAACGTAACTCAAATTCATCAAGATTTCAGCTAACTAAACACTTTCTCAAACAAAAAACAAACCCTTCCCTTGGTGTGGTCCCACTAATTGATTAAATTATCCTTCCAAAAGCCCTCATATTAAAAACCATGTACTTCTCTACAGCAAATGAAAACAGTTCCAACTTTGCATTTATACATATTAATATCTGACTAATATTTTTCTCTAACTCTAGAACTTAAGTTCAGAAGAGCAACACCTATGTCTATTTTTCCTCACTATTTCAGCAAGCACATAATAGGTATCAACATACATTTGTTGACTAAAAACACTGGTTAACCAATCATTTTTTTTTTTTTTTTTTTTTTTTTTTTACTTTTTAAAAAAAGATAACAAACACCGAGTCAATGATCCCTACATGGTTTTAAAGGAAAAATTATCATGACATTTTGGGTAAAAAAAAAATACAACATTTGATAGAACTCATTAAACTGGCTATTTTTCAGGAAAAAAGTTTAATATATGGCGGTAGGGGATAGGTGGGATGGTGATTTCCATATAGGGCCAGCTGGAAATAAATATAAATTAACATTATAAAGTAAATGGAGAAAACATAAGCTATAACTTTTTGTTATTTTATTATTTATATGTAAGATTTATAGTTTTAATTGTATACTATTTGCTACTGATCCTAGGACCAGCTTAAGTATGAGTTTTAATTATGAAGGGAAAAAGAACCTGAAGATCCTAGGATAAAATTTTCTGGAGTTCCTACTGTGGGTCAGCAGTAATGAACCCATCTAGTATCCATAAGGATTCGGGTTCAATCCCTGGTTTTGTTCAAGGGATTAAGGATCCCACCATGAGCTGTGGGCAGACCCAGCTCAGATCTGGGCGTTTCTGTGGCTGTGGTATAGGCCTGCAGCTACAGCTCCAATTCAACACCTAGCCTGGGAATTTCATATGCTGCAGGTGCAGCCCTAAAAGGCCAAAAAATTTTTTTTTCCTATTTTAACTACAGTGTTTCATTTTCAACTCATATTCACATTGCACTTGTTTAAGACTGGACAGATTTTCTAGTCATAATTGAAAAAAATGTTCACTGTCTCATTTTTTATGTAAGTTATTTTTTCCTTATTTTTCTGACCTGCACTGGGAAATAAAGTCTTAAGACACAAATGCAAAGTATATTATTTCTTGATTTATCAGGTTATTCTGAATTTTAATCCTAGCTTTCAAACTAATAAAAATAAGCTTTCTCATCCTCTTATCCCATTGCAATCTTTGTTTTTACTTGAATTACTTCTCTGCCAACCTAGGATCCCTCCACTCCCTAAACTCTGATTAGCCCATGTCCTCCCAGGAAGTCCAGTGTGATTAACTCTATAGATTTCTAATTGCTTCTTTACATACTTTCTAATTTACATGCATAAATTACATAATTTCTAAATTACATAATTTCTAATTGCATATTTACATACTCAGTTCGATGTAATTTTACAAAGGCTCCTGAAGTTTTTTTCAAGTACATATTTCAGTCATTTAAAAAAAAAAAAAAGACTTAATCTTAAAACCTTCTGTTTAATTTTTGTCTTCTATCCAAACCAGTACCTAAATGCAGAAAACATCATAAAAATCTCATGACTATGCCATCTGTATTTTGAATGAGCATACAATAATTTGGGTCATTATTAAAATAGCAAAAGTCTAACTTAGGCCCATATATTATATGTTCTCTCAGACTGAAACTGACTTAGTTACTGTCTACTCATTTAAGACTGAAAGTCTTTACCACTGGATCCCTAAGCTGTATTTTCCTAGGATAGTGAGAAATGCATTTTGCAATAAGAGACAAAGTATTTAAAAATCAGGATAGATTACATCCATTATTCTTGCCTCAACCATCTAGGCTTTTCTCCCTGAATCTCCCTTCATTCAGATTTTATTCTGAATGAAGCTATGACTGTTAACCAATACTCTATTCTCTTCATGGTGGTCAAGAGATATATTCACAGGATGATTAAGGGCTAGGATTATAATTTTCCTGGATCATTCTTTTTCTCATTCCTTTAATATGTAAGTATTTTTCCATTATAAAATTACTACAGGAATATGTGCTTATTGTTAGAAATAAACCCAAGTAATAATACTCAAGTACGCAAAACAGTAAGAGTTCTTCAACCTTCCAGCATCCCGCATACACACTTTATATAAACTAAGGACATAATCTGGTACATTATTTTCCTGGCTATTTCTTAATGTATTTAGAAAATATAAGGCATATATTTTATATAATTTTTAATTTCATAAATTATACACAATGTATGCATATATATATACTTATGATTGATGCACAGTAATGTTTTATTTTTTTTACATGAATGGGATCATACTGTGTACATTATTTTGTGACTTGGTTACAACTCAGCTTACCTTAGAGATCTTTCCAGGATTTTAGCCTACAAGTCAAAGTTTACATGGTTGTTATTACCTTTTATCTTTAAATACTACAGGGAGTATTTCCTAACTTTCTACCAATAGTATTCTAAAATAAATGGATCATTACTTTCAGTGCCAAGGAAAATGAGTAACTCTGCTTTCTCCATTGTAGTATTTCTTAATTAAAAGTATTTTAGCAAATTTTCATTCAATTTAATGTTATTTTTCATCATTCCCAAATGTTTAAATCTCCTAAAAGTTTGTATTTTATTAAAAAACTATATACAGGGAGTTCCCGTCGTGGCTCAGTGGTTAACGAATCCAACTAGGAACCATGAGGTTGCAGGTTCGATCCCTGGCCTTGCTCAGTGGGTTGAGGATCCGGCATTGCCATGAGCTGTGGTGTAGGTTGCAGACGTTGCTTGGATCCCGCATTGCTATGGCTATGGTGTAGGCCTGCGGCTACAGCTCTGATTAGACCCCTAGCCTGGAGAACCTCCATATGCCGCAGGAGCGGCCCAAGAAATGGCAAAAAGACAAAAAAAAAAAAAAAAAAAATTAAAAAACTATATACATACACATATTTAGTAAATCAAAGTCTAAAATTAATAAAGACTAAAAGTTTTATGAAAAGCAAAAGCAATATAATATAGCAAATTTGCCCACTGATTAGAAAAATCAGACACATACAATAAATTTTCTGACTCACTGAGGCAAATTGTACAAAAATACAGAGAAACTGATGAAAAAATGTTTTAGAGCATTCTTAACAGCTTTAAAAAGAAACAAAATCTTTAAAAACCATTTATCAATATACTTAGAATATAGAAAACACAAACAGCAGGAGCACCAGACCAGAAAAGCAACATAAAATTAAATTAAAATTGAATTATGTGGATCTAGTCTCCTCTCATACACATTAAGTATAGTGTAGTATTGAGACTGCTACTTGTGTAACAGACAAAATATTGCTTTATTCTTCAAACTAGAAACAGGAGTCAGTTTGTTATCAAGAGGATAAGAAACTAACATCTACTAAGAATTTACTAATCTTAAAAAAAGTTAAATTGGATCATTTAAATAAGATATGCAATAATATAACCTGTTAGGATTTTTTAGCAAAAAATATCTTAAAGGAAGTTCTATACTACTTCTAGAAGAAAGTAACTTCATTTTTAGACTTACATGAAATAATTAAATGTTACTACTTCCTAAATGAAAAAAAGGAATTTATAAGGAGCGGCTTGATTTAGGAAGGCCTATAGCTACACAAAATCATTGCCATTATTACTGGCAGTATTTGTAGCTGATATGAGCTTCCTGATATATAGTGAGCTGAATGCTATAGCTTTAATTGAAGTTTGAATGTTATAAACAGTTAGATGTCTGGCTCTGGCCTGCATTCTAATACCATCAGCAGAACAGAGATGGGAAGCATAAACAAACCTTTTAACTAGATTACAGTCTCTAAAATGGCCAAGAAATCCTTCAGCACAACTCCTGTGTGACAAATATGGAGGAAGGAAAATGATTTTGAAATAATGCTAAAAACCAGCCTCTAAATTTCTGTCATTACTGGAACATGTATTTGATTTCCCAAGTATTTTGATGCTGCTTAATATTCAGTAATGATAAAAACTTTATATTTACTTTCCAAATAAACAAAAATCCTTTATATCTTACAAAGCAGCTGGTTTTTAGATCAGTATATCCCAAGGAAGCTATTTAAAAATCAATACGTTCTTTTGTGGAATGTGGAATACTTCCCTACCAAACACCAGTGAGTGTATGTATACAGTATACAGCCTACATTATTATTTTTAGATTACTAGTAATACTAATTAACATTCACCAGATTAGTAGACACTTAGGAACTCAAGGCGTATAGAAAACGATAGACTTGAATACCAGGAAGAATCAAATTACAATTTAGCATCAGCCAACCTTAAAAAACATTTTACATTTACTTCTAACTTCTGAGGTATAGACATTAAGTTTTCTTTAAAAAGGTAGCAAAAGACTGTAAGTTTTAACTCTAGTACCATAGAGAAATTTGTCCTCCTATTGCTGGAATCTTAGTTGGTGGCATAGGACTCAGTGATGCATGGATGTGCAAAATTTTTTCACCAGTGGTATCCAATTAATATAACTCATTTTAGCCCTTTAAAACAATACATTCTAATAAATTACTCAAAGACACAGAATTTAATTACAAGTTCTCTAAGAAAAGGTTATTATAGAGGTCAACCGAAATAAGGACTCAAATCAGGATTACTCACAACCAACTTTTTTTTTTTGTCTTTTTGTCTTTTTAGGGCTACACCCATGGCACATGGAGGTTCCCAGGCTAGGGGATCTAATCGGAGCTGTAGCTGCGGGCCTATGCCAGAGCCACAGCAACATGGGATCCAAGCCGCGTCTGCGACCTATATCACAGCTCAAGGCAACACTGGATCCTTAACTCACTGAGTGAGGCCCTGATCAAACCTGCAACCTCATGGTTCCTAGTCGGGTTAGTTAACCATTGGGCCATGACGGGAACTCCCCACAACCAACTATGAACGCAGTATGTGTTTTTTGCCAGGTGATTTTCCTTTCTGTTATGTCCAGCTACATTAGAAGATAATACATTAATATATTTTAAGCCTGGTTTGCACCTTGTCTCTCTGAAGAGCTATACTGAGTCATTCCAACTTCTATAATCTTACATGATATAGAAATACCTCAAACAGAAATGCTGAAGAGTTAGAATCTCCATCTTTAACTGAATTAACTTTAGGTTATCTAAGGAGATTACTCAGGACCAAATTCTATCCTACTGATTATTGAGATTGGCTTAAACATAAAAACCTTTCTGAAAAATGAGATGACACATTATAGATTTTTTAGCATTTAAAAATATTTCTAAACTCTACAGGTCATGATGCATTGGCATAATGTTTATAGGGTAGTAGAGTCAATGTAAGCATACAGTATGAAATGCATTTACTTAGGACAGATATGAAAGTTATGTCATTAATAAAACAGAATTTAAAAAAAAACCTCTTTTCTCTAAAAGGCAGAAGATTAAAAATCAACATTTGTTGGCTGGATTAAAAAGTATCGTAATTCAGTAGCTGCTTTGAAGAACAACTATATAGTAATTTAGGCATCAAGAGAATCCAAGAAGTTGTCCATTCTTATACTAAAAACATTTGAGTTTAAGTAATACTAAAAAGAGTACATTAAATTTAATCCTATAAAGGCAATGTAGTAATTATAAAATACTGTAAGACAGAGGTGCAGAAAGTATGTGTATATACACCAAAGCATTAGGCAATATAAACTCCCCTTTGTTTATAGGTTTTCCATTATCAACAGTTATATAAAAATTTTTATAGTAAATATTCTCTGGGTCACAAATTTTTGGAACCTTCAAATTTCATGCAATAAAATATTAAATTTAACCCCATGCAAGACAAAGGAAATTCAGTATTTAGAAGGCCTAAATGTCATTTTTGCCACACAAAGAGAAGACTGACTTTACGTATATTTCATTGCAAATTGCACACTGGTTTGGATCTACATTCCTTATAAAAGATTGGATTTTTTGTTTGTTTTTGTCCTAAATTTTTAGAAAATTTCCATCTATCAGTAAGCTACCAAGGCCATGATTTTACTAATATTTACCAGAGTATTTACTGACTGATAAAAACTCTTTACTGTGACCATGTTTTTAATTAGAAAGTGTCATGAATTTACTATAATGGAATATTTTGCTGATTATAATAAAATCTTGTTTTGTCAGGAAAAACTTCCTCTTTGCAATGTGTAGACAATGTTACAAAGTTCACAGGACCACAGTAAGGACTGACTAGGATTGATAATATTTACCACAGTACTAGGCACTTATAATAATGGTAACTATGATTATTACCAAAATAGAAGGTTAAGAATGAATGTGAAAGAGATCAGAACTGACTGACCCTCAGAAGTCTATTTAGCTTTACAAGATACTCTACCAGAAAGACCCCTCCCTCTTTTAAATTATGAATCGATATTATTCCAAAAGGCATACTTTAAGGACAGCAAAGGAAATCCAGGAAATCTCTCTCTCTAATAAACCTGTAAATTACATATGAAAACCATGACAGAACTAAGATAGTATTCTCAGTTTTTTGAAACATCCTTCAACTAAGAAATTCCAAATAACTTTACTAAAGTTATAGAAACAATACCACATAAGTTAAAAACTGCAACTGATTCCTCCAAAATTCTCCAAATTTATCTACAACACATTACAAATTCCAAAACTCCTAAATAGTCTATACTATAATTAGTTCATGATAATTAAATCATACTGTCAGCTTAAGCTATGGTAGAAAATAATTAAATGCTCAAAATGTTAATGTACAATGTCTTCCAACAAACCATGAATGATAACCTGTTATATGAGATATAAAAATGAAAAAGTTACTTTGGAGGAAAAAAATGTTTAAGATTAGAGAGTTAGATTTCTTTTTGGGGGGAATAATTTAATGAGATATTTTAATGAACCGTGTTGGTCATCTTCAAGTAAAACTATATAGCAGTAAAATATCAGCAGTGATAGCCACATGGTCTATTTTCATAAAATAGTGAAATAATAGGTCTAAAATTAGTGAATTATATACAGAATAGAAATCCCTAGAATACAGTATTAAGTGGAAAATTTTTCTTTGCATTTCTCTATTCTAATAAAATACAGAAATATTCTTCTTAAACATGCATTTTTCTACCTAATGGTATCTATTTAGTTAATAAAATTTATTTAAGTAGAAACATCAAATAAAGATATGACCAATACACTTGTGGAATACAGTTAAGATTCTCTTCACATTAAATTGTAGGGACCATCCTTGTTTCTCAGATGACTAGCACAGTGCCTGACATACATAAGATGCTCAATAAATGTTTAATGAATAACTAAGTACAATCTGTTTTGCACATACATTCGAAATACAGACAAGTTTGCAAAGGTACATAAGTTGGACATAGGCTTTCTGGCTGACTTCCTGGGGTCCCACTGATGACTAGGAGTAAATCTTCATATCCATAGAAAACTGGAAAGTTGATAATTGTCTGGGTAAGGACCAAAAAAACAAAGTCAGGGAAACATGTCACCTAAGTAATGGTTGCTTTATAGAGCTGGTAAAAGCAGCCTAACTATTCCAATAACCTATTGTACCAGTTACTCAATGAAATGAAATCTAAGTGTATTCTGAATGTTTGCTAGAATCTTTTTAACAGGAATTTTTTTGATTATCCTTTATTTAAAATAAATCATTTTCATCAAGTTGTAGCCCATACAGAATATGTTTTTACTTATTATGAATACTATTGGTTAACAGGATTTAATTTGGCTATTCGAAAAAGGGAGAACCACAGTGAAGTTAGAAAAAATCTTCATAGTAGTGAATAAATTGTAGCAGGAAGGAAAGGAAAAAGGATGAAAAAGAAGGAATTCCGTATCTGAGAGTGAAGAAATTCAAATATTCCTAACTCTAATATCAATTATGACAAACAACCAGTAGGGCCTACAGTGAACTAGACATTGTGCTGTGAGGGAACAAGAAAAAATCTTTAGTCCTACTTAAGCAGTTCACCGAAGAAGAATCACAAGTAAACATTTATATTACAATATGCATTCTTCATACACATATATATATATATATATAAAGAGAGACAGGGAAGGGGAGAGAAGGAATGAGAGAGAATGAAAGAGATAGAGCTTCTTAATACAAAAGTAAGAGATATATTTACTCTTACTTGATTAATAAGAAGTACAAAGGAAAAATAAGCATTAGGGAAAGCTGAAATATCTCAAAATAATAATAATCCATATGAGAGAAATCAGTACCTCTTAAAAACTCAACAGATTATTTAATTATATGGACAAAACTGAGGCTTTACAGACATCTCATATTCTTAGAATGTCTTCATTTAACCTTTAAGTGCCATACACAGACTGTGCACAACAGTTTCATTTCTGACAAAAAATAATGAGGTAGTATGGCAAAGTGAGTATCAAGAATCAGAGTTCTCTTGTCTATGTGCTGTCCGCTTACAGGCCTTGGAACTCTGGGCAAGTTCCTTGAACTCTCTGAACTTTAGCAATATGGAAAATAAAGAGTTGGATAAAGTGACATCCAAGATATCACCCAGTTGAAAATTACAATTCTAAAATACATCTTAATACTTAAAAATAAGCCATAATAAAAATACATAGTTTTCTAAGGGTAGATCTTCATCCAACTTAGAGGAGGTGTGGAATCTTCAAACCATATAGCCTTACCCTGGGTTGGGGTATGGAATGTTTTCAAAGGAAAACAGAAACAAAGTTAAGATATTATAATCAAGCTGTTGATTTTCACTCAGCTGCCAACTGGGACAGCACCACCCCAATTACCTACAAAATTCACTTTACTTAAAAATGATTTCTTGGAGTTCCCGTCGTGGCTCAGTGGTTTAAAGAATCTGACTAGGAACCATGAGGTTGTGGGTTTGATCCCTGCCCTCGCTCAGAGGGTTAAGGATCCAGTGTTGCCATGAGCTGTGGTGTAGGTCGCAGATGCGGCTTGGATCTGGCATTGCTGTGGCTCTGGCAGAGGCCAGGAACAATTAGACCCCTAGCCTGGGAACCTCCATATGCCTCAGGTGCAGCCCTAGAAAAAGACCAAAAAAAAAAAAAAGATTTCTTCACTAAGTTTTACTTTCCATCTCTTAGGTTAAGGTTGCTGAAGTATTAAGATGAGGACAAGAAATCCTAGGTGGATCTGGAACAGTAGTATTGCTGGAAGACAAACTTGAACTTGGCACAGATTTCTGCTTAAGTGTACCAATTAAATCTCAGAAAAAGGTACAAAACTGTTCAAAATTTATAATAGAAAGGAGGGAACTAGGACCATGATGTTCACTGCTACACAGCTTTTTTTTTCCTGTGTGTAAATGTCTACTTTCGCACTCAATCAGTAATTAAGATTTTACAGAACAAGTTTCTGCATATGCAATGCTTTTCCTGTCACTAAAATATAGGCATATTACGTTTTGGTTGTACCGTTAAGAAAACAAAAAATTAAAAGTATTATTATGTCTAATATTTATGTCAAATATCCTTCGAGATTATTTTTCTTCAATCCTTTCTAGTTGATCAAATTGCTGTTTTCATATTGCCAGTCTGATCACAAAATTGCTGCTTTACAGGAGAATATTTTTTGCTGACATAAATTATGGGATCAGAGATACCAATGCAGTTACAAAAAAGGGTGTGTGTGTGAGAGAAAGTGAGTGAGTGTGTGTGTGTGTATGAATGTGTGCATCCATCTTTAAGGAAAGGATAAAGAAATGTACATATGAAACAAAATACCACTTTCCAATGTAAGCCCTGGTAAAAGGCCTACATCAGAAACATACTTTCTAACATTTGTGAAATCAAATACTGTACTAGATTTGAAAATCTTTCACTAAGAACATGCCAAGTGAAAATGGAGAATAGATATTTTTATCAAGATTATTACTCTATAAACCTAAATTTGGATTTATCTTTCAATTAACATCTACAATGCATATACTAACTACAACATCATGATTTCTTCGACTCAGAAAACCATATTTTAGAAATTTTTCTCCTTTCACATATAGTGAGCAATTTGGTTCAGTACCCCCAAGAGATAAAAAACTCATCTCAATTTACAACAGTAAATAAATAATTCAGTTAAAACTGAAAGTGGTACCAATCCAGCAAACTATTGATGGAGAGGTTTGGCCTTCCATGAAGCCAGAACAACATAAAAGTTTTCAATGGGGATTACTTGTTCAGACAAGTTGCAAAGATTAGGAAAATACCCATATTATGAAATAGCGAATATTCTCATCTTATGTAAAATAAATATCAGGAACGTAGCTACAGAGAGACAATACCAGCGGCATTTAAACTTTAAGTATTTTCAGCTATGAACTTCATATGCTAATATATGAACAAACATTTAACAAAAAAAAGCAATAATACAAGCCAAAACCTAACCAAAGGCCTCTATCACCAAAAATTTGAAATTTTCTATGCAAGTCAGACAAAACGAATAAAGGAAAATTAAACCCAGAAAGCAAAAACCAATCAAGTCTGTTCCAACACTGAAGTCAACATCCAAATCACATACAGAACCAAAAAGGGGAAAACACTCAGGTCTACAAATGGATAAGCAGTTCCGATACAATCCAGATCCCGACATTTTCCCACACAGAAACAAATGCAGCAGAGCTTTTCCTAGGAAAAAAGGAAAAAAGCTCTCCAAATGATTTTTTAAAGTGACATCTAGAAAGTGTGCCTCTTTCTGTCTCTTTCCCTGGCGCCTCATTGGAGGAAGGAGGGGGTTGTTTTTGTATTCTCCCCCACTGGAGCAAGACACAATCAGATGTTAGCTGGAGGAGAGAAACCACTTTTGACAACAGCAAATAAAAATAAAAAGTGCCCTTCCTCCTCTGACAGGATGGGCACCCACCTCACACACCCCTCCCCACTCCTACTCCTCCTTCACCACCCCCCCAGCACCACCCCCTCCTCACCCGGGAGCTCCACTGCGTATGTGGTTTGGTGCTACTGTTGCCCCAGAGTTAAAGTCAGAGCCACAGGAAGGCAATGAAGCCCCCACAGACACACTTACCTTTCCTGCCCCCCACTTTTGAGTGCCTTCCCTGGAGCTGTGGAGGATGACACAAAGGGTAATAAAGAGGGGGGGAGTGGAGGAGGAGGAGGAGGCGAAGGAGGAGGAGAGCTGGGGAAGTGGCTGCTCCTGGGTGTAGTGAGATGTCTCCAGCCAGGGCCAAGCAGCAGTAGCAGCAGCAGCAGCAGCAGCAACAGCAGCAGCAACAGCAACAGCAGCAGCAGCAGCAGCAGAGAAGGGTCTGTGTTGCTAAGAGGCTTTTGGTCTCTTTCTCTCCTCTCACGGCCAAAGAGGAGGAGGATGGAGAGGGCTCGGGAGGGAGGCTAGTGGAGGGGTGAGGGGGTAGGAGTCGTGGATGGGGGGGTTTGGAAGAAGAAGAAACTCCTTCTCCTTCTTTCTCAGGCTCAATCCCCCTCTCAGGTCTCAGGGCTGGAGGGTGGGGGAAGGAACTCAGCCGCCTTCCCCCCACCCCCCTCAATTCAAGGTTGAAGTGGGGTAAAATTAGTGTCCTGTCCCTTTAAAAATAGAAATAAAAGGTGCCCCCCCTCTGCCACTGCCTCTCTCTTCATCATCAGCTGCTGCTGCTGCTGGGGTCTCTCTGCTTGGGGGGGGAGGGGGGGTTCGGGTAGAAGAGACGGGAGGCACTCACTGCGCATGTCCCTCTCTGACGGGAGGCTGGTTGGTTGAAGGCAGGAGGAGGGGGAGGGGAGGAAATGTGAAGGTTTCCCAGAAGGCTCCGAGGCGATCGCGACCCGGAAGACATTGTAGCAGGGGGTAGAGGGGCGGGGGCGGGGAGTAGGAGGAAGTCGCTACTCTTTAACACCCCCAGCCCCCTCCTCCTTCCTAAGGGAAAGTGGAGGAACGGAAGTGGGCGTGGACCAAGGCAAAAGGAGGTCACGTGTTTGGGCGGGAGAGGGGAGTGGTGGGAAAGGCGGTCCCTGCGCGGGGCACGCTGGGAGTAGTGGTGTATAGCTGGCAGCCTCTGGGGAGGTAGAGCTGACTACGCGGCGAGAGGAGCTTGTGGATCATTTTCCGCGGTCTCTAGAATACCGCTCTGCCCTCTTAAGGGCTGGCTTTTTCGTGAGAGGTAACATGGGGGTCGGCTGGCCTCAGAACGAAGGCCATGGGCGCCACTGGCTAAAGGCGAATCGAAAAGGGGAGGATGGAAGGCTTTGGAGACTGGGTATGCGGGAAGGGGGGCAGGCCTGTCTAGGCCAGGCAGGCCAGAAACTAGGCTGGCTTCTTCCATCTCATAGCCTTCCTGTGAGCCTGCGGGCGACGAATCCTTGAAGAGTTTAGGGAGTCCTGATGAGATTAAATCTATGGCAGGTGGAGACTACACCCAGTGGTGGTGAGAAATGTGATGGTCCAGGTGTAAGAGAAAAATTGGATCTCCGGAGCCTTCTGATGACTGTTTCAGCTCAAAGCAGGGGACCTGCCTAGCAAGGGAGACAAGCTGTGTGATTTTTGACAACTTATAGCATTAAATGCATTGCTTATGTTGGATGTTATGACCATCAATCCTTACTTCGCTATCCTTCTAGGAATTCTGGAGTGGCTTTGGGGAGGGAATAAGCTAGGATGTCTCGAGTGGAATTTCTCTCCCTGTCTTGCGTTGTTGCTGCACCACAACGCCTATGGTTGTTCTTAGAAAAGGATATGGGATTGTGTAATCCTTGATATTGTATGTTACCGTTGATAAGGAAGGTATATCATCAAAGTTCTCCCTTTCTGTAGTGTAGATGAGGGTTTTTAAAAATTATTTTAATGGGTTTTTATTTTAAATTACTTTGGTTACTAGCCTCGGATTTAGCCTTTGGTTTTTCAATTAAATGCAACTGTTTTTGCTGGAAATAATGCTTCCCTTATGTTAATTCAGAATATTTAAGAAAAGATTCATGGATTTTCATTAATAAAGGTATTTTTTTCAGTAAAATTGCACCGTTTCTTTTTCACATTCAGTTCATACAATCATAACTAAAACCATTCTAGTCTTTCAGTTAACTTCTTTTGAAGGTGCTTTGAAAGATTATCACTCATGTATAGTTTCTTTTAAGACCAGGAATCCAAAATTCCACATATTTATGTTGTGTTGGTATTATTTAATTCTGTGGTGTGTCCTTCAGCGTACTCTTAGTTAAAGTTACTACTTATTTTCTACGTTTTACTTCTATGTGTTTTGACAGTAGATCCTATTCATGCATCATTGACTGCTTTTACCACTTTCTGTGTGTGCAGTAATCTTGTCGAATGGAGTAAAAACTAGACACCTGTGCCTTAACATTTTGTTTATATTGAAACCAAATGTTTGCCACTTTAGAACAGAAAAAAATTATAGCAAATCAATAAAAGTGCCTTACGTAACAAGTTTTTAATTTTTTACGACAAAATAAAAATGTGCAAAAAAGTGTGCAAGTCGTAGATATGCAGTATAATGAATAATTATAACGTGCACACTTTGTAATCACTACCAAAGAGAGAAAACAATGCTCCGCCCTCCCCCCCGCCAATCCATTCCTATTCTTTCCTCCCTCTTCAGTACTCCCAAAGATGGCTGGATTTTTATGGTAACAATTTCTTTTTTTTAAATGTAGTAATGATATTTTTATGGTAATGATTTCCTAATTTTATTTCAAGTGTTTTTAAACCACCTTTTCCAACATTCCTAAACAATACACGTTTTTTTCTATATGTAAATGAGTTATGTATAATTTTTCTCTTACTATGCAATATTTAATCCTGTTAGCTTTAGTTCATGTATTTTTATTGCTGTATAGTAATGTTTATAGTATAGTAAGTGTAGTGTAGTGAGTCCTATTGTGAATAAATCAAAATTTAACTAGTTCAGTATTACAGACATTTGGATTGTGTCCAGTTAAGTTGTCTGTGTTTTTACATAAAGACTTGAGCATTGTGGCAAATATCTTCTCTGTGCTTGTAGCATTTCTCACATCCTGAATAATAGCTTTATCTTCATTTCATTCTTACTGACTTATATACTGCTACTGTTATTTGAATTTTGGGGGGTAATTTTAACTCCAGGGAAAATGTCCTATACTTCTGCTATCTGGTACAGTAGCCACAAGCTATGGAACACTTGAAATATGGGTAGTATTACTGAGAAACTGTATTTTTAGTATTGTGTTAATTTAAATTTGAAAATCGATACTCGATTCAGTTGTCGGAAGATTCATTAAGTATGCTTGGAACAACCTGAGTATGTAAGTTTACTGTCTCAATTGTAAACTTTATAAAAATTAAGACCACATATTTCTGATGACAAATTAGCATCTGAGTTGTTCTGTGAATGTCAAATAAACCTCAGATTTCTAAGATTTAGTATGAGAACAGTGTAAAATTATTTTATTATGATTACTTGTTGAAATTATAATAAATTAATTTCACCTTATTTTACTTTTTTTAAATGTGAATACTAGAAAATATTAAGTTACATGTGTGAGTGGCCTTGTATTCTAGTTGGGCAGCATTGTTTTCTGCTATCAATGTTGAGTCGATATATTTACCATTTTGGGTGTTCTTCATCTCTTCTTGCATCTTTGAATTTTCTTTGGGAATCTTTTTCCTCCTGCCTGAGTATACACTCTTAAGAAATTAATTAATGTAGACATACTGATGGCCAAATTGCTTAATTTTTTTTGCTTACCTTACAATGTCTGTTTCACCTGCAATGTTGAAAAATGTTTTGGGGGTATTGTAGGATTGTGGTTGTTTATCAGCCCTGTTAAAGATGTTCCACTGTTTTATGGTGGGGGGCTGCCATTATTGATTTTGAGCAGTCAGCTGTCTAATTCTTGCTGCTTAGAAGAAATCTGCCTTTAAAAAAATATTTTCTTTGTCATAGATTTTCTGCTGTTTCTTCATGATGCTTTTGTATGGAATTCTTTTTCCCGTTTTGAACTCATTGGGATTCTTGAGTCTACGGATCCACATCTTTTTAGGAAATATATCACCTATGTCCACCCTAACTGTTTCTAGCTACTTGCTAAAAATTACAGTTGTGGCCTTTATTGACATAGTATTTGTAGTTAATTTGTTGTCTGTAGTGCAGAATTCCAGTTTCTTGATTTTTTTTTTTAATGGGTCATTTTCTGTGTTCGTGATTTTCTTTTTTTCTCCTAGTGTGCCTGTGTGATGGTTGTATTTGAAAAATGTTAGGAATACATGAGTCTTAGAATAAGGTCCTCCTCAAGAAGAAATTTTTTTTTTTTTAGGAAAATTGTTTAGGGATGCTACCATTTAAGTCACTTAGTTCATGTTCAAATCTTGGGATCCCTTCTGTTATATACATGATGTTAAGCAGGGCTTCTAATCACACAAGCTTTGTTTTACTTTCCAGTTCTCCTTTTTCCTGATGATGCTGCCCTTAAGGTCTCAGAATTAGGTGATCGTTTCTTTGAGTGCACATGCTAGATAAGCTCTATGCCTTTGATTTTTTTTTTTTTTTTTTTTAATTCCCAATAGCTCTGCAAAGTCACCAGTAACTTGGTCTTTCTTTTTATTTCTTAGTCTTTTATTCTGGATAGACGGAAAACCTCAGGAAGAAGGTACTGAGTGTGTATTTCTTCGTTTATTTTCTCCTAGATTTTGTCATGTAATATCAGATTGACTTATTTTTGTTTGATTTTTATTATTAAGCTTTCTTGTTGACTTTGCAGTTGGCTTGATTTGATCTGCCATTACCATAAATAGAACCCTTATTCTCTTTTTAATTTTAGAGATTTTTTTTTCTTCTAGCCAAAATTGTTTTAAATTGTCACACATTAGTTTAAAAATCATAAAATCACATCGATCTGTACAGTATAAGATGCCAAATTAATTAAAATTTAGAAAATATTTCCAGGCAGTTTGTATCTTTTTTTTTAACTTAACAGTTTCAAATGTAAAAACACATTCTTAAAGTATCAACTGCTTCTACATGAATTACTACTGAAAACAGCCCATAACTATTTATCATATCCTTTGGTTCTCCAGAGTATTGCCCATTGCAGACTGAATGATTCAACTTTTATCCCTCACCTTGTATGATGTTGGACAGGGTGACTGTTACAGCCACCATTTCCCCCACTCTAGGGGCAGACCCTTTAAAAACTTCTTGGCTGATCCTTTTGGTGTTTACTTCCGTATTTCCAGATAACATCCTCTACTACCGTCTCTTGATTTTTCCATTTTTGACTTCCCATTGTGAATGATGTAGTTTTGGATTTTTTACGGAAAAACCCCCAGAACTCTCCCATTGTTCCACTGATACCTTAGTTTTTGGTAGATAACCATTCAGTGTCTGTATAGTTTCTCAGTTTTTATGAGTATTTTAATTCCAAACTGTGTGCTAGTTGTCAGCATACTCTCTCCATAGGTTCAAAGATATAAATTATTTTTATCAGTTCAACCTTCTTCAAGAAATTTTTCCCAGGATATTCTGATCTGTTTGGGCCGGTTGCTTAATGTGTTTGCTCCTCATGCAGCCTCTATCCTATGCTCTGTTTGCTATATCCCATGTAATCCTGTAATCCTTTGTCTCATGTACACATTTTGTTTTGTTGCAGTCTCCAATAAGTGTCTGAGAGGCAAATGTGTGGGATTATGTTCTTGTAAATGTCTTTACTGTACCCTGTTAGTTTGGGTGTAGAGTTCTAAACTTGTAATGTTTCTCTTTAGATTTGTGAAGGAACTCTTTGTGTTTGATATAAAATTTGAGGCCATTCTTATTTTTAAACTGGACTTCACTTTCTTCACCCCATGGAAGCTTCTGCAAACTTTTTGATTCTTATTGAATCTTTTTTTTTATTGTACCCAGTGTTCTGAAATGTCACAGTAATGTGAGGTGACTTATTATAGGTCCACAGACATCTGCTTTGCTCTACATTTCATGTGTTCTTTCAGTCTGGCAATTTGTATTCCTTAGCTCTGAAAGTTTCTGAGAAAGTTTCTAATACATTTTCTGTAATTTTCTTGCCTATGTGTTTTTGATTCTGGAACTGCAATTTGACAATGTACTTCTGGACCTGTTTCTTTTCTTCTATTTTTCATCTTTTCCTAGCCCTTTGTTTTACACTTTCTGGAAACATTTAATTTTTCAAACCTTGAGACTTTCATTTCTCCTATCATATTTTGAATTTTCAATATTTTTTGATGTATGTATTTTTTCTGTGGCGTTCTAGCTTTTTTTTTTCCCCACTCTATGGATTTAAAGTTTTGTTTTCTAATTTTTCACTACATACTTGTTTTTTTCTAAGTTTTTATTTTTGTTGGTTAATTTTAAGCCTCTCATTTTGGAGGCTTTCCTCAGTTATATTGTGATCCTTGATTGTGTGTTCAAATTTGTGTAAGTAGTGTTGGAAACCTATGTAATGTCTCTGTTAATGTGGGCTTGCTATTGATAGTTCTCATGGTGGAAAAATTTGACTGGGGCATATTTAGAGGGGAAAACCCTGATGTCAATTTTTTTAGGTTGGAAGCTTTTTCTCTTGGGCTAATAAGAGTCCAACAAGGAAAGTTTCCCAGTCTTCTCCTCTAAGTCAGTAGTTCTCTGCTGTGATAGTACGATCCCCCAGGGGATATTTGGTAGTGTCTAGAGACACGTTTGGCAATGGGTTGCTACTGAAAACTGGTGGATAGAAGTTGCAGGTGCTGTTGAACATTTTACAATGCACAAGACAGCCACAACAAAGAATTATCTAGTTCAGAATGTCGCTATTGCTCATCATGAGATTCCTGCTCTGAGATGTTAACAGTGCTCTAGGTTTCAGTGAGAGTAGAGCTCAGGAATCTCAACACTGAATTTTTTTTTTTAAACTTTATACTCTCATCCTCTACTGTGCCTTGTATCCCCTGGTATAAGAGTCCCTCTGTATTACCCTTTGTAGAACTGCTTGTCTTCTGATGGAGTGAAATTAGAGGCTTCTCTTCAATTTTAACCATTTTAGCACTGCAGATCTTTGGAGATGACTTTGTCAGTGAATTTCTAGCCCAAATTAAAGTACTGATTATTAAGTGACTTTGCTGTTTTGTGTTTATCCTATTTGAATAGGATTGGCTGCTGAGACTGGATGGCTTTGTACATTTTACTGATGCTTTAATGGAAGAATAAGATATGATTTCAAGATTATAAACTAGAAGGTAGATGGAAGCTAGAATAGGGAATTGTTCCCTATCCTTTTATTTCCATTTGTCTCCCTCTTTCACTCCCAATTCTGCCTTTGATGCTTATCTTCAAACAAGTATGTGTTGGGGTTGCTAGTTTTTCCTAAATTTTTACTCTTAATCTTACATTCTTTTCTCAGTCTCCCTCCTCATCTCCAATAAAAACACAACAAAATCGTAGTCCTTTATATTTTATTCTGCTGCTTTGATTAGTTTGGGAATCAATATTAGTATGAAGTTTTGACCTAAAGATTGAGGTCAGACTTGGCAAGATTAAAGTTCTGAGTGTGTTAGCTTTTCTTTTGGCACACACATGCACATATTTATGTTCTCCTGTGTGCTTTTTTCTTTCTGTAGTTTATAAAAATATACTTTTTAACATATACATGACCCAGAAATATCAACTTATATTGCTCTCTTAATCACTTCTAGTTCAGCCTGTGTGTCAGTCAGCTTACTTTATAATGAGTAAATACCCAAAACATTTCCTCTAAAAGCTGGGTAGTTTGTATCATGTCCAATGTGTTATAGCACCACTCTGATGCAATGTCTGATGAGCATATTGTATTTAAATTCATGTTAAAATAATTTCATACATTTGACATGTTTAAAAGTTAAAAATTTACTTGTTTTCTCTAGAATGCTATTAAATATTTGTAGTAGTAGTGAGCACATTGTTCATGATTTTATTTGCAACATTCTTTACAATGAGGTTTTTTTTTGTTTTGTTTTGTTTTGTTTTTTTAGGACTGTACTCGCAGCATATGGAGGTTCCCAGGCTATGGGCCAAATCGGAGCTATAGCCGCTGGGCCTATGCCACAACCACAGCAATGCCAGATCCGAGCTGTGTCTTCAACCTACACCACAGATCTTGGCAATGCTGGATTCCTTAACCCACTGAGCTAGATCAGGGATCAAACCCACAACCCATGGTTCCTAGTTGGATTCGTTTCCACTGCACCATGACAGGAACTCCTACAGTGAGTTTTTGATACTTGTCCTATTTCAAATTAAAGAACTAAGTTCCTAGCATTCTCTAAAAGATATTTTTTTCCTATATACATAGCTAATAAATATTTGAACCATAATCTTTGACTCTTTTTAAGAATTCTGTCAACTTTATAAAGGTTTTTTGTTTTTTTTTTTAACCCTTGTTCAGTTTTATTAACAAAGAATACATCAGGTGCATAGAATAATGTCAAAAGGCCTATATCCTTTTTTTCTAGATATTGGAACTAATTTTTTTGAAGTTTTTTTGAATGTTTAGTTAAAAATTAGACCCAAGCTACCTGGGTCTATAGCCATTTTTGTGCTTGGTTTCGAGCACATTTTCCACTTCATTTGTGATGACTAATTTGTTCAGGTTTTCTGCCTCTACTTTTTATTTATCTTTTATGAGTAATTATTTCATCAATTTGGTGCTTTATTTTCTGTTATGCAGTATTTTGGTTTACTTAGTTTCCTTTGTAAGTTGCACATTACATATTTATTTTCTTCTTTACTAATAGGTTTGCCTAAAACTGTATAGTCCTGCACCTAGTTTCAGCCTAAGGTTGTGGAAAGGGGCAGGTTTCCACATATCACCAAGCACTTCCGAGACACCAGGTGAGTGTCCTATAATTCAACGTAATTCTGACACTCTTTACCTAGAAATAGCATCAGATTCCACAAGTTAATGAGTTCTGCAAGATACCCCCTGCCCCTTCAGATGCCAGTTGCAAGTTAAGGTTGTCACCTGTGCTTCTGATCAACCCACTGTAGTTCAAAAGTTGTAATGACCCACTCCTTGGGCTCAATTAATTTGCTAGAGCAGCTCACAGAATTCAGAGAAACATTTTACTTTCTAGGTAACCAGTGTACTGTGAAAGAATGTTAACTCAGGAACCATTATTTGAAAGAAATGCTTAGGGCAGGGTATAGTGGCTGCTGCTCTCCCGCCTCCACATATTCACCAGTACAGAAGTTTTTCAAAACCCATACTTTTGGGCTTTTTATGGAGGAGGCTTCATTACATAGGTAATATGGATCATTAACTCCATTTTTAGTCTTTCTCCCTATTCAACAGAATGGAGAGGGTGGGGTGCTGAAAATTCCAAGATTCTAATCATGGGTCTTTCTACTGACCACCTCTCTTCCAGGACCCATTCAGGACCCCACTGAGAAACACCTCATTAGAACAAAGGCACTTCTATCACCCAGGAAATTACAAGAGTTTCAAGATCCCTGTGTGAGGAACTGGGTTCCATTACCTAATAACTAGAAAAAATGCTCCTGGTGCTCTTAGGAAGTTACAGGAGTTTCTGGAGCTCTTCTGTGCCAGAAGCCAGGGGCAGAAACCAATATATGTATTCTTGTTATCTCAAAAATATCATATGTTTTTCTCTCAATGTTACCATGATCATATCCGCTAGATTTTGTGGCTTTTTAAAGTTTTTGTCATAGTGGATTTTCAGTGTTCTGTCAATTTCTGCTGTACAGCACAGTGACCCAGACATGCGTGTGTGTGTGTGTGTGTATACACATTCTTTTTCTTACATCCTCCATCATGTTCCATCACAAGTGATCAGGTATAGTTCCCTGCGCTATGCAGAAGGATTGCACTCCTTATCCGCTCTAAGATTTTTGTGGTTTGGTTTTGGGCTGGGGTTTTTTTAAAAGGATTTTTATTTTTTCCATTATAGCTGGTTTACAGTGTTCTATCAATTTTCTACTGTACAGCAAGGTGACCCAGTCATACATACATATACATTCTTTTTCTCACATTATCCTCCATCATAAGTGACTAGATATAGTTCCCAGTGGGTTTTGGAGTGTTTTTGTTTTGGAAGAGGAAATTTATAGTACTCATGACCAATTCTCCGTAACCAGCTTATCAACACTTTTTATTTTTATTTTATTGAAATATAGTTGACTTACAAAGTTGTGTTAGTTTCAGGTGTACATCAAAGTAAACCAGTTACACTTATACATATATCAATTCTTTTTTCCCATTAGGTTATAAACTGTTGAATAGATTTCCCAATGCTGTACAGGATTCTTATTGTCTATTTTATATAGCTAAATGTACATGTTATTTCCATCCTCCCAATTTCTCCCTTCCCTCCATAAGATTGGTTTTGAAATCCATGAGTTTGTTTCTATTTTATAAGTAAATTATTTCATACATTTATCATTAGATTCCACATATAAGTGATATCATATGATATTGGTCTTTCTCTGATTACTTCACTTAGTATGATAATCTCTAAGAACATCCAATACTTTTTTTAAAAATAAATTCTGAGGGAGTTCCCGTCGTGGCGCAGTGGTTAACGAATCCGACTAGGAACCATGAGGTTGCGGGTTCGGTCCCTGCCCTTGCTCAGTGGGTTAAGGATCCGGCGTTGCTGTGAGCTGTGGTGTAGGTTGCAGACGCGGCTCGGATCCCGCGTTGCTGTGACTCTGGCGTAGGCCGGTGGCTACAGCTCCGATTGGACCCCTAGCCTGGGAACCTCCATATGCCGCGGGAGCGGCCCAAGAAATAGCAACAACAACAACAACAACCACAAAAGACAAAAAAAATAAATAAATTCTGAAAAAGTGTGTATTAGTTATTTGTTACTATGTAGCAAAACACTCCAAAGCAGTTGTACCCATTAGTTGTTTAAAATAGCATTTATTTTCTCACACAGTTTCTGTGGGTCAGGAATTCAGGAGAAGCTTAGGTAGATGGTTGTGGCTTTTGATCTCTCATGAGTTGTAGTCAAGATATTAGCTAGCGTTGCAGTCATCTGAAAGCTTGACAGGAGCTGGAGAATCTGCTTCTAACTGGTTCACCCATGTGGCTGGCAAGTTACTATTGACTCCTGGGAAAAGCAGGTAGTTTCTTACCACATGGACCTCTTCATAGGGTTGCCTGACTGTCTTTGCTATGTGGCAGTGGCTTTACTAGAACAGGTGGTCTAGGGGAAGTCAAAGCATATCCTCAGAATTCACATTCCATCATTTCCACAATAACCTGTCAGTTATACTAGCCAGTTCTATGATATGGTAGGGGATTACTCAAAGAAATGAACACTAGAATATGAGAACTACTGTGGGTCTATTTGGAGGCTAGTTAAAAGGAAAATACAAATTTTTCTTCTAGAATATAAAGAAAACGTTGTATTTTGAGATGAGATTTCCTCTCTTAAAAGATCCAGAAAGTTATCTGGAGTACCGCCTCACCTTCTCAGACCTTAGTCCCCACTTTTTTGAAGCAGCTCTTACTTTTTTAGAGATCTCTAGTTGTTGCCTTTAGTTGGAATAAATGGAGCTATTGAGTATTCATAGTTAGAGATTGGTAAAATCCTTTACCGTTTATTTTTCCTGTCTCCCTTATGATCTTTATCCTGTTGTTACTTCTTTTTTCTTTTCTTTTCTTTCTTTCTTTCTTTTTTTTTTTTTTTTTTTTTGCCACACCTTGTAGTAGCTTAATGTTGGATCTCAGTTCCCAGACTAAGAATGGAACCCAGGCAACAGCAGTGAAAGCACCAAATCCTAGCCATTAGACCTCCAGGGAACTCCACTGCTGCTACTTTAGATCTTACAGTTATTCTGGAGTTCTGCTGAGCAAACTTAGTTTTACAAAAGTTTTCTTTTACTAATTATGGGTTGTAACTGCTTCTATTCTCAGAGATTTTTAGCCCATGTGTTTTTCTTCAGCATTCTGGTCATTTCAGCTTTTTAGCTTTTCCGATGGCGTAACCTTATCCTTTTTTATTGTTTCTTCTGTAATATCAATGACAGTTCTAAAGGAACTCAAGATTAACTAACTGGTACACCCGGTCAGCCTTCCTAAAGGGGAAGGTTCTGCTTCTGAGCCATTGTTAGGTTTAACTCATTGCTATGCAGTTTGGTCTACCACCAAAGGGAGAAAAAACTGTTCCTCATATGCTTTCTTATGTTTACTTAGAAAAGACTATTTTTTATTAACAACTGTTGAAGGTTCCATGTTTGTTTACCTGCTGACTTTTCAAGGGAGTGACCTGGTGTCCTGAGCTAGTTCTGTCTTATTTAGGAATTAGGAAATTGATTGGTCAGGAGGTATTTAATTTTTTTTTTTAACTCGTTTCTCCCTGTTGTTTATGGTTGTTGGGCATTTTTGTTTCAATGATGGTGGTTTTTATTGTTTTTCTTACCTCGGTGGTTAAGGAATAGCATTTTCTTGGGACAGAGAATGGTGTTTATATGAGAAAAGGTATATGAAGAATGACAATAATATAGGAAACATATGTTTTGAATCTATCTGCTCATATTCAGTTATCAATTAGTTGCCTTGCCATCAGCCTTTTAACCTTGAGGGGGTAAAAAGGTTTACAGAAAAAGATGGATCTATTGCACCTGAATTCTTAACTTCAGTTTGCCTGCAACTGGATCTGAGTGAGAATAAATTTGTGTCTCAATTTTTTCTGTGTGAAAATGAGGAAGTTATCTTTGGTGATCATGCTAAAAACAAGTGAGTCTCTAATTATGTTGAACACAGTATACTTTACTATCTTAAAGTCATTACAATGAACACTTATTTTGCAGTGCAAGGAATAAGTTAAGTTTTTAAGCATTCTTCTGATTTGGAGTCTGAAAAAGGATGTTTTCCTCTGTATTGAATACAAGAAATAACTCTAAGCTGTCTTTTTAAAGCAAAAAAAGAAGATAATTTTTTAGCACTCCCTCCCATAAAAAAGAAAAAAGCCAAATCTCTTTATTACAGTAAAAATGTTTTAAACTCAAGTTTTCATCTGTCATGGCAAAATTACCTAAACATGCTGATGGGGGAGGAGGCACTGTGTATTTATTTATTAGTAAACAATTTTTTTTTTTTTTGTCTTTTAGGGCTGAACCCTCAGTATATGGAGGTTCCCAGGCTAGGGGTCCAGTTGGAACTATAGCCACTGGCCTATGCCAGAGCCACAGCAATATGGGATCCGAGCCATGTCTGCAATCTACACCACAAATCACAGCAATGCCTGGTCCTTAACCCACTGAGTGAGGCCAGGGGTCAAACCCTCATCCTCATGGATGCTAGTCGGGTTTGCTAACCACTGAACCATGACAGGAACTCCAGTAAACACGATTTGAGAACATAATTTCCTTGGCCCTAGTACTCAAATTATAGGAATTTGGTGTCCTTATGTTTCCTGCATAAACTGAAAGTCTCATTAGAAACATACTGTTCTTAAGATTTTTGGGGAAAATTGTAAGACTTTGGGTTCACATGAATAATTTCTAGAAATTCTCAAGTGGTTTCTCCCTAAAGCAATGTTATTTTCAGTTTCTCCTTACAAAGATATGTTAAATTAACATTCGCTAGTTAATTCACTGGAGTTGTAGCGTACCATATTTACATAAATTCAACTGTGTGAGCATGTTGAAGGGAAAATTTATTTGAATAGTGGGGAGGATTCTATTCATTATTTTTCTCAAATGAACATATACCCTGGAGTAATAGCTTTTGTGAAAAAGTACAATACTATTTTATAGGCATTTGAGAGTTTTTCAGAGAAAATTTGCCTATATGTGCTCTCTCCTTACTAACTTCAGTGCCCAGATCTTAAATCTTGAGTCCCATATGTGATACCCTCTTCTTTCTCCAAAAACGATGTTTTCATTGAATTCAAATCTTTGTTTCCTTTATACTATTTATCCACCCAAGTAAACCATTCTTTTGATTTACAAGATTAATTTCTCCTTTTTTAGCATGTTTCTAGTCAGATTCCATGTGCTCAGAGAATGTAGACTGTTTGCTAGTATAATATTTAAGATGTAGTTATAACATAAATCAGTGCCAATAAAATGATATATTGCATTCCAAAAACTGAAAGGATTTCTAGATTAAGTTTGTGTTGCTTCTTTCATTAGCTTCTTTCATTCATTTCATAGTTTAGAAGTGAGTATATTTTTATTTTTATTTTTAGATATGTGTTTTAAAGACATCCTCCCAGGAGTTCCTGTTGTGGCTCAGTGGTTAACGAATTCGACTAGGAACCATGAGGTTGCGGGTTCGATCCCTGGCCTCGCTCAGTGGATGAGAGATTCGCTGTTGCCATGAGCTGTCGTGTAGGTCGCAGACACTGCTCAGATCCCATGTTGCTGCTGCTGTTGTGTAGGCCAGCAGCTACAGCTCCGATTGGACCCCTTGTCTGGGAACCTCCATGTGCTGCTGGTGCAGACCTAGAAAAAGACAAAAAACAAATAAAGACATTCTCTTTTTTTATTCTTCTATACTAATGCAAAATTGATACATGTCATCATTTATAAGGACTGTTCCATGACCAATACTATATTAACTTACAAGTACTTTTTAAAAATTTTTTAATTTAAATTTTATTGAAATACAGTTGATTTATAATGTGTTTCAGGTATACAGTAAGGTGATTCAGTTATATACGTATTCTTTGCTAAACATTCTCTTCCAGGTTTTTACAAGATATTGCGTATAGTTCCCTGTGCCATACAGTAGGTTCTTGTTGGTTATCTATTTTATATATAGTAATGTGTATATTTTAATCCCAGACTCCTGATTTATTTCTCTCCCACCTCTCCTCTGGTAACCAGAGGTTTGTTTTCTGTGTCTTTGAGCCTAATTCTGTTTTGTAAATAAGTTCATTTGTATTCTTTTTTAGATTCCACATATAAGCAATATAATATTGTATGATATTTGTCTTTATCTGGCTTACTTCACTTAATATGATGATCTCTAGATCTGTCCATGTTGCTGCCAATGGCATTTATGGATGAGTAACATTCCATTGTGTGTGTCTATGTGTGTGTGCATGTATGCATGTATACATATATATACATCGCATCTTCTTTATCCATTCCTCTGTTGATGGACACTTAGTTTGCTTCTATGTCTTGGCTGTTATAAATAGTGTTGCAGTAAACATTGAGGTGTATGTATCTTTTTGAATTATGTTTTTGCCAGATAAATATATATGCCCAGGAGTGGGATTATAGGCTCATTTAGTAACTTTGGTTTTTTAAGGAACCTTTGTACTGTTCTCCATGGTAACTGTATGAGTTTACATTCCCACCAACAATGTAGGAGGATTCCTTTTCTCCACACCCTCTCTATCATTTATTATTTGTTTACTTTTTGATGATGGCCGTTCTGAAGGATGTGAGGTGATGCTTCGTTGTAGATTTAATTTGCATTTCTCTAATAACAATAAAATTTCTCTATCTAACAGTAGCAATGTTTAGCATCTTTTCATGGGCTTTTTGGCTATCTGTATGTCTTCTTTGGAGAAAGGTCTATTTCAATCTCCTGCCCATTTTTTAATTGAGGTGATTTTTTTTTTGGTATTGAGCTATATGAACTCTTTGTATATTTTGGAGATTAATCCCTCGTCAATTGCATCATTCACAAATATCTTCTTCCATTTTGTAGGTTGTCTTTTTTGTTTACAGTTTCCTTTGCTGTCCAAAAGTTTTATCAATGCCCTTTTTTCCTGAAGATTTCATGTTATTAAAATCTGTGCTTTTCCCACTGAGGTTGTTTACTCATTTTTTTTTTTTAATGGCTGAATCTGTAGCATATGGAAGTTCCCAGGCTAGGGGTCGAATCAGAGCTGCAGGTGCCAGCCTGTGCCACAACCACAGCAATACCAGATCTGAGCCATGTCTGCAACCTACTCCATAGCTCATAGCAACACTAGAACCTTTAACCCACTGAGCGAGGCCAGGGAACAAACTGGCATCCCCATGGGTACTAGTCTATAAGGGGAACTCCATGTTTACTCATTTTGTGACTATTGATCCACGATGTTCTCAAAAACAACCGAATGGGCATATTTGGTATTGGTATTCATATAGATACTTTATAATGTAAATTTACTTACTAAAAGATATACAATGTCTAGTATCTATGCACATATATGTGTGTGTGTGTGTATGTGTATATATACACGAGGGTGTATCTCCTTGTGTATATGTGGTTCCAGGCACAGTGCTATGCAGTATTGAAAACTCAGAGGTGAGAGATAGCATGGCTTTTCTGGAGAGTTGCAACCTTCTATATGAATTATTTGGTAACTTTTGAGTATTAGACATTATAAATATTTTTCTTCAATACCAATAAAGAACATAGTATGTCATTATATGATTAGACTAAATATTATTAAACCTTGAATTCATATGATCTGAGTCAGTTCCTAAGTAAATTGTACAGTTCTGTATTCACTGGGAACAAATTAGGAGAAAAATAGATTTTTATACAATTGTCAGCAGTTATCCCAGTTGGTCCACTGTGGATAAGTTTATCTTGAAGTCACAAAAAGCTATTATTTTATTTGGAATTATGTTTCAGCCCTGAAGAACTTAAGGAAACATCTTACCAGAAACTGTGCCCCAACTTGACTGACTAAATCTGCATAATTTGATAGAGAACATTTTCAATCTGATCCCTTTAGGAGTACTAACAATATGTTTGCTTGTTTGTTAACTTGGAATTGATACGAATTTTGTTGCTTATTTTCCCCACCTTCATCATTTCTTTTAACTCTATTTTCATCTTTACCTTGCTACAAACAGACCAAGTAGAAAGAGTTATATGAAAACTAATTCTAGCTGACTGAAAAACAGCTCTTCTTTCCTCAGTTTCATCTCAAAGAACAATAACAAAATGTGGAAACCTCCCACAGAACTCTCCTAAAATGTCTTTTGTTTTACATTATTTGACTGTTTATCTAATCAAGAACATTTTACTAACTGAAAAGAGGCAAAGTTCTAATCTTTTGCCTATTCTTATTCTTTTTTGAAAAATGCCAACAACCATAGAGAGTTAGATACTAGATAAACAGTAGTAGAATCTCTATTTTTTTAACTTTTACCTAATTATATGGAGGTTGATGGTGGTATTATTTTCAGCGTTTTTTCTTCAGTCATTATCAAAGAGAGTAGTATTACGTCTTTTTCTTTCTTTTTTTTTTTTTTAAATCAAGAGTCCTTGGATTCCCTTAATGGTGCAGTGGTTAATGAACCTGATTAGGAACCAAGAGGTTGAGAGTTCGATCCCTGGCCTTGCTCAGTGGGTTAAGGATCCATTGTTGCCGTGAGCTGTGGTATAGGTTGCAGACACAGCTAGGATCCCGCATTGCTGTGGCTGTGGTTTAGGCCAGCAGCTACAGCTCTGATTAGACCCCTCGCCTGGGAACCTCCATATGCTGCAGGTTTGGCCCTTAAAAAAAAAAAAAAAAAAAAAAAAAAAAGAGTCCTTGTCATGAATTGATATGTTCTTCTGCTGGAACTTTTTTAAGTTTGCCCCCAAAAAAGGAATGGAGAAAATAGTGATCATTTGTATGTTATTTATTTTTAGTCCCATCCTCCAATTTTATTAACTTTTTATAGAAATTCTGTTAGTAAATTTTGGAGTTCCTGTCATGGCTCAGTGGTTAACGAACCCGACTAGGAACCATGAGGTTGTGGTTTCCATCCCAGTGGGTTGAGGATCTGGCGTTGCCGTGAGCTATGGGTAAGTCACAGATGCAGCTCGGATCCCACGTTACTGTGGCTCTGGCATAGGCAGGCGGCTACAGCTCTGATTAGACCCCTAGCTTGGGAACCTCCATGTGCTGTGGGAGCAGGCCTAGAAGAGGCAAAAAGACAAAAAAAAAAAAAAGGAATTCTGTTAGTAAATTTCATCTTCTCATGTAAATTAGTTGTTTTTGCAAACTGATTGGAAAAATGGTATGTTTTTATATTTTTAACAAATTGTTATAAAACTCACTCATACTCTTTGTAGGAATATCTGTTAATAAACTAAAAAGTCCTCTTCATAATGTTTTTTAAGAATTTTTAAAAGTAATATACCATTTTCAGCCCCAAAGTCGAGATGAAAACATTTAAAAAGTGCTCTCTCTATAGCACAAATTTCTTTCTAAAAGCAGTTTCTTTTCTACTTTTTTATTTTTCTGCTTTTTTTGAAAGTCCATAAAGTATCTTTTGTTGGTACTGGGGTTTTTTGTTTTCATTTTGGCTAAGTACCATGCTTTTGAAAGTCAGCCACTTTTCAATCCAGGCAATATCCTCAATTTATCACGTCATTTTTCTTTCATTTAAAATGTCATAACACTACCTTTAAGTTGAACAAGGCAACCGGCTTTAGTAATTTTATCCAACTGGGCCCATATACCTACATTGTGTAGTAATAAGCTGAAAGTGCATAAATATGAGATGGTGCCACTCGGAAGCTTTGTCACCGATCTCCCAGTCTTTCCTTAGAACCCGTGGGTTGCTGGTAGGGACATACATGACATAACCTCCTAGCACAAGGTGAAGGTGAAAATTAATATTTATTAAATTTCATCTAGGCTTAATTTAATTCTTATTTTTGGATAAATATAAGTCAAAGTTTTAAAATACTTACTTTACCTAAGAGGATTATTTTGCAGCAACTATCATGTACCTTTTTGATCTGCAGGTATGGAAAAACTATTTATTGTCCCTTTGACCTACTTGCACAATTTTGAAACTAAGTAAATAGGACATGTTCTCATCTTTCTTTTCTTGTAAATGCTCTCTTTATATACAGTTTTATAGGATAAATTATTTGTAATTATTTTTCCCATTCTTTGGGATGTCTTTTTACTCAGATAATAGTGTCTTTTAATGCACATATTTTAAACTTTTCATGGTCTGCTTTACCTATTTTTTTTTTCTTTGCTTGTGCTTTTGGTTTCATATCCAGCAAACTCTTGTAAAATCAAATGTCTTAAAGCTTTTACTCTGTTTTCATCTAAGAGATTTGTAGTTTTAGGTCATTTATTTAGTTGTTTGATACATTTTGAGTTGACTAAATATATAGAGCTCGTTATAAATATGTAGAGCTCATTGAGGGTCCAGCCTTATTCTTTTGCATGTAAATATTCAGTTTTCTCAGCATCATTTATTAAAAGACTACCCTTGCCCCATTGAACAGCCTTGGTACCTTTGTCAAAAATCATTTGTCCATATATGTGTGTGTGTGTGTGTGTGTGTGTATATATATATATATATATATATATATATTTCCGGGCTGTCTGTTCTATTCCATTGGTCTGTATATCTGTCTTTATGCCAGTAACACATTGTTTTGATTACTGTAGCATTGTAATAAGTTTGTTTGTTTTTCCTTTTTTACACCTGTGCCTGTGGCATTTAGATGTTCCTGGGCTAGGGGTTGAATCAGAGCTATAGCTGCAGTCCTACGCACAGCCCCGGCAACACCTCTAAACTGCATCTGCCACCTATGCTGCAGCTTATGGCAATGCTGGGTCCTTAACACAGTGGGTAAGGCTGGGGATCCAACCTGCATCCTCACAGACACTGTGTTGGATTCTTAACCCACTGAGCCACAGTGGAAACTGCAACATCGTATTCAGGTTTTTTTGTTTGTTCGTTTGGTTTTGTGTGTGTGTGTGTTTTTAGGACTGCATGGAGGCATATGGAAGTTCCCAGGCTAGGGGTCAAATCGAGCTGTAGCAGCTGGCCTACACCATAGATCAAGGCAATGCTAGATCCTTTACCCACTGAGCAAGGCCAGGAATCAAACCTGCATTTTGATAGATACTAGTGGAGTTGGTTATTACTGAGCCACAGTGGGAACTCCTGTAATAAATTTTGAAATGAGAAAGTGTCCTCCAGCTTTGTTGTTCCTTTTTTAGGATTTTTTTTTTTTTTTGACTGTTTAGAGCCCTTTGAGGTTCTACGTGAACTTGAGCATAGTTTTTTTTCTTTTTCTCCAAAAACATCATTGTGATTTTGATAGAGATTGCATTGAAATTATAGATCATGCTGGGTAGTATTGACATCTTAACAGCATTTTTATGTGTTCCGATCTATGAACATGGAATGTATTTTCATATGTATCTTTCTGTGATGCTTTGTACTTTCATTGTACAAGTCTCTCACCTTGGATAAGTTAATTCCTAAATATTTTACTTTATTTGATCCTACTGTAAGTGGAATTGTTTTTGTTTTTTGTAGGAGGGGGTGCAATTAGACTTCTTTTTTTCTTTTTATGGCTGTATCTATGGCATATAGAAGTTCCCAGGCCAGGGATTGAATCGGAGCTGCAGCTGAGGCTTCCACCATAGCTATGACAACAGTGGATCTGAACTGAATCTTCAACTTAGGCCACAGCTAGCAGCAATGCTGGATCCTTAACCCACTGAGTGAGACCATAGTTTGAACCCACATTCTCACAGAGGCAATGTAGGGTCTTTAACCCACTGAGCCACCTTGGGAACTCCTAGACTCTTTTTTTTTTTAGGGCCACACCCTCTGCATATGGAGGTTGCCAGACTAAGGGTTGAATTGGAGCTATAGCTACTGGCCTATACCGCACTCATAGAGATGTGGGATCCGAGCCACATCTGCAACCTACACCATTAGCTCACAGCAACACCCGGTCCATAAACCACTGAGCCAGGCCAGGGAACAAACCGGCATCCTCATGGATACTAGTTGGATTTTTTTTTCTGCTGCACCACACAGGAATTCTCAAGACTTTTTTTTTAATTGTTGTATAGTTGATTCACAGTATTATGTTTCAGATATACAGCACCGTACATGCATGCATATATGTATGTATGTATATATAGATGTATACATTTCAGATCCCCTTCCATCATAGGTTTTTACAAGATATTGAATACAGTCCCCTGTGCTATACTGTAGGTCCTTGTTTATTTTATGTCTAGTAGGGTATATTGGAGTTTTTTTCTTTTTTTTTTTGTCTTTTTGTTGTTGTTGTTGTTGCTATTTCTTGGGCCGCTCCCGCGGCATATGGAGGTTCCCAGGCTAGGGGTTGAATCAGAGCTGTAGCCACTGGCCTACGCCAGAGCCACAGCAACGCGGGATCCGAGCCGCGTCTGCAACCTACACCACAGCTCACGGCAACGCCGGATCGTTAACCCACTGAGCAAGGGACCGAACCCGCAACCTCATGGTTCCTAGTCGGATTCATTAACCACTGCGCCACGACGGGAACTCCTGGAGTTTTTTTCTTGATTTCCTTTTCAGGTTGTTCTAGAAATGCAGTTGAATTCTTTGTGTTGACTTTGTATATTACTACTTTGCTGAATTCATTTATTCTAACAATTTAAGGAATCTTTAGGATTTTCGGTATATAAGAAAATATCACCTGTGAATAGACAATGTACTTCTTCTGTTCCAATATGGATACCTTTAATTGTCTTGCCAAATTGCTCAGACGAGAACATTCAGTACTGTGTTGAATAGGAGAGGTAAAAGCAATCATCCTTACCTTGTTCCTGATCAAAGAGAAGGGCGTTTCAATTTTCAGTATGATGTTCCCCGTGTGTTCTTTCTGTATAGTTTTTGTTATTTTGACAGTTTCCTTCTGTCCCTACTTTGATTAGTTGGATTTTTACTGCTTCTGGGTAGGTTGAGATGATTATTTTTTTTCCTTATTCTGTTAATGTGAAGTATTACATTAATCAATTTTGTATATTGAACCATCCTTGAATTCCAGGAATAAATCCCACTTGGTCATAATGTATAATCTTTTCAATATGCTGCTGAATTCAGTTTGCCTGTATTTTCATTGAGGATTTTATATGGAAAATCTGTGGTGTTCTTATAGTGTCTTTGTCTTTGGTATCTGGGAAATACTGGCTTGAGAGGAGGCTGAATTAGAAAGTGTCTTCTTCAGTGTTTTGGAGAAGTTTGGGAAGAATTGATACTAGTTCTTTAAAAATTAAGTAGAATTCTAGTACTTTTTTTTTTCAAGAGATTTTTGTTTTTTGATTCATTCCCCCTTATTTGTTAGTTATATGTCTATTCAGATATTCTGTTTCCTTGTGATTTAGTCTTGGTAGATTCTGTGTTTCTATGAATTTGTCCCTTTTATCTAGGTTATTCAATTTGTTGGCATACAATTTTCTATCTTCTCTTAAAATTTTTATTCTGTAGAATTGGTAGTACTATTCTCACATTTACTTCTAATTTTATTAATTTGAATATCCTCTTTTATAGTCCATCTATAAAAATGGTTATAGATTTGTTAGATGGTTGTAGATGGCTAAAGATTTGTCAATTTTGTTGATCTTTTTAAAAGATACAACTTTTGAAAAAAAATGAAGGTACAACTTTTTGTTTCATTGGTTCTCTGTTTTTAAGTTTCTCCTCTCTATTTTTAAAATCCCTGCTCCAGTCTTTATTATTTCTTTCTGTCTGCTAGCTTTAGGCGTAATTTGTTTACTCTTTGTTTATTTTCTTAAGGTTGAAGGTTATGTTATTGATTTGAGATCTTTCTTTTTTTGTTTTACTTTTTAATTTTTATTTTTTTGATTTTTAGGGCTGCATGTGTAGCATGTATAAGTTCCCAGGCCAGGGGTCAAATCAGAGCTGCAGCGGGCAGTCTATTGCCACAGCCACTGTAATGTGGGGATCCAAGCCATAAGCCATGTCTGTGACCTACACTTCAGCTCACAGCAATGCCAGTTCCTTAACCCACTGAGCAATGCCAGGAGTTGAAACCACATCCTCATGGATACTAGTCGGGTTCATTACTGCTGAGCTACAGCAGGAACTCCTCTTTTTTTTTTTTCAATTTAAAAGTTGGTAGTTCTGAATTTCTCCTCTAGCACTACTTTATCTCTGTGGTAGGAATTTTCTATGTTGTGGTTTCATTTTTATTCATATCTGGGTATTTTCTAATTTCCCATGTGTTTTCCTCTTTG
Source organism: Sus scrofa (assembly GCF_054392235.1). Taxonomy (NCBI): domain Eukaryota; kingdom Metazoa; phylum Chordata; class Mammalia; order Artiodactyla; family Suidae; genus Sus; species Sus scrofa. Next base: position 18,086,036 of record NC_139397.1, read on the forward strand.
ATACATTGATTCTTTAAGAGTATTATTATTTAATTTCCACAGATATGTGAATTGTCTGTTTTTTCTTCTGATATTTCTATCTTTTAAAATATGTTGCATCCTAATATATGGTATATCCAGGAAAATGATCCATATGCACTTGAGAAGTATGTGTATTCTGTTGCTGAGTAGAGTATTCTGAATATGTCTGTTATATCTAGTTGGTTTATTATGTTCTTCATGTTCTCTGTTTACTTATTTCTTTTCTATTTGCTGTTCTATTCCAGTGAGAGTAGGGTATTGAAATCTACAACTGTTATTGTGGAAGTATATATCCCCCTTCAGTTTTGTTAATTTTTTTCTTTGTGTCATTGATGGTCTATTTTTTGGTGCATAAATGTTTATAATTGTTGTATCTTCTTGTTATGTTGAATTTTTATTAATGTATAATGTGCTTATTTGTTTCTTGTCTTTTTAAATTTATAGTCAGTTTTTTTCTGATATTATTATAGTCACCTCTGCTTTTCTTTGGTTATAATATTTGCATGGAATATTTTTCTTATTTCACTTTCAAACTGTGTGTGTGTTTGACTTTAAAGTGAATCTCTTAAAAACATATAGTTGCATCATGTTTTTTTTGTTTGTTTTCCATTCTGCCAGTCTCTTTTGAGTGTAGAGTTTAGTTCATTTACATTTGAACTAATTACTGTTAAAGAATTCTCTCTTTCCTTTTTCTATTTGTTTTATTTTATAGCTTTTCTTGTTTCTTATTGTCTGTATTGCTGTTTACTTCTATGCTTAGTTGATTTGGGGAAGGAATAGGGAAACATTTAAATTTTTTTTTAATTTATTTTTGTGTGTATTCATAAGTATTTTCTTTTTTTAATTTTTTTTTAATTTTTTTTTTTTATTTTCCCACTGTACAGCAAGGGGGTCAGGTTATCCTTACATGTATACATTACAATTACATTTTTCCCCCACCCTTTCTTCTGTTGCAACATGAGTATCTAGACAAAGTTCTCAATGCTATTCAGCAGGATCTCCTTGTAAATCTATTCTAAGTTGTGTCTGATAAGCCCAAGCTCCCGATCCCTCCCACTCCCTCCCCCTCCCATCAGGCAGCCACAAGTCTCTTCTCCAAGTCCATGATTTTCTTTTCTGAGGAGATGTTCATTTGTGCTGGATATTAGATTCCAGTTATAAGTGATATCATATGGTATTTGTCTTTGTCTTTCTGGCTCATGTCACTCAGGATGAGATTCTCTAGTTCCATCCATGTTGCTGCAAATGGCATGATGTCATTCTTTTTTATGGCTGAGTAGCATTCCACTGTGTATATATACCACCTCTTCCGAATCCAATCATCTGTCGATGGACATTTGGGTTGTTTCCATGTCCTGGCTATTGTGAATAGAGCTGCAATGAACATGCGGGGCACGTGTCTCTTTTAAGTAGAGTTTTGTCCGGATAGATGCCCAAGAGTGGGATTGCGGGGTCATATGGAAGTTCTATGTATAGATTTCTAAGGTATCTCCAGACTGTTCTCCATAGTGGCTGTACCAGTTTACATTCCCACCAGCAGTGCAGGAGGGTTCCCTTTTCTCCACACCCCTGCAGCACTTGTTATTTGTGGACTTATTAATGATGGCCATTCTGACTGGTGTGAGGTGGTATCTCATGGTAGTTTTGATTTGCATTTCTCTTATAATCAGCGATGTTGAGCATTTTTTCATGTGTTTGTTGGCCATCTGTATATCTTCTTTGGAGAAATGTCTATTCGGGTCTTTTGCCCATTTTTCCATTGATTGATTGGTTTTTTTGCTGTTGGGTTGTGTAAGTTGTTTATATATTCTAGAGATTAAGCCCTTGTCGGTTGCATCATTTGAAACTATTTTCTCCCATTCTGTAAATTGTCTTTTTGTTTTCTTTTGGGTTTCCTTTGCTGTGCAAAAGCTTTTCAGTTGGATGAGGTCCCATGGGTTTATTTTTGCTCTAATTTCTATTGCTTTGGGAGACTGACCTGAGAAAATATTCATGATGTTGATGTCAGAGAGTGTTTTGCCTATGTTTTCTTCTAGGAGTTTGATGGTGTCCTGTCGTATATTTAAGTCTTTCAGCCATCATAAGTATTTTCTTTGCAGTTGCTATAGGGATTGCTTTTTAAAATTCTAAAGTTATAACATGCCAGTTTGAATTTATACTTACTTATGTTATTTCAATAACATACCCAAATCTCTGCTCCTTTACTACTCCATCCCCAGCCTTTTCGGTTGTTGATGTCATAGTTATGACTTTATACATTGTGTGCCCAAAATATAAACTACGTTATGAGAAATGCTTTTAATCTTTTGAATTATGTGGAAAAACAAATTATGGAATTAAAATTTAAGTTACAATAATACTGGCTTAAGCTGTTTATATACCTTTATTGAGTTCTTTATTTCTTCATAAGACTTTGTGTTATTGTCTGGCATCCTTTTGTTATACCTTATAGGACTACCATATTCATTTCTTGCAGGGCAGGTCTAGTGGTAACCAGTTCCTTCAGCTTTTGTTTATTTGGGAATGTCTTAAGTTCTCCCTTGCTGTTAAATGAGAGTTCTACTAGGTATATGTTTCTTGAGTGACAGGTTTTTCAATTTTTTTTTTTTTAAGCACTTTGGAAATATTGGCCAATGCCCATCTTGCCTCCAAAGTTTTGATGAGGACTCTGATGATAATCTTATCAAGGACCTCATATGGGAAGTGTTCCATCTTTCCTGCATCTTTCAAGACTTTAAAGTCTTTTAAAAATTTGATGATAATGGTTTCCTGTGCAGTTCTCTTGGAGATCATGATATGTGTAGTTCATTGAGCTTCTTTCATTATACTTGGAAAATTTTAAATATTCATATATTCTCTCATCCCTGTTTTGGGGGCTGTTTTGTTGTTGTTGTTTTTTACTTTGCAGGGCCATACCTGAAGCATATGGCAATTCCCAGGTAGGGGGTCAAATTGGAGCTGCAGCTGCTGGCCTACACCATGGCAATGCAAGATCCTAGCCATGTCTGCATCCTACACCACAGCTCACAGCAGTGCCTAATCCTTAACCTACGGAGCAAGGCCAGGGATTGAATCCACAAACTCATGGAAACTGACAAGGTTCGTTACAACTGAGCCACAATGGGAACTCCTCTCATCCCTTTTTTCTTTCTCCTTCAGTGAGACTCACAGTACACTGTGGTGGTGTCCCACATCCCCTTAGGTTTTGTTCACCTTTCCTCAGTCTTTTTGTTTCTCTGAGTTGTTCATTTTCATTGTCCTATCTTTTTGTTCACTGATTCTTTCTTCTGCCTGATCAAATCTGCCTTCTAATCCCTGTTGTAAAACTTTTACCACAGGTATTTTATTTTCAACTTAAGATTTTATTGTTTCTCTTTCAGTTTTCTCTATAGTGATTTTATTTCCATTTTGGTCATATGTAATTTTCTTGACTTTTTACACATCTTAATTTAGTTCTGTGAGAATCTTTAAGACAGTTGTTTTAAAGTTTTTGTCTAGTAGATCTGCCATCAGTTCTTTTTCAAAGAACATCTCTTTCTGTTTTTCTTTGAATGGTCCATACCTTCCTGTTTCTTTGATTTTCTTGATATTTTTAATTTGAAAAGTGGACACTTAAATTTAATAATTTGGTAACTTTAGAAATTAGATTTCCCCATTCCGCAGGATTTGCTGGGGTTTTGTTATTTTTGTTTATTGCTTTCCTTTTTTAGAGAAATTTTTGTGTACTGTCTCTGTGTCAAAGATCAACCTGGGGTGTAAACCTAAGGTCTTTTCAAGTTCTTTTGACCCTAGACATTTGCCTTGGCATGCATGTGCCTATCTAATTTTCCTCACATATGCAGTTTCCTTTGAATGTTCTAGTATTTAATGTCTGGCTTCATTAAGGTAGCAGGATACAAGATTGGCATGAAGAAATTTGTTGCATTTCTTTACACTAACAATGAAATATCAGAAAGGGAAGGGTAAAAAAAAAAAAAATCCAGAGTTTCCCAATGTGGCTCAGTGTTAACAAACCCGACTAGTATCCATGAGGATGCTAGTTTGATCCCTGGCCCCACTCAGTGGGTTGAGGAGCCAGAATTGCTGTGAGCTCCAGTCTAGGTTGCAGATACAGCTCAGATCCCATGTTGTTGTGTTGCAGTGTAGGCCAGCAGCTCTATGACAACAGCTGCAGCTCCGATTTGACCCCTAGCCTGGGAACTTCCATATGCTATGGGTACAGCCCTAAAAACACAAAAAAATAAAAATAATATAAAAAAATCCCTTTTAAAATTGCATCAAAAAAGTAAAATACTTAGGACTGTACCTGACCAAAGAAGTGAAAGACTTACAGTGAGATCTATAAAACACTGATAAAGGAAACTGAAGATGATTCCAAGAAATGGAAAGATATACCACACTCTTGGATTGGAATAATTAATTGTTAAAATGGCTGTAATATCTAAAGCAATTTATAGATTTAATTCCATCCCTATCAAATTACCCACGACATCTTTTACACAACTGGTACAAAGAATCCTAAAGTATAATATGGAACCGTAAGAGACCCAGAATTGCCAAAGCAGTTCTGAGAAAAAAAGAACAAAGCTTGAGGCACTACCCTCCCAGACTTCAAACACTACTGCAAAGCTACAGTAATCCAAGTAGTGTGGTATTGGCTCAAAAACAGACATATAGATTAATGGAACAGAACAGAGAGCTCAGAAGTAAAGCAACACACCTACTGTCAAATAATCTTCAACAGAGGAGGCAAGAATATACAGTGGAAGAAAGTCTCTTCAGCAAGTGGTGTTGAGAAAGCTGGCCAGTCTACTGTAAATCAATGAAGTTAGAACACACCCCTTACACCATACACAAGAATAAGCTCAAAATGGCTTAAAGACTGAAATATTAAGACTTTAATATTTCAATATTTAATACTGACTTTACAAAACACTTAGAATATCAGAAAAATATTCTCTGACATAAATTATACCAGTGTTTCCTTCAGTCAGTCTCCCAAGGCATTAGAAATAAAAGCAAAAATAGACAAGTAGAACCTAATAGAACTTAGAAGTTTTGCACAGGAAAGGAGCCCATGAACAAAATGCAAAACAACTTACTGTCTGGGAGAATATGCTTACAAATGATGTGAGCAACAAGGGCTTTATTTTGAAAATATACATACAGCTCATACAACTCAACGACAAGAAACCAAACAACCCAATCAAAAATAGGCAGACCGCCTTAATAGACATTTCTCCAAAGAAGACATATGGATGGCTGTTGTGGCCAGAAAAGATACTTATAGTAATTTCTATATTTTTGAATTTGTTGAGGCTTATTTTGTTCCCTGCCCTTATGTTCAATTCTAGAGACTGTTCCATGTACACTTGAATGTTTATTCTGGGTTTTTTGGATTTAATGTCCTGAAAATTTCAATTAAGTCTAATTGCTCTGTTGTTTTCTTTAGGATCTCTTGTCTTATTGATTTTTCCCTCTAGAATATCTTTCCATTGATGTGAGTGGGGTGTAAAAGTCTCCTACTATTGTATTTCCATCAATTTCTGCTTTTATGTCTCTTACTATTTGTTTTATGTCTTTGAGTGCTTCTATATTAGGTGTATATATGTTGACTAGTGTAATATCCTCTTCTTGTATTGATCCTTATATCATTAAATAGTGTCTTTATTTTTCTTTAGACCTTTTGTTATAAAGCCTGTTTTGTCTTTTTCCTTTCTTCTCATTTCCATTTGTGTGAAATACCTTTTTCCATTCTCTCACTTTAACCTATGTGTATCCTTTGCCCTAAAGTAGTTCTCTTATAGTATATTGTTGGCTGTTGTTTTTGTATCCAGTCTGATTCTCTGTGTCTTTTGGTTGGGGCATTTAGTCCATTAACATTTAAGATAAGTACTGATAGATATGTACTTACTACCATTTTAAACCTTGTTTTCCATTTGATTTTGTATTTCTTATTTGTTCCTTTCCTTTTCTGTTTTTCCTATTATGGCTTAATGGTTTTCATTTGTATTGTGCCTATGTCCCCTTCTGTTTTGGTTTTTGTTGATCTATTGTTATATTTTCAATTTGGGGTTACACTCTTTCTCAAGTACATTACCCCTTCCTATATTTGCTTTTCTTACACTGGTAGTCAAATAGGTTCAAACACATTCTTAAAGAAGATCTAATATTTCTTGCTCTCCTCCACATTTTATTATTTTGTTGTCCATTTTTGCATCTTCATGTTAATCCCTTTACTGTTCATTGTGGTTATCATTGCTTTCACAATTTTTTTTAATCTGTGCATTGGCTTAATTAAGTGATTTACTTTCCAATTGTGATTTTCTCTTTCCCACAGATTTTTGCTTCTTTTCTATTTAGAGAAGGCCTTTTGCTATTTTTTTTAGGATAGGTTTAGTTTTACTGCATTCTTTTAGTGTTTGCTTGTCTGAGAAATCCTTTCTCTCTCCTTCTGTTCAAAATGATGAGCACATTTTATATTATTCCATAGGTGTCTTATACTACTTTCCTTTTTTTTCTTTTGGTTTTATGTCTACTGTTACGATTTTGTGATTTCCCTTATTCTGTCTTCTAGATCACTTATTCAGTCTTCTGCAGTATCCAGTCTGCTCTTCCATTGCCTTTAACTGAGCTTTTGTCTCAATGAATGAGTTTTCTAATTTTTCTTGGCTTTTTTTTTTTTTTTTCTTTTTAGGGCTTTACTTGCAGCATATGGACATTCCCAGGCTAGGGGTCAAATCAGAGCTACAGCTGCCAGCCTACACAACAGCCACAGCAGTTGGGATCTAAGCCATGTCTTCAGCCTACACTGCAGCTCATGTCAACACCACATCCTTAACCCACTGAGCAAGACCAGGGATTGAACCTGCATCCTCATGGTTACTCTGGCTTCTTTACTGCAGAGCCATGACAGGAACTCCTTATTACCTTTTTTTTTATATTGGGGGTCTCAGAGTGGAGAAGTCTGTGTCATTGTTCTTTCAGAGTAATCCTGTGTTTTAGTTAGGAGTGGTTTCTCTGCTTTTTCATTTTACTTATATTACTCTGATATCCTTGAATTTAGGTGAAACAGTTATATGCTGTGGTCTTGAAGGACTGCTGTGGTCTCGAAGGAACACTGCTGTATAGCCTGTGTGAGTCCAGTATTTTTGGTCTGCAGGCTTTTTTTGGTATGGATGTCTGTACTGTCTTTCCACAGGGTGTGCTGGCCATCACCCCCTTAACAGGTGGTATGACTGCTGTTATGGTGACCACAGCCTGCAGTGGCCTTCTTCATTGCTCTTTGTTATCATAGTTCTGTCGAGGGCAGGTTCTGCTCCCTAGGTCTTGGAGTAGAAACCCCCAGATCTGTTTCTGAGCTGCAGTGCAAGGTAGGCAGGATTGGAACACTCCCACTGGGAGGGAAGCCATTGATTATTCTTCCATTGGACTGCCCACTGGAGAGTGTGCTCTTTCATGTCGTCTATCACCTGTTGTGCAGGATCACAAAGTATTCTATTGTTGGTACTACCCTCGGCCCTGCCTCAACAGTTGGAATAGCGGCACTAGGCTCTAGTGTTCCTCAGGAGCTATTTTCATAAAGCCACTAGTGCAGATCCACTGAAGTCAGGTTCTAAAACCACAGTAGTCACATACTTGGTCCCACCATGGGAGCTAAGGAGGCAGCCCAAACCCTGGCCTGGCTCAGGCCTGGATCTATGCGTATATGCCCACAAAGCCCCCACTTTCTAAGGCCCAACCCATTCCAGCCCTGGGAACAACTATTGTCTACTCAGATATCCCACAGGCACAGAGTTTACAAAACTGTTGGTTGTGGTATAAATTCACAGGTCACACAGCCACATGGAGAGGGCTCAAATTTCAGCCCTGCTTAAGTCTTGCAGCCTCTGGGGCTCAGCTCTGATTTCATCTCCACCTCAGCATGTGGGCAACCTAGTAGCATTTGTTTAGTCCCAAAGCTCACAGAGGTGACGCTGTGCCCCTGAGAGAGCGTGGAGAAGGAGATTGCTGTGATAGGCTCTGTCCCTCCCTTTGCATTCTTAACAGTGGCACTTTGCTTCCATGCCCAGTCCAGGCTTCCTCTGGGTACACACCCTGGTTGCGGCTGTACCACACTCCAGCTCCTGTGGGCTTTCTCTGGAGCCAGCCCTAGTTACCTCCCCTGGACTGTCCTCTAAAGCCTGATTTTTCTGCATCCAGCCCCCACTTGCACCAGCAGACATGCATCTCAGGCTGGGGAGCATGGGGAAGTGGCACGAACTGTCTGTGTATCTCTTTCTGCTCTGCCTGCCACAAACTGGTTGCCGTGCTTTCCTTTGAGCCTTCCCTTTCTGTCCCAGCCTACCTCACCACTGGTGAGGGGGCTTCCCAGGGTTTGGGAACTTTACCTCTGAGAGCTCTCTCCCAGGGTCAGGTCCCATCCTGCTTCCTTTTTTTCCTCTTTTCTCCTACTGGATTACATGGAGATCCTACTTGTGTTTTCAGGTTCTGAGGTCTTCTTTCAGGGTGCAGTATGTATTCTGTGAGAATCACCCCACATGTAGATATATTTTTGTTGTATTTGTGGGAGGAGGTGAGCTCCTTGCCTTCTACTCTGCCATCTTGATGGGAGCCCTCAGAGTCACTTTAAAACTTGCATAAATACATATACTAAATAAAAGCATATAATTTATTTGGCTAAATATATGTTAACCAAGACCAACACTTTGGAACAAAGTAAAGGAAAGAAAATGTATGTGGTGTTTTTTGTTTATTTGTTTGTTTTCCTGCTTTTAATAGACTATCTGTGGTTATCTACCTGAATTTTGTGTGCAGTCATTTCATTATGGGCAGTATTTTAATCACCTATCCTTTGGCAAGCAAAGTATCTCTCTTATGTGTATGTTAATAAATTTCTCCATTCTTTTTTTTTGCTACATCTATGAGAGTTTCATATGTGATACTTACTGTTCAAGAGATCAATGTCCAGAGGAACTGGCAAACCAAGGCAGAATTAAGTTGCTCAGGTTTTATAAAAAAATCCCACTGACATTAACCAAAAAATCCACAGGTATGATCTATGACATGAATCCAATTTTCTTCCTACTTTGACTTTATATCAGAATAATAATAACTTACCTGCTAAGGTTGGGGGCAGTTTCTGTCCCCAAAGATCCAAGTATGTTGTCCAGGGGTTTCTTCTTTTTCTTTATTTCTTTCTTTTTATTTATTTATTTTTTAATTCACATTCATCCATTTGGCTCATGTCTTCCTGGATTTTACATACTTTGCATCATATTAACTGACATAGCCTGTCCAATAGTATTCCAGCATTAGTGCTTAACCAGTTCCTCATTCATCTTGTAATTGGAACAGTGAGACAATAGTGTTCAGTTAGTTCCATTATTTAGCTGGCTTTATCAGAGCAAATATCTGTCCCCATCTCCTGAATCAACCATATCATTTTTGGCCTTTTTATATTAGGAGCCTTTCATGTTGTTTGATACTAGTCTTAGAGTGCAACTTTGTTGGTAACTTTCTTGTAAAAGTATTTTATTTTTTAGGTTCGAATTTTTCCTTTTTTAAAATTTTTTTTAGCCTAAGCATTTTAATTTGTCCTAAGAAATATTGATGAATCAAAACCTTATAAAAAAACATTGTCTTCTATGCTATTAAAATATACGTATCAAAAAACAATTTAAAAATTCTTTGCAGAAAAGAAGTTTTGTTTGTTTTTTTAAGTCAGAGGATGACATACAGACATAAAACATCCTAGCAAATGTTTTTTTTCTGTCTTTTCACTATTGTTTAAAAAGTCCATATGAATATCTAGGTAACCAATAGAATCTCCCAGGTAGATCATAGTGTGCTTTTTTATGTACTTTTGTGAAATACCCTTCAAAAGGTTCTATAAATTATCAGATGGCAGGACAAAAACTTTTTGTTATTATTTAGTAACAGGAGGAAAGAAACTCTTTTTGTTTCCCCTTGTAGTTTCTTTTTCTATCTAATAAGAAGCCTTCCAGGGCTTCGAAGCTTATTTGTTTATTTACATATGTGTTTATTTATCATGATGAAAGTCCCTAGGCCTCCTGACGCCTGTTTTATACCAGATTTTCCTATTTTCCCCTCATGATCCTCAAACAGTTTTTACCTTAGACTTAGCATTTTTAGAAGAAATTCTGTCTATACCCACGGACTTCATCTTCTCTATCTAGCCTCATATCAATTTATCAGCTTTGGTGTGTAATGAGCAATAATTAAGTTAATTTTCTTAGTTGCTCACAAAGTGTGATTCCAGGACTGGTGACAGGAACATTATCTGGCAATTTATCAGAAAAAAAATATTCAAGCTCTGCCCCAGATATATTATTAAATCAGAAATTCTGGCAATAAGAACTAGAAATCTTAATCACTTCCACGCATTGACTAGCTTTGGGCACTAGTGATTTGGAGTCTTTAGAGTCCATGTAATTCTAATTCTATATAGATTGGACTACCAATCATTTTTTATTACTAATATCTTAAAATACATTATTTTTATATTGAGGAATACTCAGTGAATCTATACTCTTGAAGTTGCCATCATAGTTCTTGAGTACCTTAGTTTAAGTTGTACTTGATGTTTTATTGCACTGTCAAAGTACCCTCAAAGAAATTGTTTAGAATAAGAGTCTGATGCTGTGTTTCAGTTTTTTTTTTCTCCCCAACTCCAATTGTTTCTTGTCTTGGTTCTCTTCTACTCTGTATCACCATGCTTGGCATTTGACAACATGGCATATCAAGTAAAACATTTCATTTAATCACCACAATACTATGAATTAAATAATACCTTTTTTAATTGGCCGCAGAAATGTATTTAATTTGCAGCTGTAGTATGTGAGATGCTAAACAAAGCACTTTCATTCTCTCTTTTATTTGCTTTTTTAAATTTTTTTTAATTGTTTAGTTTTATTGAAATATAGTTTATTTGCAGTGTTGTGATAAATTCTGTTGTACAACAAAGTAGTTCAGTATACGTATGCACATATTGATGCTTTTTCAGATTTTTTTCCATATAGGTTATTACAGAATATTGCATAGAGTTCCCTGTGCTATGCATGAGGCTCCCATTGACTATCCATTCCATGTACAGTAGTGTGCATATGCAAATCCTAAACCCCCTACCATCCCTCCCCACTACCTATCCCCTTTGGTAACCATAGTTTGTTTTCAAAGTCTGTGAATCTGCTTTTGTTCAAGTTCATTTGTATTATTTTTTGTTAGATTCCACATATAAGAGATATTTAATTGTGTGTCTTTCTCTGACTTACTTCACTTAGTATGATAATCTCTAGGTCCATCCATGTTGCTGCATATGGTATTACTTCATTCTTATGGTTAATACTCCATTATATGTATGTACAACATATGATTTATCCGTTCCTGTTATTGGACAGTTAGTTTGCACCTTGTCTTGGGTATATTAAATAGTGCTGCAGTGAACATTGGAGTACATGTATCTTTTCTAATTATGACTTTCTCTGGGCTTCCAGGATCATATGGTAGTTCTATTTTTAGTTTTTTGAGGAACCTACGTACTGCTTTCCACAGTGATTATGCTAGTGTACGATCCCACTAACAGTATAGGAATGTTCCCTTTTCTCCCCACTCTCCAGCATTTATTGTTTGTAGACTTTTTTCTTTTTCTTTTTTAGAGTATGTGTGGCACATGGAAGTTCCCAGGCTAGGGGCTGAATCAGAGCTGCAGCCGCTGGCCTTCGCCACAGCCACAGCAATGCAGGATCCAAGCCAGGTCTGGGACCTACACCACAGCTCACGGCAACACCAGATCCTTCACCCACTGAGTGAGGCCAGGGATTGAAACCACATCCTCATGGTTACTACTTGGGTTCTTTACCACTGAGCCACAACAGGAACTCCTATTTGTAGAGTTTTTGATGATGGCCAGCTGAGTAGTTCTGAAGTGGTACCTCACTGTTTATTTGGATTTTTTTAAATAATTAGAGAAGTTGGGCATCTTTTCATGTGCTTTTTGGTCATCTGCATGTCTTCTTTGGGAAATGTCTATTTAGATCTGCTGCCCTTTTTTTTTTTTTTTTTTTTTTTTTTTAGGGCCGCACCCAAGGCATATGGAGGTTCCCAGGATAGGGATCTAATTGGAGCTACAGCTTCCAGCCTACACCACAGCCACAGCAACACCAGATCCAAGCCACATCCTCAACCTCCACCAGAGCTCACAGCAATGCCCGATCCTTAACCTACTGAGTAAGGCCAGGGATCGAGCCTGCAACCTCATGGTTCCTAGTCAGATTCATTTCCGCTGCACCATGATAGGAACTCCAAGATCTGCTGCCCATTTTTTGATGTTTGCTTTTACGAGATTGAGCTCTATGAGTTGATTGTATATTTTGGAGATTCATCCTTTGTCAGTTGCTTCATTTGCAAAGATTTTCTCCCATCCTGTGGGGATTTTTTTTCATTTTGTTTATGGTTTCCTTTGCTGTGCAAAAGCTTGTAAATTTAATTAGATCCCATTTATTTTTGTTTTTATGTTCGTTATTCTAGGAGGTGAATCTGAAAAGATATTGCTATGATTTATGTCAGATAGTGTTCTGCCTAGTTTTCGTCTAAGAGTTTAAAGTATTCAGTCATAAGTCTTTAAACTATTTTGAGTTTGTTTTTGTATATACTGTTAGAGAATATTCTAACATCATTCTTCATGTTGCTGTCTAGGTTACCCAACACCACTTATTAAACAGACTGTCTTTTTTCCATTGTATATTCTTGGCTCCTTTGTTGTAAGTTGGTTGAACGTAGGTGCATGGGTTTATATCTGGGCTTTCTATCTTGTTCCATTGATCTGTATTTCTGTTTTTGTGTCAGTGCCATACTGTTTTAATAGTTATACTGGTTTAGTATAGTCTAAAGTCAGGGAGCATGATTCGTTCAGCTCCCTTTTTTTTTTGTTTGTTTGTTTTTGTCTTTTTGCCATTTCTAGAGCTGTTTCTGCGGCATATGGAGGTTCCCAGGCTAGGGGTCTAATCACAGCTGTAGCCACCAGCCTATGCCTAAGCCACATCAATGTAGGATCTGAGCCATGTCTGCAACCTATACCACAGCTCATGGCAACACCGGATCCTTAACCCACTGAGCAAGGCCAGGGATTGAATCTGCAACCCCATGGTTCCTAGTCAGATTCGTTAACCACTGAGCCACGATGGGAACTCCCAGCTCCGTTTTTCTTTCTCAAGATCTCTTTGGTTATTCAAGGTCTTTTGTGTTTCCACACAAATTTAAACATTTCTTGTTCTAGTTCTGTGAAAAATGCCATTGGTTATTTCTAGGGCTTGCATCGAATTTCTAGATTGCTTTGGATAGTACAGTCATTTTAACAATATTGATTCTTCCCGTCGAAGAACATGGTATCTCTTTTCATCTGTTTTTGTTATCTTTGATTTCTTTTATTAGCATCTTATAGTTTTCAGAGTGCAGGTTTTCTGCCTCCTTAGATAGGTTTATTATTATTATTATTATTATTATTGTTATCATTATTATTACTTTATTCTTTCTGATGTGATAGTGAATGGGATTATTTTCTTAATTTCTCTTTCTGATCATTCATTGTTGTATAGAAATGTGAGAGATTTATGTGTATTAATTTTGTGTCTTGTAACTTTACTGAATTCATTGTTGAGCTCTACTAGTTTTCTGATAACTTCTTCAGGATTTTCTGTGAATCATGTCATCTGCAGACAACAACTATTTTACTTCTTAAATAATACTTTTAATCTCAAATTTTAGAGAGGAGAAAACTAGGTCTTAGGAATGTTAATTTGCAAAGGCCACAACCTAGAACCAAGAATTCAAATCTAGGCCCAGGTGATGACACAGCTCTTAAGAACAGTTTATATTACCATCAATTTCAGTTTTTAAATTCTGCTTCTCCTTGACTTTGTCTGAATCTGCATTTTTCTTAAATTTGGAATACATACAAGTAGCCTTTTATTGGATGTCTTACTTACAGTTCTGATTTCAACAGTGTCCTCAAGTATTTCTTTTTCTTTCATCACATGTGCCTAACTTTCCAAGAAAAACGTAAAATTTCCAGAAAAATTCTAGTGTCTTCATCTTTACTTCTTTTCCCTTTGCTTTTTTGGTTTAACTTCAGAAATGAAAACCTTTTAACTCTACTTTTTCATATATTCAGTAATAGATTTAAAATCTGTGTTGACTAATTTTTTAGACATGCTAAAACTGCCATTCAATAACTGCATGTTTGAAATGAGTAGGGATAGTATTCCAAATCACAGCAAAATTAAAAGATGAAGTAGAAGATGACTGAAATACTTGTAAATATTAATAAAATAAGTAAAAATGTAGATTTTAACTAGTAAATTTAATCTTGATTTCAAATATTTTTTAATCCTCCAAGTCTTAATTTCAGGCCATATAAATAATATGAAATATGCTAGCCCAATCCCAGAAAGGAGAATATATATTACTCATCTTTTTAAAAACTATTTTACCATCAAGCTGTCAATCTAAGATTATAAAAAGATAAAAACAATTGATAGTCTTTTTCTAAAGATAAGTGACTTTGCCTTCTCTTGCTCATTAGATTTGCAGGTTTATAAGATATGCCACTTGATTTTAAAATTACTTGAAAAACGAAAAAATTCCAAACTGTACACTATTATCTTTTGTTAATCTTGGGACCTCTTTGTTAAAAGAAATGTATTTCTTAGCCACATTAACTATATTTTAACCAATATGAGTTTCCATTGCTGTGATATTACCATAATAATATTATACTGTGTGTAATTTGCTTGAAGTATGAATTACTTTTATTTGCTGTACATAATATTTATATGAATATACCTATAAGTATACATGTATTATTTATATAACTTATTATTTTTCAGACCTGGCAGGGTTTTTTTTGAGGTCATGGGATGTAATTATTCAAAATTTTAAAATTTAGCTAAACAGTTGGCTTAACTAACCTGGCTCCTTTATGGCAACTAGTTTACCTGTGGACATTCTCCACTGCCTAATATTCATTCCTTTATCAAATATTTTCTTGAAAACCAATTGTATGCCAGTATTGCACTGCTTGATTTGGATACAATGGTAGGTAATACAATATCCGAGCCTATCCTTCAAGGAGCCAGTGGCTCAGTGAAGCAAACAGGTAAGTAAGCACACTTGTATCACTGTTTGCTAATTAAGTTCTATGAAAGGGGAAAATAACATGTAGCCTGAAAACACTTGAGGAACAAATAACCCTCAGATTTTGTCCAGACTAGCAATATATCTGAGTGTCACAGAAAGTGGACTAGAAGAAATAATGTCTCAACTAAGACCTGAATTTGAAGTGAGTCAGAGTACAGAGAATTGGTGATTTTTTCCAGGGAGAAGATGCTAGTAAGCTAAACTGGGATACTAGTCATTCAGAACCTTCCTTTTAAATGCTGTTAGGAAATTAGGAATTTAGAATTTGGCGGTTGGGTGTGGAATTGACAGTTTTTAACATGAAAATAAGGGTAAAAATAGACAGTAAAGAAACTGTCATAGATTACCTGTCAAGAAATAAAGGTGGGATAAAGTGGGATAGAGGTAGCTAGTGACAGAAGTGGATTGGGTTCAGTTGTTTTAGGCAATAAAATAGACAAGTTGTTTCTTGAAACTCTGAAATTGAAAATTAGATTTATTCACTTTAGCAAAACATAGGTTGAGAAGAGGACCTACGGAAAAACCCAATAATATAAAAATTGTAGATGCTAAAGAAATAATATGAAGGTTAGCCATTCTTTGGGATTTTCTATTTCACTGCTTCTCTTAATAGTATAAATAAAATAGTAACCTCTACCAAAAATTTCTACAACTAAATAATTGTAGTCACCTATTTTCTCATTTGGTAACAATATGAGTAATAACTTAGTCATGCGTAGACATTCAGCTTCTTTTGCTTTTTATGCCCAGTCCTGCTATTTAGAATTTTAAGTAAAATCATAGTATCAAAAGTACAGGAGGAAGTGGAATGAGAAGTCCCATGATCCATTGTCAAAATTTAAGGAGAAATTCAATGAAACTTACCTTAATAAATGATTTGCAGATAATAACGATTTAGTTATACTGCTAATATTCACATTTTTTGTCATTATGTCATTGAAAAGACTATAAAATTGGTTTTATTTTTCTTAAATTTTTTATTTTGAAATTGATTTGATTTCAGATGTTGGCTTATAGACCTTTTTCACATTCAAGGGTATATCAAAACAGAATGAGAGTATCATTTCATGTTGTTAAAACAGTTTTTTCCCACACACGACTCAGATTTAAGGAATAAAATTAAGTGGAATAAAATTAAGTAGAATAAACCTGTAATAATTAATGTAAAGATTCTCAAGCAAGGTGACTTATGTAGGGAAAAGGCTGCTAGAAGGTGCCTTAGGGCAGCAGAGAAAACCACTTTTCTCCTAAGAAAGAAGCTGCTATAGGGATATCAGTAGGGTACTCTGTTCTTCAGTTTCCAGTATGGGTGCCTGGAGCCCAAAGCCCTTTGGGGTTTAGGCCTTGGTTATGTAGAAAAGGGGAGACAGACTTACTTGCTGTCTGTCAAAGCCACTCAGCTGCTGTCCTGTTAGAATTTCCAGAGAAGGAAACAGCATTCCAAGGGTTGACATCTAATTGTCATTATATGAAATTAATAAATATGAATATAAAGTATGCCACAGTGGCTGCTCTTCCTTCAAGTTATTGAAATTTGTACTTTTTTTTTTTTTTTTTTTTTTGGCTTTTTTTAAGGGCTGCATCTGCAGCATATGAACCCAGGCCAGGGGTTGAATCAGAGCTGCAGCTGTTGGCCTACACTGCAGCTCTCAGCAACGTGGGGTCCAAGCCACATCTGCGAGACCCACACCATGGCACCACAGCTCATGGCAACACCAGATCCTTAACTCACTGAGTGAGACCAAGGTTCGATCCCACATCCTCATGGATACTAGTCAGGTTCTTAACCCACTGAGCCACAACAGGAGCTCAGATTGAAATTTGCACTTTTAAAAAACAGTTAGTGAAGGAGCAATTAGTTATATATAACCAAATATATATACTTATAACCAAATACATATACATTATGCGTATGTATAATAGTTATATATAATTAAGTATAACTTGGCTAGGTTTAAATTCTGGTTCTGTGACTTATATCCTTTTTGATTTTGCTAAGGTTACCTAACCTTTCTGTGTCTTCTAATCTGAAAGTGATATTAATGATTATATTTATTCCATAGGGTTATTCTGAGGATTAAATGATTTAATAAATGCAAACCACTGGCTAAGCCATTATTACCTGATTAGGAAAGTACTGCTAAGGAAATTGCTGATGAGAAAATTAGATCTTTTAGCCAAAGATGTTTATCTATGAGTATATTGCCCTCTGGGACAATTTTACAAAACTTTTTTTTTTCATTAGTACATATATTTTTCATTATGCTTATTGCCAAATTTATCTTGGATATCATGCTAAAATGCTTGGAATTTTTAAATATCCTCAATTTTGGGACACTGGCAGTTAACCAAATTTTGTTTAATATGATTTGATTATAGATAAAGAAAAGTATAGGCAGTTTTGTATGTTTACAAAAGAGACATTTTACCTAGTCTGCAATGACTGTTATGATTAATGACTGGAGCAAGCAAGTGAAGTCCTTCTGGAATGGATGATCCTGTGGAATGGTTGTAGGAAGAAGCATTCTGTATAAAGGAAGCACATAGTTTTTTGGGGTTTTTTGGGGGGGGTTTTTTAAAGGCAAGAAAGGGAAAGTGAATAGTAGATTTAAATGAAATGTGGGAGTAATTGTCTGTAAAAGCCATCTAAAATGTGGAATGGGAGTGTCAAACAAGCCTGTATTTTGAAAAAGAGGTGCCATTGAGATGGGCTTTTTTTCTGGTTTTATTGAGAACTAATGTACACACAGCACTGTTTAAGTTTTAGAGGTACAGCATGATGGCTTGATTTACACATAACTGATATGATTGCTACAGTTAGATTCAGTGGAGAATTTTTAAAGTTTGAGAAATTTGAACATTTTTTGTTTTAGAACTTGTTGATTTTCATTCTCTAATAGTAAATTCCTTTTTTTTTTCTTCTTTTTAGGGCTGCACATGCAGCATATAGAAGTTCCCAGGCTAGGGGTTGAATCAGAGCTGCAGTTTCTAGCCTGCACCACAGCCCACAACAACACCTCACCCTTAACCCACAGAGGGAGGACAGGGATCGAACACACATCCTCATGGGTACTAGTTGGATTGGTTATTACCGAGCCACAATGGGAACTTCCTAATAGTAAATGCTAAATCTCTATAAGTCAATGGTCTTTATTATATTCATGATAAAATTTTTAACTTTTCTTTTAAGGATTTCACTTTATTGAAATGAGTGGTCGTAAATCAAAGAGTAGCAACTTAATACAAGCAGAATACCTTTCACAGGTTAGTATATATTTTCATTAATCTGAAGGTCTGTTACAAAGAGGATAAGAGAAATAGTCATGTTAACTTGAATTCTTTCCACAGCATGTATGAAGACCCACTCTTGAAGAACCATTCTCAAAGAGAGAGTTTCTTTGCTACTTCCTATTTCAACCGCTGTTTCTTTGAATACATGGAATCCCAGCCTTATTCATATCTTCCTAAATGTGCTCTAATTTCAGTTTAGTTTAGTATTATCTTCAGAGTTTTGTACCTCTTTTGGTAAATTTATTCCTGTGTATTTTATTCCTTTTGGTGTTGTTGCAAATGGAATTTTATATTTTATTTGTTCATTGCTAGTGCATCTTAATTTTATGTTTTGTTCATTGCTAATGTATCTAAGTAAAATTGATTTTTCTATATTAATCTTATATTTTTCAACTTTGCTGAAACCATTTATTATAATAGCTTTTTAGTTTATTTCTTAGGATTTTCTATATATAAGGTCATGTCATCTGCAAATAGAGATAGTTTAGACTTCTTTCTTTCTAATCCAGATACCTTTTATTTCTTTTTCTTGTTTAATTATCCTAGCTAAAATCTTAAATATAATATTGAATAAACTAGTAAGAGCAACTTTATTTTGTATTTGATAGTGAGGAACTGCATTCAGTCTTTCACCAATGAGTATGATTTAGCTGTAGGTTTTCATAAATGCTCTTTATCATGTTGAGGAAGTCCCCTTCCTAGTATGTTGAATGTTTTTATCATGAACATTTAATACTTTCTTAAGTGTATATATATCTTTCTTCAGGAGTCTAAGAGGGAATGAGCATGATATATCTACCCTGGCATTTCTATTTATCAGGCTTAACCAGAGTTATATTTTTAAGAAATAAAAACTAAATGTTATTAGCATCCCTTTATAAGACTTTACTTTCCTTCTTTTGGAAGGAAAATGTTTAATTCTGTTTTTTAAAAAGATTATACTGGAGTATAATTTACGTATCTTTTTAAAGTGCACAAATCTTCCATGTGCAACTTAATTTCTATACATGTATATACCTGTTTAACTTTCATCTAAGATAACCTTGGGATTTTTGAACCTCTCACTATTCACTACAGCTTCACTTTATTTCTTATTTTATACATACTTGTCATCTCTCTATTAGACTTTAATGAAGATTTAATGATGCAAAGGAAATAGGTTTGTCTTTTGATTTCTAGTGATCTTATCTTTGTGGAAAAATAACACACTATGGTTAGTTGAATCTATATATGCCTCTTTACGTTTCATAAAGTATCAGTTTTTACCTATATAATACCTATATTGTATTACAGATAACTGCCTTATTTAATCTTATAGGCCTGATAGAAAAGTCTTATTGTCTCCATTATATAGATTAAAAAAAGATTTAGAAAAAACTAAATTTTAAAATTCACATAATTGACTTTGTGGCACCATTCTTATTCTTCCACTTTCTGTCTGATAAGTATAGGGGATTTTTTTGTCTTTTGGTGGGGGCAGGTGTCACACCCCCGGCATATAGACGTTCCCAAGCTATGGGTCAAACTGGAGTTGTAGCTGCCAGCCTGGACCACAGATGCAGCAACCCAGGATCCAAGCTGGATCTGCGACCTATACTACAGCTCATGGCAATGCTGAATCCTTAACCCACTGAGCAAGTGCAGGGATTGAACCCGTGTCCTCATGGATACTAGTCAGGTTTGTTACTACCGAGCCATGAGGAGAACTCTCAGTATAGATAATCTTATCCTCAGTGAATAATTTGCTTTGCTCCGCCTCTGGTACCTATAAAGAGAACTCATTTCTTTGGTACATAATAGATCAGTCCCATGCTGTCAATCTGGGAGAAGCAAATAATCTTGGAGTCGTCTTATTTCTGCTGACAGGGCTAAATCTAAAATAATCTCCTGAGGTTCTTGTCCCTGAAGGACCTTTGTATTACAGCAGATGCGGAAAAGGAATGACTTTAGTGGTCCATCTAAATGTGGTAGATTGACATATTTTCTACAACTAATTTTTTTACAACTAAGTCTAGGCCCTTCTTTCTAAGACAAACTCAAAATTCAGCTCTTTATAAATTTTTTTCCTAGTCAATGATTTATTATTATATAGCCTAGATGAATATTATTTCTTCCATATAATTGAGCATTTCCTTATACAGAGTTACTTCTTTTTTGTAGGTTGTTATTTGAATGTATTCTTTCTTTCCAATGTATTTGCTATGATTTTTTAGGCATAGATTTTGTTATTTTAATATTGTTGTGCTCTACATTTAATGGGTCCTCAATAACTATATGGACTTTTAAACTTCTTTTTTTTTTTTTTTTTTTTTTTTTTTTTGTCTTTTGTCTTTTTGTTGTTGTTGTTGTTGTTATTGTTGCTATTTCTTGGGCCGCTCCCGCGGCATATGGAGGTTCCCAGGCTAGGGGTCGAATCGGAGCTGTAGCCACCGGCCTACGCCAGAGCCACAGCAACGCGGGATCCGAGCCGCGTCTGCAACCTACACCACAGCTCACGGCAACGCCGGATCGTTAACCCACTGAGCAAGGGCAGGGATCGAACCCACAACCTCATGGTTCCTAGTCGGATTCGTTAACCACTGCGCCACGACGGGAACTCCTAAACTTCTTTTATTTCCTCAGAATCCTGACTTCTGTGACAGGTGCAGACTGATAGGGCCTGAGTTAAACCAGTTTAGATGTGTTGGTCTTTAGAGACTGAGGTGTGGTTCATGAGCATTATTAGATATATATTGTTTGATTCCTTCCTGTCTTGGTTTCTTGGCTGACATGTCATACAAAGTGAGGCATTCATTCATGTACATTAAAACAGCCCTCAAATTGCTTATGTAGCTAATGTTACTGTCTCTTGTCGAAAACTTAACTAAAGTCTCATCCTTTCTCTGGTACTTGAGATAGTTAAACTGAACTGCTACTTTTACAATTTGTGAAAATGCCAGCACTCATGATGACATGTTATTTAGGGAGCATTAAATTGATTCATTAATACCTAATTCTTACTGCTATAATGTATATTCTTGTTCATTTTTGATTGCTTATATAATATCTTCATTTATATTTATCCACTTCATTTTTATCAGGTACAAAGAATTTTACGTGAAAGATTTTGTCATCAGAGTCCACATAGTAACCTATTTGGAGTACAAGTGCAGTATAAGTAAGTTTAGTTATCTGCTTGTCTGTTATGAAACTACTTACTGGTGCCCTTTAAGTTTTGTAAAAGTTGTTATATACTATTTCAAACAAGGCTAACAAACATTTTTATAGAGGTAGATTTTTTCTTTATATATAAAAACAATGATTGTTTCTAAGCAAAAGCAAAGATAAATATTTCCATAATGAGAAAACCCTTTAATTTTGAATCTTGTGTCATTTCTGTCATGAGGTATAATGGAAAGACTTCTAAGCTTGCACCTGATACTCAGCAGCCAGCTGTGGAGTGAAAGGTCCCAAGAGTTGCTACTCTTGTCCCTTTAGAGCATAAGTCAAGGCACAGAGGAAGAAAAAAAAGGAATGCTTATTTTTTGTGCATATTCCAATTCAGCTCTTAAAAAGCATTACCTAGCAAATTATTTCCACTTTCCTTTTAAAATTTTGGCCTGTTTATATTATTTCAGACACTTAATTGAGCTGCTAAAAAGAACTGCTATCCATGGAGAAAGTAACTCTGTTCTCATTATTGGACCCCGAGGATCAGGAAAGACCATGGTAAAAGCTGTTGATTTCTGATGTTGTAACAAAGTTTTGATTAATGTTTATTCCATGATGTTCTTTTATCCTTGAATAGTTTGTGATTGTCAATGGAAAAAAAGCAAACTAGCATCTATTGAGCATGTATCTTGTGCCTTTTACTTGTGTTCTATCATTTATTCTTTACATTAACTCTGAAAGGAGGTATGGCTTGCTTTCTTCTTAATTTATTGTTTAATCCTAACTAAGGCAGTTTTTTAAAATGTGTGGTCATACATTCTAGAATTCTCTTTTACTTTTCCTCTTTATTATAATCGATAAGTTACTTCAAAAAGATACTCCTATTTTTTTCCCTCAGTTTCTCTTTTCTCATTCTTTATTTAGTATATAAGACAAATTATGGTTGTTATATTCAAAGTATTACTATTTAATTATAAAATCTGTTTTCTACTTTATCCCATGCAATAAATTTGTACTTCTCACTACCATGCTTTTTTATTAAATGTATGGTATTGTATTATAGAAGTAAGTGTGTGTATTATATATTATTTTCTATTAAGTAAAATTATGTAAAATAGCAAAATTTTTTTTTATTTTTTAAAGCAGTGTTTGTTGAATGTGCATTTTATAGAATGAGGAAATTAGAACTTTAAGATTTTGCTGTTATCACTAATTTCTAGTAACGTTTGAAGTACATAAATTGGAAATATAGATCTTGATCATTTCTTTTGTTTTTTAATCTCCTAAGAATTTTTCATTTATTATATTATAGTCACATTTACAATAACATTTAGTTTTGATTCTTTGTTTAATTTGGTTTAGTCCTTGGGCTGAGTCCTTCTATATAACCACTATTTCTTTATTCTTGAGATTTTAAATTATAATTTTCCTTTAAGTTATTAACAATAATTGCATTAACTGTTAGTAGAAAAAAATGAGCAAAGAAAGATCCTAGGAAATTAAATACAAGTCAGTCTTTAACTTATAAACATGTTCAATCTCACTCATAATTAAGTAAATTAAAAACTATAGCAATTTTCTCTATCAGGTTGACAAAACCTGTAAGATTGAAACCATATTGATGATCTTGCTGGTAGTATAGTATATACACAGATGTTGCTGGTTGGTATATACCAATTTGGTATTAGACAAATTCTAATCACGTTATAAATGCATATACACTTTGACTCAGCAACATTTCTAGGAATTTACCCTTGTGAAATGATGTATGTACAAATTTACTCACTGCAGCACTGTTTGTTAATAGTGAAAGAAAAGAAACAATATAAATACCTATCAACAGAATGAATACTAGTTGGTAAATCATGGTACATCCATCCATATACTAGACTATGATATTGCAGCATAAAAGAATAAGGAAAGATTTGTATATAGTCCATTTAAAAAAGAGGAAGAGGAAAAAAAATGTTCATTTTTCTGTTGGTTTGTATGTGGACAAAAAATTGCTTGAAATACTAAATAGTAATATAGTGGGTTATTTGTTGAAGGGAACATGGGGACAGAGGTAGGAAACTTTTCACTGTATGTATTTTTATGCTTTTTAATATGTGAACTATATGACCATATAGTCTGTTTAGAAAACTAAAGAAAGGAATGTTGGTTGAAGGCAAAGGGAAAAACCCAAAGGATCTGGTTAACAAAACAAATCTCTAAAGCCATTCAAGCTACAGAAATATAAAAGAGAAGTTTAGTAATATTGGAAAATGGCAGAAAAAAAGAATATTTTAAATACATCAAAAATAATTTTGCACATTACTTATAACCTGGCCCAGATTAAACTCTTTGGTCACAGTTTCTTATCTTTTGGAATTACATAGATTTTATTCAATTTGTGTTTTGTGGGGAAACTCCAAGGGCAGACTTTTCTCTTTTGGCTTATGAACTGCTCTATCAGTCTGGATACATTAGATTATGCAGTCATAACAACCTCAAATTTCAGTGCCTTGACACAAAAGAAGTTTATTGTTTGCTTTTGCTGTGTGCCCAGTGTCGACCAGCGAAGGGGCGTTGTTCTTTGTCATCACTTAAAGCAAGTGAATGTTATCTCAGCATGGTCCTCCACAAGTGCCCCAGTGTTGGAAAGGAAGCATAATGAATCATGGACACTCTTAAAATACCTACCCAGAGGTGATACAAAGCACATCTCACAGCTCACTGGCCAGAGTGAGTCTCATGATCACACCCAATTTAAAGAGAGCAAGGAAGTGCATTTTTTTCTAGGTGCCTGGAAAGGGAGGTTAATCAGAAGTATGGTAAAAGTCACTGATGACCTCTATAGCTAAACCTGTTTTGAGTTTGTGTGTGATTTTTTTCCCTGTCTAGATGCCTGTAGAATTCCTTTATCTTAGCAATGTGAAAATTTCACAGGCTATGTCTGTGTAGGTTTTTTTTTTTTTTGTTTTTTTTTAGTTTTCATTATTTTATTGTCTTGGAAAACACATTATCATAAGTATGTTTGAAGATTATTTTTCAAAAATATTTTAATACTTGAAGGAACTCCATAGTGATGCTCTTGTATCAGTACAGGAGAAAATGAGATCTAGGAAAGTAGTACATGAGACCTGTTATTCTGTCATACATTGTGCAGCTTGAAACAAAATGACATTGCAATAGAGAAGTTGAATCTCAGTGATTTGTATATCAAAGTGTCAAGAATAAAAATGTAACTTGAGGTCTCGTTGTGGCTCATCAGGTCAAGAACCCAACATAGTATCTATGAGGATGTGGGTTCTATCCCTGGCGTTGCTCAGTGGATTATGTGCCTGGCTTTACCACAACCTACAGAGTAGGTCACAGATGCAGCTTGGATCCAGCGTGGCTGTGGCTGTGGCATAGGCCAGCAGCTGCAACTCTGATTCGACCCCTAGCCTAGGAACTTCCATACGCTGCAGGTGTGGTCATAAAAAGAAAATTACTTACTTCATTAAAAATATAACTTGAGCAGCTAATACGTGAATTTATTCTGAACTTTCATCTTGGATTTTTGTCCCTAAAGGCATAGAGAAAGTTCGGAAAACAGAAAGTAGAGCTAGTAAACACTGACAAAAACATGTAAGTAAATACAGATTAAAACTATACTCCATTTCATTAGTAAATTAGCAAAATAGATACTTTTTTTTTTTTTTTTTTTTTACAGAGAATGTAAGCAGATAGTAGAGTTCCTGTGTCACCCTCCCCCTGAAACACACATGTGCAATTTCTCCTGTTAAAAAATATCTTGCCTTAGTGTGGTACATTTGCTAAGTTTAATGAATCAATATTGAAACGTAAAGTCCGTAGTTTACCTTAAGTGTCACTCTTTGTATTGTACAAGTCTGTGGGTTTTAGCAATGCATAATGCCAGGTATCCACCATTATAATATCTTAAAAAATAGTTTCACCACCCTTAAGATCCCCTGTGCTTTACCTATTACCCTTCCACTCCCAACCCCTGGCACCTATTGATCATACTGTCTCCATAACTTTTGCTGTATTCAGAATGTCATACAACTGGGATCATACAATATACAGCCTTTCTGATTGGCTTCTTCCACTTAGCCAGATGCATGTACGATTCCTCCATGGTGTTTCATGGCTTGACAGTTCATTTCTTTTAATTGCTGAATAATGTTCCATTGTATGAATGTACCACTATGTATCCATTCACGTACTGAAGGATATCTTGGCTGGTTCTCAGTTTTAGTAGTTATCAATAAAACTACTATAAACATTTGTGTGTAGGTTTTTAAGCCTTCAACTTAATTGGGTAAATACTTAGGAGCACCCATTGCTGGATCTTAATGGTAAGACTATGTTTAGCTTTTTAAGGAACTGCCAAACTGCCTTAGAATGTGGCTATATCATTTGGCTTTCTCACCAGCAGTGAATAATAGCTTTAGTTGCTGTGTATCCTGACCAGCATTTGGTATTGTCACTTTTTAAAATTTTAGTTATTTTTGTAGTTGCATAGTGGTATCTCATTGCTGGTTTATTTGCAGTTCTCTAAGGATGTATGATATGAAGCATCTTTTCATATGCTTATTTTTCATCTTTGGTGAGGTATTTTTTGACCATTTAATTTATTTATTTATGTATTTATTTTTTGCTTTTCAGGGCCTCACCTGAGACATATGGAAGTTCCCAGGCTAGGGATCTAATCTGTGCTACAGCTGCCAGCCTACACCACAGCCACAGCAACGCCACATCTGAGCCGTATCTGCGACCTACACCACAGATCATGGTAATGCTGGATCCTTAACCCACTGAGCTAGACCAAGGATCGAACCCGCAACCTCATGGTTCCTAATCGGATTCATTTTTACTGTGCCACGATGTGAACTCCTATGACCATTTTAAAATTGGGTTATTTCTTTTCTTAATAGGTATGTATTAAGAATTCTTTGTGCCTTTTGCATATATCAGAAATGTGTTTTATAATATTTTCTACAAGTGCATAGTTTGTCCTTTAATTCCATTACCATTGTTCTTGGCAGAGCAGAAGATTTTAATTTTAATAATGTCCAGTTTATTAACTGTTTCACCTGTCGTGATTTTGGTTTTATATCTAAAACTTGATCACCAAACCCAAGGTCATCTAGGTTTTGTCCTGCTCTCTTCTAGAGGGTTTATAGTTCTTTGTATTTTACTTTTAGGTCTTTGATTCATTTTGAGTCCATTTTTATGAAAGGTATAAGGCATGTTTGTGGCTTCATTTTTTTTGCCTATGAATATCTAGTTATTCCAACAGTATTTTTTGAAAAAACTATCTTTGCCTCAGTGAATTACCTTTGCTTCTTTGTCAGCGTTCAGTTGACTGTATGGGTATGGGTCTGTTTCTGGGCTCTCCGTTATGTTCCCTTGATCTATTGTCTCTTCTTTCACCAGCGTCCCATTGTCTTGATTACCATTAGTTTTACAGTAAGTCTTGAAGGCAGGTAGGATCAGTCTTCCAACTCTGTTCTTCTTTAATATTGTTCTGACTATTCTGTGTACTTTTAACTTTGCATATTAACTGTAGAATAAATTTATAAATATCCACTTTTTTTTCCTGTTATATTGTGGGATTTTGTGTTGGATCTATAGATCACATTGGAAAGAATTGGTTTCTTAACTCTACTGAATCTTCACATTCATGAACATGGAATATTTCTCCATTTGTTTAGGTCTTTTTTCAGTTTTGTGCTTTTCTTCATTATAGATTTATACGTATTTTGTTAGGTATTTACAATTTTTGGTGCTAATGTGAATGGCATTATATTTTTAATTTCATATTCTAAGTTTTTGCTGCTGGTATATAGGAAAGCACATAAATTTTGTGTATTACCTCGTATCTGCAACCTTGCTATAATTGATTACTAGTTCTAGGAATTGGTCCAGTTGGGATTTTCTTCATAAATAATTGTGTCACCTGCAAACAAAGAGGTTTATTTCTTCCTTCCCTTATCTCTTACCTATACTTTTATTTACTTTTCATGTCTTAATGCAGTTAGTTATTAGTTATTCTTGTTTAAGGATTGATCATACGTTTAACTGATATACAAACTCTCAGTATAAACTTGAGTCTTTCTTCACTGAGCAGTCATTCTTTTATTTTTGAGTATTCTCTTTCTTTTCTTCTTGCCCTTTTGGGGATTATTAGAATATTCAGTTATTAAGCCTTTGTTCTCACTTCACCATATCGCTTTTCTGTGTTTCTTTCTTTTTACCTTTCTCTTCCTCTTCATCAGCATTCTACCATATCACCAGGGTGATTGTTCTTCCCCATCAGTTCTGGTTGGTTCTTTTGTTGTTGTTGTTG
Source organism: Sus scrofa (assembly GCF_054392235.1). NCBI lineage: Eukaryota > Metazoa > Chordata > Mammalia > Artiodactyla > Suidae > Sus > Sus scrofa. Next base: position 18,114,051 of record NC_139397.1, read on the forward strand.
TTTGTTTGTTTAGCTTTTTAGGGCTGCACCCGTGTCATATGGAAGTTCCCAGACTAGGGGTTGAATTGGAACTGCAGCTGCCTGCCTATACCACAGCCACAGCAATGTGGGATCTGAGCCTTGTCTGCAACATACACCACAGCTCATGGCAACACCGGATCCCCAACCCACTGAGTGAGGCCAGGGATCAAACCCGCATCCTCATGGATCTTTAGTCAGGTTTGTTACCACTGAGCCATGATGGGAACTCCCCTGTTTGCTTTTTCTAATGTGATACTGCATTTTAGTTTTCTAACAGTCCTTCTTGTCTAGCTCTTTGTTGCATACATTCTTAGTCTACTGTTTTGTATTTGTCTGATTCTATCTTAAATTGCTCAAAACATGTATTACCTAAAATACATAATTTTAGTAGTAATTAATCTTTTCATCAACTTGCTGTTCCCTTTCATGTTATATCATCTTTTTATGAACTCCTATATTTTTTCTATTTACTCAGATTTAAAGAAGACAGACTTTAAGACATAGTATTTATGAGTTAATAAAATGGATAGAATATTCTTGACAAGCTGACAGTTTATCCAGTTGTTGTTACTTCTTAAGCCAGAGCCCTGTTCTGGTGCTTTGGAGCCAATTATCTAGTGTGACTTAACTGGAATATGGAAGAATCCTTTATCTTGTATTCTATTTTGGTACAAAGTAATTTATTCCTGCTGCACTCCAGTATTGAGAGGAGAGGTCAGAAAGCTGAGAAGCATTGTTTAACTCCTGCCACTTTGGTGATTTGTTGTGTGTGCAAGTATCCTGAGATATAAAATAGGTTATACTTAGATAAGAGTATTATTATGTAGTATAATTAGTATAATTATGTATATCATATCAATATAATCATACATTAGTAACATCATCAATATAGTTATATAAATTTGAATTTAAAAAATAAGATTACAGTATATTTAAAACATTACCCTTAGCCAAACTATCTAAAATACAAAAATTCAAAATCTATAGTTAATTGATAAACACATAGTGTGGTTTGCTGTATTTCAAACATTTTGTTTTCAAAGTAGATGTGGTTCCAAATGACAGATTGGACCCTGGAAAATACTCTTCTACATAGAAATTTCTGTAGACAAAGAAACTTGCTGGATGGTTAAGTAGGATGTTCCTTCTAGTCGATGTTTCTTCTAGTTGCATACTGTTGGATCTTGTGTTCATGAAAGTATTTGGGAATAGGAATAGGTGAGCATAAAAAACTCTGTATATTGGCAATTCTAAGCAAACTATGCTAGTATGTTTGTAAAATTAATTTTTAGCTACAAAGAATGTGGAACCTTGGTAGTCAAATTAGTTACACTGGTTAGCATAACATTAATAACCTACTAAATTTTTTGTAGTGTAGATTTATTTTAAAATATCTGAAAAGATGACATTGTTTCTTGAAACAAACTAAAATTATATGATTGGTTACCTAGCTGATGACACAGAAAATTTTAGCAATATCCAGATTGGACTAAAATTGTTATTTGAAGACCTACTTGCTAATACATTTAAATTATCATTTCAGACCACACACGTATAAAAATTTGTGAGCTAATTCAGACAAATCATAGTAATTTGGTGTTAAACTAAATTCAGTGGAAAGAATATAAACCTGTTGTAACTATGCATATGCATAGTGAAGGTACTATTAACCCTGTTTCATTCTGTAAAAAATTTGAAATGGTTTTGAACAATTCCTCAAACATAAAATGATTTTAAACACAAAATCAGAGCTAGGGAAATATAAATATTATGTAAGTGAAATATCAAGAGGTGGGGGCAAGAACATAGCAGATTACTAGGAAAAAACAGCAAAAGCCATATTTTGAGTGACCCAAGTTTGCACCACCTGGGGCCTAACTATTGTGATAGAGTCCAACGTGATCCAAAGACAGAGGAGTACCATTGTCATCTGACAGTTTTCTATAACGAATGTAGCTTCTCTGCTGGGCTTTTATTCATACATGTCAGTTGATATGTAGAGATTATCTTTTGAAGGAGGATTTACACCTATGATCCAAGGTAGAATTCCATTTGCATACAAATATACCAGGAATAGCTAGTATGTTTGATAGCCTGTTATGAAGCCTAATAATTTGAAATGAGGGTTACCTCTTCATATTGCCCAGAGATGTTGTAGTGACCAATAGAGGTAGAATATTACAAGTACAAATAATATTTTGTTTTACAAATTTAGCTTACCAGGTGTCTCGGTGCCTTTGTTGATTAATCCTTTTTGTCCTCACTAAATTTTGGTGTCATCATTACCAATTTTCTTGTATATATAGCCTAATGTCCTAGTCTATATATTTTGTGATAGTACCCTGCTGTTTCTACTTTAATATTAGAAAGAATAATCCACCTTTACTCTTCCTTTTACAAAGCTTTTTGGTTTCTCTGAATTCTAGTCATTTTCAAATTTAAGAAAATATATGCAGTATTAATATGAAGAAATGTATATGATATTGCAGTATGAGTGATAAGATTCACAAATTAAAATATAAAAAATGTAAGTATGTGACATAGAAACCTATAGTAATAAAAATATGGGCTTTATAATTGAACAGTTTAAGGTGGTGTAACACTATGTGGATATAATTTTAGTACTAATTACTGTTATATTTTAAGTATGGTGTTAGTTGTAATAATTTTTTTATGTATGCTTTAAATTTCTTTAATAAGGGCATTCTCTGCTTACCTAGCAACTGACAGGGCAACATGGCTTTTTCAACTTAACAAGATAACTTCTTGGTTTTTCCTTTTCTTTTTCTTCTTCTATTGTTTTTTGTTTGTTTGTTTGTTTGTTTGTTTTGGCTGCACCCGTGGCATGTGGAAGTGCTTGGGGCAGGAATCGAACCCATGCCACAGCAGTGACAGTGCTGGATCTTTAATCTCTTGTGCCACATGAGAACTCCTTGGTATTTCTTTTTTCATTTTTATTTCAGGGTAACAGAATGGTTCACAGTATTTCATAGAAATTGATGTATTGGGGGTCAACATTTTGCAATCATTTAGCATTGTCCTGGTACTTGTTTTCAATAGCTTTTAATGGATTTCAGTGATGATTTTGCAGAGAACCAAATATAAGAACTGACTGAGACCCAAAGTTCTTATGCGGCCATAATTTTATGTGACTTGTAGAGAAGTATTTTTTTGAAAACTTAAGGGTTATTTCTAAACATTTGTTAGAAGTTTGTATAGCTGATTTAAAGAGTGTGGCATCAGTCCTGGCTCTGGCATCCTAAGAGTCAAACATTAAAAGTTCTAGTTAAACATTTTATCTGTAAATAATCTGCAGATTTATTGGTTAATTTTTAATGCCGGTCTATTTATATTCTGTTCCTGTTACTCAGAGTTTAAAAAAGAATATGGGCTTATCATCTTTTATTTATTATTAAATACTTTATAAACTTTTTAATATTATTTAGTTAATAAACCATGCTTTGAAAGAACTAATGGAAGTGGAAGAAGTGAGTGAAAATGTATTGCAAGTTCACCTAAATGGTAAGTATGTCATCATTTTGCCATTGGAATTTGATATAAGCCATGTGAGCTTTTTATATTCTGCAGCTAAATTTACTCATATGATTTACATTTGCATGATATAAAAACTAGATCCTTGTTTAACAACTTTTGCTTTAGCATATTACACACAATATTTTTAGAAGTTAAAAAAATATTAATAAAGTTGGCACACAGGTCTCCTAATTTTTTGTCTTTATTTTTAAAAAAAATAACACTAACCCCATGGAAGATGGTTCTTTGAGTCTATTAATTATCTTAACTGTTGAGTTTTTAAAAGGAAATAATGTAAACTAAAAGGCTTTGACTTTTTTCTTTATAGCTAAATTTTAAAAAGCATTAGAAAATTTATTTGACTAGAAAATAAGCTGCACTGTATCAAATACCTATTTAGTTTTAACTAAATACATTTAAATGGGTTTTATTTCAGGACTGCTTCAAATCAATGATAAAATTGCCCTAAAGGAAATTACAAGGCAATTAAATCTGGAAAATGTAGTCGGAGATAAAGTTTTTGTAAGTATAATTTTTGTTCCTTTATTAAATAAGCATCAACGTCAAATTTGTGTAAAAGATATTTTTATATTTGGAAGACTAGGAAGGGTTCAGAAATTCTAAATTGAAATATGCAAGGTTCCTGTTATAAGAACATACACTTGGGAATTCCTGTCGTGACACAGCAGAAACAAATCCAACTAGGAACCATGAGGTTGTGGGTTCGATCCCTGGCCTCGCTCAGTGGGTTAAGGATCCTGCATTGTGGTGACTTGTGGTTTAAGTCGCAGATGCGGCTTAGATCCCACATTGCTGTGGCCTAGGCCAGCAGCTGAGCTCCGATTCGACCCCTAACCTGGGGAACCTCCGTATGCTGCAAGTGCTGCCCTAAAAAGAAAAAAAAAAGAAGGTACACTTGTACTAGGATGCATTTATTTATCAAATCTTTATGTTTACATTTTTTGAAGCAGATTATACTAGCTATAACTAGCTAAGAAATCCAGTTTTATGTTGATAATATGATATCTGTTTGTTTCTTTATCTGTAATATTCTGATTGTCTATCCTTGGAGATAGAACAATATGTTCTTAAAAATACTACCTGCTAACAGTCCATTTCTAGTCTTATAGCAGTCCATTTCTAGTCGTATAAAACTTGGATAGCATGGAAGTAGCGAAAAATGTACTGAATTTGAAGCTACAAAAAGTGGATTTGAGTCTTGCCTTACAATTATTGACTACCTGGTGATCATGGCTAATGAATGTCTTTGAATTACTGATTCCTCACCTATTAGATGGGCATTATTTTATTATTCTTCACAGATTATTCTAAAAATGAAAAGAAGCATTAAACATCATTTATGATTTTTTTTTTAAATTGGATGGTAATTACTATGCAAATGTCAGTTGTCTCTTGCTATTAAAATGTTCTAAGAGAGGAGTTTCCTTTGCAGTTCAGCAGGTTAAGAACCAACTAGTATCCATGAAGATGTGGGCTCGATCCCTTGTCTCACTCATGAGTTAAGGATACAGAATTGCCACATGCTGTGGTGTGGGTGGCAGATGCTGCTCGGATCTGGCGTTGATTTGGCTGTGGTGTAGGCTGGAGGCTACAACTCTGATTGACCGCTAGCCTGCAAACCTCCATATGCCATGGGTACAACCGTAAAAGGACAAAAAATAAATGTTCTCAGAAAGTTAGCCATGTCTCATTACCATAAGCAGCTTGGAGTCTCAGGACAGTAAACATCAATAACTTAAATTGGTTAGAAATTTTTTGGAACTTTCATTAAACTTTTTACCTATCCCTTAATTTATAAAGCCAAGGAAACAGGATTTACTTAACTTGCAGCTGCCTTAATTTTCATGATGAAATGACCCATCTGCTTAATGCAAATGAAGTGGGTTGTATATGTTCCAAGTTCATTTTCTGGTCACTGGTGATTATGTAGTCATATCACTCTAATCTCTAAACTGTGTACTCTGCAATATAGTAACACTGCCATGGTTGTGTAAGCCTCCTAGCATTTAGTAATTTTATTCTTTAAAAATTATCTATAAAAAGTTGAGCCAATCATGTGTAACCCTTCCATTTTTTGCAGATCTTTGAAGTGCAAGTTCAAAATGCTCCTTCTGCAAATCTGTTCTACCTCCTGTCCAGAATGTAATGTTAAAGATAGTGGCCTGCTTGGCTAAAAAGAGTTACTACTATATAAACTCAGTTTGGCTTCTGGTTTCCACTTGGTGTAGATTAGTGTTTCTGACCTTTGTAAACAGAGCTATTCATATTAGATTCATAAGAAAAAAGGCACAGTTGATTATCATCCTAGTTATCACCTTTGTTATCATAATCATCACATACACAGATTATTAGTTTAACTTTTGCGCTATACCAATAGGCACCTGAAGCTCAGAGAACATAATTAGTTGCCTAAAGTTGTGAAATGACAAAGGCCGAACGTTAAGAACGAAGTAATTTAACCCAGAGTCTTTCTGTTTTGATATACTTATAGCAAACTTGTATAATCTTTTATATATATCAAAAACATACACATATATATATGCACATATATGTGTGTATTCATATATATATATCTTATTTAAATAAATTCTTATATGCATATGAATTTACCTAAGTATGTACCTATACTTAGTGTCAGGTATAATAGTCTTTAAAAGAAATATCAAAAAACAAGCAACCTTTGAGTAACTCTGACCACTGATTTTGCATCAGATTGACTCTGAGCATTTGTTTACATTATGATAAATACCTCTTGCCTTGACTTCCTTGGAAATAGTATTGACTTGACAGCATGTAATCATCACAAAATATGTAGAAGCTCTTTAAAACCTATTATGCTATTTTATATCAGTGGGAAACAAACAAATGGGTGGCCTTTCTCCTTTACATCTTAAATTCGAATTTGGCTCTTTCTTTAAATTAAAAAATCTGAATGAAGTGAAAATTAATGACTTCATTGAAAAAATATTTTAATGGGGCCTTTATCCACAAGCTAGGACATCTGGATAATGCATCTGCTACTCCATTAATTTCCATCCAGCATATTTAAGTTGTATGCAAAAATGTTTTGGCTGTGTTCCAAGTAAACAGTCAAATTGGATATGATATATACAGATTCCATAATATGCTCTCGAATAGAGAAACACTGTTGTATTATCTGATATTTGAGGCAGATTTCTTCTCCCTTTTCCTTTTGCATCGCTCTTTTTTTTTAGTAATACAAGTTTTAGACTTTCAAGAGACTCATTTAGGCAATGTTTGAAAATACAAAGTGCAATGAATTTCTTGTTCTCTAACTGTAATTAGGATAAACTGCCCTTTAAAACTACCTTTAAATAAAGAGTTTTAGGGATTTTATCCAGAAAATGTAAAATTTTGAACATGACATAATAATGCCTTTTTCAGTGCTATGCCCCCATCTCTTTTTATATTTAAGGTTTAGATTGTAAGCATAGAAATATATTCAGCTCAGATTCTGGCTAATGACTCTTAATTTACTAGAAAATATTAGATACACAGTTGTCTATGTCTCTCTGTATATTTTATTTCACTAAACATCTAGTCATGGTATATTTTTTTGTTATTCAGGGAAGCTTTGCTGAAAATCTCTCATTTCTTCTGGAAGCTTTAAAAAAAGGTAAATATTAGCATACTTAACAATATTAAAAGATATTTGTTTACTTTTATTTTTCCCTTCATTAAAAATACAATACATGCTTTTATAAAAGATAAAATAAATAGAAAAAAGAATAAAATAATGATAGTGATAATCCCTAAAATAGTGATTATTCCAATTAACTTTGAATTTCATATCTTTTCACCTTCAGTATATCATTGGTATAGACATTATTTTTTATAAGAATAAAATTTCTTCTTTTTTGTTTTGCAGTATATGTCTTTTCACTTGCAGTATGTTGTAAGCATATTTCCATGTCAGTAAATATTGAAGTGCATCATCATTCTTATGGTGCTCATATATTCCATTTTAAAAATGTAAATTAACTATAATTTAAAATTCTATGTATAATAAATTATAACTTAATAGCCACCAGTTAACAGCTTTTATTTCTAATTTTGTATAATTAGGAAGAAATGCTTAAAAGCTCATCCAGCTATTTCCTGAGATAAATTTTAATGTGTAGAATTCGGGATTGAAATGTTCCACATTTAAAAGAATAAATATTAATTACCAAATTATTCTAGAAGATCCATTTTCTTTTTTTTTTTAAAGAAGATCCATCTTCTGAGCATATGTAAAAGTACTTTTTTCTTCACAACCTCAACATTTATTTTCATTTTGCCTTTTTAATAGAAAAAAATTATTTTAGCTTAATATGCATAATTTAGGTACTGATGATGCTCCTATCATATTTTAATTGGCCACTGATATTTCATAGTTTGTGCGTTTCTTGTTCTTTGTCTTATTTTGGTTATCTCATACTTTGGGGAATTTTCTTAAATTTGGTTTGGACCTTTAAAGTTTAAAAATTTTTACATATTCAAATTTTTTCTCTCCTTCATATTTTGAAGATATTCACTTATATTTTCATCCACTACATATACTTAAATAATTTGGTAAGGTATAAAGTGAAGATCAGATGCTGAATAAACCACTTTTCTTGTTGATATGTTATATGATATTTGTCAAAAACTAAATTTCTCTATTATATGAGTCTGTTTCTAAACTTTTGAGTAGTCTTCATGGTTTTAATGTCATTTAGGTTACTGCATATATTTTATTACCTATTAGAGTCAGTACCTCCTTATCAGGCTTTTTTTTTTTTTTTCCCACTTGTTTATGAAAATATAAAGGCTTAGACCTTAGATAGTAGTGATTTCTTATGCTGAAATAGTTTGCATCATTGTGATGAGAAAAATAAATCCATAGAGTCATACTGAACTTTTCTCTATTATTGAAATGTTAAACTTATCATCAGGAGTTAAAAGTGGCTTTTGTTGAACTTAAAATAGTGTAAGCTTTAATTCTTTTAAGAATTTACATAATTTAAAAAGCAGTACTCTCCAGTCATTTAAATGATTTTAATTTTTCATCAGTAAAAACATCTAGAGGCTAGTAATTAGACTATGAAGTACTTGAGGGCAGTAGGGGCTATCTTGAGAATATTTTTTTTTGTTGAGTAAGGGTACGTGTATTGGTAAATGTCCTCCCCTAAAGCAGGTTGTCAATATATATTTGTTGAATTGATCTTAAAAAATGAAATGTAGTAAATGGTTAGGAAATTTAAGAAATGTGATATAACTTCATGTTAATATAAAACATTTTATTTTAGGTGACCGGACTAGTAGTTGCCCAGTGATCTTCGTATTAGATGAATTTGATCTTTTCACTCATCATAAAAACCAAACACTCCTCTATAATCTTTTTGACATTTCTCAGTCTGCACAAACTCCAGTAGCAGTTATTGGTCTTACATGTAGATTGGTAAGTCTTTCTATTTTAAAAATTGACTATAATATTTAGAATATAAAAGCAAAAAAATTAAAGTTTACTTTTATTGACTTAGTCACTATGTAGTCATTTTTGAAATGTGTTTCATCAGTGCCTGGTACATTTTTCCCACTCCAGTTCAAACTGAGGAAAGCAAGAAAATATTTTTCACAAATGCTCATAAACTAATAACTTTCTCCCTTCAATGGAATCACTAAAGAAATGCAATGTGAGAGTAAGCTAATAAATGTAATTTTTACATTAGTAAATAGATTTGTATATAATCTCACCATCATTTTATAAAAATTGCTAATAGTTTCTTTTTACATTTAAGATTATTTTCATATTTTGAAAATGCTCATCATTTTAAATTGAAATGATACTGTTTCAGCTTTGTAAAGTTCACATCTCCAGAAATGGAAGGAACTGTTTTTTTTCAATCTGTCAATAGTAGATAGCAGCTTCTTTGCTCCTTGGGGGATTTTAGAATTATTCTAACCACAGTCTTACTGTCACTATCACATTACGTTGTGAAGATGACTCCATACATGTTGAACCTTGGGTACCATCAGATAGCTTATGTAGCTCTTTTTGTCTTCACCACCTTTTTAAAAAAGAAAAAATTTAAATTCTCACACTAAGGGGGAGCACTGTTCCTAAAAGTACTGCAATACCAGGCCAGTGGATGGAGTGGATGGAGTAAGCTTCTGTTCCATTTCCTCGTTCCAAAAATCTATTTAATTCATTGTTCTCAGAGGATGTATCAGATATTAAACTGATAAGCACAGATATACCACGTGACCTTAGCTAAAAGGCCATGAAGTGATGTGTTTACCTTCTTTTACTCCTGGTATGAACTTTCTTATTTTTTTATTTATTTTGTATTTTTTTGTCTTTTTGCTATTTCTTGAGCCGCTCCCGCGGCATATGGAGGTTCCCAGGCTAGGGATGTAATTGCAGCCGTAGTCACCGGCCTACGCCAGAGCCACAGCAACGTGGGATCCCAGCTGTGTCTGCGACCTACACCACAGCTCACGGCAACGCCAGATCCTTAACCCACTGTGCAGGGCAGGGATCGAACCCGCAACCTCATGGTTCCTAGTCGGATTTGTTAACCACTGCACCACGACGGGAACTCCTGAACTTTCTTATTGAACTCAGTTAAAACTGGTATAGAGTCACCTCTATTATGCCATGGTTGCTATGCTTCTATAGCTTTCATCCTCCTGCCCCACTTCATTTTTCGCAGTCTATCACAGGGGTTAAGGAAGTGAGTTCCTTCTTGCTAAAAATTCCTTTGGCAGTTTGACAGTGGCAAATGCTGTCTGACCCAGTGAGGGACCAAATAATTAAAGGGTTAATACAGCCTTAGCAGTGTTATCAGAGGCTCTTTTTATTTTGAATATATAATTCTCCAGCTGTGTAATTTAAGTCTAAGTCTATCTATATGTCCATGTTTTTAGGGAAAGAGGAAAAGGATAGATGAAGTAAAGATCTTGCCAGCAAATAACCTCTTCCCCAACGGCTGTAAATTTTTTTTCACCATTCCCTCTATCCCCACATTAGCAATATTCTGTCAATACTGTCCAGTACCAAAATATCAGTTACTGTTCACTTCTAAAATTCTTTTACTTCCCTGGAGTTCCTGTTGTGGCTCAGTGGAAACAAATCTGACTAGTATGTATCCCTGAGGATGCAGGTTCAATCCCTGGCCTTGCTTGGTGGGTTAAGGATCCAACATTGCCTTGAGCTGTGGTGTAGGTTGCAGATGCGGCTCAGATCTGTTGCTGTCGTTGTAGCATAGGCCAGCAGCTACAGCTCTCATTTGACCCCTACCCTGGGATCCTCCATATGCTATGTGTGTGGCCCTAAAAAGACCAAAAAAAAAAAAAAAAAAAAAAAAAAAATTTTACTTCCATCTCTTTCCATTCCCAAATTCAGGCTCTTAATTACTGCTTGCACAGTGTTGCTTCCACTACCATTCAACTCTCTACTTTTTTGGGTAATCTACAACTGTTCCTTAGAAGAAAATAAATGTATAATATTTCTGTCTCTAAACATAACTTTTAATTCTCTTAGGTTGGTACTATATCTTTCTTTAACCTATAAAAACATTTCACCTTTTTTTACTCGCCTTTTCCTCTGTAGCCCCAAGCTATTGATCTTTCCTGTCTTCTTTTCCCAATTAACCATGATGCCTTTTGTTTGTTTGTTTTGCAGGGCTGCACCTGCAGCATATGGAAGTTCCCAGACTAGGGGTCAAACTGGAGCTACTGCTGCTGGCCTACACTACAACCACAGCAACACAGGATCTGAGCCACATCTGCAACCTGTGTCACAGCTCACGGCAATGCCAGATCCTTTAACCCCCTGAGCGAGGTCAGGGATCGAACCTATATCCTTATATGCTAGTCGGATTCATTTCTGCTGCCCCACAACGGGAACTCCTCAGTGATGCTTTTTGATCACTGTAATTTTTTTGTCTATATCATTGGTTTCTTAGAATCACCTGGGTAGATTTAAAAATTTATATTTCTGGGCATGACCACAACCTTTTTTTTTTTTTTTTTTTTTTTGTCTTTTTGCCATTTCTTGAGCCACTCCTGTGGCACATGGAGGTTCCCAGGCTAAGGGTCTAATCAGAGCTGTAGCCACCAGCCTATGCCAGAGCCAGAGCAACTCGGGATCCGAGCCACATCTGCAACCTACACCACAGCTGATGGCAACTCCGGATCGCCAACCCACTGAGCAAGGGCAGGGATCGAACCCGCAACCTCATGGTTCCTAGTTGGATTCGTTAACCACTGCGCCATGACGGGAACTCCAGCTTTTTTTTTTTTTTAAATAGAAAATTGACACCAAACTTGATCCCTCACTTCTTAAGGGAAAATATAGCACAAATAAAAGTAGTTTCTCAAATATTACTATAAGAAAGCCAAAAGACAGATCATTTACCAATGTCATGTTGTGTTTCTACCAGTTTCCTCTTCCATACTTTGTTCCTTAAGTCCAGCATGGCTTCAGCTTAAATTTGTTTAGGTTAGTGAAATGAACTTTTCTCCATTACACATGCTGCTTCTCAAGTCTTTGTCACATAAAACAATGAAGATGTTTAAATTTTCATGCATGTTAGTTAATAAGTCTAACTACATTTTATTATCTTAATTTTTTAATCTGAATTCTTTGTAGAATATATGAAATCCCTTATTTAAACTCTTGATATTTCTGTGTCATGTAACTATTTATTATAGTTATAATTTTTAGCAATTATTGTTTGTCTTGCAGTGTTAAAGATTAGCTGAAAAAGGCATGACATCACCAGGCCTACAGATGCTTGGACGAGGACTAAAAGTAGCTGATATTAAAAATATTTTTAGGAGTTTCTGTCATGGCTCAGTGGTAATGAACCCCTCTAGTATTGATGAGGACACAGGTTTGATCCCTGGCCTTGCTCAGTGGGGTTAAGGACCCAGCATTGCTGTGAACTATCATGTAGGTTACAGATGTGGCTCGGATCCTGTGTTTCTGTGGCTGTGGTGTAGGGCAGCAGCTACAGCCCCAATTTGACCCCTAGCCTGGGAACTTCCATATGCTGCAGGTGTGGCCCTAAAAAAGACAAAATTTTTTTTTACAGGCTCCTCTTACTTCTACTGCATTGTAAATCTAAGTAGCTCAAGGGAATAATTAGGGTTTTCAGAAGCTTGCGTAAATTTTTTTAATGCTTAATTTTATATTATAGTATAAGCATTGCTAAGTATAAGTGATATTTCAAATAATTATATCTCTAACATTGGTATGGTTATTTTAAACATGCATCTCATGGTGATTTTTGTTTGTTTTTAAGGATATTTTGGAACTCTTAGAAAAAAGAGTGAAGTCACGATTTTCTCACCGGCAGATACACTTAATGAATTCATTTGGTTTTCCACAGTATCTTAAAATATTTAAAGAACAATTATCTCTACCTGCAGTATTTCCAGACAAGATTTTCGCTGAGAAGTGGAATGAGAATGTTCAGGTAGTTTGGAAAAAGACAATAATGTTAAAGTAATTGTTATGTCTTGTTATATCATTTGAAAGCAATTAAAACTTGGAAATTTTTAAAATTTATGAATTAGCATAATGTTTCTAATATTACTGTGGCATAAAACTGCACTAATACAAATTATACTTTTTTGTGTGTAATTTCTTTTAAAAAATAGTTGAAATGTCATACCTCCTAGACATTTTTTTCTCAAAAAAGCTTTGAGATTTGTTTTATTCATACCTCGTTTATATTTTAGATTATTTTGTTAATGAATTTTTATCGCTATTTATTCTCTTTGTTTTACAATTTTAGAAATATATTACCTGCTTAAAGGTAATAACTACCTATCTAATGTGGATTTTTTATTTTCATTCTCATCAACAACTACAGCATTTTTCTCAGTGGGTCTATTAAGAGGCACCCTTGGTTATATTATTTACATTGGGTCTTAAGTTACAAATGCACATTCATGTGTTGTTCTAAACATTTAGTAAACCTGTGGACTCTGCAAATTTATTTATACTAAAGTTGAACAGCCTAACTTGTACAGACCATTGTTATATTAACTAAGCATACTACCATCAGTTTATCTTACACTGATAAATTTTAGTTGGCAGGGAGAAGAGAGAGTGTATGTATGTGGATGTGTTTAATAACGTGATTGAAAAAGTGTTACTGAATAAACCTCACATGTTAAAACCCTTCAAAAATATTGGTCCTGTGAAAGTGGAAAGTAATATAAAGAGTCCATAGTTTTGAAAGAATTGGAAAAAACTGGTCTTAATGTTAAATACCAGTTAGTAAGGATGATTAGATCTGCTTAAACACTCTATATTCACTGATTGCGATAGGTTATATTCTTTTTACTATAAAATCTCAAGTATCAATACCAAATTAAACGTGAGAATTTGCATTTATGTTGCTCTTGAATGATTCTTCTTTTTCCCCATCTTTGTTGAGGTATAATTGACAAATTAGAAATTGTTTATATTTAAGGTGTGCAACTATGTTTTAATATGTTTCTGCATTGTAAAATACCACAATCTGTAACTGTTCATTACCTCACATGGGTTTCTTTTTTTTTTTTTTTTTTTTTTTTGGTAGGGGATGTGGGTAAAACAATTAAGTTCTATTCTCTAAGCAGATTTCAAGACTATAGTACTGTATTGTTAACCATAGTCACATTTCTGAACAATCAGACCTCCAAAACTTACTCATCTTGCATAACAAACTTGATTCTCATATTGATTTTAAAATATAGGCTGCTTATGTAAGCACTGTTAATTTTGACACATTTTTTAAATTAAGTTTACTAAACAAATTCTAATCTGTGCATGAGAATACACAGTAAAAGGTAGAATTTTCCTGCATGTCCATGTTCATCTTTCCTCCTTTTACTGCAAAGTAATTATTTGGTTCATAGCATATCAGATCTTATATACATGCTAAATTTATATTTACATAAAGGATTCAAACCTTAAATATTATTCTTTGGTTATCTTTTTTAACTTTGTTCTAATTTTTTATTCCATATTATTTTTCCTAATATAACTATATAGAATTATATGTCAAAATGATTGACTTTATCCTTAATACCCAGATATTGTGCTGTGATGTAATTAGGTGTGGGTCCTCCCTTCCAGCCTCTTGCCCAAATTAATTTTGCCATGGGCTCATATTTATTAGCTCACAGAAGTTCTTCTTGATACTATATTTAATTATAAAATTCCATGCTTTAAGAACACTTCATAGGGGAGTTCCCGTCGTAGCGCAGTGGTTAACGAATCCGACTAGGAACCATGAGGTTGCGGGTTCGGTCCCTGCCCTTGCTCAGTGGGTTAAGGATCCGGCGTTGCCGTGAGCTGTGGTGTAGGTTGCAGACTCGGCTTGGATCCCGCGTTGCTGTGGCTCTGGCGTAGGCTGGTGGCTACAGCTCCGATTGGACCCCTAGCCTGGGAACCTCCATATGCCGCGGGGAGCGGCCCAAAGAAATAGCAAAAAGACAAAAAAAAAAAAAAAAAAAAAAAAAAAAGAACACTTCATAGTACTCTCACACTGTCTCTTCCTTTATGTAGGTCTGGAGTGGATCAGAGCTCTTGATCTTTGGCCTCTGAATCCACTTTGGAGTGCCTCATAGACTTGCACCTTCTACTACTCCTAAACCGATTGTCTTGTTACAACAATGTGTTTTTCTGATTGCTTTGGTGATCAAATGCAGTTTTTCATAGTGTTTAAATGTCTTTGCTTTCCTAAGGCTTTTATTATTTTTATCCCTACTCACTTTCTTTTCCTAAAATGACCACATAAGCCCAGGTTGTGCTGTGTTGTCATCCATCTTTCCGTCCTTCCCAGCTATTGAGTATCTTAGAGTGGATGTTTCAAGTATATAAAGGAAGTAGATGGTGAGTTTACTAGATGACTCAGAAAATGGTAAGCATGTGGTAGAACAATGGCTAGCCCTTAGGTTTTTGGTCCTTTTTTGCTGATCTTATATCACTGAATTTAGGGGCTGGATGGTAGGACTGAATGTGAGCACTATCTTGTCATCTTTCTGATAATCTTGTAGGTTTTTTTGTAATGTAGAATTTGAACCACTGGAGTTTGTGTCTTGATTGTAGTATTTTCTTGACCTCTCCTAGGCATCATTTGTCACCTCCCCTTGAGTGTATGCTAATAAATGAGCTTCCCTAGGGGGAAAAAAGTCAGCACCATGGCCAGAGGCCCTGACCAAAAAGTGCATTGGCACATTAAAGGAGCTATCCTTTCACTCAGTGCTGACTGTGCAGCAGGTTTTTCTAATTCCAAGGTTAAACCAAAAGCAATGGTATAAATAACAGGTTGCCTATGGAATTTCGTCCAAGAAATATCTTCAGGATAGGCTTGAACCCGGACATCCTGCCTAACTTGAATGTTTGTTTTAGCCCTACCCTAAGTGAGTCAAATACATAAATAAGGGTAAACACTGTCTCAGCATGGCAGTATAAGAAAGATCTCCCTATAAAAAAGCATCTAAAAAGACCATAGCTAATTTTCCTTAAAGCTAATTCCCACAGAGTACTGTGGCTAAGTTCAAGAAAGATCTGCTTACTGTCTTCACCTTCCCTGTTTAGTTAACAAAAGGTGAGAATACTTAGCAGGAACAGACTAGAAGATGTAGTACGTATGTTGCTACGACTAAGTTATCCCTTGAGCAGCATGAGTCCTGAGGTACACGTGTAATCCTAAATTACTTAAAATCCTTAAAACTACCTGTGAAGAGGGCACTGGCCAAACAAATGGTAGTGAGCACATTAAGAATTTGTTTCTGTAATTGCTACTCATGTGCTCATCAGTGAAAAGGGAATATGTCAGCTTCCCTGAATCGGAATTTTCCCCTTGTTCCTGTAAGGGGTGATGTCGGTTGGTCAGTTTCTGTCCCATTTTCCTTATATCATTTTCTGAGCCAGCCATAAAGGAGTTTTCAATCCAGTGTGAAAAGAAATTCAGTCATGTTTCAAAATCCAAGATTTAACATCTTCAGTGACTATCACAACCAGTTAAATATAATAGACATCCAATAAGGGGTTGTGATAATAGCTTTATCCTCAGGTAGTTTATAGTGTTTGAATCAAGGTGAAATTAAAATGTTTAAGAGCTTTTTTTAAATACACATATAGCTCTCACATATAGATCTTTTAGATTTGTTTTTAAGGCAGACTGGGTACTTTTGGAAGCAAAAAAGTGATAGTTTGCGGAAGGAAAGTGAATGGAATTCAGACCTCTTAAAGTATAGAGATGAGCAGAAAGATGAAGTAGAGATTAACCCTTTGAAGCATCATGTAAAAGAAAAGCAAGTATTGTTTTTTAAAAATAATCTGAATTCTTAAAGAGAAAATTTATCAACATGTGTTTTTCATTAATTTTCTTAAGTGCTCTCATTTCAGTATATATCAATTTTTTAAGTGACTTGGCAAGAGTCAACAGTGCAGAAGCCAGAACTACAGCTAATTTCCAAAACTTTTATTTCATTACTTTGTTTTAACATTTAATGTTCATCCTGTGTACTTCCAAAGGGTGTTTGACTCTTGAGGATAAAAAGAAATATGTAGTAACAGTAAGCCCTTTATTTGTTTTCCAAATATATAAATAACCCTTATTCTCTGTTAAATTTTGTGCTGCATTTTGATCATCCCACTAGTAGGACTATATAGTTTCCCTTTTTAGACTAGAAATTATGTGGTAGCATGGATTATGTTTTCTTTGTGTCTTCAGAATTAACGTAAAGAGCTAAGAAGTGAATCATTTAGAGTGGACATTTTATTTTGATTTTTGTATTCCACAAATAAAATCAGTATCTATTTGGAGTTCCCATTGTGTCTAAGTGGATTAAGAATCCAACTAGTATCCATGAGGGTGTAGGTTCAATCCCTGGCCTCACTCAGTGGGTTAAGGGGGTTAAGTGTTCATAAGATGCAACATAGATTGAAGATGTGGCTCAGATCTCACGTTGCTATAGCTGTAGGCCAGCAGCCACAGCTCCGATTCGATCCTTAGCCTGGTTACTTCCATGTGCCACGAGTGCGGCCTTAAAATTAAAAAAAAAAAAAAAATTAGCATCTATTTAATAATGAATAAATACCAGATAGAGTTAATGAGACACAGGATTTGAATTGCATTGTTCCTTAATTGTTTTGTTTTTTTTTTTCCGTTTAGACTCTCTCAGAAGATAGGAGTGTGCGAGAAGTGCTGCAGAAGCATTTCAATGTTACCAAAAACCTGCGGTCTTTACACATGCTGTTGGTTTGTATGAGTTTTGTTTTTATCACTCATTTGCTTTTACCAGGTAATTATGTTCTGATAGGAATTGGTTAAGCTTTTAGATAAATTCTGAGAGAATTAACATGTTCACTACTACATTAGGTTTTCCAGTCCTTGGATGTGGTACATCTCGTTTATCTATTTGATTTCTTTCATCATCATTTTATAATTCTTACCACACAGATGTAGTACATGTTTACAGTGCATTCCAAAGTATTTAATTTCCTTTGGAAAAATTGTAAATGATATTTTAACTTTGGTATCAGCATCCTCATTGTTAGTATATAGAAATGTGATTGATTTTTGTGTTGATGTTATATTCTGCAACACTGCTTAATTCATTTTAGTTTTTTTCCATAGATTCTTTGAGGTTTTCTATGTAGACAGTCATATCCCCTGCAAATAAAGAGATTTTTTTTTCCTTTCTAATTTGTATATCTTTTATTTCTTTTTCTTGTCTTTTTTGCAATGGCTAGACCTTCTTGAACTATGCTGAATAAGAATGGTGAGGGTGGACAATTGCCAGTCTTAGAGGGAAAGCCATCAGTCTTTTACCATTAAGTAGATGTAAGTTGTAGGTTTTTAATACGTGTTTATTAGCAAGTTAAGGTATTTCCCATCTATTCCTAATTTGCTGAGATTTTTTTTTTATGATTGTGTTAGATTTTGTTAAATGCTTAATTTGTATCAATGAATATGATCTATGGTTTTTCTTCTTTAGCCTGTCGTTATGTTGGATTGCCTTGCTTGATTTTGAATGTCGAACTAGCTTTGCATGCCTGGACAAATCTAACCTGGTCATGGTCTTTCACCAAGTAATTATATCTTAAGCTTTTAAATAGTATCAGTTAGGGGGTACTTTGCTTTTCTGAAAATTAAAGTTCTTCTTTCACTAAGAGTATTTGATATTAGCCTAATTTTTTTCTAGAAATTATTTTTTCATTATTATGAAAGATATGGCAGATACTTTTCAAAGAAAAAATAATTTTGGTTTCATGAGTTCTTGCTCACTTCCATTTATAATAGCAGCAGGCATCATTTATTAAATAGTGCATGAGTTAGGTGACCTAGATACTTCACCAGCATTATATCTAATCCTTTACATTAATCCTTTTTTTTTAAACCACAAATATATTTTATCCTTATCTTCGAGGATACTGAGGCTAATTTTAGGTTAAATAACTTACCCCAGGTCTCACAGCTAGTAGATGGCAAACCCAAGACTCAAATCCAAGGCTCTCTGGCTTCAAGTTTATCCCACTTTACTGTATGGTTTTGCAACACTTTTTACACATTCATCCTTCCCATTTCTGTTTTTGCTCCCTATATACTGCCTCTGTCATTAGCACATCCCCCACTCATTTTTCAAAAGCATACTGCCATTTTCAGCAACAGTTATCTTCATAATAAAGGTATTTGGGAAATAAGAATTTTTAGAGATTTTAGTTATTTGTGTACCAAAATTAGACCATTTACTAACTTACGTTATTTGGAAGATACACATACACACATATACATATACACATTCCTCTCATCATTCTGGGAAAAATATCTTTGCTTCAAAGTTGTCAACATGAACCACTGTTTTGCCAGTTTCCTATTACATTTTTAATTCAAGGTAATGGCTTGATTTTTGGTTTGGTTTTTCTTGTTTTGGAATTGGTTGAAATTATTGAGGAAGGATTTCAACCAATTTGGAATTGGTTGAAATTTTTAAGGAAAGTTTGAAAGACTTGACTGCAATTAAATGCAGTTATTTGGATAATTTTTCACCAAAAAAATTAGGAGTTATACACATAGAAAAAACACATTCATTGCATAGCCAAAAGTAAATTTCAGGTTGATAAACCTAAATGTATATACAAAAGCAAACTCTTTTAGAAATTAGAAGAAAAATATAAGAGATTATGTTTGTATTTTTGAGGTAAGAAAATATTTCTTAGAGAAGTTAAACAAATCACAAGAAAAGATGGTTAAAGTTAATTGCATTGAATTTTTAAATGTCTGGACACCAAAAGATACTACAGAAGTGATGACTGATTAGGAGAGGAAAATGACAACACAATCATCAACACTATACGTAATTTATAAAGAGCTTCTACAGTAAACAGTAAGGGAATGAACCAACTAAGAATGTGAGCACAAGCAATCCACCAGTGTAGTATCTCATGTCTTATAATGTGTAAAGACGTTTAACCTCCAGAAATTATGGAGTTCCTGTTGTGGCTCAGTGGAAACAAATATGACTAGTATCCATGAGGATGCAGGTTCGATCCCTGGCCTTGCTCAGTGGGTTAAGGACCTGGCAATCTGATGAGTTTCAAAAGTTTATGTCTGATGGTATGGTGTCTGCCTGCGACTATTAAATTTATTGCTGCTAGTAGTATAAATACATATAGGTACTTTGGAGAGCAATATGGCAAATTAAGCATCTAGAGATACTCAGATTCATAAGAAGGCATGTACAAGATTGTTTATTGTAGCCTTGTTTATAATTACAAAAAAAGAAATGACAGATATCCATCAATAGGGGAAAGAATAATTGTGAGTATAAACAAAGGACTACAATACAAAAAAAAAATGAAACTAGAATTGATATCTTAACATGGATGAATCCTCATGATAGATGTTCAGTGAAGAAAGAGTGGCATAAGTATAATATGTTATTTATATAAAACTTGAAAATTACTCTGTATTGTCTACAAAGATATGTAGTAGAAGGATGAAGACATGCATGATTTTTTTTTGCATGGAGAAGAGTAGAGAGTCCAACCAGGGCAAGAGACAGGAGCTTCGACTCTGTAAGTCTATATTTCATAAGCTGAGGAAGTGGTCCTTGACACTCATATTATTCTCTTACCTTTTTATATGTCAGAAATATTTTATAATGAAAGGAAAATGGAAGGGTAAGAGAAAGGGAGGAAACTACTGGGTACCTGAGTTCCTCCCTACACAGGAATGAAGGACAAGGATTGCCAAACTCTTTCACTGAAGTAAGGACCCTGGTCCCTGGTTTAAAAATGGGGAGTTTCTGGTAAAAATATGTCCCAAATATTACAATGTATACACTTAAACTAAGAAGTTACTCATTGTTTACCTGGAATTCAAATTTAATCAGATGCCATGCATTTTTATCTGCTAAATCTGCTAGCCCTATATATATGACTAAATCTGAATGTTGAATTAATTATACTTCAATTAAAGTTTTTTTTTAAAAAAATAAGTAAAAATTAGATGTTATATAAGTTACAAATAAAGAAATCTTCAAATACAAGAGTTTTTTTGTTGAAAAAACAACTTGCTACAGAAAAGTGGACTCTGCTTTCAAGGAGAGTTGTTTATGTGTATAATTTGGGGTTTATTTATTTTTTTCTTTTTTATACACTCGAACATTAAAGTAACTGACTTCTATCACTTAACATTAACCTGGACTGGCTGACTGAATGCTAAGAAAGTTTATTCAAGTCACAGATCTACATTTTTGGTTTGGGTTTTGTTTGGTCTAGGGCTTTGAATAGTATCCTTTCTTATTTTTGGTCTCTTGTTGACCTTTTAAAATATTTTTCTTTTGAGGATTTGTAAACAAACAAGATATGCAAGGAAAGGGTGGAGAAGCAGCAAGAACTTTTTTTGTCCCTCTTTTTTTTTTTTTTTTTTTTTTACCACCTGGCTGTTGTGAAGTTCCCAGGCCAGGGATCAGATCCCTTCTGCAATTGCAAACTATGCCATAGCTACAATGCTAGATCCTTAACCCACTGTGCTGGGCCATGGCATCAGGGGATAGAACCTGCATCTGGTGCTCCAGAGATGCTGATCCTGTTGTGCCATAGCAGGAACTCCAGCAAAAATTTTTTTGTGCTTTACATTTATACAGTTATATGGCATGTGACTTGAAATGCTGTATTTTAATAGAGCTAAAGATGAGAATATCTTTCTCAAACATTAATATTTAGTCTTCCAGAACTCTAAATAGTTTTGTTTAGTAATATTTCTAAAATGCCCAAATAACATGCAGTTGTTTTTCTGATCTGTATTTCCCTAGATGCTTGCTTTAAATCGTGTAACACCATCACACCCTTTTATGACTGCAACAGATCTGATGGAGGCAAACCAGCTGTGTAGCATGGACTCTAAAGCAAATATTGTACATGGTAAGAAACCTGCTTGGTTAGTAGTTTTTAAAATAAGTTTGAGTTTATATAATGGTATGCTTTTCAAAATTATAATTAATATTGGATATAGTGTTTTGTATACAGAATACTTTTATATCCATATATCCTTTAACTCAGCCTTTTAAAAATATTTATTATTATTCCCATTTAAAATGAGAGAAAGTTGATGCTCAGCCTCCCTTGTCACATTGGAAATCCAGCTAAGACTTTACTGCAGGTATTCTCATTACACCAAATGCTACAGAGGAGCATTGGCTTTTAGCCATTTGGGGTTCGTTGTCCCTTTTGAGAATCTAATGAACCTTCTCTCTAGGAAAAAAACAAACTAAGATATAATCTCCAGGGGATTAGAGATTCTGAATAATCAAGGGCCCTAAAGCTATTTAAAGTTACCTAATTGCAGCTCTAGTTGTGTTTACTGTGGGCCATATGCTGAGTGTTTGATAATATTATCTCTAATCCTTATAACATCTCTGAAAGTTTTACGTATATGAAAGTTAAGCTCTGGGAGGTTGAATAACTTGCTTAAGATTATATAGTGACTGAAACATGTTTGAACCTAGGGGATGTCTTGACTTCTCACCCCTCAAAACCATGATCTTTGACTTTACCTTTCTATTTGGAGGACAGTTATTTTAAAATTATATGTCAGTAAATAAACTACTATTCATAGTTTGTCTTCCTTTTATTATAGGTCTGTCAGTCTTGGAAATCTGTCTTATCATAGCGATGAAACATTTAAATGACATCTATGAAGAGGAGCCCTTTAATTTTCAAATGGTTTATAATGGTGAGATGAAACTTTAGTAGTTCCTTTTTGACTCTACCCCACTGCTTATTTGAAGGTACTAATGTTGTCATTGCTTTCTGTACAGAGTTTCAGAAGTTTGTTCAAAGGAAGGCCCATTCTGTTTACAATTTTGAGAAACCTGTTGTCATGAAGGTAGGGTTTTAAGTTTGCTATTATTCTTTTGCAGATAGTTACATTTTTACATCTAATTTGAGTGTATGTAACATACTTTCATTAATTTTGAAATATTAGCTATTATCATAGGATTTTTTTTCTAAACAGACCCCAAAAATAAAACTAAAAATGAAATGTTTGAATAATTCTGAAGAATGCAGCCAGTTCTGTTTTAGTTTGTGGCAATATACTGCCCTCTACTGTCTCTTCCTAGCAGATGCATCACTCTTTACAGCCTGTCTCATAACACAGATATAACCCTATTCCCTTACAGTCATAGGGTTGGCTTTATAATCTCAGCAGTAAAAGCGACAGAATGAGTCATTAAGAAAATAAGTCAAAATCTCATTGACTTATGAGGGTATATAGAGAAAGATGTAGTGGGGCATGAATTTTAAAACCTGAGAAACTTTATTCTAGGATACATTGTCACCAGACATATAATGTGAACCACATAATGTAGCTTTATGTAATTTTTCTAATAGCAACAAAAAAGTGAAAAAGGTGAAATTAACTTGAAAAATAAATTTTGTTTAATATATCAAAAAATCTTTCAACCTATAATCATTACAGGAATTTTTTTTTTTTTTTTTTTTTTTTTTTGCTTTTTAGGGCCATGCCTGCAGCATATAGAAGTTCCCAGGCTAGGGATCAGATCAGAGCTACAGCTGAGGGCCCACACCACAACCACAGCAACAAGCTGCATATGCAACCTACACCACAGCTCATGCACAACACCAGATCCTTTAACTCACTGAGTAAGGTCAGGGATCGAACATGTATCCTCATGGATACTAGTTGGGTTTGTTTCCACTGAGACACAATGGGAACTCTGAAGGAATTTTTCAACAGGTTGTAGTGAGGTCTCTGTCAGACTTCTAGGGAAACAGGAAACTGTCCTTTCCTCTATATCTATACCATTCTGCTGAATCATTTATAGGATCAGTTCAACAGGTGTACTCCTAGGGGTTTTCTCCTGCCTCCCTCTCTTTTCATAGCTACATTAAGCTTTCACCCAGCCAAATCTTAAAAAGGTAGGAGCAAAACTTAAATGCAAACTTCAATAACCTCAGCAATTAGTCAAGAAGTACTGGTCTTCAAGTTCCCATTGTGGCTCAGTGGTAAAATGAAACTGACTAGCAACCATGAGGATGAAGATTCAATCCCAGGTCCCACTCAGTGGGTTAAGGATCTGGTATTGCTGTGAGCTTCAGTGTAGGTTGCAGACGCATCTCGGATCTGGTGTTGCTGTGGCTGTGACATAGGCTGGTAGCTGAACCTCTGACTTGACCCTAGCCTGGGAACCCCCATATGCAGGTGGGTGGTCCTAAATTTACAAGAAAGAAAGAAAGGGAATACTGGTTTTATCAGATCTTAAGTACTAGGAGATATGATATCGAATGAAGTTAGGAACAAAAACCATATTCTGCACACTGAATTAAGTTTGCCCTGTTTACATTCAGAGATGCGTGGACAGATAACTATGTATGTTGATGCTGCCTCACATGATGTATGAAGTTTTTATGAGGTTGATGAGAATTGTTTTTTGAACCTTACTGGCATCTATTAAGTTTTGTTTCCTGGTACTTTATTCCACAACTGACCAAAACACTGACTATTCTCCGTGTTAATGTTGTTTACATTACTTTCCCTATTCAACCTAAACTATTTTTCTTTCATCTTTCAGGCTTTTGAACACTTACAACAATTAGAATTAATAAGGCCCATTGAAAGAACGACAGTAAATGCACAGAGGGAGTACCAGCTGATGAAACTGCTTTTGGACAATACTCAAATTATGAATGCTTTACAGAAATATCCTAACTGTCCTACAGATGTTAGGCAATGGGCAACATCCTCACTAAGCTGGTTATGAATATCACCATGGCTTCGGTTATGGAATTCCTGGCTTACTAAAAGCTAACTAAAAGCTATTGTCCTTTAACAAGATATGTTATTACATTTTTGTTACATTTATAAAGAAGTATTTTTATATTAATGGGAAACTGTTACACATGTAGTAGCATAGCTTGCCTTGCCTTTAAATCATGAGCAGTTACATGATTTATAATTCCAGTGATTTAGATTATAAGTAGCTGTTCAAAAAAAAAAAATAAATGTGACTATTTTAGGCATTGAACCATATGCTTATTTAACACTTGTGAAGTATGTATATGGTACATTTGAAAAGTTCAACTCATTTAGCAGCTGGATTTTTTACATACCTTAAACAAAGCAGTAAAAGAGCAATGGTAAGAGTTGAGGTGTTGAGTAATCTTTTGGCCCACTGGGAGGAGGTGCTGCATTTTTTTCTGTATTCATGGAAATTTTGGATTCTATCACAGACTCAGGTCTTCTAAGAGTTCAGGAGATGACCAGTTTGGCTAGAAGATCGTTCACATGGAAGAAAAAAAGCCAAAAGTTTGAACATTTTCTTCCAGACTTAATATGGTACTCCTACCCTCTACAGAAGATAGATGTGGGATGTTTTTAAATGCAGATTCTTGGGTCTATGCCAGGCCAATGGTACTAGCATTTGTCTTTTTGACAGGCATTTTAGAAAATTTCTGTAAAACCACTTCTACAAATAAGGAGAATATGACAATGTTAACTAAAGCTATTTGTATCAAAAAGTAAAGTCCTAAGAGGAATGTGGAAATGGCATAGCATCACCTTATAAATTCAAGAATTCATGAACTAATCGGATATATGTTTGAAGTGAAATTTAACAAACATTTATTAAGTGTTAATAACATCATTTATTCAAGAATATCTTATTTTCATGAAAGGTTTACAAAAGACAGAGTCCCCATCCTTGTGCATTTAGTAATCTTTTTAACTGTCATAGGCCCTATGATATTTACTGTTGTTTACAGATGAGTAACTTAGTAGCGGCCATGTCCAGAGGACAGTCAGACCCTGGAATCCAACTCATGTTTTGTTAACAACAGAGCCCCTGCTGTTAAGACCTGAAGCTCAGTAATGGATTCCTTACCATGTATTTTTGAAAGGACACTCTAAGAAATGATTTCATTTTTAAGAGGTATTGTGCTTAGGATGGAGTGTAAGATTTCTGAGCTTAAAAATAGCTCTTCAGTAGTTGCACCCGATCCTTTGTATACATAGGCATTCTTTCCCTGCCTTCTGTCTTCACATCATTGTCATTTACTTTTCAGCAGAGTCCCATGAAAGCTAAGGCATGCATACAGGTTCTGTGCAGTAGTCTACAAGTTTTAGGGGATTTTTTTTTTTTTTTTTTGCCAAAATACCGCAGTCGCATCACCATTACCAGCAGCAAGGAATCTGCACTTGAGCTAAAATTATCCCTTTTAAAAATTTCCTGAGCTGTTTAGGGAAGTACCCTCTTCGTTAAAGGCACTGACTATAAGAGCACATAAAGAACTGGCTGGAGGGTTGCAAATTTTTATCAATTTAAGATGTCACTAAAAGACTGAGAGCCTTGGCCACATAAGAGGCAGAGAAGATCCATCGACATCAGTGAAAGAGTTACAAAGCAAACTAGAAAAAATAGGTTAGCAAGTCAAATGAAGCATATGTCCACATTCCAAAGGCATTTTTCTCGAGGAGGAATGTTGATATTCCCCCTTTCCATATTCCTTAATACAAAGAAGCTAAAATATATTTAAAGTGCTTAAACTATCAATAAAATAAATACCAAATCTGAAAAAAGCCTAGTAAAAAACTTTTGAAAATAATGTAAACCAGTAAGGCTTAAAGATTTTTTTTCATTTACTAGAGGGGGAATGTACCCTATTAACAGCACAATCAAACAATTAAAAAGTGGGTAAGGAGGAGTGTTAGAGGCATCAGTGCAGTTTCCCACCAAAAATAGGATCTAAGCAAAAGAAAACAAAGCCTCTCCAACTTTGTGGACATGCATGTGAATGGCTCTGAGGCATTAAGACCTGTTGGTCCGAACTTACCATATCAAAATGAGCTATATGTTGATTATATACTATTAACTCCCTGAAGAAATCTGTTTTGCAGAAACAGTTTTGGTCTTTCTATAGAAATTCCATGTAGATTCCTCCATGGTTTACGTTTTCATTAGGTTTAGAGGACAATGCAGTTTCTTTCAAACCACCTTAACCTAAGTGTTGCCCCTTCCTTCACCTTTATCCTAAAAAAACTGAGAATCCATTGATGTGAACTGTGACACTCAATGTGATAAGGTGGGGCTCTTCCAGCCCCATTTTCTTGGAAAGCCAGGGGATAAGTAAAAGATTTTGCAACATTAAAAATGTAAATGAAAACTAGTTTTCTTGGTGATGACTCTTACTGACTACCCTATATGAAAATACCAGAAATTTTAAGTTCAGTGGGTAAAACACAAATATTTGAGAAATGTAGTTTATCTCTGATGTCTACTTGCCTAAGCCACATTTTTAAAATCTATGGAAGAAAAGAGAAAGTAACAAGGGCCATTTATAGCCTCTCATTAAAATTGGCAGAACCTACTTTAGTGGGAATACAATCTGCTTATACAACAGAGGCGGCAAGTGCCACCACTGACAAACCTCGCTTTCACCACTATCCCCATTCTTGCACATCTCAAGGTGTAAGCCTTACTATAAATTATAAATCTGTTTCCCTGTTTAAGAACTTATAACTAAAGAAAAACTGCATATACAAATTATACCATGTTTTTTTTATTTAATTTGGGAATGGAATGGGGATAGCATACATTTTATTTGTACAATATTTAACAATCACTTACCCAAGGTGGGGTTTTATGGGACTTTTTTTTTCTTTTTTTTAACTTTCTGTTAAATACTTGCAGAAAAAATAGCAAGTACAACTTGACAGTAGTACAACAACCTGTGCCCAAAACACTGACAAGAAATACAGAGTAAAGCTAAAATAATTACTTACCAATATTTTGAGAGAGGTAACAAATAGGATATGGTTGAGACTGCATAAAAAATGTACTGCTGGTTGAATATCTGAGGTAAATGATGTTCAATCAAGATGCTACTTGTATCATTTTGCCCATAAGTCAGTAAATAATTTTATGCATATTATACCAAATGTCCCTAAAAAGTAATATTTTTAAAAAGGTAAAAAAGAGAAACAGGAAAATATCTATGGTGAAGCATTTTTTTTTTTAACTGTAATCAATTTACTCCACTAACCTATCCTCTGGCCAGGATTTTTTTCCCTACCTCCTGCGTTTGACTTAAATGTAGCTATTTCGTAGGAGTAAGGAAACGGGAAGAAGAGATTCTTTTTAATTTCATGATATATGATTAATTTTTAAGTTCCAAACTTTTTTTTTTCCTGATTGTATTTTCAAAACATTACCACTAAAGATAGTGCAAGTTCATGGGACCAACAATTGTGAGGCACAGTCTCTGTTCTGGAATTCACAAGGTACCTGTAATAAACATTCAAACAAGAATCACACATCACATGCTAAAAACTTCCTAGCATCTAAAATACATACAAGAGCTGTGCAGGGCATAGACTTCAAATAAAGCCAAATACTGGTTAATCCATCAGTCCTATGGCAGTTGTTCATAAAGCATTCCTTACACGGAGATCTGGGCAAGGTAAAGAGTATAGTTAGAGCAGCAGTTCTGACGAGTGTCATAAAGGCAAAATACAAGACGAATCATAAGGAGCACCATACACATGAGGAAAAAATTACTGGGGTCCCAGTTTACCCCAAAACAAAGAAGTCACCATTTTTCTTTCTTTGATCTTTTTTTCAGTATCCCAAGCTCAAACTTTTTTATTAACTTGCCCGCTCTACACTGACTGTAAACCAAACATGAAAGAAAATGCCCTGCAAAAGAAAGTTTTAACAAGACTAGTTATCAGAACAGGTAGTCACTGGAACATTCTTATTTTACTGCTTATAAAAAGTATTTTTCTATCAATATAGTTCTCAAAAGGATACAAGTTTTAAAACTGGCTAGCTAGAGTTGGGTACAATCCCCGGGATTTCTAAAAAAATTTTTCTAACATGAAGAGAAAACTTTATTTTGTGAATAACTAGTCTTAAAAAATTTATCTCTAAGTGTTCACATAAGCCAAACATTCATCATATTCCTTGTTTTTCTTTTGATTTTTTTTAACTTTTAAAAACATGATTAAATGTTCAGAACAGACAGAAATTAGTCTTCAGTAGATTAACAATTTTCATGTATGAACATTCTCATTATTTTCCCTTCTTGATTATCAAAGTGGAAGCAAAACCAAATCAAGAAAGTGAGAAGCCAAGTACTTCCTGAAATAAAGGTAAACTCAACACTGAAATGGGAATTCTTAGAAATACAACAAAACCTTGGATACATGTGACCAAGAGCACGAAGTTCTGTACGGTGTGTGGCACACAGACAACAATGCTGTTACTCTTCTTTCCTCTCTGCTTGGAGTCTGTTGACCGATGTATGATTTATAATGTAATTTACTATTCCCAGAGATTAAGTGCATGTTATATGTAAAATGTAGTGTACTGTGTGGTTAAACAGCCATTTGAATATAACACATTCACAGTGAGCTCCTGATAATGACATGTAAAAAATACTTTTATAAAATCAATGTATGGATTTTAAAATGACCTGACAAAAGTACATACCATAATACTGGCTGTTTGTTGGTCAGTAATCTAGAAATTCAGGAAATTAATATTTTACTTTGGCCTGTATAAATTTGAAGAAGAATCCAATTATATTTCTAATGTAATATTGTTTTGAAAAGCACTTTGGCACCTACCTACCATCAATTTCATCTTATCAAGGATAAGGCATGAACTATGCTAAATTAATATCAGTGTTAGTTGTGAAAGCAATTTGTAGGAAGAGGCTAAGGTATGTTACCTATATCAACATTGGTTACCTCTAAATGTCGTTGCATATTTTAAGTTATAAGTTTAACTTGTTATCCCTGATTTATTTTAAAGCAGTAACATCTGAAATCTGTGCTTAAAATTTTAAACCTCTACCCTAGGATGATTCTTGACATATCACAGACATCAAATATTACCCTGACAAGATGGCACCAAGCAGAAATATAGTGATAAAGTCTCAAAGCAGAGAGTGAGGAATTTTGGGTAATGACACTTCCTGAGGTGATCCTAAAACAGTGATAAAGAATGTCCCACACACTGGTAAAAAGAAACACACTACAATTTTACATATATAAATAGGAAAAAAAAAAAAAAAAACTATTTCAAAAGAACAAAAACGAAGAGCTTTCCAGTGTCACAGCTCACTTAAAAAAAATTTAAACCATGCTTTAAATTTTCAAATAGTCCCCAAACACAACACACCCAAAAACATACATAGGAAAGTGTGCAATATTTTGGGAACTGGATATAAGATGAAGCTTTAAAATGTGGGAGAAAAGGTAAAAAGACACCTTTTTTTTTCATTTCAAAATACAGCACTTTTTTTTCCTTACATCACAAGCTAGCACAAGAAAAGCTAAAACACTGCTTTACGAATGGCCACTTACTGTTGGCACTAAGCATAGCTTACCTTTTTTTCTTAAATAACACAGTGAATTTGTAATACCTTGTTACAAAACATGGGTCAATTTATTATTCAGATGTTGTTAGTGTTTTCAATTTTATAATTTAGCAACCGTGGAACTGAGGTATACCTTGTTGAGGGAGGTTAAAGTAATGCTTGGAAGCCTCTTTACTGTACCCCACTTTGATGACTTTGTTTATGTACACAGAACAGCAGCACACTAAACATTCACAAGCTGTGTCATATTGGCATTACAATAGTCATTTATAGAAACACAACAGCAAATGCAATAAAAACAAGTTACCCTTTTTAAAATCTGAAATGAAAAGTTTTTGATTTAAAAAAAAATAGCAGTAGTTCATTTAAGGAATTAGTGTCTTCTGACAGACATTAAGAAATCTGATGTCAGTTTTTCAAACACTTGATTAGCCAGGTCCAAAAGATCCTTGATTTGGAGAGGGCCACATTCTTCATGTACACTTTTTCAAAAGTTTCTTTATAGAGTCTGCAACTTTTCTCTTAGTCTCAGGTCCTTCATGTCTCTGCTACAGGCAATGCCGTAAGTCTCCCAGAGCCACATTTTGAAATGAGGGTCTTCTTTCTGACATGTCCAGGAGACATCCTACTCATTTCACACAGAAAATAAACTGTAAGCAGTTTCATTAGCTCAGCAGCTCCAGTTGAGAGTCCTGTTTCTCAGTGTGTACACATGGTGCAACCATCATAGACTGGATTCTTTGGGAGGAAAGTCAACATTTGTCACCATCGTGACCACTGTTACAATGTCCTCTGTCGTAATGATATTTGTTAGTCTTTGCATCTGAGTAATTCTTTCACCTACACATCCAGCTGATAACCTGGCTTCTGCATCGTGATCCCAACATTCTTCTATTGTTTCACAGAGCATTGCCATTCCCTAAAATGGAAAAACACATTGAAACACCACAGTATTTTTTTGTTTTCTATTAGGAAATAGAATACAATCTTCCTAAAGAAACTGCTATTTTTGTGGGTTAAAGAAAGTTTCAAGATTACCCAAGTTTGATGATACTTATCAACATTCACTTTTGAGAAAAGCACTAAGAGA
Organism: Sus scrofa; assembly: GCF_054392235.1. Classification (NCBI taxonomy): domain Eukaryota; kingdom Metazoa; phylum Chordata; class Mammalia; order Artiodactyla; family Suidae; genus Sus; species Sus scrofa. The sequence continues at coordinate 18,145,619 of NC_139397.1, forward strand.
AATCAACTTTTTCTTAGCAGTGGAAAGCTATCACAGCAAGTGATTCGGTTTTTTGTTTTGTTTTGTTTTCCAAAATCCCTATCCATTGTTCATAAACCAGGTAATTGAATCTGGTTTTGAGCCAGATTCAAAACCAAGGCTTTAAGAGGTCTAGCCAATTTTTACTGTTTTCTCCATTAATATCAGCATCTTTACCTTGCAGTTAAATAGAAAAAAGGTTATAAAGCCATCCTCAGGGATTCTCTACCTGGCTTTATACATGTTTCTAGTTATATCTAGCCTAAAATAACCAGGGTAATATTGTTCTAGCCTTCACCTACCTAGTCTCTTAAGTTCTTAAGAGCTTGAGAATCATTCAATCCCAAATCAAAACGTAAAAACTGCTATGGAGAGGAGAAAACTGGGTGCTTCACTTAATGACATCATATGGGCAGGTGGTGATCAGCAGGGTTACCCAACTATCCACTGGCTCAGAGGCAGGCACCCCTTTTCCCCACAAGGGACATACTTATCTGCACAGGACAATAAAGGTGAGAGCCCTTAAGGCTCTATGACCTCACCATCTCTCTCCTAAGTATATAAGACATAGCCTTAATTTTGCTGTTTCTGCAACTCTAGTATAGAATGACCTGTATGAAGATCATCTCGGAAAATCCTCCCAGAAAAAAGAGAAATGTACAGAGATATAAACTATTCCTCCAAAAAGCATTTTTTATTGAAAATTCAAGTGAAAAGCTAACCGTATAACTTACAGCATGTTTCTGCCAATAATCTCTTAAAACAGGCCTCTTTTTTTTATGCACAACAACTTCCTGCATGTCTTCAAGAGAGGGATGCTGGCCAATTTCCTCCTCAAATGGCAACATGTATTCATCTACAGGTCCTGAAATTAAAAAAAAAAAAAAAGCGGGGGGGGGGGGAATCATTTTAATTCGGGTCTTTCTGCCTTCTAAACTGGAACAAGCTTTCTAAAACAGTCTTTCATACACCTTTTCCTAACTGTCAGGTGCTAGGATGACGAGAAAAACAAACTCAACTGTACCTATACCACAATGTGATTGATGCAAACTTTAATTTAGGGGAAAGCAAAAAGTCTGTAAGTTGGCATGTAACCCTGCTAGGGACTGTGGAAGGAACTTTCTTCTCCTCTGTTGTGTAACGAAGCCTATCTCTATACAGGACATAGGATACCATCGATATCTGCATATCCAGAACATAATATCCCTTTAAGGTACCCGAACCTCTTATAAGTCAGATCAAACTGTAAACAGCAGTGGTTTCATCTCTGAAGACTTTGGGTTCAATTTGTTATACCATCTTTATTCCATGACATGCCTAAACCCCCACGCACTCCTCCTGAGCAATTATGTACCTCAGGGTCACACCTCTTCGCAGCCCTCACAACAGCTTCCAAATACTTATTTAAAAAAAAAAAAATCACAAATGTACTCTCCAAACAGGGTTCCCAACAAGTCAGAATATGCCTTTACAGATAGGATTCATTCAAGAAAATAATGATTCCTTTTTTTCGTAGGCATACTCAAATATGGAAATTTAGTTAAGAGTTGGTAATAACTAATATTTGATGAGCACTTACCCTGACTAGAACTTTACATTATTTATTTCCATTTTATGTTCACAGAACAAAGGTGGCATTACCCTATTTGACAGATAAGATACTCCAACAACAGTTCCATAATTTGCACAAAGGGATACAGCTTTCAGTGACTGAGTTGAGATTTGAATCCATCTCTGAACAGCTCTAAAGTCTGTGTTTTCAATCACTATACTGTATCCCCTTGACAGAAATTGTTCACTAATGAGTAATTTCAGTGACCAGATATGTCTGTAAATAAACATAAAGCTTGTACAAGTTCTTGAAACACACCAAATACTCCTGGATAGAATATAAGTTATAAAAAGTGAATCATGGGAGTTCCCCTCATGGCTCAGCAGTTAGTGAACCCAAGTAGCATCGATGAGGACACAGGCTCGATCCCTGGTCTCACTCAGTGGGTTAAGGATCCAGTGTTGCCCTGAGGTATGGTGTAGGTCACAGATGTGGCTGGGATCCCACATTGCGGTGGCTACAGCTCCGACTAGACCCCTAGAACCTCCAAATGCCACGCGTGCAGCCCTTAAAAAAAGACAAAAAGACCAAAAAAAAAAAAAAAAGTGAATCATGAAGGAGGCCATCTAACTTAATCTAACCCTGTCTAAATATAAGAATCCTTGATACCTGGATAGTCTACTCGAGCACATCCAGTGACATTCTAAGGTGTCTATTTAACCCTGGCTACTCAAAGTGTGGTCCACAGATCAGCAACACCAGCACTGATGGGTAGCTTACAAGCTTGGAATTGAACCACCAAAAAAATTTCTTTTTTGCCTTTTTAAGACCACCCCCACAGCATATGGAGCTTCCCAGGCTAGGAGTAGAATCAGAGCTGTAGCTGCTGGCTTACACCACAGCTACAGCAATGCCAGACCTGAGCTGTGTCTGTGACCTACACCACAGCTCACACCAATGCTTTAACTCACTGAGCGAGGCCAGGGATCAAACCTGGGTCCTCATGGATGTTAGTCAGATTCATTTCCACTGAGCCATGATGGGAACTCTGAGCCACCAAAAATTTTAAAAGTGGAGTTCCCCTGTGGCACAGGAGGTTAAGGACCTGGCATTGTCACTGCAGCAGCTCAGGTCGCTGGTGTGGTGCAGGTTCGATCCCTGGCCGCGGAACTTGCACATGCCTTTTTATTATTATTGATAATAATTAAAAATTATTTTAAAGCATTTACTTCAGCAATGTTCACCCTGTCCCCTCTGTCTCAATTTCTGATTTAAGTTAGGAATGCCTGACTCTGCAATTAAGTATTTCATAATACATGTGAGGCATTTAAGAAATGCAAGCATCTATTTTTTTTTTTTTTTCCGTAAAAACTTGCAGGATAACCTCTCCTCCCCACAAAGCAATTCCTCACTCCTCGGTATTCCTGTAACACTCCCTTATATTTCTCAGGTATCACATTCATCTAAAAACAGTTATGTACAAACTAGGAAAAAAAAAAAAAAAAAAGCACTAGACAATTCATCCTTACTCCAGAGTTAATTACCCAAGATATGTTTTATCACCTTAAGTAAGCTATACATTACTTGTGTATCCCCCATAACACTATCCAATGGTTTGCTTTGGAGAGTTCACATTAATAAAATTCTTAAGAAATATATATTTTTTATAACACCTGCCATCTAACCTACTTTTGCCTCCATAAATGCATTTAACAAATGCATTTTGTCTTCCACTTTGAGCCAAAACACACAGAACAGCTTACTCTTCTTCCTTTAGATGTTTAAGGTAAAATTGTACACAAATTGCTCAACCTTTCTTAGGTTGGATCCACTCCCACGCCAAATCTCTAATCTTGGAAGAATGAATGAATGGCACTCGCTTCTAATTCTCTTTAAAAGGTACCCTGAATCAAGTTTCATATACCAGAGGTAGCCTGTCCTATAGTGAGAAACTATTATAGTACTCACAAAATATTCTTACAAACATAGGTTAAATTGATCATCTTTTATAAATTAAAATTTTAAAAAACAGATTGAACTAATTTACACTGATTAGGGAGTTCAATAATCAGGAAAATTTGCCTTATATTCTCATATCCAAGAAGTGTAACATAGAAGTTTCCTTTTGGCCTAGCAGTTATGAATGCGGCATTGTCACTGCTATGGCTAAGGATCGATCCCTGGCCTGGGAACTTGTGCACATCACAGGCAAAGCCAAAAAAAAAAAAAAAACCTCCAAAAATCAAAAAAGTGTAACATAACTCAAGAGAATAGAGAACTTCTGAGGAGCACTAAAGACAGCATACCTAGAACACTAAACTTCAGTCACACCAGGAATACATTATGCAGGTTCACAATCAATCAATGCAAATATTTCTAAGACTTGAACAAGGACATAAGTAATAAGAACAAGGATTAGGAATCCCTTAGAGCCAAGGTGTTATGCTAATAAGGAATGTAACTTTTATTCACAAAATGTCTACATCAAATCAGACTTTCAAAGCTCTGAGGAGGCAGTATCTAACCTTGGTATAACACATGCTCAGTTCTGGGTCATGGAGGACAGAATGCTAATATAATGTAGTATTCCACAGACAGCATGAGTGTCCTGGAAGGCAAAATCCCTCAACTCTACATGCATCTCCTCTCACCCAAGAGAGAGCTTTAACTCTTAGGTGTCTCAGGATCCATGTACCTAACCAACGCAGCAGCCCTTTCCCTGCATCTGGATCAGAGTTTCAAATCTAGGTTTCACCAATTACCACCTTTAGGCTAAAATAGACACACTACTTAATTTCTACTTAAAATTTCAGTGTCAAAGTCCTCACATATAAAACTGATAATAACTACATCCAAAGTTCTTTTAGGAAATAAGCTAAAGGTATGTGACGTGCCCAGCAAAATATCTGGCAATGGTTATGAAGCAATATGTATCAGTACCTTTCCTCTCCTGCACACCCTATCCCCTCCTTCCTGCATTCTCTTTAAGTTACCACCTCTTGGAGTCTATTAAAAAAAAATTATACTTTAAAAGATTACCTTTGAGTGTAATCATCGCTTTATATACATGGGTATTTTATCATTTTAAAAATATTTGTTCTCTTACCATCTGCAGCAGTACAACGAGAAGCCAGCTCCCATAGGACTAATCCCATGGCATACATATCTATCCTCAAAAATGCATCCCTTTGGAAGTTTATAGCACCCTCTAATACTTCTGGAGCCATATACCTCCGGGTACCAACCTGAAAAAAATGTTGAAAGCAAATAGTACTTATTTATTAACTTTATGAGCTAACATTTTATGATTCTGTAGAAAGAATCAAACCCAAGCATGGTCTGATATCAGGTAAGATAACTGAATTATGACCAACAGAGTTTTATTCCATTTCAAGTAATACCATAGCCAAGACACTGGAAACAGCGGAAGTATCCATCAGCAGAGACTGCGTAAACAAATAAGAGTATTACTCAGCTCTAAAAAAAATCATGAGAAAAATCTTTAAAGACTGAAATGGAAAGATTTCTGAAAATACTGCAAGATGAAAACAACATGGAACAGAGCAATATATACACTAAGATCCCTTCTGGGTACACTTAATAGATATATCAACAGACATTTTGTTGGAATAGGCTGAGTCTTTCCCCCTTCTTCAAGTAATTACAAAAAAAAAACCAAAAAACAAAAAAAAAAAAAAAACTGAACAATGGTTATTTGTGGGGAGAAGGCTAGAACAGAGAAAACAGCTGTATGCTTCTGGCACGGAGGGCAACAGAATGGTATCTTTACTATTTTAAAAAATAGAGTATTTTTAGAGCAATTTTAACTACACAGAAAAATTGACTGAAAGAATGAAGATTTCCTATATTCCTCCTGCCTTCATACACACACACACACACACACACACACACACACACACACACACACACACACACACACACACACACACACACACCTTCCCCACTAGGGATATTCTGCACCATAGTGATACATTTGCTATAGGTAATGAACCTATACTGACACATCATTATCATGCGAGTCCACAGTTTATATAACTGGGCATTCTGGTAGCTCCTGGTATTGTACATCATATGGATTTTCAACTGTGTACCTTTGTACACAGTTTGAAAATGTATCTTTTATTTAAAAAAAATCCTTTTTAGAGAGTTTCTCTTTCTCTCTACTAAAAAAAAAAAAAAACCAACAAAACTAAAACAATAATAAAAAGAATTAGCCAAGTAAAGGATGGATAAACTTTTTAAAGTTCTATTTGCACAAAATCTATGTATTTTTTTCTTCATGAATTCTATCTTGGAGTTCTTTACTAATACCCATCCCTAAAAATTTGGTATATCTTAGTAATGTTACTACGGTTACTAAGCTAGTATAGCTAGCTTTGGTTGGTGCTTGAGAAGATTCATATATGAATGCTTTAAAAATTTCTGTGAGACAGGGGGTGGGTCACAATCCATTTGAGTTTTAGTAGGTCTAGGAAGCAGCCCAGATATTGATACTCCCAGAAGCTCCACTGTTAAGTGACTGTGATCTACAGACTCAAAATTGGGCCATTATCTGCAAATGTACATATAACAGAAAAGTTAAAAAAAAATAAGGACAGATCCTTAAGACTCTAAAGATCAAGTTTTAACTGAATACAGAGAACACTTTCAAGAAAGGAAAAAAGAGTAGTTTTGTCTTTTCTGCTACTTTAAATAACTATTTTCATTGTACTATAAGCAAGCTTTTCCCAAAAGTTGACTTTTCTCCTAAAGATAAACATGTGCCATCCAAAGTACTTCTGTTCTTATGAAATAATGACATCTACCTTTTCAATGTAAAATGTCTTCTCTTCTATAAACGGATGATAATAGATAAAAATATTTTTCCCAGTGTTCTTTGTAGTATATAAAATGTGTAATAACAAATTTTCAGAAATTTTCTGGTCCATGAAATCTAAAGTCATTGAATCAGTGATGTATTATTATTTATTATTATGTATTTTATAAATGTGTGTGTGTATATATATATGTATGTGTTATACATTATTATTTATTTTTACCCTCATCATGTAACCCGATCATGAAGGCATTACAGGTTATTAAAGAGTTCCCCAATTTTTTTCTTAAAAAAAGGAGGGAGAGGAGTTCCTGTCGTGGCTCAGTAGTTAACAAATCCGACTAGGAACCATGAGGTTGCGGGTTCGGTCCCTGCCCTCGCTCTGTGGGTTAAGGATCCGGCATTGCCATCAGCTGTGGTGCAGGTTTCAGACACGGCTTGGATCCCGTGTTGCTATGGCCCTGGCATAGGCCGGTGGCTACAGCTCTGATTAGACCCCTAGCCTGGGAACCTCCATATGCCGCGCGAGTGACTCTAGAAAAGGCAAAAAGACAAAAAGAAGGAAAAAAAAAAAAAAAAGAGGGAGATGTTTATAAGGTACAAAAGATTAAACTCTTCCCCATATTCAATCTTTTTTCCTTTTTCAGGCAAACCTGAGGCACAGGGAAGTTCCTGAGCCAGGTATTGAATCCGAACCATATCTGTGACCTATGCCACAGATGCAGCAATTCTTGATACTTAACCCACTGCATCACAGCAGAAATTGTCACAAATTCAATCTTATGATGAGCATACAGTCAGCTCAGAAGTTTGGCTCCAGGCTTCCTCCACAATCTCCCATCTCAGTAATATTCTCCACAAAACTGCCTTTGTTCTCAAATACATTCAGTGTTAACTTTTCTAGAACTATGACTGCTGACTAAATTCTTAAATCATTGGTTAATACTGCCAAAGTTTGTTGTGGTTTGTTCTTGGAGGTCAATACTGGGCAAGAAGAAAGCTGAAAATTAGATGATCAAAATAACGTGCATGATTTGGAAAATGAAATAAGGATTATGAAAAATCATTTGGCTTTGTAACTGGTTTGAAAACACTTTTCCTAGCTCGGTTTTTAAGGGGAAAAAAAAGTACAGATACTGCTCTTTTCCTCTTTGGCCTTCTTCCTTAAAGACTCCCATTGCTGAGATCTTTTGTGTAGACATTGACTAGTAGAGTGAGGCTCCTTGATCAGAGCCTTACAAGTGCTCTGAACTCTGGAGAGGACTCAGAGAAAAGCTATTAAGTTAAGTGAAGAGTTAAGGAGGCAATAAAGACCAAGGAGAAATAAATCATCATTATTGTCTGGAAGAATGGGCACCAGATCTTAATACAAAGTAGCATGAATGGTCAATGATTAGTCTTCCATTTCTCTTAAGATAGTGAAAAAATTAACAAGTTAAAACTAGTGCGTTAATACTAAGAACTCCCTAAGAATGTAGTCTATTAAAATGTGTTGAATTCTTCCTTGATTAGTTTTAAAATTAGAATCCTGTGAATCTAAGTTGTTCTATGAATTGCTTGATCTAAACCACTTGAGGTCCTAACAGTCTTTCACCACTATATGAAAATACCTTCCTCAGCAAACTTAACAAACTATGCTTAAAAGAGTCATTTTGTATTAGATGCCGATTTAATAACCACCATGATAATTTTAGAACAATTGATCCTAGATATACCATCTAAGAAAATATGGGACAGAATTATTTTTTCTTACAGTTTATAGTTGGCATCCTTACCTGCCCATGGGTATCACCTGCAGACTTGCCAGCCTCAAACTTTAATGCCAACCCAAAGTCAGCAATACAAGCAGTCAGATTGTTCTTCAATAGCACATTTTTACTTTTGATGTCCCTTGCAAACAGAAGGATAGACAAAGTATTCAAAGTTAGTTTAAACAAGTTATCTTTTAAATTTTTTCACTGAAAGTAAGAAATGAGACCACATATACTACTATAAAACAATTGCTACTTTCTAAGTATGAAATACAGAAAAAGGCATCAGGAGAAAAAGCTTAAGCAAAATCTCCATATAGCTTGAAGCACAAAAGTACAGTGACCAGCTCCTATTCATCACATGGACAGTAAGAAGGAATTCTCTCCATAAAGCAGTTTTATAAAGAGCTACCATCCCAGAAAACTGTCAGCCTATGTGTTGTTTATGTCAATCCTACCTACTAATTATAAAACTGTTATTTTTTATGATAATAAGCATATTTCAGAGTTTATAGTTGGAAATTCTAATTGAAATTGAAATTTAAAAAAATAAATTAAAGAATTTTCAAATAGTAGTTGAACTAGAGCCTTTTTGTCTATTGGCACAGGCCTACATTTTAAGAATGGTCCCATATATATATATTTTAATGGATCTTGTATTTACCAACCTGGCTGTACAAAAGCATCTCTAGGAATATATAACATACAAATTTTTCACCATAAACATAATGGCTCCATCTGTATCCTAGTGTTCCAAAAAAAGTAACTATTTTAAGGTGATCAGATATCTTCCTTTACATACTAGCCTCAACTGCTTCAGGCTAGAGATTACTATACCCCAGCTAAATACATCTGCACTGTGAGCAATGGTTAAATTTATGTGTACAGACACAGAGACTAAGCATGAGATAGAGGAGGATATTTACAGCACAAATGCTATAAAAAACCAGTCTTAGACTCAAACAGTTTTTGGAGACCCTACTCATAATAACCTCTGGGGGTTCCAAAGGATTAGTTCCCTAGAGGATGGGTGAGGCAAGCAAAAATCCAGGAAGAGGCAGTTCGACTGCATATGGAAAGGTGAGAAGGGGAGCTATTTCTGAGGTGGAAGTCCTTTAAGGTTTTCAAAATCAGAATCTTCATTAGAACTGGATTTAAAGTAATACCTCCCAGCAACCTAAAAAAGTGCCTGGTGGCACTCAACTATCTTTTAAATGAATCAGTTAACTGCAAATAACCATCTTTAAGTTGAATATAAGATGTCAGACAAATTGATCCCATGTTCAAGGATGTTAAATACAAAATGGTAAACTGAATCCCATGTTTAACACAGGAACTGACACTGTCCTGTGTAAAGATATGTCAACTGTTGGGTCCTAGTAGTATTTTTTCACTGAAAAAGTAAATCCAGTGAATCTAATTATTCAAATCATGCCTCCCTCCACCTCAGCTCAGGAAATGATCACACTATCATTCAAAACAAGCAAAAAAGATATTCAAAATCTCTGAATTATACCCCCTTAAACACCTAATTAAAATCATCTTTGAAGTAAATCATTCTTAACTATGCTTTCAGAAATGAGACAAAACAAATTAATAATTAAACTTTGATAATGATTTTAATATATACATTACCCAAAATAATTCCTGGCCAATCTCAAAATTAACTTGAAACAACAAATGAATATCAAATGCCTCCTTTAGCATGAGATTAGATTACTAGGGGAAAAATAAATTTAGCCCAGGGGAATGAAAGTTTAAATAATAAACAAATATAGAATTACTGGAGAAAATAATATAAATTTAGCTCTACCTGTGAGATATGGCAGGTTTGTGGCCATCTTTTAGGCCAGGTATATCCTCATGTAAATATGCCAATCCTCGAGCCATGGTTTCTGCAATATGACACAATTCATTCCAAGAGACCACATTAGCCTTAAGAAAGTCTGACAATGAACCCTAAAGAAAGGGAGAAAAAAAAAAAAAAAAAAAAACTTACGTTCTTGACAAAAATCATGTATGTATGGAGACTTTCCTTTTTTATTTTTAAGTGTTTATGGAAGGCAATATATCTTTCCTTTTGGTGAATAACATCCAAAAAGCAATCTTTCTAGAATGGTTCAAATTTTGCATTAATGAACATTTGAAAGGAATATCACTAATCTTTAAAGATTTGCTACAAGTACAGCTGTTCACTTTCCTATTTAGAAGCCAAAGGTATAAAAAAATTTCAAAAACAAGAAGAGCTGAAAATCTAAAATTTTAGAAAATATTTTAAAAGTTAAAATATATTGACTATAGGAGCTCCTGCTGTGGCTCAGTGGTAAAGAACCTGACTAGTATCCATGAGGATGCGGGTTCAATCCCTGGCCTCGCTCAGTGGGTTGTAGATGTGGTGAGATGCGGTACAGGTTGTAGACATGACCCGTATCCTGCACTGCTGTGGCTGTGGTGTAGTAGCTGCAGCTCTGATTCAACCCCTAGCCTAGGAATGTCCATATGCCGCATGCGTGGCCCTAAAAAGCAAATAAATGAAAATATTTATTTACATACACACACACACACACACACACACACACACGCGCGCGCGCACATGTGTGCGTATAAAACACTAACCATAGAGATGTTACATCATAGGAGTAGGAGCACCAAAAATTAAAACACAAAAACAACTAATCTAAACTGCCAACCTTTCGGTCAAGAATTAAGGGAAGTAAAATAGAGCCACATTTTTCTGACGATGAACTGACTGCCAAGAAGAACACAATATCCTACTTCAATAATGTGTACTTTCAAACCATCTCTGAAAGTAGAAAAATTGAGGAAAAATAGCAAGTAGGTTTTCATGGTAATTATCTTACAAATTAGTGACAGATCAAAGATCAGATATATTTCCTGATCCCAGTTTTGTCACTATGCAACATTGATTAAAGAATTTTAAGAAAAAGGAGTTCCTGTCGTGGCTCAGTGGTTAACAAATCCGACTGGGAACCATGAGGTTGCAGGTTCGATCCCTGGCCTTGCTCAGTGGGTTAAGGATCTGGCGTTGTCATAAGCTGTGGTGTAGGTCGCAGACGTGGCTTGGACCCCACCTTGCTGGGGCTCTGGTCATAGGCCGGTCGCTACAGCTCCATTAGACCCCTAGCCTGGGAACTTCCATATGCCATGGGAGCAGCTCAAGAAAAGGCAAAAAGACACAAAAAAAAAAAAAAAAAAGAATTTTTAAGAAACAAAATTCAAGGTGAAAAACTGGTTCATGTAATAAAAGTGAATGGTAAATGGCAAATAAAATTTACTAAGCAATGACTATGTTAAAATAATTATTTGTGAGAGGTCATGACAGCACAAGAAATCAGGGACAAAAGAATAGTATTATATAAGTAGAGGGTTAGGTGAAAAAGTTCCATCTTTATTTTTCTATTAAAATAACATTTTTTTTGGTCACACTCACGACCTGTGACAGTAACTGGGCCAGGGATCGAATCTGTGCCACAGCAACAACCCAAGTCACTGCAGCGACAGCGCTGGATCCCCAACCCACTGCACCACAAGGGAACCCTAAAACAAATTATTTTTAAAATAGGTTTTTATTTATAAATATCAACCACCTATAACAACATACTAGTCCCCCAAAAGTGAGGGCTTTGTAGCCAACCTTAGGAAGGCAGGCCGACTCTAACTTTACTGAGTTAAAAAGGAAAGCAGTTTTACCTTTTCATGAAATGCTGTGATTAGCCAAAGATCCACATCAACACTGGTACCTCGTTTTTCTGCACCAATGAACTGTAATATGTTCTCATGCTTCATTCCAGGCAAACTATAGACTTCATATTCATTTTGCCATGACTGTTTGTCCTACGGTTAAAAAAAAAAAAAAAAAAAAAAGAATAGTAAGAATGCAAAGAATACAGGCAAATAAACCATATCTAATAGATTACTTAAGTAGGTTCTAAGGCAATTTTTTTTTTAATGGCTAAGTATTAAATGATTTTTTGGTTTTGTTTTGCCCTGTTTTTTAATTTAAAAAAAAAACAACTTTGACAACAGGTCCATACCAAATGTCAGCCCTGCCCCATTCCCTCAAACATAATTTTTCTGTTTCTAATTTGTAAATACAGTAGTTGGTCAGAAAGGCTGCACTTCTAAATCTAACAATGGCAACACATTCCGCTTACGAGTTAATATTACAGCGTAATTTCATCATGTTGCAAAGTTACTTGCATTACTATTAAGAATAATCACCTTGAGAGATGAAATTCAGGGAGGATGACTTCATCTAAACAGAAAACAATTTTCAAAGACAAACAATATATCAAACATTTTTAACATAACGTTTAGAATACCTTGCAAAGTCAATAAGAGAGCAATGGGGTATAAATGTGCAATACAGTAATGTGAAACACTACAGATTCATTTGTGCCAGTAAGTGATCCATGTCTATTACATACCTACTTAAAAAGCATGAGTATCTATTCACAATGAGCGAATAATGAAAAGTGGGAGACACCACAGCATAATGGTTAGGAACCCTCTGAATCCAAACTAAGAATCTTTGGCATGTTACAGGATCGTTCCCTTTCCTCATTAGCAAAACGGGACCTGTAGTGTCTGCCTCACAGGGTTGTTGTGTTATATGTACAGGTAACATATGGACACATATCATTGAGTACTCACATATGTAGAGTACTCTCTGTCTACACAACAGAACCATTCAATAAGGTTACTGTTGTTACTTTTACATTAATATCACCCAAATGCCCTTCTCCAATTTTTAGGCTTCTTCACATAAAAACCCTGATTTTCTTGGTGAACCTTGGCACAACAGACTCTTCCTCTGAGAACCATAATTTACAGTATCTGCACAGCTACCAAAAAAAGAAGTCTGACTCTTAAGAAACAGGCTTTCAAGGAGGTAAAAGTGCAAAAATTTAGGTATATTAAGACAAAGAAACTGAATTTTGGAATAAGGAAGATCTACTATGTAGGTTCAGGGGTGGAGCCTACATCAGAAAAACTCAGCCATACACAATACCATCATGGCATTAGCCACAGGTGTGTACACGCAGAAGACAGGGACAAAGGCATCATCACAGATCTATACCACCAATGGAGCAAAACAAAAACTAAGAATAGCTCAGAGGTACATTAAACCAGAGTTTTATGAGGTTGGCCCCCTCTAAAAGAAAAACAGGTCAACAATAAACCAATTATTTGCAGTCTTGAGTCACTGCCTCTGAAAATTCACCAAACAAAATATCAAGTCATTACATAAACACTCAAAGTAGGACAAAAATGAATTAGTTTGGTCATATACCTCCAAAGAGCAATTCTAAAACAAATTCTGGGAGTTCCTGTCATAGCTCAGTAGTTAACGAATCTGACTAGGAACCATGAGGTTTCAGGTTCGATCCCTGGCCTCACTCAGTGGGTTAGGGATCCTATGTTGCTGTGGCTATGGTGTAGGCTGGCAGCTGTAGCTCCGATTTGACCTCTAACCTGGTAACCTCCATATGCTGTGGGTGTGGCCCTAAAAAAACAAAAACAAAAACAAATTCTGTACTATTCTGTTTGCTTTTTCTGATAATGTCGGTGGGACATTAAAAGAAACCACTCAGACAATGAATTATGATTTTATTAGAATCCTCTTCACTTTGCATCTCTGCAGAGTTTTTATTGTTAAAAAGATCACCTATGTACTCATTTATTGTAATTCCACCCTTCCAAACAAATATGACTGTTGTATCATTAATTTCTCAGATGAAAAGGCAGACATAAAAGGGCTAACTGCTTCCCCCAGTATCACAAAGAACCACCTTGAAACACGTGGCTTGTGTTTTCAGACTGTTTCTGAGTTACAATGATCCAGCCAGTTACGTTTTTTAAAAAATATATGTACATTATGGAGTTCCCGTTGTGGCTCACTGGTAACAAATCCGACTGGTATCCACAAGGATGCAGGTTGGATCCCTGGCCTTGCTCAGTGGATTAAAGATCCGGCGTTATTGTGAGCTGCAGTGTAGGTCACAGACATGGCTCAGATCTGACATTGCTGTGGCTGTGGTGTGGGCCAGCAACTACAACTCCAATTCGACCCCTAGTGTGGGAACTTCCATATGCTACAGGTGCGGCCCTAAGAAAAAAAAATTAAAGCAAAAAAAAAGTGCACGTTAAAAAACTGTACAAACATACCTGTATTGGAAATATTTTCACAGCCACATATTCATTGAGTAACTGGGCTTTCCAGACACAACCAAATCTTCCTCTTGCTTTTACTTCTAGTAATTGCAGTGGCTTCAAACCTAATAATGGAGAAGGTGGGGGTGGTCCTGGGTCCTATAGATAAATAATAATAATATTATTAAAAAGGAGCACTTGATACATATCACTTCTAAATATCAGAAAAAAGTATACTGGAATATCAATTGACAGAAATGGTAAACACGTACAAATGACAGTAAATTCAATCTTGCCAAAACTGAGTTCTAAAGAATTACTAATTATCTATAAGATCACAAGGCAAGGAACTTGAATTAAGAGTTTTCATAATAACATTCAACATTATTGCTATACACATATATTTATACATATCTGTGACCTTCAGGACACTACTAACAGTATTTCAATGATCTCATCCAGTTGATACTTCTTTATAGGACAAAGATTGGAAATGTGCCAGAAACAGCAAATTATGGCTATGTCTCAGAGAAAACCTCTCCTCAAAATCCATTACTTTCCCCAATGAGTATTTAACTTTAAATCTTTCTTCATGTTAGAAATATCCAGAGCCATTCTCAAACACATTACAAATTGGTATATCAAATACAAAGCACATAAAAGAAATTTGTAAGTTAGTGTTGCTACAGCCAAACTATTCTGTTCACTATAATTTTCCCCCTAGTAATAATTCATCCCTTTGTTTATAATTACTTTGCAGAATTGATCTGAGATATTATTTGTGCTTTGGGACTAACTGGCAAAGAAAGTACAAATAATAATTCAGAAATTAGTGGTCATCATTGTAGATAATAAGGTATGAAAGCGAAGGGTACTGCTATAGTTAATTTTTTAAATGGAGCGAACATAGTATATGAATACAGGTACAGCATGTCAGATCACCTAGGAATCCTCCCTATACAAAGCATAGGGGCAAACTTTCATGGAAAGCATTCTGTTAGTTCATTATCTACCACTAAAGCAAGAGGTAGAAAGCCTTTTGGAAAGCCTCCAGAGGAAAGTAGTAACATGTCTGAAGGCCTGCATGAGTATTGTAAGGGGGAATTAAAATTTCTGTGGCAGTAGCAACAGACTTTATGATAGTGGGTGGCACCTAAGACACTTGGAAATTGTAAATCACCCCTTCATCAGTGCATGTCCTCTCTGTCTTTACTCTCCCCTCCTTAAAAAAAAAAAAATAAAAACAAAAACAAACAAACAAACAAAAAAACCTTCTCAGGTCTTAGTGCTCCCTTTAGGCATTATTCAGCCATAGGTGCTGCTCAAGATTCTTAAAAGTTAACATCTACATTAGAAAGACCCTCAGAAAGAGACACATTGCAAAGTATTAAAAAGTACCTTCTTCTTCTAAACTAGACAATCTTTATAAAATGGTTTGAGAATTCCTATTTTAAACCAGTATGATAAACCAGAAGACTTCCTGTGATTCATTTTAACATCAGATATTTATTTTTTGAATGCCTACAAAAGTTGCTTTCCCTTCACATTCAAAACATGAAAAGTTAGTAGAGCTGAAGATTGTTTTAATTTAGTAGAGTGACAGGTCAAGGAAGTCAGATACAAATCTTACAGAAGTATGGTGCTTCAAGTTATGATTCTCAGTGGGAGGGGACATAAGACTTTCTCTGGAGAACTTTTAACAAAACTAAACAGTCCCTCCCTTATCCCTTCACTGACCATGTATACCTGTAATAAGAGATGCCACTGATAGCAGTATATGACTTATGTGAATGTGGAGACAGGAGGGAAGAAAGTTGAAACCCACTCTTCTAGAGGCAAATGAAACCACTCAGTGCTCAAAGTCCAAGAATTATTAGATACATGCATAAAAGAATAATTATGCTAAATAAACAGAAAAAATTCAGTTTGAAAAACTTTATAAAGTCAACAATTTCCCCTCTTTTAGAAGAAATAAGTTAGAAAAGTCCTATTTTCAAAGCAGGGATGCTAAAAACTAAAGTATGAAGACAAAGGTTAAAAGCTAAAGAGGAAAAATAACCAAAAATAATATGTCATTATACTTAAACACTAAGATTTTTAAATAACTTTTATAAATTGACTGATAACGTCTCCCTAGATAACATACACATTACCCATTCTCTATTCCAAAGAGGACTAACCACATGAATATGATTCAGTCTATAAAATAGGGGTTAGATAACTCAATCCACACCCCAAATTAAGAATGTGTCAGAGATTCAAAATATGACTTTAATAAAATATTAACCTTAGTTTTAGGAAACAATAATTTCCAATGCCTATGCTTAGAAAAAAAAAAATCACTGTATGTTTTTCGAATGTATATATAAACTTCAGAGTTCCCATAAGTTTTCAAGACTCTGCTTAGAAAGTTTCTAAGCTACCATTATTTCAGTAAGAAATCTTAGATCATTCTCCTAATGATATTACCATTACAGTCAGGATTATATCATAACAGCCTGATAATATGCTTTGTCAAAATTACCTATAAGTAAAAAGCTTAAATTAAGGAGAACAATGGCCAACTTTCAAAGAGTGAGAAAAAGGTCTACAAAGACACATTCCTTTGAAGTGTCAAAACTTTTAGAAACGATATGTATTTTTAAATAATACTCTATAATTCTTAAAAGGTTAGGTTCAAAAGAACTCTATATCATTATAGCTTTCAATATACTTTTTTGATTTTTTAATAAAAAATTATTAGAATATTCTCCTACTTCATACTTTTCAGCCCTTCACTTCATTTATAGGAAGCTTTAACAGCCTTTCTCATATCTAGCTTTTACTTATCCAATAATCCAAGAATATTAGAAATGATTTCCAGTTTATTAGCACCATTTTACTAATGTATTTACTAAAAACTCAATTTTTGTTTCTAGGAATGAAGATTTATACCTTTAAAATACATGAACACCTGGGGAGACAAATTTGACTTAAACCTCATAATGACAACATTCTGATGTTACCCATAAAACATGGCTCTGTCCTGCTACAAAGAAAAACCACTTTTAGAGGGGCAACTATAAGGACTATAAAATTCCTGAAAACATTTACTAAGTTCCAGTTTTCTTGCAGTGTCCATGCTATTTTGCACAGTTAAAAAGATATGCACTAGAACATGGCTTTGATTACATCTCTTCTTGTTTATATATGAAAATTACAGCATCAGAAGACATCATGTTGAGAAGCAACAAAGGACAATAGCTGGAAAAAGTGTCCCCCACTCCAACACCACTACTCAGGATCATTACTATAACCAATAGTGGAATAAACGACTAGAAATGAAGAGATGTAAAGCAGTCTGCGATCATTTTACTTATCCTGACTTCTCCAAATGAAAAGTGAGTTCTAAATCTAAATAAAGCCTTAAATTTGCAGACAGCAAAAGATCAAGTTACCACTTCTCTAGCTAGTCCACTTGTTCAAGATGCTAAAGATGAAAAAAACTACCTGAAAATATAGATTTCGCATTGAAAGATAATGTGTTCGACCTGAAAGTCAGCCCCTGTTAAAAATGAGTACATGCTGGCATTTAAGCTAATGACATACTATAAAAATAACCAATATAAGGTTTTCAAAGCTAAAAATATATCCATTATGTGTTAACATCTAACCAGCTAAAACAGTTGTTTCTACATTTCACCTTAGATAAGTATAAACACTGTTAACAATACTTTAGGACCAAAAACTATTACTGTGGCAAATCAATCAAGTTTTTAATACTAAAAGCGGCGGGAAAAACTATAACATAAATTTATAAACTATAAAGGATGCACAATAAAGCAACAACAACAAAAATCTAAGAAAAAAATGTTTTGTATGCATCCACAAAAAGTTCCACAACCATAAAATAAATATCAATGAATCTTACCTCTATCATTATATGAAAGGCGTGCTTGTGAAGAAAAAACACAGGCAAAAGAAATTACGATTTATATCCGGAATGAAATGAAAAATGACACAAATTACAAAAGTGAA
This sequence comes from Sus scrofa, assembly GCF_054392235.1. NCBI lineage: Eukaryota > Metazoa > Chordata > Mammalia > Artiodactyla > Suidae > Sus > Sus scrofa. The sequence continues at coordinate 18,163,968 of NC_139397.1, forward strand.
GGAAAGAGAATAATGATTTAGCTTTTTAAAAGTTGTCAATGATTGAATGTATCATATTTTTCAAATGAGAATTAAGAACACTTTCCTTATAAACAGAGGAAAGTAATATATTAAAAAAAATCTTGGATATTATCTATCAGATAAGAAGTATTGTTATATTGATGTCTATAGTATGACCCCAAGTTACCTGATCCAATGGATTTCAAGCCAGGGAATAAACTAAAACAAATCTTTAAATAACTGTTACTTAATTTTCTAAGGAATTCTGGGGTCCAAACTATAAGAGTAAAAAAAAGCAGTTTGAAAATCTACGCATTGAAATTGGATTCTGGACACCAGAGGGCAGTATTGTCTTTAACAAAAACTGTAGAAGCAGCACAAGAAATTTTTACACAGAAAGTTTTCTCAGATCACTGACAGTTGATGTAATAATCTAGAATCTCCAACTTCCTGAAAGGTTTTACTCTCATGAAAGACAGGAGACTGCTTACAGTGAGACATAAAAATGTTTCTGGTGCCTCTGTGAGTGTGTGAAATACAAATAATACACTAGGACACGGGAAGAATAAGATCAGAATTGAATAGAAAACAGTGACATATCAGACCTGCTTCCCCAGCCACAACCAGAGTGAAGAACTCAAGCAAGTATCTATACATAATTTTCAAGCTCAGGACCCCTATACTGATAAAGAACTAGATTTTCATTCCCCCAGTCATCCCCAAAGAGGCAAGAGCACTAATTTAAACCAGTAAAAGCTTCGAATACCTCCAAGCACTTATTTCTCAGTTTTCAGTATTTCTACAGAGAACAATAGCAATGATGAAAAAGATTTGACCACTCATTTTTATGTACCAGTTGCTTAGTTTGTTTGTTTGTTTGTTTGGGTTTTTTTTTTTTTTTTTTTTTTGCCTCTTGATCTTCTCCCGTAAAGATTCAGGACTATTTCTAATTCATCTAAAAGGTTTAGCTAATCCTAGTATCAAAACATCTTATCAGTACTCCAAAGTAAAATTCCTCTCTTGAAAGAAATACATGCCAAGTGAGTAACTAGACTATAGCTTCCCAAAGCTTAAACATCTCTCAGATTTTCTTTTCATACTGGTGCTTTCAGAGATCAAGATGCCACTGTAATAACACTGTGCAAGTAGCTGCTGTTTCATGCATCTTACTAAAAAGTGTATTTTGCTCAATATACTTTTCAGTAAACGAATATTAGAATAAGCTATAGAATGATTCAAGCCACAGACATCAACAACAGGTCCCAATGCATAAACTTAAGTTACAAAACATGAGTCAAAACATAATCCAAAAAAAATTAATTCACCAAATACACAAACAGATAAAAAGTAACCAAAATAGTCTTAGATTCACAACTTCGAAAATAAAACTTGAATATCATGCACTGTGACTGGAGATAAGAGTAAAAACCAAATCAGCACACTAATGTCAAGTAATTAGATTGCTCGATGAGAAAGACACTTGCTGCTTATTCCTTAAGGGGAAAAAAAAAATAACTATTGACAAACATCAGAAAGGAATGAATACTCATATTCATTCAACAAATCTTTACTGAGCACCTAGTTTGTACCAGACACTGACTACCTAGACTCTCATGATGTTTACTATATTGTGGGGAAGAAAGACTAATCAAATGAATGCATAATTATAAAATGAGAGCAAAGAAAAGGAATTTAGTTACCATGAGCACCTGTAAGGAAAAACCTAACTTATACTGGACAGGTAAATAAGAGGTTTTCCTAAGGAGAGAATCCTTGAGAAATGGAATAAGGCAGCATAGGTATGAAAAACAGTACTGGGATATACACCCCAGATTTCTGACTTGTACAACCAAATGGTTACTGGTTCCATTTACTGAGAATCAGGTTTGAGAGAGATCATCATTACCCTTGTATGTTAGCGCTCAGAGACATCTAATAGGAGATATTTAGTAAGCAGTTAGATATACAGAACTAGAATACAAAGAAATTTTTCTAGAAATAAGGAGTCTATATGCTATAAATATATATATGATATTTACTATAAATTTTCTCTATTTAAACCATTTCAAGACATTTATATACAAATTTTTAATACCTTATTCAACTTCTTAGGATGATCAAGAAGAAATAAGCACCCCCTTCCCCACCCAAAGTATTTGAAAACTGACAAATTCTAAATGTCTCCCCTTAATCATCCAATTATTATACTTTCTAAGAAATTTTACAGTTGCTAATTTTTTTTTCTTTTCCTTTTTTTTCCTTTTTAGGGACACACCTGTGGCATATGGAAGTTCCTAGGCTAGGGTTCAAATATGAGTTACAGCTGCAGGCCTACACCACAGCCACAGCAACAGCAGATCAGAGCCACATCTCTGAACTACACCACAGCTTGTGGCAACACCGGATCCTTAACCCACCGAGCAAGGCCAGGGATCGAACCTGCATCCTCATGGACATGATGTCAGGTTCTTAACTCACTGAGCCTCAAGGGAAACTCGCTACAATTGCTAATTTTTAAAAAGACAATTACCAAGCAGAAAGAAATAAAATGTGCAAAGAAAGAATATGTGTTATCAGGACAAATGTTTCTGAGCTAGGGACAGCAAGAGAGTATACATTAACAGGTTCAATAACGTTGATACTGTCAAATGCACAGCCATGATTCTATCCAATTAGATCTTCAAAATTCCTGTGTGATATATCAACTCCTACTACCCAGAGTTTCCCTCATCTAACTCCTCATGGAAGGAAAGCAAAGACAGACCAAGGTAAATAAGTTCCCTAAGTGATTGGCTCCTCAGGATAGTCAGCACTAGGGCTACAAGTCTGAAAGAGATAATAGGAATGCCCATTCTTTTGGCTGCTGCTCAGAGGCATCAGGTCTATTACTGGGTATAGAAGAAATTTCATTTTTATTTAGCATTTGTATTCTTCAAGTAGAACTGAAAAAAAGAAAAAGATGATGCTATAATTAATAAATTGTGATGTGGTGAAATGGTTATGTTCATCTGCAAGGCTATATACACAGTCACTACAAAAGCTACTTTAAATGAAATATATGTACTCAGATCCCTCCCTTTATCTTACTTTAGTTTTTTATGGACCTGACCTAATTATTTATTGAAATAACCCATTCAATTAAGATTACTTCAATGGACAACAATCCTTGGACATAAATGCTCAGGCTTTACCATTCAGCACACTGACTCTAGGCTAAGTCACAGTACGTATCTGTGTCTTGATTTTTTTGTCTATAAAATGGACTTAATAAAACAGAACCCATATCATTGGGTATTAATAGAAAGATTACATGAGTTAATATGTGTAAAGTGCTATGCATAGTGCTGCACAGAATATTCAAAAATGAAATTTTTTACTATACAAAATTAATTTCAAATAAAATGATTTCAATAAATCAATTTTGATAATGAAATCAATGGCTTCAAAAAATTATTCCTCTGGAGTACAATTTCGAGCTTGTTGGCAATTAACAGCTAATACTTACTGAGCACGTAACATTCGCCAAGCACCCCAGATATGGCTCTTCTCCCAACCACTACAGACCTGGAATCAAACATTTCTCCTCCTTTTCTCCATCTTTGCCTAAAATTGTTGAAGCAACTCGCTTTACCCTTTCTTTCCAAGCTGCAAAAGTCAAACAACTAATCAACCAACCTATTTTTAATACATCTACATGTTAACTGTGGGCTCCAAAAGGGCCAGCAAGGACTGTCCCTGAACCTTAACATTATACATCAACATTATACACCCAGCATGGTGCCTGGCATACAACAGGCATTTAAGCAGTAGGTGAAAAGTTATGCAAAAATAAAACAAATCAACCAACTTGAACACCTCCAAGCCTATCTGATACAAGCAGCTTTCACTAACAAATGGATTTCTTCGTTTTTATTATCTCAAATTAGTAGAAAAAGGTTTGGCAGCAACAAAGTAGCTAGGAATAAAGGAACAGATCTAGGACGAGGTCCAGGAAATAAAAAACACAGAGAAAAGCAAACTCACTTCTTCCTATCTACCATCTCCTTGCCAAACAAGAAAAAGGAGAAACTATGCGCTCTGGTCTATATGCATCAGTCCCATTTGTAAGCTGACAAAATGGGCCTTCCACAGGCCAAAGTTAAAACCAAACTCAAGATTTTAAAATTTAATCTGCCACTTTTTAGAAATAAAGGGCTTTAATTTTAACGTGCAGCTTTAATTTGCATTAGCTTTTGATACAGCTTCCCCTCACCCCACTTTTTTGCTTTTGGATACAGAATTTCAGCCCAGCTCCAAATGGGCCTGTCTGTGCATTTGTAAGAGAAACAACTCATATACACCTAATCTGAGTAATACTTTGTCAACTTGCATGTCTATGGAGAGTTTATGACACTTCTCCCCATAATTAGTTTAGAAGTATACATAAAAACAAGTTGTAATTTAGGTTACCAATATAAAAATAAGCATACCAAGAGACGTTTGTAGTGGCCCTGTATTATTTCTTAGGCATATAGAGAGAAGAAAAAGAAAAGGTGCTCAAAAGTAAGACAGTAGCATTATATCACTATATTTTAAACAAACTAAAATCAGAAAACTGAAAACTGTCTGTGGGGAGTTCTCTTGTGGCACAGGGTTAAGGATCTGGCATTGTCACTGCAGTGGCTTGGTTCAATTCTTGGCCTAGGAACTTCCACATGCTGTGAGTGCGGTCACACAAAAAACAAACACCCACCATTTGTGAAATGCAGGTTCTAGCTCTCAGCAGAAACCTAACATAAACTCTAAGCTAATAAAACATCAAATTTTGGTATTTCTTGAGCATACATTAAAGTTCCCCTAAATGTCACTTAAAAATATATCGTAGCATCAGAATGAGATTAAAACTACTGAGCTGAAAAGCTATCCTCAGTATACTGTTAAATTAAAAGAAAGCAATTGCAGAGTAACATTTTCTAGTGTATAAATAAGAAAAACGTATATACTCAAATGAGATTAGAGAAAGATGTCAAAGGATACACACCAACCTGTTAAAACTGGTTATTTCAGAAAAGTGATAAAGGAAAAAGAGGAAGAACAAATAATCCTTTTTTTGGACATATGTCTTCCTGTGTAATTTGTCTTGCTATAACAAGCAAGTTCCTACAATTAATTTTTAAATAGAAGAGAATTTATTTAAAAAGAGAGAAAACAAGAGATGTGTTCATAAACTCCAGCCATCAACCTATTTCAAGATGCGCTTCTACAGATGTAATATTTATTTCGTAAGTATAGCTTAATATTAGCATGTTAAATATTCAATAAAATTTAGTAAACATCTCCCTGCAGCCTCCCCAAATGAGGAAGCAGCATACTTTCCGAAACTGACTTGGCTGAAAAATGTTACACTACCTCTTTAGCATCTTATTAATTTTAAATGGGTATCTTATTAATTTTATATAGACCCATGTTCAAAAGGAAAATCCTACAAGGCATTTTCACAGATGGCTTGGTTTCTCAGTGGATAGTCATCTGACACAGCATGAAATGACAACCTATTATTACTTTAATATTAAGGTCGACAGGATGGATTATTTTGTATGCACAACTCAATATTCCAAGCATCTGAAAGCCTTTAGTCCTCATCAGACCAAAACTTAGACAAAATGTCATGGTGCCAAGACTGAAGACACTGATATCATTTTTAAAAGTATTAGTGCCACAATACTATATAACCTTCAAAAATTACCAAGATGTTAACCTCATATCTTGTTAAAGGTACATAATTTCTTGCTTCTTAAATGTATTTTCTTATCAAGTGGTATTTTTTATCAGCACAAACATAGATTTTTATAAGCAGGAAACTTAAGCTCACTTATGGTTATAAAAACAATGCAAACAGTTTTACTGAAACCACATTAACTCTAATCACAATAAGACTTAATAACATTCAACGCATTAATTCCCTCATATTCATGACTCACTGGTACTATAAAAACCAGTCTGCATTCAGATTATTTACTGCAGATTATAAGAATACCTACCTACATGTGGAAGGAGTTTCAGAACAGGCAAAAGAAAAGTGATTCAGATGATGCAAATTAGAAGGATGCTTCACACACATGAGTAGAGAAAGAATTAAACAATGGCATTCTCTTATAAAAGCATGGATGGGAGTTCCTGTAGTGGCTCAACAGTTAGCGAACCCAACCAGCATCCATGAAAACGCAGGTTCGATCCCTAGCCTCGTTCAGCAGGTTAAGGATCTGGCGTTGCTGTGAGCTATGGTGCAGATAGCAGATGTGGTTTGGATCCAACATTGCTGTGGCTGTGGCCGGCAACTACACCTCCGATTGGACCCCTAGTCTGGGAACCTCCCTGTGCTGCAGGTGCAGCCCTAAAAAGACAAAAAGACCAAAAAAAAAAAATTTTTTTTAATAAAATAAATAAATAAATAAAAGCCTGGAATACTTCAACTTAGTTTATTACCCCCAAGAAATATGGCCTCAAGATTTATCTTAAAGCAAAACCCTAAAGCCCCTGAAATGTTTATAAAATTCCTGGGTATAATGAATATAGTATATTATATTCATCTTAGTATAAATACAACAAAGTCAATTCAGCAATTCATCACTTACAAAATGATTATGACATACGGATACTGTGTGCAATACAGTACTAATCACAATACATACTTTCTCCTCAAGCTTATAATCAAGTATGAGAATAGAACATGCTCACAAATGACAAGAGCCCTTCTCAACTTAGTTAGGTTAGTCAAGTGAATCACAAAAGAGAGAAATTGACTTGAGCACTATTTTCTCAATTCTTTCAAGGATGCTACATAACTAATACCATTCTCGATGCTTACAACAGAAGGCTTAGAGTGTAATGGAAGAAAAGAATCAAAAGGCAAAGTGTGGAAGATTCTGTCATGCTTTAAACTTTATATTCTCTGCTGTTAGATCACTGAAAGCCCTCAAATATTTTTAAGCACAAAAGGAACATAATCAGACATGTATAGATGAAGAGAGAGAACTGGAAACAAGAAGGCCAGCTACGAGATTATAGAAATAACCTCAGCCTCCAGTAATAATAATGTCCTGAAAACAACAGGATCAGGAAGGATGAAAACGTAAATGAACTGGTAAGTGATAGGGCTAAGAATGGGAGACACAGCTGTCTCCAAGGCTTCCAATCAAGATGAAGAGAAAGACAGTGATAACATGAAACAATGTTAGAAACATTAACAGGCTATACAGAAAGAAGAACGGCTTATTTCTTTTAAAAAAAGCACAATTACTTTTTTTTTATGCTTTTAACTATAGCAGATTTACTTTAGAATATTTTCCATTTTGGAATAAATAAGAACCATAATTAAAGACCAGATTTCAAAGCATGTATATCCCTACATCTCTTCTTCAGAATAAAATATTAACGAAACCAGAAGAAACTTTAAACAACTTGATGTTTTGGAAATAAAGAATCCCACCATTTAATTGCCAGAACCAGATTATTAAGTGATGTATGTGGATATCTCTTAGTCCTCCAGAATGCCCCATAGGACTGATATGTTATTCCCCAAGAAGAATAGAAGACTGAGATCAGACCAATGAATGAGCATGGTATTGGAACTAAAGCTTGCTCTGCTAAGGATCACTGTAAGTTCTCTTCAAGTATAATTCTTATTGCAAATTTTTATTGACCCACCAATAAGATATCCCCAGCCTTTAGCCAAGGCTTTAAGAAAATGTTGCCCTAAGAAAAGGAAATGACAAATTTTACATCATTGTCTAAATGTGTTTGAAGAAATTAGAGGAAGAATGCAGCAGAAATGTACAACAAGAATATAACATGTTTTCCTAACTGGTCTTGAAATTAAACTTTGATCTTAGGGAAATGAATATGCAGCGAAATGCAGAAGTTACCTTAAGACTTCAAATGTGTAGTATGCTTCCCCTATCTACTCTATCCCTCAAAAATGTCTTGAATAACTAGCAGGCACTGGTAATGTCAATGCAGAAGCACAAGAAACTTTACCTATGATACAATCAATGTCCATAAACCGTATTCTAAAATGTATGCTAAAAAGTTTTTTAATGGAAAACACATGAATATACCCTTCTATTTATCTATGACTTGTTTATTCCCCCTTCTGTCCTCTGTGAGACAATAAGGTCATGTTACTCCTCATTTCAGTTGTCAAACTACTCACCATCCTAAAGTAGGAAAATACATTAATTTAGAGAACGATTTTAGATGGCAGGGATGTTTACTGAATTATCTGAAACAGCAGAAGCATCTGCTTTCTGGAAAAAGAGGCCAATCAGCAAAAGCATTAAGAGCAAAGCTTTAGTGTCAGAGGGTCCTTGGTTCAGAATCCAGCTCTAATATTTGCCAGCTTTGCTATGTCTCAATTTCTTTATCTATAAAATAAGGATTATAACTCTACATAAACAATCCTATGAGGTAAAATCAGATCAGGGCTTTCCACAACCGGCTCAATGGTCACCAGAATTGCCTAGGAAACTTATTAGAAACATAATATCACAGGGCCCATTCCATACTTTCAGGGGTATGGTCCTGGAATTTGTAGGTCTTTAACAAATTCCAAAGATGATCCTTACATACTGGTCAAAATTTGGAAATCATAGTGAAATTTTCATGTATTTTATGTTTTTATATATTCTTATATAATTTATATATTTATACATCTTTGTAACTTACCAGTATTCTAGTATACTGTAAATGTTCACTTAACATTTGATACAATCATCATTTTTTTTGCAGTAGAAATAAAACTGTGCATTTTGTAAAAGATAACCACCAAGCAGTCTTGCAGAGTGGTTTGCATAAACCGCTCACCAAAAATGAGACTTACAGCATGACACTATACTGTTTGAGACAGTGAGATACTACATAAATGAAGTTTCATATTGATGACAATGCTCCTTTTCCACAACATATTTCATGACAGAAGGAAAGCAGAAAGTTGGGCATGTATTATATTTTTCGTAACAAAGCTTGACCATTCCAGGTTATTCCATCACACATCTTTTAAATTCATTCCTTATTTTTCAGTAATTCATACAATTCATGCAAATTCACTGCAGAACAGTGCAAATACTTAATACATGTATACAATAACATTAACCACTGCAACAAAAACCCCCAGAGATGGATACCCATTCACTGAACATTCCTGGTTTTTAGTTACTTATAAATAATCCATCTTTTCTTTTCAAAAGTCCAAACCCTTGACTTAATTAGCATTTCTAAATAAAGTGGCCTCATATATAACATAGCCAGCCCTATAAATAAAAATGTCCATCCACAAACACTTTTTTTTTTTTTTTTTTGGTCTTTCAGTTTTTTCTAGGGCTGCACTCTCGACATATGGAGGTTCCCAGGCTAGGGGTCCAATCGGAGCTGTAGCCGCCAGCCTATGCCAGAGCCACAGCAATGCAGGATCTGAGCCATGTCTGCAACCTACACCACAGCTCACGGAAACGCCAGATCCTTAACCCACTGAGTGACAACAGAGATCGAACCTGCAATCTCATGCTTCCTAGTTGGATTCGTTAACCACTGAGCCACAACGGGAACTCCCCAACCATACTTTTTTAATAATATTTTACATAAATCAACGTTACCTATAGGATTACATTATTTTTAAAATTCTATTAAGAAACAAATTTGTTTTTAAATGTAGATTACAGTTTATTTCTATCATGTCACAAATCCCAGGTAAATTCAGACATGACTATAGTACTAAATACTCTGTCTTTTAAATGTGGATATTAAATAAAATAGTTCGCCACCAATGGAAAGTAAAGTGTATTCTATGGCCATCTGGGAGTACACAACATCTATTTATTAGGTACTGTTTTTTTTTTTATTTTAAAGTACTTTTTAGAGATGATTTTTCAATAAACCCACAACTTAGCTACTAATATTTAAAAGTCCAACTATTTCAGCTGTACAAACTAGTGTGTTTACCTAATTTACTAAATAAGGAATTTTACCTTTAGGCTTACTTCTCCATATACCCCTCTTACAAAGATTACAGGGATCAATGATCTAATGCTAACAGATTGCTAACAAGCACTGAGAAAGGAGTATATTACGTAAATAAAGCTAAAAGAGAAGTTGTTTCAGTCATTAAATTATAGGACTTTACCATTTTCTTCTACCAAATTTGAACCATTAATCCTACTGAAATTAGAGAAACAAAATTAAACCAAGAGAACCAGAAGGCTGAGGTAATCCAATCTTAAGAGTTAAAAGAAAACACAGAGCTTAGAGATGTTTCAACAAGTGTAACCAAAAGTTATGACCTTTCCTGTGCCTATAGAATATGAACTACTTATATTAAAAGTCTTTGTAAAGCACTGAACCAGCACAAACTGTCCATATGATAGAGAATGAGGAAAAATTCATAAATTTAATCTGACTACCCACCATACCTATATTTTCAGATATATTCAGTGTTGAGGGGGTGAGACTCAAGGGCATTGAAAAAGTTTTCAGACTTCAGTACACAGATATGTTGCAAATAAAAAACATATATACACTTGGAACTACCAATAACACATGATGAAAAGGGTTGTTCCTCTGTTCCTCTTCTGCAAAACAACATTTTTACAGATATATCTTCCTGATGACTTTGTAAAACCTCTCTATTCCACACTTTCTTGATTACCTTACTGGGTCCCTTCCCATGGTTAAAAGGATATTTTGGCAAATAGTCTTGAAAAAGGAACAAAAACTTAGGAATGGAGGAGAAAACAGATGGGAAAGGAAGGGTTACCCGTATCACTTCTCCATCATCACTTACTTCTCAAGAAACAAAGCAGAGTGTATTTCCCATTTTTAAAGTACTACAATGTCAGTTAAACTCTCCAAAGAAGAAAAGGTACAGGAATACTCTATAGTCTGCCCTACCTCAACCCTTAAGTTTAGGACAAAGCAAATTAATAAGTTTGCAAAATTAGCTATAGTTCCCATGACAATAAACATTCAAAAATTAACTGTGAAGGAAAATGATTTCTAACAACCTACTACGGTTTCACCACAGTAATATTTCTTTAAAATACACAATCTAAAATAGCACAAAGTACAAGACATTAACTTACTTGAGTTGGAACAAGCACAGGAGGATAAGCCATCTTATGATGCCTGTACACCCAAAACGCACAAATGACAATTCCCGCAATTAACATAAGTGGCACCAAAGAATAGAGCAAGATGTTGTAATAGGGTGGCTTAGGTGTAACTGGATTCGAAGTAGCTGTGGAAAAGGGGGGAGGGGGGAAACTGTTCAGATTCGGTCTACACAATTCCACAATAAATATTTATTATAGTGTCAAATTTTGGGAGAAAAATAAGGAGTAGGAGAAGGTGGGAGTAAATTATTCCACCCAGACAAATATGCTTTGCTTTCAGTATACTAGTTGAACAGACCTATGCATTTTTCCTGTGAACTTACGCTGTGTGACTTCCATCTCCGGAAAATAAGAAAACCTTTCATTACACATACTGCCCTCACAGCAACAAAAATATACTTCAGGGCTATCTTTTTTTTCTATACAATCAGTCCTGTAAACAAAAAGAGGAGAAAGAATTAAAATCAACACAATTACTTTGAATCTACAATACATTTTTTCTAAAGTTCTTCTCAGAGCTAAAACACTGAATAAGTCATATGGTCAACTTCAACATTCCTATTAATAGTCAATAACCAATTCTTAAAAAACAAAAATGTTTCTTGAATCCTAGTACTAAATCTCATCAGGAAAAAAAAAAAAAAAAAATCAGTGGCTGATTTTGTAACAATCACACTGGCTCCCTGAAACTCCTTCTTTAATTTGGTTTTCAATGGTCAATCTAAGACAACCTTTTTTTTTTTTTTTTTTTTTTTTAATTTATGAGAAAAGCTTGAAGAAGAACATAAACTCAACGAAAAATTTTGGCTTAGGAGTGCTCACAGGAAATACAGCTTTCCCATTTTGTGAATACAAAAACTAAACACTATATATATAAAAAAACCAAAATGCGCATATACGCATATACATACATACACATACACGTGTGTGCGTGCATATGGGTGTATAAATACACCAGTACAAGGTAATGCATGCTCTTATCTCACAGCAGAACGTATTTCAACATCAGAGACCTAAACCAGACTTGGGAATAAAGCCATTTTGCAGCAGATAAAAATTCCTTGAACATAATGAATAGATGTGGGATAAGCAAAAAAGTAAAAAGCAATATGTAACATAGCTTACGAATTGTGAACTTTTGTAATGGTTGTTAGAATAACATGGTTGAATTTAACTGCGAAGTGAAAAGCTCAAGAAGTTTCAGGAAGAAGGCAATTTTAACAAAATCAAACTTTAAAATGAAATCTATACCAATACTGAATTAGTAGAAAGAGACAAATGAAAGCTATATTTTTAACAATTTATATAGGGAAATATATAAATTGAAATTTCGAATCATGCCTCAATTTACAGGTTAACATGATTAAATACCTATCCCAATTAACTCAAGAAAGTTACTTTTCATCATCCGATTTCATCATTCTTTTTATCACTGTCTTTTCTGCCACCTTTGACATTTCTTTTTTCTTTTTTATTTTTTTAGAGTCACACTCGAGGCATATGTAAGTTCCCAAGCTAGGGGTCGAATCAGAGCTACAGCTGCTGGTCACAGCCATAGCCACAGCAACGCAGGATCGGAGCTGCATCTGCGACCTACACCACAGCTTACAGCAACACCGAATCCTTAACACAGTGAGAGAAGCCAGGGATCAAACCCGCATCCTCCTGGATCCTGGTTGGGTTCATAACTGCTGAGCCATGAAGGGTACTCCAACATTTCTTGAATCATCTTTTCCTTTCTCTTACTTATCTTACTACTCTTAATATTTATTTTTAATCAAATTCAGAGGTAAAAAAATTTACATACTTTTAAATTAGCATTTAACCCCTAGTAACAAAGCTGGTGTAGTCATTATCACTGTAAAAGCAAGCATTTGCACTGAACAACCCACTTACCATTATCTAGAAAAGTTTAACCTCCAGCAATACTGATTTTGGTGAGAAGCACAGTAGTTTTTTACTATAAAAAGAACATACATCCCTGATTTCAGCTAAATAATACAAAGTTTTGAATAAAGATGATCCCCAAACCTCATTTTTCCCCTTCTTCCTCCTTATTTTTCTTTATTTTAACTGAGATATAACTGGTATGTAATATTACATTAGCTTCAGGTGTACAACATAATGACTGGACATCTGTATGTATTGTGAAATGATCATCACAATAACACAGTTATTTGTGACCACAAAGTTACAAACGTTTTTCCTTGTGATGAGAATTTTTAAGATTTACTTTCTTAACAACTTTCAAATACACACAATAGTATTATTAACTGTAGTCCTCCATTATATCCTCAGGACTTACTTCTTTTATAACTAAGAGTTGTACCCTTTACACTCCCTTTGCCTACTTTGTCCACACCTCACCCCTGGCCACTGGCAACCCCCAATGGTTTCTCTGTCTGACTTACTTCACTTAGCATAATGCCTTCAAGGTCCATCTGTGCTGCCATAAATGGAAAGATGTCCTCCTTTTTTTGTCTAAAAAACAGTCTATATGTGTGTGTGTGTGTGTGTGTGTGTGTGTGTACGCCATTTTCTTTTCCATTCATCAACTGACAAGACACCTAGTTTGCTTCCACATCTTGGTTACCGTAACTAATGGTTCAATGAACAAGGAGGTACAAACATCTTTTCAAGTTAGTGTTTTCATTTCCTTTGGATATATACCTCAAAATGGAATTGCTATATCATTGCTATTTTTAATGTTTTGAGGGACCTCTATACTCTTTCTCTAGTGGCCCTACTTACCATTTCATTGTAACAAATGTCACTTGATGATATTTTATTATCTTCTGTTAATAAAGAGGCTAATAATCAGAAATACAGCTAAATATACAATTACAGAGTAATAATTCCTAGAAAATTCACAGATGTATAAGTATATATACCCTGACACTAAATATATACCTAAGTGACTATTTTAATTTCTCACCAAAAGTGGAGCTAATCCAATTTTCATGGCCTTATTCAACAAAATTTACCATTAACTACATATGGCCAATCAAACATAGATTTAACATAGTCAATTAAGGCTCCCGAAAGTGGATCGGGATGTAGCTAGTGTTCCATGAGTATTAGTAGTTATTTGGTTCCATGAAGTCTTCTGGTTATCTAGAATTTTGTAGCTTCTATAGTCATCAGCACCCACCCCCAGTGAAAATCTTGTGGCTCAGGCAGTTTAAGTGATCAGCCCAACATCCAAGGATACCTTACAGAAAGATTACAGGCAATCAATAACATAACCACTGTATTTTATTTCCAGTACAGAATAAAACAATTTAAGCAAGATCTTTTAAATAAAATGTAGCTTTCTATGAGGACTGTGTTAGTTCTGATGCAATTCTGAATGTCAAGTTAAAAATGTCTCTTGGGATAAAGAACAAAGGCCTACTTTGTACAAAAAAGGGGGAAAATGTAGTGAGATCAATTTCTTCCAGATACATAAAGAGGGAAACTAAAAGGAAATTAAATACCATGATTAAGCTTTATTCTCCTTCAGGATAGATTTTCAACAGATATATTGTCTTTTAAAGCAATTTAAAAAATCCTTTTTCTTAAAATTGTCATTTAAAAAAAAAATCTATACTCCTAACACAGGCAAAGAAATGTTTCTTATCTAAAGTCTCACCCTTTAGTAGATTATTCAAAGTATAATGAAGATAAAACATAAGTATGCTATAGTTATTTTATTACCTTAAAATACATATCTTGTTATTATAACATGTTATAATGGTCTTCATATTCCCAACTTGAAGAAATATTTAACTGCAAATCCATGCATTGATCTTTCTACTTTAAAAAAGGGGGAGGGAATGAAAATTATTCAACACCATCGTAAAAGATAAAATGTTTTCTTACCTGTCATAGCAGTTGATATCATCCAGCCAACAACCTTGCTTCACTATTTCAATGGAACCAGAAATATTCTTCCAGGTAGCAAAACAATGCCGCCGTTTATCTTTGTCACCGTAACAGGATTCAACACCAGTTCGATTGGTTCTATCTCTTTCCCAATTAGCGTTATAGAAAATACACTCCTGAGTTTCTGATCTACCAAGTATAGCACCTACAAGATAATAAAACAACACCTTAATATAATCCTATATGTTCTTAAATAAAACACCTTAATATAATCCTATATGTTCTTAAAGAGATTTCCTAGTATACCAAATTTCAGATCTTCCTAAAATGTCAATTATATAGTCTTCCTAGGCTTACAACATTGTGTTTAGGTTTCCAGGACAATCTCTATATTTTAAATATAATAAAATACAATAATCGAAAACAATAATATGCATCACAAGATTTCTTTGCAAAAGGCCAAGTTCACTTCATTTAAGAATGTCCTTAATGAAATGTAGTAAAATTATTAATTTTCTTTAACCTTGACCCGTGAATAGACTTCTTCTCAATACTCTGTGTGACAAAATGGGAACTAAGCAAAAGAACTTCTGCACACTTGAAATACAATGATTGCCTCCAGAAAAAGCCCTTGCATGATTGAGTTGTGAACTAAACCAACCATGGTTATTTAGACGAGTATCTAGCAGAAATATTTTCTAAAATAAACCAAGTAAACCTGTTACTTCAAGAAAACAATCAATAGCATGCACTGACAATGACAAAATATGAGTTTTCAAACAAAAATAAGAATTTTGGAAAATCTCTATTCACCACCACCATTAACCTGACACCTTCCCAATAATCAAAGAATTTTCTGGTGAGATTAGTGGTGATATTAACAAATGTGATTTTCAACTATAGAATAATGAGATGTGCCCACAGTTAAAAGGTCTACATAATTCAGAGAACCATAATTTTCCAAATGAATTACGTGTAATGTTTGAAAAGCATTCGCAGATAAAAAATCCATTCAATGTTCAAGATAGCCAAGAAGATTTTAATGTTAGAAAAAGGACAAAAAGTTCATTAATGGTTTTAGATTCCACACTTTCACTGACTTTTAAGAAACCACAACTTATCTTATATGAAAAAGCAAGCGGAGTTCCCATTGTGGCGCAACAGAAACAAATCCAATTAGGAACCATGAGGTTACAGTTTGATCCCTGGCCTTGCTCAGTGGGTTAAGGATCCAGCGCTGCCGTAAGCTGTGATGTAAGTCACAGACAGGGCTCAGATCTGGCATTGCTGTGGCTGTGGTGTAGCCTGGCTCCAATTCAACCGCTAGCCATATGCCATATCAAACCTCCATATGCCATAGGTGCAGCCCTAAGAAGCAAAAAAAAAAAAAAAAAAAAAAAAAAAAAAGAAAAGAAAAGAAAAGAAAAGAAAAAGCAAGGGAACTGGAATACCTAAATAATTATGAAAAAATGTACAAAAGATACTACTACTTATTTTTAAGATTTACATTAAAGCTTCAGCAATCAAAACAGCATGATCTTAGAGGTCCCGCTGAGGTTTGGCAGGATATAAACCCAACTAGTACCCATGAGGATGTGGGTTCAATCCCTGGCCTTGCTCAGTGGATTAAGGAGTCTGAATTGCAGCAAGATGTGGCATAGATTGCAGTTGCAGCTCTGATCTGATGTTGCTGTGGCAGTGGCGTTGGCCAGCAGCTACAGCTGTGATTTGACCCCTAGCCGGGGAACTTCCATATGCTGTGGGTATGGCTCTAAGAAGACAAACAAACAAACAAACAAACAAACAAAACAGTGTGGTCTTAGCGAAAAGACAGATACACATGCACCTACAAGACAGAATGGAGAATTCAGAAACACACTCATTCGTATATGATCAAATGATACACAGCAAAGGTATTAATGCATTTCAATAGAGAAAACACAGTCTTCTAACAACTTACATGGGAACAATTGGACACCTATGTGCAAAACAAAGACTCTCAACTCATAGTTCATGCCACATACAAAAAATTAACTCTAAGAGTTCCTGTTGTGACTCAACAGGTTAAAGACCCATCATCTCTGTGAGGCTGCAAGTTTGATCTCTGGCCTGGCTCAGTGGGTTAAGGATCCAGTATTGCTACAAGCTGCAGTGAAGGTAGCAGATGAGGCTTGTATCCAGTGTTGCTGTGGCTGTGACTCACACCACAGCTATAGCTCAGATTCAACCCCTGGCCTGGGAACTTCCATATGCCACAGATGTGGCCATAAAAAGAAAACAAAAATAAACTCTAAACCTATCAAAGACCTAAAATAAAACCTAAAACTACAAAAGTTATAGAAGAATAATTAAAAATCTTGTGACTCTATATTATGAAAGATTTCTTAGAATACAAAAAAAAAAATGAGCTACAAAAAAAAAAACAAAAACAAAAACAAAACGAGTTGAACTTTGTTAAAAGAGAAAACTTCTCTTTGTAAGTTAAGGGAAAAAAGTCAGACCAGAAGCAAATTACATATCTAGAAAAAGAACTGATATTCAGAAAATGGAAAGACACAACTCAATAACAAGAGCACATACAACCCAATTTCTAAAAATGAGCAAAAGATTCAAATAGATGCTTTGTCAAACAGGTACAAATGGGAAATACTATTTTAAAGATATTCAACATCACTAATAATCAAGGAAAATCAAACTAAAATGAAATAGTGATTAACAAAAACACAAACACACAACCTCAAGTGCTGGTAAATATGTAAAGCATCTACAACTTTTATACATTGGTGGTGGGAATGCAAAATGGTCCAGCTACATAGGAAAACACTTGGACAGCTTCTTAAAGTTAAACATGCACCTACCTTACTAAATAGCAAATCTCATGCCTAGGTATTTACCTAAGAAATGAAAACCTATGCCCATGAAAAAAACCTGTACATTAATGTTCGTAGTGGCTTTACGCATAATCACCTAAACCCAGAAACAATCCAATATCCAGGCACTAGTAAATGGAAAAATAAACATCTACACAAAATAAAAAGAAATGAACTAATGACAGCTACAACAACGTGGATAAATTGCAAACACGTTATGCTAAAAATGAAGACAGACAGAAAGGTCTATATATTGTATGATTCCATTTACACAATATTTTGGAAAAGCCAAAAGCATGCGGATAAAAATCAGATCAGAAGCTGAGACTGAGGGGAGAGGGCAGATTACTAAAGGACCTGAGAAAACTTTTGGGGGTGATGGAAATATTCCACATTTTTATTGTGGTAGTGGTTATATTGTATGGCTTAATTAGAACTCCCAGAATTGTATACCTATACAAAATACATTTTATTCTATGTAAATTATAGTTCAATAAAACTGATTTAAAACAACAAAGAACCTACCACTTGTTGAGTTTTGGTACAATATCAAAGAAAAATATCCACAATTATCTTAAAAAGCTATTACAATACTCCTCAAATTTCTAACTTACATTTGTGTATGGCTAGATTTTCTTTATATCAAAACAACGTGCTTTTTAAAAATAGAGAAAGAGATAAGATGGGAGAATAGAAAGACCTAAGCTCACCTCCTCTCATGAAAACACCAAAAATACAACTAACTGCTGGAACAACCATCAACAAAATAGATTGGAAGCCACCAAACAAGTACCTACATCCAAAGACAAAAAAAGAAACCACACTGATACAGAAATGTTTATCTGTCATGATGACAGAAACTGAACATTTGTCTGGCACTCAAAAAACATGGATACTTGCCTATGTTTCTGCCACAGGTCATACAGTCAACATCATACTTAATGGTGAAAGACTGAATGTTTTCCCCCTAATTTCAGCAAGAGGGCACTTTTATTTAACATAGAACTGAAAGTTCTAGCTATTCCAATACAGCAAGAAAAAGAAATTAAAAGCATACCAATTTGGAAAAAAAGATATAAAATTCTTTCCATTTGCAGATGAAATGACTGTTAATGCAGAAAATTATAAGAAACAAACAAAAAAAAATGTTAGAATAAGTGAATTTGATAAGGTCACAGGATACAAATCAATATACAAAAATCAACTGTTTTCTTTATACTGACAACAAACAAGTGGAACTGAAATTAAAAATGTCAGTTACAACTGCTCCTAAAAAATAAAATACTTACATATAATCTACTAAAACATGTACAAGATTTGTATGATGAAAATTATAAAATGTTGATGAAAGGAATCAAAGAAGACCTAAACACTTGGAGACATACTATGCTCGTGGACTGGAAGAGTCAACATAATAAAAATATCAATTCTTCCTCAACAGATACATAGGATTAATCCAATTCATATCAAACTTTGAACAAATTTCTTTGTAGACATACATGAGCTTATCCTAAAATCTGTTTAAGAAGAATAAAGGGAGAGGAGTTCCCATCGGGGCTCAGCAGTTAACGAATCTGACCAGGAACCATGAGGTTGCAGGTTTGGTCCCTAGCCTTGCTCAGTGGGCTAAGGATCCGGCATTGCCGTGAGCTGTGGTGTAGGTTGCAGACTTGGCTTGGATCCCGAGTTGCTGTGGCCCTGGTGTAGGCCGGTGGCTGCAGCTCAGATTGGACCCCTAGTCTGGGAACCTCCATATGCTGCGAGAGCGGCCCAAGAAATGGCAAAAAGACAAAAAAAAAAAAAAAAAGAAAAAAAGTAAAAAGAAAAAAAAAAGAAGAAGAAAAAAGGGAGAAATCACTCTTCCTTATGTTAAGGCTTACCATACAGCTGCTGTAGGCATGACAGTGTGGTACTGGTGGAGAGACATACACAAAAACCAATGGAACAAAGAAAGGACCCAGAAACAGACTCACACAAATATGCCCAATTAATTTTTGACAGATGAGCAAAGGAATTTCAATGGAGGAGAAATAGACTTTTCAATAAACGGTGCTGGAGCAATGCATATGGTTCAAGCAAATATTTCCTGAATGCTCTCCCCTTTGCCATCTATCATCATTCTAATAGTTACTGAAAGCCCAGTTCTTACGAAAATCCTCCCAGGCTACATCTTACATATGTGACAAGTTTCAAGTTTTCTCATCAGAACTCCTCCTTCCCTAAAATTTACAAAAATGCACACTATTTACAATCCAATATAAAATGTTTTATTTTACATCTAGTCATGGATTTCAGTTAGTCTATATATGTCCTTTAATATGGCAGAAATGCCATTGGCTCTAAGACTATCTTTCTTGCCCTCCTAATAGAGTACTTAATGAATGATAAAATGTAAAAACATGATGTAATAACTGAATTAAAAAAAAAAAACCTACCAACCATGACTGCATCCACAGCACCTTTGAAAATGGTAGATGAAATTAAAGACTCTTTTACAAATGAATTGTATTAATTTCTTATCTGATTAGATAATGTTTTTCAGAGCCCTGTGACCAGCCTTATCCTACCACAATTTTCCTATGTATGCAACCAATACTAAACAGAAAGAAAAGAATTGTTTTGGTAACTTCCAATCACTTTAATATTAAAATATTAAAATATTTTAATGCTATTTGAAACTATCAACGAGTTTTTGAGAAACAAGTATAAACAGGCACACTACTGTATGCTTTGCCTAACCATGTGCCCCCAAAGGCAACTTAAGTCCTTTAGAAAGGATTAATGAAGTTTCCAAAATAACAAATATAACATAAAAAGCAATTCTTGTTTCCCCTTCACATGCTACTGCTTTGTACCACTCTAGGGGTAGAACACATATGTCCAAAGAGAATCAGCTATGGACAGCAGATCAAACTCAATGATGCTTTTAATTCATAACATTTTCTAGTACAAATTTTTTAAAAATAAAATTACATCAAAAACATTATACGAAAGAATGATTATAGGCAAATAATTAAGAAATTCTGGCATACTACCTTCCCTCACGGCACCAAGAAATCCTTAAGTAAGAATATGTATATAGCATTTTACTAGTTCAAGAGGTATTTTTAAGTCTCTCATTATGTCAGGAGTCGTCCAACAACCCAGAAAGTTGCAAGCTACCTACCATAAATGAATATGATGCAACCCTCAACATGAAGGTTATCCTAATTTTCCCCATTGAGAAGTTATTTTTTTAATTTTTTGACCAACTTTAAATATACAAACCTTTGTATATTTGTATGAAAGAGTCCAATGTATACTTATTTTAACTCATTAGTTTTATGAAATTTTTTAAATCATAAAGCACAAAATTTTGCAAAACAATTTTGTTCAAACTCCACGTACATCTTTCAACAAAGTGTCACCTCATTAATTTCTTTTTCAGTCATCTAAAAGTATCAAAACTTGAATTATCTCCATTTCCATTTGTCTGAGAAGCAATACTTTTTGAAGTCATATAGAGTATTATCACTTAACATGTTTTTCCAAGCCATAAATATCCATTCACATAGCACTAAGGTTTTTTCCCCACTGTTATAAAGGTATATATTGTGATGCTCATAAAATAATTAACTACTTACAATACTGCTTTTAAAAGTGAGCTTTTACTAGCTTCTTTTTAAAAACCTTTATAAGCAGTTTACGACAAATAATGATAGTAAATCAATACCCTCCCCTGAATAATTTCTTATTTATTTAAAATCTTTATTCCCTTTTTACCTACTCCCTCAGGAAACTTCCATAAACATTCAAAACTAGCACTAACTGGCATTATTTCAAGCTTGCCTATCCTCTACAAACATTATACTTCTATTCAAAATAAAATTATTGAGAGAGCACCTCAAAATATTGAAAATTTTGTAAGGTCTCAAATATAAAACGACTTTTTCTGAGGAATAATCTTTTAAGAAAGCTTTGCTGTATATTGAGAATACACACAAAATGAAAAAAGTGATCCCATACTTGTAACATATAAATTAAAACGCCAAGATAAGAGCTATAGATAAATGCAGGAGGAATGTGGAGATGATAACCTAGGTCCTCCACTAGACTATGAGTTTCCACAACAAGCCCTGTTATCACCAGTACCTGGCACAGTACGGGAACTCAATAAACATGCACTAAATCAATCAATTCACAAAGAAATGAATAAAAGTTTTATGGAGCAAATGGGACTAAAGTAGGACTATTACGGAAAGAGAAAATAACTGAAGTAAAAATAAATAGAGAGACTGTGACCTAATAAACAGGCTGTGAAAATCAAGAGTGTTTGACAAGATTGCTTTCACTAAACATGAGTGTTCCGTCTTCTTTAGTACTGAGTATAATCCAGGCAGGTTTGCAAACATCAAAAGTTAAGAGCTTTTTTTTTTTTTTTTTTCTTTTTCAGCCACCCTGAGGCATATGGAGTTCTTGGGCCAAGGATCACGGGGATCAGATCCAACCCACAGTTGCAACCTATGCCACAGCTGTGGCAACGCTGGATCCTTTAACCCACTATGCTGGGCTGGGGATAGAATCTGTGTCTTGGTGCTGCAGAGACACGACCAATCCCACTATGCCACAGCAAGAACTCTTATTTTTTTTAATGTTTGTTTGTTTGTTTGGCCCAGGCCTAAGTTCCTGGGCCAGGGATAAAACCTACACCAAAGCAGTGACCCAAGCCACAGCAGTGACAACACCAGATCCTTAACCCACAAAGCCACCAGGAAACTCAGAAGTGTTAATTTTAAGATTAACCTAAAAATTTGTAAACTCTGTTGGAATGAAAAGAAACTCAATAAGCCATATGAACTATCCAATATAAACTATAATATCCAATATAAGTCTGTAATATCCATGCTTAGCAGATAGCCACAGGCATCAAGAGGATAGGCAAATTAAAATATAGAAATCAAGTTTTTGCTTTCCATAGCTTCTTATTTGGTCTATGTATAAAAAATTAAAATATAAGTGATTTGAGTAAGGAAGTTGAGTATTGGTAAATGTTTATCTTACATCATCTGACAAAATAAAACCTTATTCCATATATACTTATTCTTCACTTCTCTTTGTTGCTAACTCGTCCTACTGTTATGAAAGACAGGTGTTGTCCCAGATAAGTAGGATATCTCAAAGATAAGGTACAACAGAAAAGTGTTTTTGCCTATAGCCACAAAATGTGTGGGATCTCTAGAAATGCCCAGATCTCAAGATTGAAATAGTTCTATGCAGTTCTCTGGCACACACTCAAAAAATGAATTACAACAAAACAGGTACAAGCAGATACAAGTATCACACGGACTGTGTGAAACAGATTTCTTATGTTAGATATTCTTGGGGGGGGTGCAGAAGGATCATGGTGACTGTAGCAAGAGGCTACATCAGAATAAATGAACTATTTCTAAAACTGTACAAAAGTCAAAATTGCGCGTGAATTTAGAAGAATATGAGATAAAAGATAAATTCTCAAAATCAGAACAGACAACCTAAGATAAAGGAAACACATACAAACACACAGTAGCTCCTACTAAAAACAACCTACAAGTCTCAATTAAATTACTCTGAAAGCCATGTACATTAAGGGATTTTTGTGCTTTATTTTCTTGAAAAGATGAGGGTTTTCTTTTTCATAAATTATCAAACTCTGATGTAAAAATGGATCACTTCAGCTGCTATGAAAGTAGTATGAAATACTACCCTTGAGAAACCAGTAGTAATAAGAGTGAGAAACTTAAAAAACAAACAAAAAAACAAAACAAAACAAAAAAACCCTACAAAACTCATAGCAAAACTTTGCATCAAAGTAACATTTGGTAACCTAAAACCAGCAATGGAAGAAAATTACCAATATTAGAGAAGTCTTAAATAAGCAATACGCTAATATTAAAGGAAAAGAATGCAAACTGAAAACTCACCATGACACTAAATAACAGACAAATCACTCAACTTGTCTTATTTTAAAAATCACCAACAGCCTTCTTCATTTTTATTACTAAGATTCCTAGTATTTGAAAAGTCTAAAATTCTTGCTTATTACTTCTATGTTTTATGTAATTTGTTTCTCATTTAATATTTGTATGCATCTATAAACACATCAGAGGTCTCCTGCTATCCTTTCTTTTCTATATTAACACACATCACAGAAGAAAAGTCACCTTCCCTATTTGGCTCCCTTGGGCCGTTTTTAAGTATTAGGAAGAAAAGTAAAGTCCACAATGTCCCAAAAGTTTTCTGATAAACAAGTTAGAAAACACAAGGAAGAATAAATTTTCAAATAAAATTTCTTCATGATAATGCAACATTTTAGACAATGTCAATTTTTTTTTTTTTTTAACTACCTTCCTACCACCAAACAATCACTTCCAAAGGAAAACACTTTCTGGCATTCTTCCCAGAAATTTATTTTGCCTCCCCTGTTATACTCTGTACTTACTCTATCAGTCAGACAAAAATACAAGATTCTATCCATCAGGGTCAAGCAATATAAACTAAAAACACAACTAATGCGGAAAAAATAAAAATACAAACATTGTATGTTGTGACACCAGACACAGTGTGTGCATATGCCCATGTAAGAAATAGCATGATAGTACTCAGAAGTCAACATTTAACCACTGGTTATCTAAGGACTCTTAATGTTAATTCCTGGCAAATTACTAAGATAACCACCTAAAACATATTTTAACAATGTTAACTCAAGAGTTATGATTTCCCCCATATAGATAATTCCTAAATAAGTATATATCTACTTTTATACAGATCAAGATTTGAAGAAAAACATAAACTTCTCAAACCTCTTTCTTAAAAAGCCTTAACAGTTTCAGAAACCCAAGGAGAACAGAACACCAAATTGGTAATGGTAGAATTCCCTCTTATAAAAGAGGCAAACTGAACCCCTTTAAATAAATCCCTTACAAATTTCTTATTTCTTAATTCACTTAATTATAGATCTAGTTTAATACAAAGAGATGCATTTCTGCATGGCAAAATTTTTAAAAGGCCTCATGTTTTAAACTCTTCAAGTAGAGATGCTCTACACTTGGCTTGTTCAAAAAAGATGCTAACTAATCTGTGCTAAACTACTAAACCCTATATAACAAAAGAAATCCATTATTGTATTCTCACCCAAAAGCAAGAAAAATTTTTCTTTTTTTTTTTTTTTTTTTTTTTGTCTTTTTGCCATTTCTTGGGCTGCTCCCGCAGCATATGGAGGTTCCCAGGCTAGGGGTCGAATCAGAGCTGTAGCCACTGGCCTATGCCAGAGCCACAGCAACGCAGGATCCGAGCCGCGTCTGCAACCTACACCACAGCTCATGGCAACGCCAGATCCTTAACCCTCTGAGCAAGGCCAGGGATCAAACCTGCAACCTCATGGTTCCTAGTCAGATTCATTAACCACTGAGCCACGACGGGAACTCCCGAAAAATTTCTTTAAAAGTAACATCTTTACATCTTAAAGGTTGCTGTTCTCATTCTCTTAAGGGATGACGTGAGATCTGTTTGGGCAGAAATATATTTTAAGTTGGTATATTTGATTGGGAGCCTGGAATAAAAGCATTGATTTTATCATCAACCACCAAAGACCTTCATTTTCCTGACTACATAAAGTATTTATAGAATAATAGGAACCAGGAAGAGAGCAAATTGCAAAACTTCAAATTTGTAATTCAACTGTCTAGCACCTGGGAACACATTTAAGGTTACTTTTCTAGGACAGTCCAAGAAAGCCTGGCAAATTTCCAGACCTCAACCTCCCTGTGCCTTTTTAACAATTAAAAAGGAGGGACGGGTAATGGTTGAAAGACAAAACCTGTTTTCTTCTAACTTTAACCAATATATGTAGATTTCTTAGAACATTTTGAGGGAAAGATTTCTACAAAGAACAAGAAAAATAGGAGCCCAATGTTTTTCCCTTCACAAGTGAGAAAATTCCACCCTCTACCTCTCTGCCCCCAGTTGGACACTTTAAAGTCTATTTTGGTGGCATGCTATATGAAATCTGAAGAGGACACTATGTCTTTCACAAAGGTAGAACATCTCCTACATTCAATAAATATACAGTATTGGCAGGCACTTGATATTTTAAGTACTAAGCAGAAAGAGTGAAATGGAAAATATTTTGGGGAGTTCCCTTGTGGCACAGTAGGCTAAGGACCCAGTGTTGTTACTACAGCGATTTGGGTCACTTCACTGCCTTAGCATCAGTTTGATCCCTGGCCCAGGAGCTCCCACATACAGTAAGCGTGGACAAAAATATATATACATATTTTCAAAATTTGAGATATCTTTTAAAGGAGAGTCTTAATTTTCAGAACAGGACACTAGAAGTAGAAATTAGGAGAGAACTTATAAATTTTCAGATATTTCTGAACTTCAGTAAGGCTTATTTTAATTTCTCCTAAAGGGTAAAAATGGGAAAGCAGGAATGATAAATGATCAGAAATCACAAAGACTAGGGAATTTCAAGTATGCTTCTTTATCACTGTACTTTATTTAAAGGAAAAAACCATGCTAATGCCTCTAAAAAAAAAGTAGTATTTTGCCTTGGAATTTAATTTGTAAGTTAAAAAGATGAATAAAAAATAAATAATTTGACTGAGATATCCTGACTTAACACACAAAAGCGCTCACTAGTCATCATTGATTGATATTACAAAACAGCCACACCAACTCCTCATTGGTAGCTAGGTAGCAGAAATACCTGAAAAAGCAAATAAATCATGCATAGAGATCTTCATATTAGCCATAAAGAAACTATACATTCATACTAGCACCTTCGAGAATAAAAAGAATAAAATAATGATCCTATGTCATCAAATGAAAATTTATAGATAACTGAAAGCAAAAAAAAAAAAAAAGTAACATCATTTGGTCACAAGCAATAGAAATAGAGAAAATCTAAGCTAGTTTGTGAAGGAGGTGAGTGTCAGTGGAATAAGAAGGTTATTATGGCAAGTCACTGATCTCTCTCCCTGGACTAGAGCAATAGCCTCCCCAACCATTCCCCAGGTTACACTTTTCATCCTATCCCAACAGTTCTTCATCTAGAAGTCCTTCCCAGATAAAATCAAGTCACTCCCCCAATTTAAAACCATTCAATGGTTTCCGACTACCCTTGACTTTAAAATAAAATTTGAACAAATCTTATAAGGCTTTCCACAATTTGACGCCTCTTCAGCCTTAATTCACATCAGACAAGTGAACTACTTTCTTGGAACATCAAATTGCTTCAGGCCCTGACACATTCTTTCTACTATCACCTCCCTATCTCTAACCCCTCTGAATGGGTAAGGTGATGGAGTGGATAGAGTAAAACATTGAGAAAGTTCTAGGAAAAATTTAATAAGAGTTACCAGATCATGAAATGAAAAAAGGCAAAATATCAACTTTTAATTTGGAAACAGTTCTCAAATAACTGAGAACAGTTTGATTATATTTAGTAAGTTCTTAAAAATACATATATTTATCATCTTCACTCAAACTACTTATCTCTAAGCTCTTAAAAAATTAAAATACTCAGTTAATTTCTAAGAGATGTGTATAACTACTACCCCACCCTCCAAAAACAAAAGATTCATTCACTACTAAATTCATCAAAGAGAAAGCCTTTAAATCAGTAACTTTTCTTTAAAGATCCCTAAACCACACTAATACAAAGCATGCATCTTTCCTCTAAAACCTAGCAAAAATTAAACAAAAATTTCAGATAAACATTCTAAATTAAAAGAATATTTGATTCTAGGTTACAGTTACTGGCTTCTTGCTTATTAATAAAAATGTAAAAGTTGTATTTGTAAAAGTCATTTTTGCCCATTTAAAAAATAAATACATCCATGCAACATCTTTCAACAACTATCAAAGTTGTTCTAGACATTGGTTTGTCTGGATCCTATAAAGGAGTAGCAGGAATGGTAAAAATCAGATTAACACACTCATTTTTATTTAATATTACAAAGTATATTTTATCTAATATACTTTCTAAACCTTTCACATTTATAATTTTAAAATACTTCCTCCAAATCTCTTCTAAACTTAAAAGAAAGCATTTTTTCTTCAATACTTTAATAATCTTGCTATGTTAATAGCAAAATTTAAACAATTTTGTTCTATTACTTATCACAAAAGAATTATATTAACAGTATCTCAATATTTTCTTTCCTTCCCAACTTAATGAAACTACATATATATATATATCTATATAGAGAGAGAGATATACATAGATATATATATATATATATATAAAACAGGCAACAATTTTGTTATAAGCATTACATTTCTCTGTACAAGCATACCCTGCTTCATTCCAGAGAACTGCAACAAATTGACTATCACAATAAAGCAAGTCACATGAAATTTTTGGCTTCCTAATGCATGTAAAAGTCATATTTACACTGTCCTATAGTCTGTTAATTGTACAAAAGTACAAAAACAATGTGCATACCTTAAGTAAAAAATGCTTAATTGGGAGTTCCCGTCGTGGCACAGTGGTTAACGACTCCGACTGGGGACCATGAGGTTGCGGGTTCGGTCCCTGCCCTTGCTCAGTGGGTTAACGATCCGGCGTTGCCGTGAGCTGTGGTGTAGGTTGCAGACGCGGCTCGGATCCCGCGTTGCTGTGGCTCTGGCGTAGGCCGGTGGCTACAGCTCCGATTAGACCCCTAGCCTGGGAACCTCCATATGCCGCGGGAGCGGCCCAAGAAATAGCAACAACAACAACAAAAGACAAAAAAAAAAAAAAAAAAAAAAAATTGCATAAAAAAAAAATGCTTAATTGCTAAAAACTGCTACCCATCACATAAAAGTCATATTTACATTGTACTATAATCTGTTAATTGTACAAAAGTGCAAAAACAATGTACATACCTTAAGTAAAAAATACTTAATTGATAAAAACTGCTACCCATCATGTAAGCCTTTAATAGGTCATAATCTGTCAGAGGAGGGTCTTACCTCAAGGTTGATGGCTGCTGACTGATCAGGGTAGTGACTGCTGAAGACTAGGGTTGCTGTGGCAATTTCTTAAAATAAGACAATGATGTTTGCCACATGGATTGATTCTTCCTTTCATGAAGTTTCTCTATAGCATGCAATACTGTTGATAGCACTTTACCCACAGCAAAACTTCTTCAAAGTGGGAATCAATCCTCTCCAGCTCTGCAAATACTTTATCAACTACTTTATCAACTAAGTTGATATAATATTCTAAATTCTTTCTTGTCATTTCAACAAACTTCACAGCATCTTCACCAGGAGTAGATTCCACCTCAAGAAACCACTTCTTATCCATAAGAAATAAATCCTATCCACTCAAGTTTTATCATGAGATTGCAGCAAGAATCTTAAGGCCCCAATTGCAATTCTAGTTCTCTTGCTAATTCCACCACATCTGCAGTTACTTCCTCCACTGAAGTCCTGAAACTGTCCGTCCCCCCTGCCCCCCACCCGCCAATCCAGGAAGGTTGGAATCATCTTCTTCCAAGCTCCTGCTAATGTTGATATTTTCACCTCTTCCATGAATCACAAACGTTCCCAATGGCAGTTAGAATGGTGAATCTTTCCCATGTTTCCCCCTTACTTTGCTCAGGTCCATCAAAGAAATCACTATCTCTGGCAGCTAGAGTCTTACGAAATGCATTTCTTAAAGAAGACCTAAAAGTTGAAATTATTCCTTGACCCATGGCTGAAGAATGGATGTTGTGTTAGCAGGCATGAAAACAACAATAATCTCATGATACATCTTCATCAGAGCTCTTGGGTATGCCAGGAGTATTGTCAGTGAGCAGAAATATTTTGAAAGGAATCTTTTTTTTCCAATGGGCTTAAAACAGTCAGTATTCCATGTTGTAAAAAGAGCACAGGCAGAAAAGATTTAGCATAATTCTTAAGGGCCCTAGGATTTTCAGAATGATTAATGAGCTCTGGCTTCAACTTCAACTCACCAGCTGCACCACCCTTTAACAAGGGAGTTAAGCTTTGAAGCCAGTCATTGACTTATCCTCTCTAGCTATGAAAGACCTACATGGCATCTTCTTCCAAGAGAAGGCTACTCTGTCCACATTGAAAATCTGCTGTATCTTAGCCTGAACTTCTGGATAACTTGCCACAGCTTCTATAGACATCAGCACTTGCTGCTTCACCTTCCACTTTGTTGTATGGAAACAGCTTCTTTCCTTAAACCTCAGGAAATTCTTCATTTGCAGCTTACTCAACCTCGCTCAAGCATCATAGAACTGAAGAGAGTTAGGGCTTTTCTCTGGATTAGAGTTTGGTTTAAGCGAATGTTGTGATTGGTTTATCTTCTATCCAGACCTCTGAAACTTTCTCCATATTAGCAATAAGTCTGTTTCGCTCCCTCACCATTCATGTGTTCACTGGAGTAACACTTTTAATTTCCTTCAAGAACTTTTCCTTTGCATTCACACTTGGCTGTTTGACACAAGAGGCCTAGCTTTCAGCCTATTTCAGCTTTCAATATGCCTTCCTCACCAAACTTTATTATTTCCAGCTTTCAATTTAAAATGAGAGATGTGTGACTCTTCCTGTCACTTGAACACTTAGAGGACACTATAAGGTTATTAACTGGCCTAATTTCAATATTGTTGTGTCTCAGAGAATAGGGAGACCCTAGGACAAAGGCAAAGTGGGGGAACAGTTGATCAACGGATCAGACAGAATATATGCAACATTTAACAATTAATTTTGCTGTCTTGTATGGGTGCCATTTGTGGTTCCCCAAAGCAATTAAAACAGTAACATCAAAGATCATTGATCACATATCACCATAACAAAAATAATAATAATAAGGAAGTCTGAAATATTGTATTACCAAAATGTGACACAGAGACAGGTAGCAAGCAAATGCTGTTGGAAAAATGGTGCTGACAGACATGACACAGGGTTGTCATAAACTGTCAATTTGTAAAATACACTATATCTGTGCAGTGCAAATAAAGCGAGATATGCCTGTATAACCAGTCAGTAGTTAAGAAATAGAATTTTCAAAGAGTAGAAAAGCAGCATGATAAATGTAACACTAACAGTTTTAATCAAGGATCAAAGTTAGAGCAGAACATAGACATTCTAAACTAGCCTCCTTCAGAAAGCTTTCATATAAACATCCACAAAGCATACTACTTGCAATTAGTCCACAAATTTTATCACCTTCACTAATATAACTTTCATTTGAAATGTCATGTTTATATTGAAAACAAGCTATGTTTATTTTACTTCAAAAATAATCAATAGCTGGTAAGTTGCCCTATCTACATGAATGATTAAACTATTTTCTAATAAGCCACCGCCTATAACCCATTAATAAAACCAGAACTTCTCTCTACTTAAGTTAATAATAAAAGGAACTTTTTGTGTTCAGGAGTATGTTAGACAATCCTTGAAAAGTAGAAATGAAGAATAGTAAATAAAGTTAAACTATTTACTTTTAAATCCAATAGTGGAAGGTTAGCACATTAGCTTATGTCCTAATGTTTAGTAAGTTAAATATCTTTTTTTTTTTTTTGTCTTTTTTTGTCTTTTTGCCTTTTCTAGGGCTGCTCCCGTGGCATATGGAGGTTCCCAGGCTAGGGGTCGAATTGGAGCTGTAGCCGCCAGCCTACACCACAGCCACAGCAACACGGGATCCGAGCCACCTCTGCGACCTACACCACAGCTCATGGCAACACTGGATCCTCAATCCACTGAGCAAGGCCAGGGATCGAACCCGAAACCTTACGGTTCCTAGTCAGATTTGCTAACCACTGAGCCACAACGGGAACTCCAATAAGTTAAATATCTTAAAAAGAATTGTTAGCCCACCTTAAATGCCATTCCACCATTTTCTCAACATCCTACCACTCAGAAATGTTTATATCTATCATTTTATAAAGGAAAAAAGATCCACAGAACTCTCACAGCCATCAAAGCATTCCCAGTTCTTTATCTGTGAAACATTTAAATACGAGGTTAAAAAATTCCTATTACTAAGCCACTGAAAGATACCAAACAAAAATAAGTTCGAACCAGTTCAAATATAGGGTGCTTTCCTTCAAGTTAAAAGCTATTTTCCCAGTGCCAGAAACTAAATGAAGCCATAGCTGGGCAATGTTTAGGTTTAGGGCTAGCCTAGGAATGGAAATCCAGGTTCAGAAATATGTAGCACTTGGAGAAAAGACTTGTGGCTGCCTGATGGGAGGGGGAGGGAGTGGGAGGGATCAGGAGCTTGGGCTTATCAGACACAACTTAGAATAGATTTACAAGGAGATCCTGCTGAGTAGCACTGAGAACTTTGTCTAGATCTCATGTTGCAGCAGAACAAAGGGTGGGAGAAAAAAAAATGTAATTGTAATGTATACATGTAAGGATAACTTGATCCCCTTGCTGTACAGTGGGAAAATAAAAAAATAAAAATAAAAAAAAAAGAAATATGTAGCAGAAAGCAAAGGAATTCAGAGACAGAATATTTAGTAATAATGCTACTTGTTACCCTTTTCATATTAAGTGATGTATTTGTGCACTGAGGCGATAGAGATGGGATAGGAGAGACAGGATAGAAGAAAACGATGGAGACAAAAAAGCAGTTGAAAGGACCTGGGGAACAACTGCATCCATCAGAGTTGTTCTCAGTTAAGCAGCTGGTTAGCTGATGACTCAGGGGTCAACAATTCTAATCCCTGGCCTTCCACTAAATCTGAAAATCAATTCCTGGTGGAATTCACACACTCTCTTCCCATTTAGCACTTAAACCCACCTGCCTCAATTTTCAGAGAAGAATTTTGCTTTTTAAAAACTAATCAAGAACAGGGAACAACTGCAATAAACGTCTGAGCCCAACAGGAACTTAAATATCAACAGACATTAAAAGCCTCATAAGTCTGATGAAGAAAATAGAAGTGATAGGCTGATGAAAATTATGTCCGAGGTGCCACACAATCTAAGATTTGTCTTTAACATTAGCATTTTTCAAGTATAAATTAGCACTTGTAGTATACCTAACACTTGAGAAGTCAGGGAATAAATACCTAAAAGAAAAGGCAGCAGCACTGGTGCAAGTAAAGAAAATGGGTTTTATCAAACCAATTTTTAATTTTTTTCTTAGTCTGGTACTTAGAAATTCAAAATTTGTAATAAGCTATTTAATTAATTATACTATACAGTAAAAAGAGAAACAAGGCAGGGAGAGAGACAAAAATTGAGATATACTAAAAGAAAAACAGAAGTAACAGTAAGCAGACTGTTTATATGAAACATGGGAAAAAGGACGAAAAACTGTGGATTGCTCATGGAATAAAGGGATTTAATCAGTCAATTCAAGAGGTGAATGCTAGTGTTGCAGAAGATGCTTACAGAAGCACAGT
This sequence comes from Sus scrofa, assembly GCF_054392235.1. Classification (NCBI taxonomy): domain Eukaryota; kingdom Metazoa; phylum Chordata; class Mammalia; order Artiodactyla; family Suidae; genus Sus; species Sus scrofa. The sequence continues at coordinate 18,197,217 of NC_139397.1, forward strand.
CCTAGGCATACAATAAAAGCTCAATAGTTTTTCTTAAAAGGGTACTAGACACTGCCTGGCTATCTTATTTTCTCTTCCCTATATATTTTGTCACATAATCTTAAATTTCACTACTTGATGATAACGTTTGTGAAACCCTGAAACTAACTTTAAAAGACTGAAGAAAAAAAAAAAAAAAAGACTGAGAAGTGTAGACTCATTCAGATCCAGCCATGTCCTATGATTTTTTTATATATATATAAAAATGTTTTCTAGAGAGTTCCCATTGTGGCTGAGTAGGTTACGAACCCTACTAGTATCTATGAGAATGCAGGTTCCATCCCTGTCCTCGATCAGTGGGACAGTGTTGGTGAGAGCTGCACTGCAGATTGCAGATTCAGCTTGGACCCTGTGTTGCTACGCCACAGCAACACGGTATCCAAGCTGCATCTGCCGATAGGTTTGTCCTTTCATTTGACATCTGTATTAATACCAGCTTGGGTTCCTATGGAAAATATATAGAGAAACACACGTGGAGTTCTGATATGCAACATTTTTATGTTCACTTTCAAGTTGGAAGCATACTATTCCTAATTTATGCTGTGCAGCCAGTGCCTGCAATGTATGCCTCTGGAGGCAACAAGAAACAGAGCCATGTTTCTCAAAGTGTGGGCGCCCTGCACAGCCTCCATCTAAATCACCAAAACACTGATTTCTGCCCCCAGTTCAGACCCACTAAATCAAATTCTCTCAAAGCATTATGTCTGGCCACTGCGCTTTTAATAATCATTTAATAAGTATTTCTATATATTAAATTATGTACGGATTAGATACCAAAACAAGAAATTTTAAGCCTGGAACACTATAACTAACACAAAGCAGATTCCTAATAACAGTCTGCTCTCTCTGGAAATTGGGGGAAAAAAAGTGAGGTTAAATTTTATTCCCAGAAAATAACCTAGTTGTGGGGGTGGTTTTTTTGTTTGCTGAGAGGAGAGGATTAAATTGATGGTGATGGAAAAAGAGTATGAAAGGGAAACTACAGATAATCCCTAAATAGGACAATCTAAACAAATGAGTCACAAAAATTATTTTAAAAATTATTCCTAATATTAAATATTATTAGGAATTATTACTCCTAATCTTAAGCACTTTAAATTTATTTCTAAACTTAAAAATAAGAACAGACATTAGTCTTTCTTTCAAATTATACGTTCATCTGGTTTGAAGGTCTATAATGGTATTGGGCCTCTACTATGCAAAAAATTAAATGGAAATGGGGTGGGTAAAAATAAGCTCATTATTGTTTGGACAGGAATTCTAGTATCAAATACTTAATCCACCAATACTCACCTAATACAGAAATCATTATATATTTATAGTTAAGAGTAGCTGCAAAAATAATTATATAAATAAATATTATAAATTACAATACATGTATATATCATATGTATTATATATATTACAATCTATAGGAGTCTAAAATTTAATTATCTTTTAACCAAAACTTATTTCCACAAACATAAAGATATCTTACTTGATCTTCACAACTATCCTACAGGGTAAACAGGAATAGATACCATTATTCCTACCCAACTCCTACTCTATGCATATAATACAAGGAAGAGATTCATACTTGAACTGAAACAGATCTCAGACTCATCCTTTCTGGTGCTTCTCAAACTAGATGTTGTACAGATCAGCTACACTTGAGTGCTAAGTAAAACTTCCTTGGCTCTACTCTCAGAGACTGACTCAGTGCGTCTAAAGTGGGGATCAAGAATCTGCATTTTTATCCAGTACTCAGGATGATAAAAATGCTGGGAAGTCCTCAAACCAGAGTTTGAGAAACACTAATCAATTCAATTTCAACTGAGTCCCAGAAAGATAAAGTGATTAGGTCACTGTGCGGTGGAGCTCAGACTCAATTCCAGATTTCTGTTCTCACTTTCACTATCCAAACAATTCACAAAACAAGACATAGAAAGTCTTTCTTCACTCAATAGGAATTATGTGTAAAGAAATTTTCATCCACTATTAATCAACAGGTTTCACCAAACTAAACCCTGAAAACTGCTTTAAGGAATAATAGTTTAGAAGATATGGCATGAGCGTGGACTCCAAGAAAACATTACAGTACCTCTTTTTCCTTCCTCTGGATTTTCTGAACTAAGAGGAATAACAGGAAGATGTGTCATACTGGCCAAGATCACTGAATACATAATCTCATTCCATCCTATGTAATTCCATAAAGTATATGCTACTTCTGCCGATTTTATGAATGAAGAAACTGAGTCCTAGGTGGTTTTAACTTGCTAAGGAATATAAATTAAGTGGTCAGGACAGGTCTGGAACAAAATTAAAAGCATGAGCTCTTAACCTCACTTATATTACAGCGTGGCCAATGTCCCTATCACTAGGTCCTCTTATTCAGCACCTAAGCAATAAATTTTGACTTAGTATTCTGCTTAATCTTTATCTTTTTTTTTTTTTTTTTTTTGGTCTTTTTTGTCTTTTTAGGGCCGCACCTGCAGCATATAGAGGTTCCCAGGCTAGGCGTCAAATCAGAGCTGCAGCTGCTGGCCTACACCACAGCCACAGCCACAGCAACCGAGGATCCAAGCCATGTCTGCAACCTATACCACAGCTCATGGCAATGCCAGATTCTTAATCCACTGAGCAACGCCAGGGATTGAACCCACGTCCTCATGGACGCTAGTCGGGCTGGTTAACACTGAGCCAGGACAGAAACGCCCCGGTATTCTGCTTAATCTTTCATTTGCTCTTAAGTCACCAAGAACTTTGCCTGGTTCCTATTTCATAAAAATCAATCATTTACCTCAGACCCTTCCTCTTTGCTATACTAACGTAAATCAACTTCCCCTGCCTCCCCGCTACCCACATTATTTCTCTGCAATCAGTTTTATCTGTTGACTTCAATGGTTTCTCTTGGGTGTCATTATGAGCTTTTCTTCAAACAATAATGACATAGCATAGGCTAAAAAAGCCCTTAGCTGGGAAAGATGCTTTCCTTAAAATGATAATCAATTATCTTGTTCTTCTTACAAAATATTGGCAATTGTCAAATCCTGCCATTTCCTTTTTTTTTTTTTTTGTCTTTTTAGGGCCACGCCAGTGGCACATGGAGGGTCCCAGGCCAGGGGCAGAATCAGAGCTGCTGCCACCAGCCTACACCACAGCCACAGCCACGCCAGATCTGAGCTGCGTCTGCATCTGCGACCTACACCACAGCTCACAGCAACGCCAGATCCGTAACCCACTGAGCGAGGCCAGGGATCGAACCTGTGTCCTCATGGATGCTAGTCAGATTCGTTTCCACTGAGCCACAATGGGAATTCCAATTTTTATCTTCTTTTGAATCTCTGCTGTTTTCATCTTTCAGCTGGTTTTCCACCATCTTCCACATACTTCTCAACCTGACTCCCTCCTGAAATTACATGCCATTTCATGCAAAATTACCTGCACTGGGTCTATCTTGGAGCTTCACACTTGCTTCTCTTATGTCTTCCCCAATTTCCTGGCATCACCATAATTTCTGTATAGAGTATACACAGACACTCTACACCTGAGTTGTCTGTCCAATACAGTAGCTACTAGCCATATGCAGTAGCTACTACAAAGATCACTAATGTGAATTAAGATGTGCCATGAGTGTAAAATATATGTTGGATTTCAAAGACTTAGTACAAAAATTAATAATTTTCCTATGATTACATGTTGAAACAATATTTTAATATACTGCATTAAATGAAATACAGAACTGAAATTAACCTCACCTTTTTTTTTTTTTTTTTACTTTTTTAATATGGCTGCTTGAAAATCCAAAATTACATTTTGTAGCTTATGGTTATGGCCTGCATTACATTTCTTTTACATCACTGCTCTAGACACTACACCATCCTGAACTTGATTGGCCCAATACCCTCGTTACAACACATGTTATATGAGACCTTCTTAGAATACACACACTCTGTTCAACCAACTACTAAAAGTTAAAACAATTAATTCATCTCATAAAAAAGTTAAAACAATGTTTTATCATAACTAACATACATGCACATTTTAAGGAACACCATATGGAAATGAAACTACCACAAATGTCTCCAAAGTAGGAACTACAGGAGTTCCCATCGTGGAGCAGTAGAAATGAATCCGACTAAGAACCGTGAGGTTTTGGGTTTGATCCCTGGCCTAGCTCAGTGGGTTAAGGATCTGGCATTGCTATAAGCTATGGTGTAGGTCGCAGACGCAGTTCGGATCTGGCACTGCTGTGGCTGTGGTGTAGGCCTGCAGTTGTAGCTCTGATTTGACCCCTAGCCTGGGAACCTCCATATGCTGCAGGTGCGACCCTAAAAAGCAAACAAACAAACGAACAAACAAAAAAAAACAAAAAAAAAGTGGGAACTACAAGGTAGCTATCAAGTAAATGAGCTATACAAAGACACACAAACCACTCTGCCTATTTAAAAAAACAATCCTCTCCTATATCTGGAAATTACTCTTTGTGATTTTTCTCAGTGGTTTCTCTCCTGTATACTTATAAAAGGTGTCCCCAAGAAGGTAAGGCAATGGCTATTTCTAAAGGCAAAAAGAAAATCCTAGAAATCATAGACAGGTATAACTTCTACTGCTAAAATATCTTTATGTAAAACCAGATATATAAGATTTTAGAAGTTAGAAGATAGGTGATTAAGAAGATCATTAAAACTTTCAGAAAGGATGCATTTAACAATATCTGCCACAAATCCTGCTCAACCAGATGACCTAGAGAAAGTGGTGGGTGGCTCCAACTTCTACCGTGGTCACCTGATCAAAGGAAGAAGTCAGACCAATATCTCTTTAATTGTATGAGCCAAGAAATGTATCAACAACAAAACTTTCCAGAATTTGCATAAGTGACAGTGATAAACCAAAACATTACATGAAAAACCATGCCAGTCTGTTAATGTCAGACTGATAAAGAAACGAGAGAGATTTCTGTTGAGAAACACTCTGAAAATATAAAGTAAAACAATATAGGCTATCAATGCTTTAACCAACTATCTAACATACTGAATATCCATGGAATCCAACTTTCCATTAAGACATAATAAAAAGCTTTTTACATTGTCGTTATATTTTGCTTTTAATTGGGTTTTACATAACGTGTTCGATGTGGAAAAGTAATGTAGGATTCCTTTTGGATAGGTGCAAAACTGGTAGATGGGACACATTTAAGAAGTTATCTATTAATCATTAAAATTTTAGTGGGTAGAATACATACACATTATGTATTCTACATAAACCATGGGTTCTATGTTTTCAATGCTAATTCAGAGGGAGAAATGGGAAGTATGTGATCAGGTATACCACTTCTTGGGACTAAAAAAATCTTGTATCAGAGAGCAAGAATCTTCACCAGTAAAAGCCCCTAATACAGCAGCCACTGAACAAATTGTTTTCTTCCTACTTGTGCCAAAGACCAACAAACAAAAACAAGTCACAAGTGGGGTTCTCATTGTGGCTCAGCAGTAAGGAACCCAACTAGCATCCATGAGGACATGGGTTCAATCCCTGGCCCCGCTCAGTGGGTTAAGGATCTGGCATTGCTGTGAGCTGTGGTGTAGGTTGCAGATGCAGACACAGCTCAGATCTGGCACTGCTGTGGCTATGGTGTAGAGCTGGCAGCTACAGCTCTGATTTTACCCCTAGCCTGGGAACTTTCATATGCTGCGGGTACAGCCCAAAACGACCAAAAAAAAAAAAAAAAATCAAGTCACAAGGAATGTAAATGAGAAGTAATAAAAGAAGAAAATGAGCAGAAAAATTAAAAAGATGTCAACCCGAAGATGAGCAAAAAGACAGCAATATGAGCAATAATTTAAGATGATCGCAAAAAGCAGGAGGAAAGTTTGTCTTTAAAATGAAATCTTAACAGATGGTTAAGTAGAGGACTTAGTCCTCAGAATATTTATAAAATGAGTTTTTCAACATATATCTGCTCAATTCCATTGACACCAAAAAGACAGTACAAGGCTTAAAAGCAGCTGTTCCATGCTTTTGTTTGCTAAGACTTACCTGCAGCAGACTGTACAGATTTTTACCTTTCTTCTTCACAAAGTACTGGTATATCAGCTGTAAAAATTTATTTGTAATTAAATACATCATATTTATATATACATATATTTATATGCATTTAATTATATATACAAATATATGTATATTTAAATTATGTGTGTGTGTAAATGCACAAGCACCTAAGCTAGATAACTGCAAAACTTCCTATAAGGGATAAGATATAAAATTCTTTTCTTAAATTAAACCCTGATTTTAAAAGCAGACCAAATTAAATTATTTCTTGATATCCCTTCAGGTCCTTAAAATTTAGAATTGAAAGAGAGTCATTAGCAGAAGGCAAACATAGGACAGAGCTTACCTAACAATTAATTTAGTAATGATGTACTAGCTTGTTGTCATTTACTCATCACTGACCAAAAGGAAGGAAAAATATCTTCCTAATAAATTCTTATTATCATAAAAATCCACAAGTATAAGAACTAGAACTTACAACCCAGCAGGGGAAACACCTTTCTACATATGAACTCTGGGCACAGGATGGTAGTTCCAAAATCAAACAGTAACCATATCTAAGTGCTCAGAGTATGCAAAATGTTATATAAATACACCAAAAGAAATAAAATAGTCCTTTCTGCCCTGGGGAAGTCTGTAATCCATTATGAATACCAGATATAACAAATATTTAGAAATTTTTTTAATTTAGAATTTAAAATAATTTGTGTGCTTAGTTGCAAATGAAGTACATGAAGAATGTACTTCAATTAGAAAAGGCTTCCCAGAAGAAAGAGCTTATGAAAAAGATTCTAGCTATATTTGGAAAGTAAAGATATTCGACTAATGAAGGAAGAGAGTACTCCGGGAAAAGAATGGCACACATGTAGAAAGCAGTCTATACTGAGAAGTAATGAAAAAGTAAACTCATTAAAGGGGAAGAAGGAAGTGAAGTCTTCACAATATACTGAGTGGATTAACAGGAGAAAGAAATGAGAAAAAGTCAGGGAAAACAGTTCTTGAAACTAAAAGACCTGTGGTGTTCAGAGTCCCTGCATAGTGACTTAACAGGCCAGCAGGACTGAAAGTGTAAAGGGTGAAACTTCATCCTAGGCAGCCTACAGGGTACTTAGAAAAGGCCAAAGAACTGTACAAAGTGTGACACCTGCTCTCATGTTCCAAGTACTTGAACAAGAAAAAGCAGAAGTGACTAGACAAGGCATACTTCACTCAAAGACTAGTTTGAAAAAAAGCATAGATAGGTAGAGTTATTTGAAATTAATATATATATATACACATATAGATACATATATATTTTTTTCTCCTTTTTAGAGCTGCACTTACAGCATACAGAAGTTCTCAGGCTAGGGGTAGAATCAGAGCTGTAGCTGCCAGCCTGTGAAGCCACAGCAATGTGGGATCCAAGCCATATCTGCGACTTACACCACAACTCATGACAATGCCATATTCTTAACCCACTGAGTAAGGACAGGGATCGAACCTGTGTCCTCATGGATACTAGTCAGGTTCATTACTGCTGAGCCACAATGGGAAGTCCGAAAATTAAAACCTTAAAGCATAACATCCAAGATTCCATTTCATATGTACCCAATTTATTTTTCTAACCGTTACCTTCCATTACATTTTCTACCTTTCTCTCCTGTCTAAAAGAAGCAATCAGCATATTTCTAAATTTTATCCTATTTACTGCCTCAATGCTCTTACATATGATGGCCACTCTACACTGAATCTTCTTCCTCATCAAAGGCCACTTGTTGAAATCCTGCCATTCTTCACAGGTCCAATCAAATGCCACTACCTCCACATATAATTCTTCTTACACCTAATCAATGAGCATGACTTGAGCAACAACTCTACCAGCACTGAGCCAGGAACTAAGAACTCAGAGAAAAATCAGACAAATCCCTTCAGATCTACTGTGAAGAGAGAAAGCAGAAGAAAATGTCAATAATATTGGAAGTATAACAATAAATGGATGAGTAAGATGCTACAGGAACACAGAAAGGAGTACCTAACAGCTTGCTAGGAAAGAGGGGTCCCACAGGTGTTGCAGGAAGTATAAAATGAGTGGAGTTTGGAGCAAAAAACAAGTATGTAGGGAGAGGGGAGAAGAGGAGGTTTTTTTCGTGTTACAGGATCAAAGTGGGAGGCAGTGAGTAGCAGCAAATAAAGCTGGAAAAGAACAGTCCCAAAGGATACTATACGTCATGTTTAAAAATTTGACCTTCATCCTGTGTAGGTGATAAGAAGGTGGTGAGGGGGATTTAAGCAGTTAAGTGTCAGGACCAGATCTGCACACTCATGATAAGATCTCTTAGCATTTATTTTCCATGTTTCTAGAAAAAAACAGAGAAGACAGATTTTCTTGATTTCCCACGTGCTTTTTTTTTTTTTTTTTTGCTTTGTTTGTAAATTGATTTCATGCATGTAAATCTACTGGCTAAAGACTCAAATCTCTCTCCAGCTTAGATCTATATCAACTACTTATTTGATATCCCTATCAAGGTAAGCCACAAGTACTTTGACCTCAACTTGATGAAAACTTAAAGCATCTCTTTATACTAAATAACACTAATCTGATGAGGGATTCTCTAGCTCAAAATGTGCTTCCACACACGAAGTTAACCCTCTTGAAAATCAAGTCCTGATCCCTGCCCACCTCTGTCTGCACTCAGCCATCACTGCTCCATGTTCCATAATATGCCTTATGATCTAGGTCTCAGAAACTAATTCCGGTTTCTCAAATGTCTCCTTATAAATTTCCTCTGCATTTTTCTGGCCATTTTTGGCTCCTTTATCCCTTTCTGCTCAAAGTACAAGGACTGATAGCATGGCATCATAAGAATATTGTTAGAAATATAGAATCTCAGGCCCCACTCCAGGCAAAATGTATCAACATTTGCATTTTAATATTAACTCCAAATGATTCATATGCATATCAAAGCCTGAGAAGCACTGCTTTAATTATGACCACTATTACAACAGGTATCACAGAAAAGGGCAGATCTAGCAGACATGATTTTCAAAGCCTTAATCTAAATCATTCCCTTACAAAGACTGCTTTTGACTGTCTATTAATGGATTCTATAATTGACTCTCCTGGTCTTAGGGTCACCTCTCTCCCTTTGGATTTACTACTTCTTACCACTTTGCTGGCATTGACATTGGCTCCACTGGACAATTCTCATTCTTCTGCCCTGAGGCCTTATGTCCTCAGACCTTGAGGTTTCCATAATTGCTGTCTCATCACCAGGAAGCACATCCACCAGACTTGACAACATAAAATACTCTTCCCACTTATTCACCTGATAAAATCTAATCATCCTTTGATCACCTCAAGCACCACTGAGGGAAAACATTACCTGACTCCCCCAAAAGGAATTAGGCTACCTTTTTCTGTAGTTCCAAGGCATTCTAATATAGACAGAATGTGCTGCAATACTGCTAGTTTACTTATCACTCTTCTCCAACTAATAAACTATGAGTCCTCTAGAGTAAAGACTGTTTTATTCATTCCCGTATTTCCTGTTACAATATATACTTAATGTTTACCAGATGACTAATATATAAGTCTAGAGCTCAAGAGGGAGATCAAACTGGAGATAAAAACTAAAGAGAGGTGGGATTACTTTAGCAGGGAAGGATATGTAGATTAAGAATTCCATAGGGATTTAACTCTGAGAAACACAAAACTAAAAGGATGGGCAGACTGAAAACGGATGTGGTGAGGAGCTGTAGTCAGAAAAACTGAAAGGTAAAAAGACAAAAGAATTTCAAGAAGGAATAAGTAGACAAAAGAATCAAAGTTACAAGAAAGTCAAGTAGTAACTGAATATAGATAACAAGAATCCTTTAGGCAATTAGAAAATCATTAATCGTTGAAGAAATTATTTCACTTAAGGGTAACAATGAGTTGAAGAGAAAACAAAAAGTAGATATGAAGCCAGTGTAGGACAGAAACCTTTCAAGACAGTGAGAGGAATTAATTTATTCAACAAATATTTATTGAGCACTGGACACCAGGAATGAAGCGATAAATATAAGGGCCATAATCTCTACCTTCATGGTACTTTTATTTTAGCAGCAATAAATCAGAAAGCAAAGCCAAGAAGGATTCAAAGACTAGACCAAGTAGAATGTGAAAGGCATCCCTCACATTATGAAGTTCTAGAAGATAACCAAAGCCTCCGTTCCCCGCATCCAAAAAAAGAGAGAAAGGTCTGTTAGTGCCTAACACCATTAATTTTAATATTTAACGTGTCAAATGTTCTTATATTTCATTGCCGGTTTCAGAATGTTTATTATATTTACACTGTAAAGTTTATCATTCCAAAGTGACAAGCTTTTTTAGACAAAGACTTCATATTCCTTTTGTAACCTCCCTAGTAACCAGCATACTGAGAAGCACACAGAAAGTACCCCCTAAATGACAGGTGATTTCAAATATAGCTAAATGGATTATTAATACAACATTAGTTTTTCCATAAATTCAGTCACTTAAGAATGGATTTCCTTTTCTTCTATTCTCTTCATCATATGTTTTCCACAAGATAATCTATAATTTAAGTTATAGAAAGTAACAGAAAACTGAAATCCTTGGAAATGGAAAAACAATGTGTTATATCTTTACCAATCTGTCTTAATATGAATGTGGGCAAGGGAATCACAAACCCAAATGCCAGAACCACTCATACTTACCTATCTAACATGTACTTCCTCACCCATCACAGGTTAATAGGCACCAAGTAAGCAATAAACAACCACTATCATTAAATTCTTTTCCAAATATGGGTCAAAAAGAGCCTGATTTTGTCTTCTTCTACATGAGCAAATTTCAATTAATTCAACTTCTCTAAATCAAGGTATAATCACTTTTAAAAGATGCATTTACTTTGATCATTTGATTCACTAATTACTCAAGTGGTGATCAGAGCAAATGAATTCTGACCTAGTTCCGATTCTGGCTCACTATAACCAAAAGAAAAACTTCTGCTTCTCAGTCTTTACACAGCTGTGGACATGTACTTTTATTTAAGAGATAGAGAAAGCTCTACTATAACAGCTACAGTACTCAATATATTATCAATAATTCAATTTGATAACTCAGCATTTTTTTTTTTTTAACTACATCATAGGTTTTAAAGGGGGTGCCATAAACAGCAGCTGCTGTAAGGGTGGAATAGGGGTAGCAAACCCTGGGGGAACAAGTTCAAAGAAGGTCACACTTTAGGAGTTCCCGTTGTGGCTCAGTGGTTAATGAATCCAACTAGGAACCATGAGGTTGCAGGTTCGATCCCTGGCCTCGCTCAGTGGGCTAAGGATCCGGTGCTGCAGTGAGCTGTGGTGTAGGTTACAAATGCAGCTTGGATCCCGCATTCCTGTAGATGTGGCATAGGCCAGCCGCTACAGTTCTGACTTGACCCCTAGGCTGAGAACCTCCATATGCCACGGGTGCAGCCCTAAAAAGATAAAGGCAAAAAAAAAAAGTCACACTGGCGATGAAATTGGTAGCTTCTGTTTTAATATGTATTTCAGAACATTTGATTCAATAGACTAACAGATTTACTCCCTGCAGACTTAGGTTACATATATACATACCCTGGCTCTGATACTAATTTGTTAAGTATCATCCTTAGATAAGTCACTGAGTCTCAGTTTTCTCACCTATAAAATGGGGGCAATATTTATCTTGTAGGGTGAGTCACAGACATTACCACTAAAACTTTAAAGCATTTAGCCCAAAGCATACAGAAAGTGGTGGCTGTTTATGATGGTTATTTTAACAAATGATAATCATTTAATACCATTGTTTTATATGGTTGAGGTGTGACATAACTTGCCAGTTTCAATTTTGACCAAAGAAATATAATAATGTAAAATTGTGGTACACATATAATGGGACTCACCTAATAATGGGACTCACCGAATAATGGCCCATTAGAAAAGCAATATTAACCATCCTTCATCAAAAACAAAAGTGATTAAGAAAAGCATTCTGCAGCAATCAAAGGCAGGATTTACCTACAAATTTCCTTCAGCAATAATTAACATATATGGATTTATGGTTGCCATCAAACTATCCAGGCAAGAATAAATCAACCTCTGCCCTGGAATGAGAACTCACTTTAGTGCTTCCTGCTCCTGTATTGCTACTTCTGCCCTGCACCCCTAACCCCGCCTTATCCAGCATCAAGAGTGAATTTCTCAAAGTGTGGTACAAGGATGAACTGCAAAGCAACTACCTCTAGTGTAAATGCAAACATTTCCTCCACTAAGGGTGGGAGATGGCAGAGGAGGATGAGGTAAAAGTTGGTAAGCATTCTTTGCTTTTACAAAAGACCACAAAGCTTAAAAATTAGGGTTTAAGTTCTATCTCCACTGGTTAGTGACTTCAGACTAATTCTATTATCTTCTGAGTTAAAACAAACGAATAAAAAAAATCCATGAAACCTATCTCAAATAGGTTTACCTAGTATCAAATAGAACACAAATGAAATCACTTAGAAAACTATAAAACATTAGTAAAAGGTAAGTATTTTCCCAGAAATGTTGAAATTCAAATATTGAGAAAATAAAACTAAATATACTTTTTGGAAATTATAGGTATTCCCCTAACACACCCACTCCCTTTCACCTTTACCTCATTCTGGAAAATGGTTTTTGAGATGCTCTCATTTGGGAATATACTATCAAATGACACACTACTCCATTTTATAGTTTACTGAAAAGATCCCCCCATATTTCTATATAAAACACCACCACCAAAATACATAATTGGAAATAATAGTAGGGTCATCCCTTGGTGGGGGGAGGGGGAGCAGGTGGTTCCAGGACACCTTCCTCACTCCTCCCAAGGACATTAAAATCTGAGGATGCTCAAGTCCCTTACATAAAATGCCAGAGAATCTGCATATGACCTCTACATCCTCCTGTATACTTTAAATAATCTCTGGATTACTTATAGTATCTAATGCAATGTAAATGCTATGGAAATAGTTGCCAGTGTGCAACAAATTTAAGTTCTGCTTTTTGGAATTTTCTGGATTTTTTTTCCCAAATATTTTTGAGCCCCAATTGGCTGAATCCATAGATGGAAAACACATGGATATGGACAAGCAATTGTATTCTTCCCTGAAAATCAAATGATATTTTAAAATTAAGCCAGAGTCCAATAAATATATAAATAAACGTAAATATTATAAATGAAACAAACACTATTATATCCTAAACAAAACAGCATGGCCATCTGCCAAAGGTCAGTTTCTCACTAAATATAATGGAATGCCCTCAGTTTCAGATTCACTCTGTTGTGCTCATTCATATTCAATAAACAGTTCAAAGCTAGACACACTGTACTATACAAAAATAAGCAACATTAGCAACTAGTTTTTTAGACTTATATTTTTAGAGAAGTTATAGGTTCACAACAAAACTGAAAAGAAGGTACAGAAATTTCCCATATACCCCTGACCCCACAAATGCACAGCCTCCTTCATTATCAACATTGCTCACCAGACTGCTACATTTGTTACCAAGGATCAGCCTACACTGACACATCACAATCACCAAAGTCCATGGGTTCTTAGGGTCCACTCTTGGTGATGTTTATATATTCTGCGGGTTTGGACAAATGTATGTCCATGTCTCCATCATTATAAATCATAGAGTATTTTTACTGTCCTAAAAAAATCCTTTGTTCTCTGCCTATATATCCCTTCTCCCCCACTCCACCCCTGGCAACCAGTGATCCTTTACTGTCTCCATGGTTTTGCCTTTTCTAGATGTTATGTAGTTGGAACCACACAGTATGTAGCCTTTTCAGATTGGCACTTGGTAATAAGCATTTAAGGTTCCTTCATGTATTTTTACAATTTGATAGCTCATATCCTTCTAGTCCTGAATACATTTCATTGTCTGGATGTATCACAGTTTATTTACCCATTAGCCTATTGAAGGACATCTTGGTTCTTCCAAGTTTTGGCAATTAATAATAAAGCTGCTGTAAACATCAGTGCATAAGTCGTTGGGTTTTTTGTTTGTTTGTTTGTTTTTTGTCTTTTGTCTTTTGTCCTTTTAGGGCAGCAACAGTGGCACATGGAGGTTCCCAGCCTAGGGGTCAAATCGGAGCTGTTGCCGCCAGCCTATACCACAGCAACACCAGATCTGAGCCACGTCTGCAACCCACACCACAGCTCTTGGCAACGCTGGATCCTTAACCCACAGAGCAAGGCCAGGGATCAAACTCACAACTTCATGGTTCCTAGTCTGATTCGCTTCCGCCTCGCCACAATGGGAACTCTCTTTTTTTTTTTTTAAGTGCTTAAGTTTTTGTATGAACATGTTTTCAATTCCTTTGGGTAAATACCAAGAAACATGACTGCTAGATCATATAGTAAGAGGATTTTTAGTTTTTAAGAAACCACCAAACTGGAGTTTCTGCTGTGGTACAATGTGTTAATCCAACTGCAGCAGCTCTGGTCACTGCAGAGGTGCAGATTCAATCCTGGCCCAGCACAGTGGGTTAAGGATCCGATGGTGTTGCAGCTGTAGCAAAGGTTGCAGCGGTGGCTCAGGAGTCAATCTCTGACCCAGGAACTTCTATATGCCCTGGATGCAGCCATAAAAATTTAAAAATTCTTAAAAAAGAAAGAAACCACCAAACTGTCTTCCAAAGTAGTTTTACCATTTTGCATTCCTATCAGAAATGAATGAGAGTTCCTGCTGGTCCACATCCTCGCTAGCAGTTGGTGGTATCTGTGCTCCAAATTTGGCCATTTTAATAGGTGTGTAGTGGTACATAGTTGTTTTAATTTGCATTTCCCTGATGATATATGATACAGAGCAACTTTTCATATATTTATTTACCATCTGTACATCTTCTTTGGTGAGGCGTCTATTAAAGTCTTTGGCCCTTTTTTTTCCCTCTTACAGCTGCACCTGCAACACATGGAAGTTCCGGAGCTAGGGGTTAACTGGAGCTGCAGTTTCAGCCTTGCCACAGCCACAGCCACACCATGGCAAACAGTATGGAGGTTCCTCAGAAAACTAAGAACAGAGTTACCATATCATCCAGCAATCCCACTCCTGGCATATATCCAGAGAAAGCTATAATTCAAAAAAATACATGCACCCCTATGATCACAGCAGCACTATTCGCAATAGTCAAGACATGGAAACAACCTAAATGTCCACAGACAGATGAATAAATATAGAAGATGCAGTACATATATACAATGGAATACCACTCAGCCATGAAAACAAAAAGAAATAATGCCATTCATAGCAACATGGATGCAACTAGAGGTTATCACACTAAGTGAAGTAAGTCAGAAAGAGATTATCACTTGTTTTGTGGAATCTAAAATAGGACACAAATGAACCTGTCTATGAAACAGAAAGAGACTCAGAGACAAGAAGAACAGACTTGTGGTTGCCAAGGAGGAGGGTGTTGGGGGAGGAATGGAGTGGGAGATGGGGTTAGCAGATTATGTTTGGAGGGGAAAAACAAGGTCCTAGTATATAGCACAAAGAACTATATTCAATGTCCTATGATAAACTGTAATGGAAAAGAGTATTTTTTTTAAAAATAGCATATTACATATATAAAATACTATAAATCAACTACACTTCAATTAAAAAAAGAAATCTCAACTCAGCTTGAGAAAGATAATCAATTTTACAAGAATCTGTCATCTTTCCACTCAATTAACAAGGTATCTGTCTGCTATGGTTTTGTTACTTTTCTAGTTAAGAACAGCCTTCCTATCAATCTACTTCTTCCCAAGACAATTCCAAATCAAGTTTAGAAATCAGAATCAGCATAAATTTGTTTTCACCATACTTGCTAACTCAATACATAAGAAAAACAGACACATCTTAAACATGTATTATGATTTTTAAGTACTTAAATGAATAACTGAATCTAGACTAATCAAGTATTGCTTAAGAAAGGCTTTTCTATAATAACTAAAAAGAACTATTTTCAATTAGTATATCAAAGCTATGAGTCTCCAAAGCTAAGACTTCTGCTTGGAACACAATTAATTTTTTACCCATACCCACTTAGACACTGTCACCTAGGAACAGCCAACCCATCTGAGTGGCCAGGTGGGCATTTGTTACTGCTACTTGGGCTTCCCTCCCCATTCTTCCTTCAGCTAAAGACAAGATTTTATTACTCTTCCTCACTAAACGCTTGCTGTTTCTAGCATGAGTTAAGAGCCCATGATGATGGTGAGGTATGAAGGAGCAAGGCTAGTCATACAAAGAAGAAAGAAGAAAAAAAATTAAGGCAAAATGGCAGAGCCCCTCTAATATATGTCAATCTTCATATAGAGTTTCTAACCATTTTCTTCCATTGGCCCTGTCCTAATACTTAAGCCAATGCCTTGTCTCAAGAAATCTGGTGAGCTGTAACCAACTGGGATGGTTTTTGTCCTCTTAAAAACAATGGAAGTCATACATGGCTTTTTTCCCTACAAGGAAAACAACACAGTATAATGGATGAAGCACATATTCTAAAATAAGGTAAGCATCTGTCTGAATCTCAACTGTGAAGCTTACTAGCTGTCTGCTCATCAGTAAAACAGGTAACTACCTCATAAGGTAACTCTGTACCAGCAATACATTGCCACAAGTGTTTAAGAGGCCTTCTTTACATTTTTTCATTTGGCTCTCATATACAGTAAGAGAATAAAAGATCTCAGGATCAGTATTTTAAGCCCTTAGAACACAGGGCTGATCACAAATCACAGTAAGAAATACATTTTTCACTAGTACATATATACATATAATCACACACATAACTGAGGTTTCGCAAAACAATACTACCCTTAGTATGCATGATTCAGATATTTTCTATTTTCTTTCATTCTCCCCACCACCTTTCTCCTCCCTAAGAACATACACAAAGCTCTTTTTAGTCTTTTCACCATACCACCCTACTGAAGCCCCAGGGTACGGGGTACTTCCTGATAGGACTCTCAGGAAAGAAGGAAATTCTGATAGTGCTAGGAAAAGTCTGTTTCTTCTGGTCCAAGAAGGAATGCTAACTCCATTTTCCCTTCGTGTCAGTGTTATTCCTGGGGACATAGTCGTATTGTTGGGTTACAGAACACCGAAGGTAAAACAGGCTTATAGACTGGTCTGGGAATGTAACCAACACAGATGATGATGATCCTATAAAAAAATGCTTCCTAGGTTCCAAAGCTTTTGGACATAATGTATTTATTTCTAACTTGGGGGAGGACGCTACCTACACAACTGCTGATGCCAGAGATTGGTAAACTGTTGCCCACAGGTTGAATCCAGTCTATAGCTTGACTTTGCACAGCCACTGAATAATGGTTTTATAATTTTAAGTGGTTGAAAAAGAATATTTTGTGACACATGAAAATTATATGAAATTCAAATTCTAGTATCTATAAATAAAGTTTTATTGGAACATAGTCACACTGATTCATTTAGATATTGTCTATGACTGCTTTTGTGTTACAATTGGCAGAGATAAGTACTTACAAAAGAGACTAAAATATTTACTATCTGGCCCGCTACAAAAAAGTCTGTGGACCTCATCCTAAGCACTTGAAAGCATTCAATACTCGTGCACAAATATCTGTTAAGCACCTATAATGTGTCAGAAGCTGGAAAAACTACAGTGAATAAGTCAGATATTGGTCCCCTCATAAGTATTAATGAAAGGCAAGTGGGAAAAAAACTCAAGAGGTAACAAAGAGAGCAAATATGGCAAAAGATGAGGTCAGAGAAAGGCCACCTCAAGCAGTATCTTTAAAGTCCCTGTAAGGAATAGACATTGCTCTAGGATTTGATATTCAGCTGTTTATAGAATGAATCTTTATTCATAGACAGAGTAAAGATAAATGGGCTATAGTAGTGAAAGATAAGATCAGTGGGTAGACTATCAAAACTAACCTTCGCTAATTCAAAAGGAAAAAATTAAAACTAACAATATTCTTTTCAAACTTAATCTTTTAATTTTACTCCATCCTCCAGCTTGAGTAGTTTATTCTTCATAAAAATCATTTTGATGAAGTTAATGGAGAAAATAGTAACTGACAGTTAGGCAGGCCCTCTCAGCAGTTAAAGCCTCCTGATTTAATTGCTTCTATTATTTCCAGCCCTCTCAGAAAACAGGTGATCTCTATTTACATTTTAACAAACAATATAATTAGCAATTAATTTCCTAATTCAACACACGTTATGTTTATAAAAAACTAAAAATGAAGAGAATATTTTTAAAGGTTACCCAGAAAGATTTATTATATAATATTTATATAGAATAAAAGGATGGTCATTTAGAAAGATATTATATTCTACTTCTGAATGCCTACTAATCAAATTGCTTTACTATTACTATGCTCATCTTGAATAATTAATATCCTGCAACTGCCCTTACTCATTTTTTATCATTTTTGTTTTAACTTTGACTTTGGTTCTCCTCAAATCACTTTAAAGTGTACTTACACAAGTTAACTTCAACTCTTAACTTAAATAAAAGTAATTAACAAATTCTATTTACTAATCTTGCCATATGAAACTCCACTACCTTGCAACCAGTTCTAGTCACCTTACTATTTAAGTTAATAATAAATAAAATGACCTTTAATAACTTACAAGGTGAAGCTACACTTTTTTTTGGCTGCACCTGTGGCACATGGAAGTTGCCAGGCCAGGGATCGAACCTGCGCCACAGCAGAAACCCAAGCCACTGAAGTGACAACACCAGATCCTTAACCTGCTGAGCCACAAGAGAACTCCAAATCTATATTTCTTTTTAGAAGAAGGTAGCTAACCAAAGACAGCCTTACCTATATCCAAAATGAAAGAAACCAAATGAAACCAAACGAAAAGAGGCAGGCACCATTATATTTCTAAATTCAGTAGAGTTTAATGTCTCTTCTGGCCTTAACTCTGTGTAATAAATGCTGTTTTTCCTAGTCAAAGATGATGATGCTGAACTTCTGCCAATATAGTTGATTTCCCTGTGCCAAGCATCACTTCCCCCTTCCACCAACACTAGAGGCTCGAAATCTTCCATATAAAAATATTCAACTAACTACTTAACAGTTAAAGGCAACAGCTCTGAGTAAAAATTAAAGCCCACAGTATCAACAATTTATCCTTTTAGCCTTTAAGACTTCAATAATCAGCAAATATATGAAATTTCTAAGAAGATACAAAATATGGTGAGTTTCTACTTCTGAATCTTCAACCATATCAACAATACAGTATATTACATGTAAAAACAATAAAGAGGTGATATGAAAAATAGGCATTTAAAAAAGAATAAAGCCAAAGTTTCAGAGAGAAATAAATTTCAGAAAGAAATGCTTAGCAAGAATATAAACTAGCAGATGCACAGAATCTAAATTTGCCACAAAAATTCAATAACCTCTGGCCTGCTATTTATTATCTTTTTTGAGGGTTTTTTTTTTTTTTTTCAGACACTGTATTCAGTTCTCACCTGCACAATAAGCTATCCATTTTTCTTGATAATAAGCAGAGGAAAAAATGGGGTGACTTAGAAAATGAGAGGAAGACTGGTAAGTGGAGGCAAATTCTAGAATACAAAGCTAGAGGGGAACTTAGAGAATCTCTCTAGGTTAAGTTGACAAGACAGCCTCCTAACTGGTCTTACCTCCTCTCTCCACACATCTCCAATCTATTTTCCAGATAGCTGCCAGTGATCTTAACACATAACCCAGATCAGGCTCCTCCTTAAAACTTTTTGCTCCCCACTGCCCTTTGGATTTTATTCTCTTTCCCAGCTTATATCAAAAGCCATACACGATCTTGTCCCTATCTCCCCAGTGCCGCACTTGTATTCATTTCCTCAGGCAGTCAGTCAAATATTTACTGAGTTTTTACTCTGTGCCAGAAACCGTGCAATGCCTTGGGTACTGTGATGAGTAAGTGAAACACCCTCTCTCACAGAGCTTATACTCTAGCAGTGGAAAGAACAGATAATAAAGGGGTAGATAAATAAACTAAGTAATTTGAGATTGTGATATGTGATGTGAGGCAAATAAAGAGTTAACCTCTCAGAACCCTGTCAGAGCACATACAACCTGTAATTATTTTATTCACTTGACTACTTACTATATGACTATAAGCTCTGTAAGGACATTATCATGTCTGACTTGTTCACTGCTACATCCCAAGCACTTAGCACTGTGCCTAGCACGAAGTTCAATACGTATCTATTAAATGAATGAATACTTATTTCATCTCTTTAATAGTGATAAGTAAAGTCTTCATGGTTGACATGGTCAAAGAAGAATCAGTAGAAAAGTAAGAATTTAAATGAGAGTCTTAAGTTATAATCCAAAATGTTATTACCACTTTCTAAATACTGACCTCAAAACTCTACCGATCCTATCTTCAAAGCTTGTAGCCAGTACCCCAAAACAGACTTTAGACTCTTTCAAGACTTGACTTTACATGAAAAGTTTTAAAACACTTAAAAGTTTAAGTGAAACTGTCTATAAGAAACATTTCAAATTCCAACAAATAAATAGAAATGAAGATTTATGCCAGGGTTTCCTTTTACCACGTGTTAGAACAATGAGAACTCAAAGAACTCCTTGTACAAGAACCACGATTATCTCTATGTTCCAGGTATTTCCTGGCACCTACCTGGCAGCATTATTTATATTTTCTTCAGCTGAATCATTTAGTCAGAATATTATTTCATATTAACTTATAAGTAATTTACCAGCAGATTTTTAAGATCACCCTAGAACTGAACCTATATTTTTAAATTGTTTTAAAACAAGACTTAAGATAGGATAAAAACAGACATGTATGTAAGCTACTGTGTTCTATGTGGCATATTATTTTATTTACTACATTTTGGCTTACAAATTTAAAAAAATTAATCTCACAATTTTAGAAACTTGCCATGATCTGATAATTTGCCCATGCCCCTTCCTCTTGAAATAATGCCCTGGAACAAGCTTGATTTACAAAGTATAGTCATAAAGATGTGAAGATCGACAGATTTTTCCCAATACAGTTCTCAATTCTATTAAATGTAAACTGTAACATTAGTAATCTTTTCTCAAAGCTTTAGATAAGATAGGCTTATTATTATATGTACAGACATTCATTTTAAAAGGCAACCCCTCCCTACTTGAGTCCTTCTAATAATTATCTCATTGATTTACATTTTGCTTCAGCAATATTAGAGAATAAAATTACTCCCAATATGATTAGTTACTACCACCCCCCTCAAAAGGTACTTTTATCTAGTCCAAAAGAATGGTTTTAAAAAGGCTTAGGATTCGGGCCAGAATCACATATACTAACTTCAGAAAAGTTTATAAATCTACTTTTACAAAACAGTATAATTTACTGTGAGGAACCTGCCTCGCATACACTTCAAAGAATATAATCTGAATGACCAGTATGGGCAATTACTGCAATTACTGGACTATGACCATTATTTAAATACAAACAACACACCAAGCTACTAGTGCTTAGGATTAACTGAACCTCACGATGGAGACATATATCCACCATGTAGTGAATATATATATATATATATATAAAATATGCTCTCATGTTTTTTATCTAGTCTTATTTTTTCCAAATCTATGTTTATATTTTCATTCATGCTTATATTCTAAATCCATCTCTCTCTGCACAATTTCTTCAGTTGTGAAAGTGCTTCCTATTTTCTTCTGGCTTTTTATTTCTTTACAAATTTTATTTAGTAGTACCACCATTCTATCTTAATCTCTAAGCTATTTTTCTTTTCTATATTCCATATACTATATGTATTTGTGACATCCATCAAGATCACTATCATCCACTCTTATCTCCTATTGGTTTTAATTGCTTTTCATCTGGATTTAACTCCCTCAACTGAGAATGTTGACTTTAAGCAATTACATACATCTTTTTATCAGTTTCTTCCTCAGACTTAGTAAAAAGTCCTCCAGCTCAACTTGCCTTCTACCATGGTCAAGTTTACTCACAAGTGCTCTCTGTGTTCCCGATCCTATTTTCTGCCTTCTCTCTCATATTAAGATGAATATACTTCTCAACCTCCTGAAAAGACATTTTTTCCCTGTTATTAGGGCCTATTTCCTCCATCGAGCCTTTCCTAAATGAAAAAATTTGATCTTCAAAATTACTCTAATTTTGTTTTAGCACCTTTTGTGTGTGCATAATTCATCCAGCTAGTCAAAGAGAGAGACAAGCTCATACAGGGCAGGTCCATGTTTTCCCTTGGAACCAGTTTTCTCTATATTCTGTACCTAGGTATATGTTCTCCTTTACAGATTAAATAATGATTATAGTTTTCAGTGCAAATATTTTTCATTGCACATATTTATGCAACTTCCTTCTCTATTCAGAAGAACAGAGATTGGGTGGAGAAAGAGATTATTAGTTAGATCAGTATTTTTTAGTTTAGAACCCATTAGTGGGTCACTGAGTTAATTAACGGGACCTAATAAAAAATGTGTTAATGTAACAGAAAATAAAGTGTCCTGTACACAATAAGAGTTACTAATTTATTAAATTTCTATTCCTGATACATATACATATTTATGTATATGGGAACTGAGTCATGATGTAATGTGTATTTCTTATTGTGGGTTACACTCACAAAAACCTGAAAGCCACTGAACTTGAAGTGCTCCAAGATGTCTTCTAAATCTATACGATTCAAATTATATTAAAAGACTCGGTCTAAGGATCAGAGACAGAGCATTAAAAAAAAAAAAGGACAGAACTTAAGGATACCCCAAAACAACCAGCAAAATCACTTTTTCTTAATAAAATGTCACTATTAAACGCTACCCTTAAAACTAGAGAATTAATAAAGCTTTTAGAGTAGGAAAAAAGTTAGAGATCATCCAATCCAAGTATATTGCTTTAATATACAAAGGAAAAACCCAGGCCCATAATGAAAATTTTCTACTTCATTCATTCAATAAGCATTTGCTGAGCATATATATATATTGTGTGTTAGGTTCTTGGAGTGGGTCTGTGGATAAAGAAAAGACATCTTCAAAGAGCTCAGAATCTAAACTGTATATGGGCAAGTAAACATTTACAATAATTACTGCAAACAAGGTCATTTATAAAGAACAAAAATCAACTAACTCAATCTGGGTTGGGGGGGGGCAGAGAAATAATGTTTACCAAGATGTGATACTTCTCAGTCTTAACAGCAAGGAGTTGGCCAAGTAAAGGAGGAAGAAATGACATGTACAAAGATACCATGCTGATATACAATAAAGGATGATACATCCAGAAAACTGCAAATTGAGTTGGTATACTCGGAATATAGGACTCATGCTCAGGAGGAGACACAGCAGAATACCTAGCATTTAGTGATGTTTGACATTTAATCTTCAAATCTCTACCTGAGGGAGGCACTATTAATATCCCCATTTTATAGATGAAAACTGAAACACAAAAGATGAAGTGATCTGTCCAAGGTTAAGTTGTGAAGTGAGGATATAAAGCGAGAAAGTCTAACTCCAGTGTCTATACTCTTAGCCACTATACCACAAGGTAAAAGAAAACAGGCAAGAACCAAATGATAAAGGACCTGCATGCCATTCTAAGACTAGATTTTATGCTAAAGGTGACTCACAGTCAGTGAAAGGCTTTAAGTGGAATGGCATAGTCAGACTTATTTTTTAATGAGGTCAATGTGGCAGCTCTGTGGATGGACTGGAAAAATAATTAGTAGCAGGGAACTAGATAGTCACAGCTAGAAAGGTACTGCAATAATTTAAGAACCAGCAATGACAGATGAGTTAGACAGT
The DNA here is from genome assembly GCF_054392235.1 of Sus scrofa. Lineage (NCBI taxonomy): Eukaryota > Metazoa > Chordata > Mammalia > Artiodactyla > Suidae > Sus > Sus scrofa. Next base: position 18,221,090 of record NC_139397.1, read on the forward strand.
GGCAATGCTGGCATTGGAACCCAAGTCTACTGACCACCACAACCACTTTTTTGTCCAGTATCCATAAGAACCTCCCATTTTTGCCCGGTATGTCCATCATTATAATAGTTGAAGAAATGAACCTCAGAAACAGTAACACATTCCCTTTATTAAACAAAACCTGACTATCAGATGTGTTGGGTACATGAAAATGACTAACAGAAATCTAGTTGGAGAACGACAGAAAGTCAATTGCTATCTGCAGTTTTCTTCCCTTTGCGACTTCTTCTCCTTCCTCTATACACTATTCCTGGAACTTTGATGTTCAATAGTCAATTTGAAATCAATGTTCTGTCTAGACATGACTATTATAACCTAAAAGAATTAAATATACTACAGAGGAAGTCTAATGTGGTCCCAGCTGTGGAAATAAATATAATCCCTGGTCTGGTCAAATTTTGGCTTAAACAGAGATGAAGAATGAATAATAAGAGATAAACTTTTTGAAAGCAGCAAGAGTTAAGAAAACCAGAATATTAAAAAGGGATATGAACCAGAGCAATCTGAAGTTCACGACTTTTGATTCCAAGAGAGTAACACCAGCCCAAGTGTGTGTGTGGTATTCCAGGCACCAACAAATGAAAAGAACAGTAAAAAAAAAGACTATCTGGTCAATTCTCAAGCATTCTAAATTCAATCCGTTCTTATTTAAACCTAGGGTTAGCACTCTTGAGCCACCTTTGGTACCATGCAAGGGTAGGTTCCACAAGCAAGTAGCCTATATTACAGGGAAGTACAGAAGAGACTGGGAAGACAAAGAGGGAGGGAAAGTGGAAAGGGAATTATAATGAGGGGGAATGGAAGTAATGATGAGTTTTAGAATATGGAATAAAATGGAGGAGTACTAGTGACCTCGGGATCAAACATTGCCAACCTCACCTAACTTAGTATCCAAGGGGCACCATAACGGTGGCAACCTAAGAGAGGATAAAAAGACAAATTTAAATCACAGATTTATGAGACACCAAAGATGAGATATAAGAATAATGACAAAAGTGAAAAAGCAACTAAATAGTTTTAGAATCTAAAGGGACAATTTAAAGATTATCAAAATCTCATTTGGTTTACTTACGCTTCATTGCTCGTGAAACAATGAGTCTGGACACAAAGGGTGAAAATGTCAGGACCAGAGATAAATATCTGGGAGGTGTGTTACAAAGACAGTATGAGTATGAGATTTATTTGCATATTTTTTGTGGGAGGAACTTCAAAATTTTTCCTCCCTGTAGTGTAGTGGTACCTATTTTAAAAATTTCACTGTAATTCTTACGCTGGCTGGCTTCCTCAACACCAGGGTTCAAAATAAGGTAATCAAGTATTAATTACGGTGAAATTTTAACCTCAAAAAGAACAAGGGTCCGCAACAGATCATAGAATGTTACTTAGTAGTATAGCCCAAATGGGTCTAATGGTAACCAAAACCCAGATAATGATTCTCAAGAAAATTATGTAATTAAGAAATCATTTTATAAGTTTCCTGAAATTAAAGTTTGCTAGATAAAGGAAATAATCTAAAAAAAAAAATCAACAACAAAAATCCCTGAATTTACACCTTGAAACCATTTAGAGAACAAGTAATAATAAAAATATTTCGCTATATGAAATTTACAAAACTTCCAGGCACCATATTAATCTCTCTCTCTCTCTCTCTCACACACACACACCCCCCCTGCCACCACATCACACAGTGATTTCAATAAGGATAAAAGGAAATAGTATTAAAGATGATTATTACAGCAAAGAAACTACTGGATGAAAAGCAAAAGCAAATATAATTAAACTTGATACCCTGACCTATCATTCATCATATCAATGAATACGCAGTCTTCATGAGGATTTCATCATAACAAGTGTTTGGAGAAAGTTTATCCATTAACAGCAAAACATCTTTCTTACAGTATAACAGGATGAAACAACGTGTATATGTAGTTTATTTTTCTAGTCATTCTAATTTTAAAAGATAATGAAAAGATGAAAACTCTCAATACAAGGTCACTTGGAGATCATTAATACCATGCATTCATAAAATTTAGATGACTAACTGCGGGAGGGACAGCAGAGTCCTTTTGCTAATATACTAATAATTTTTAAAATTAAGAATTAACTATAGGGCTTCTCAACTTCAACACTATTGACATTTTGAGCCAGATAATTCTTTGTTGTGGAAGGCTCTCCAGTGCATTACAGGACGGTTAGCAGCATCCCCATCCTCTACCCACTAGATGCCAGTAGCAAACCTCCCTCCTTCCTCATAGTTGTTACAACCCAAATATGTGTCCAAATGTCCCCTGGGGTAGAGGTGGGAGGTGGGGGCTGGGGTTGGGAGCAAAAGTCACACATGCTTGAGAACTACTGGCCTATCATAAATAGAAAAAAAAAATTCAAAATGAATTGGAGAGGGAAGTGTTGTTTTCTTCTGGTCTTAATCTTCCAATATATTGAACTTGACCACAGATTACATTTAAGAGATTCTGCCTTTTAGAAAAAAAAGGATTTAATATCTATCACTTGTTAGTCAAACTCCAGAAGACTCACTGTACTGCCAACTCCCCCTCCAAACACATATACACTTTCTCACAGAAATGAGCACATCCATGTGAGCACATACACACAGTTTTAACTAGCTGAACTAAAGAAAATGCACAAAATTACTTTATTTACATTTCTTATTTCAAATATGTGGACCAGACTGTTCCAGTTCCCACAAAATCCAAAGGAATTCTCAACTTGTTCAATGCAATTCAAATACCACAATAGCTGCATCACTCTAGGTAAGATAACCCTAAGTATTAGAGCAAGTATTAAACTCATCCTCACATTTTAATAAATTTGGAGAACGATTCAAATTAACCACAATGCTTTAAACACAAAACAACTAAGAAGTAGATTTGTGTTTTGAAACAGAATCTGAGGAAGGATAAGAGGGGTGAAAAAAACTGAAATCAAAGGGAATCTGAAGGTATTTCAGGATGAGGGCAAAACTCGAGAATGTTTCCTCTAGAATGAGAGGAGAGAATCATACACTTGGTTATATCCTACACAAATAGTCTTCATAACCAATCTCCAGTATACATACCATGGGATGGAAAATGAAAAATCAACATCCACAAAATACTAAAAAAAAGAAAAAAAAAATCCTAAGCACCTGAAATAAAACTGTTCTTTACTACTGTTCTTCACTTGATTTTTTAAAAATCAAATATTGATAAACAAAAAAAAAATGAGAAAATTTTTAAATCTCATAAAAGTAGCCATCCTCATGCTTCACCAGGCTAGATTACAGATTACATAGAAAAAAATCAATTAGGAAAGGAAAAATAATAATCCTTTTTTAGAGTGCACTTGATGCATAACAAAAGCCCTTTTAAAAAATCAGACATTTTAAGTACTAAAAATCTTCATGTATAAATATGGATTAAAGTCTTTAAGATTTCAGTATCTTCAACAGAATTATATTTTAGTTCAACTAGGATTGCTTATTTAAAAAACTATGCAACAATACTTAATTAGTAATGTAAGTGCAATATCTATGTGCTCTATAGCAACAAAATTACTTTAAAATTTTAGCTATTAACCTCCTGGCCCAGTGAAAAAAACCCTACAAGAAACTAACTGCTCCATTCTTTTTACTCCCAAGCCAAGCAGAAGAAGCTGTAAGATCTGTAGTTGACAGCCTGCTTTTCCAGAGGTAATACCTGGAGAATGCTCAAGAATAGCCTGCTTCACCAATTAGTGTGACTCAGGAGGGTCTGGGAGAAAATAATGTCCACAAGTCCTTGGTCAGTGGCCATGATGCCCCTCCTCCTCAAGGGCAGGAGATCAGAAAAAGGGATCTGAACAAGAGGAGTTCACCAACCAGAACATATAGGAGCAGAGGAGGAAGAGTACTACAGAAATAATAAAAACTACATGGTTAAGTTATGTCACAAAAGCAAGAGGTTTAATGTTATCTAGTATTCATTCATTTCAGAAACACCATTGTTTATCTTCCTTCCCAAACCACACACAAAAAGAACTGTCAGCCTGCCTTAAGCATGTTCCTTCTTCCATTTAAACAGACATGATTCTTTTGGTTAATCTCTGGCAATGATCGCCATTTCACAACACATTCAGCCCACCCGGAACTGATCAATACCACTATAGACATAAGACCAGACTTTATCCATTTATTAACCACAAGGAAATGTACCATTCAGCAAAATTCTATACATCACAAAAGATTCTATTAAGGGGGGGGCAGGGAGGACGGATGGACATGGACATACACACAAACACACACACCACAGAGGTACACAAAGAAAAGACTACCACCCTCTTATTTCCCTGTGGCAAAGGAGATAAAGACATGGCCATGAAACCTGTCAATTCGTTGTCCCCCTATAATTCTATCTCACAACCTGGTAACTGAATATTGAATTTTGTAAAAAATAGATCCATTGCCACTTTAAAATTGCTCCATCTATCAAGCGAACTCTCCTCTTATGCACATTTGCACACCTTTTGAGCTAGATGCTGTATTCATTTACAGAATTTCAAATACAAAAGACTACATAGTTTTCCAACCACTGGTTGCAACCACAGAATGTTCTCACAAAATCAAAATTTCAAATATAAAGGGGCCAGATTATTCTTCCAACCTTGGGCCAAAACGAATTTTATGACTATAGTGTATGTGACAGTATGCACAATTTCAAATGGGCTGTTCTAAACCGAAAACAATGCTTCAATACAACGCGTTTAAAATAAGTATTCGTAGGTAAGCAAAATCTATGCCAGAAAAGAGCACATAAATGGTGGTTGAAAGCCAGCACATTCCCAACACACAGCAGCATACCTCTTCTGCACTGGGTTATTGTTAATACTCCAACAACAACTACAACTATTTTTAACACTGCTGGACACTGAAGTTGAAGAAAATGTGAGGGGAGACGCAGAAGAAACTGCTGGTAGAATGCATTGTTTCTCACGGTCAAAATTAAGCAGCAACTGACTTGATCTCTGTCGTGATAGTCACTGAAGTACTAATTAAAAGACGTTAAAAAAATAAAAACCACCCTTATCTCAGAGGATGTCATACTAAATGACATTTTGGAATACGCCTTTCGGGTCTCAAACCTTTGCACAAATTGTCACTTGTGGTATTTGCGGCTTAATTACAACCCAACCAGCGCTGTCATCCACTGTTATGGCCACAAACCATGACTTTCTCACTTCCACAACAGAGCAGTCACTCCAATCAGTTCGCCAACCTAACTCAAAACCAGAAAAATTCATGGAGGTTTCCAGATCACAGTCGGACCTGGCGGGTGGCAGCCGAGGGGCTCGGGGTGCGGGGAAACCTCCTCAAGGTCCACGGGAGCTCGCCGACCCACCGACAACCGCGGCCGCCAGCAGCGGCGGCGGCGGCAGCAGCCCCGCCGCGCCGCGCTCCGTGCACCTACCTGAAGAACAAGAGATAAGAAAGACGGCAAACGCCAACTTTGCAGCAGCTCCCATTTTCCCGAGGCGCCGGGGAAGCCGTAGGAAGTTCTCGCTAGATATCCAGTTCCCTGGGTCTTCCTCAGAGACAAACCTCCTGGTGTAAAATCAACCGTCATAAAACATATTCGGAAGCCCCGACCAAAAAAAAAAAAAAAAAATTAAAAAAATAACGTTCACGGGGTCAAAAAAAAAAAGGAAAAAATTTAAAAATAAAGAAAGCACAATTTAAAAAAATGCACCACGGGGGAAAAACCGCCACACACAATCACAACACACAAAACCAAACAACGAAAAGCCAACAACAACAAAAGCGGGTTTAAATCACTGTCAAAATCACTGTCAGCTCCGCTCGCCTCTCGGGTCTCTCGGAACAAAACGCCAGGCTGAGGCGACGAGGAGGCGGCGGCGGCGACGTCCGCTGCCGCCCGGACAGTCCGGGAACCGAGCTGGGTCCGACGTCCGGACCGACCTTCAACCCGGACACCCAAAGTCCGCGGACCAGTGGCGGCTGAGCTCGCAGCGGCGGCGCCCGAGGAGGCGGCGGCGGCAGCACGGGGAAGGAGCGGCGGGCGTCGGCGGCGCAGGCGGCGGCCAAGTTCTGGTCCAGGCTCTGGCTCCGGCTCCAGGCTCCGGGCTCGGCCGCGTTTTCGGTCCCCTGGCCTCTGCCGGCCCCGCCCCCTAAACTTCCGGTTCCGGCCCGAAGCTGGAAGCCGGGCACCGTGAAGGAACGCTCCGCAGCGGTGGCGGCGGCGGCAGTGGCGGCGGTGGCCGGGCGCAGCGCGCGTGCCGGGCCGGGAGCGCGAGGAGATTGTCGGGGAAGCGAGGCGGGAGAGGGGGAGGGATGAGAGAGCGAGGGCGGGGCCGGCAGGAGGGTGAGGAGGCGGGGCGGACGGAGCCTCGATACCGCGAGGCCTCGTCGTCCGGCCTGCTCGGCCTGCTGGGCCGTGGAGCTCGAGTGGGCGGGCGGATGGAGGTTCGTCCCGATCTCGAGCGCCTGGTTTCCAAATCGTGCTCCCCTGGCCTCTCTACGGAGCGCACGCCCGAAGGGTCAGAGGGAGCTCAAGAGGAACAGGACCCCAGGGCGGGGTGGGGCGGGTGACTCTTCCGCGGGGGCGTCTGCGGCGCCCTGTCTTTCCTCTGGGGGGACGCCTCGTCCGCTCTGAGATTCCAGGCGCGGGGAAGCGAGGTGTGGTAGTCGGTCCTCCGCGCTGCCGAGCTGCCGCAGCCAGTGTCTGTACCCTCAGTCGTCTCGTGCTTCCCGCCCCTGTGGCTTCTGTTTTAAGCGTTTTGTCTTAAAAAGAAAAGGAAGGGGGTGGGGATGGCCTCGCAGAGGGTGGGCTGTCCACCCGGTCAAAGATTTCCACCGCATTTATCACGATGTGCAATACGAATCCATTCCCACCATTCCTTTTACATACAAAGCCTTGTGCTGAGAATTGTTCTGCATGTAATAGGTTCTCAAATATTATTACACGCTGAAGAGAAAACCTGAGGATTTCGATCGACATATTTGATGGTCATTCGAGTGTTTACTTTTTAAATTTTCGTTATTTTAGGGCTTGTTTGTACTCCTTAATTCAAGTTGATTGCTTACAAGGTGCTGTGCTAGGCACGGAATGGGATCCAAAACGTAAAGTAGGATTCCCTCTCTCAGAAAGCTCACATTATGTGCTGTACTCAAAGTTGGTTACAGAATACTAACTGAAGAGAGTATTAAAGGTACTAGCTTTGTCATTTACCACACTTTAGCGAGCTCCATGAAGGTGGGGGGGTGGGAGGTCTTGTGTCTTCTTCCCCATTTTATGTCAGCACTCAGAGTGTCTAGTATGATGTGATAGGTGCTTAATATTTATATAAATGACAAGGGATAATTGCCTTCTCCTTAAATACATTATTCTCACATATAAGCTATGATTTTTTGTTTTTATTAATAAAAACAAATAAAATATCTGTACTATATGGCTAATTTACACTTTACTTGCAGCTTACTGCGTTCCCTATTTCTCCGCAAAGCAAGCCTTCTCCCTTGTAGTTATAGTCTCATTTTTCTCTTCCTCTAAATTACTCTGTATTTCAACTAAGTTCATCCTGTAATTATCTACCCATTTCTACAACTTGTCAAGGTTATTAGTAATCATTGTGGCTCTTTAAAGTCTCTCCAGGATTTCTAGTTCTCAAGTCATGGTGCTCAGAATTTGAATGATATTGCGCAACAGTTAAGAAAAGTCCCCAGTTGGTCTTCAAGGTGTCTAAATGATCTCATCTAATGTAATGCAGTTCTGTGGACTTTATGAGCTGGTCAGAGGAGTAAATATAAACCTTCCATTCTCTGATTGAATTAAGAGTTGCCACTAACATTTCTAGAATGGACAGTGTATTTTATTTAGTTCACTCAGAAATTTGATGTTAGTTATGCCTTGGATCAGGCCCCACTGTTGTCTAATCTCTGCATCGCTTCAATATTTCTTGAATTGTGAAACTAGAGCAAGTGGAATAACTGGAATAACCAGAAATAGGACTAAAACTTGAAAATATATTCCTTATCTTACCACCCAAATTTCCAGTATAAGAATGTAAGAGAACATGAAAAATACTCTCCTGTAAAAGAAAGAGAAGTAACAAGTCAAAGTCTTTGCTAGACGATTCTCTAATAGTTAAATAACTCCATGTGAGATGTTATTAACACCCATTAACAGTAATTGTCCATTTTGTTCCTAAATTTGTGTTCACCCTCACTATCTGCATTTTTTAATTCAAAAATATTTTAACGAAATAAGCCATAAGAGTGTGTGACTAATTCCCATTTTAATTGCAAAGCTTATAAAGAAGATAGAGGTAGCTGCAGCTAACCCTTTTGCCCCTCTTTCCTTCCTGTTTTCTAAAATCACTTTTTCTTATCTACGAATCCAACATCTCTCCAACATAATGCAAGTTGTACCAACTGGTTTAGGAAGGAAGGAGAGGAAAGGAGAAGGAAACCTGGAAGGAATTCTAGTCTGACACAACTATGTGTTTAACAGCTTTAGCTGACATCGCTCAATTCCCAAACCTGATACCTGGCCTTTTAGCTATTCAAATGCTATAATTTCAAGTTCAGAGTCCTGACAGAAATTCAGTTGAACTTCCAGTTGTTCCTAGCTGGAAGAATCTTGAGAAGCCAATTTAATCTAAAGTCAAGTGTGTGCTGGCCAGATGAGCAAAGAGAGGTAAACACAGACTGCTTCTAGAACAAAGGATGGTTTCTTTTTATGCTTGAAACTCACATGGCTGAAAAAAAGGTATAGATTAAATGTTCAATGCCAAGGTAGGGCTGGAATTGAACTTACCTTTGGGATTGAGTAGCACATCATATATTATGAGGACATTCACTTTAAGGTATTCACCTGCCATATATAAGCAAGATATGCCAAATCCCTCTTTAACTTCAGGAAGATGACCACATCACTTTGAAGTGTGAGACATGCGAATTCCCCATAGATGAAGAATTTTTAAGTATTTCTGCTGCATTTAGCTACAGAAAAAAAGAAGGAAAGAAAGAAAAAGAGAGAAAGGAAGGAAGAAAGAAAAAATACCCCTGTGCTCAGATAACATGGACATTCCTGAAATGGCACAAGAAATGAACTTCTTATATACCTAAGCTGTAAGTTATAATACAAGGGGAACAAACTTGGTAAGTTAAAAGAAGGCAGCTAATAATCTCTGCCTTTCTTTCATGGCATATCTTTCATGAATATCATTCTCACCCTAAATGCTCAAGGTAGGAAGAAAGCTCCCATTATCCAAGCTTTTGCCACTGTTACTCTTACATTTTCTACCTAACCATAGCATTGCACTGTGTCAATAGGGAAAATACACACACCAACACACACACTGAGAAGAATAAGGATATGGGAATGGCTAAGGGACAAAACATTAAGGCAGAATATTTTAGCTTGGGAAAGTGAGTTAAAAGAGTTAAGAGAAACTAACTATGATGGAAATAATATATCCAGCACTTTGATAAAAAGGCTACATCTTAGCTAGTAATAAAATCTCAACAACCAGTTGGTTTCTGTGTTACATTTAACTTTTTGTCCCACTATCACCTTTTTCAAAATTGTTTGTTTGTTTGTTTTTTGGCTTTCTGCCATTTCTTGGGCTGCTCCTACGGCGTATGGAGGTTCTCAACCTAGGGGTCTGATCAGAGCTGTAGCCACCAGCCTACACCAGAGCCACAGCAACGTGGGATCCGAGCCGCATGTGTAACCTACACCACAGCTCATGGCAAGGCCAGATCCTTAACCCACTGAGCAAGGCCAGGGATCAAACCTGCAACCTCATGGTTCCTAGTCGGATTCGTTAACCACTGAGCCACGACAGGAACTCCAATAACAACTATTTAAGTTTTGTACAAATTTGACTGAATAATTTTACTTTGTTGAAGGTAAGGAAAAAATATATATATATGGCTTTATATTTTGTTTTTATTTTTATTTCGTGTTTTTAGTAATTCAATTTTATTGTATTTTTAAAAAGTGTCATAGACTAGAAATTTGCCATATACAATTTGAGAGGCATTGGAATAGAGAATAAGCTATATATCCAAGACTCTCAAAAACAGTGCCCTTCATCCATTTTGACAAATGCTTAAAATCTTGAATAAAGCTTTGATGGTATGGTCCTAAAATTTTCTGTAATGCAAGACTGCATAGAAATCAGCCATTTTCATTACATTGTCCATCTTTATCTGTGGTACCCATTTATTTGACAGATAATTATTAGTTATAAGATTTTTGCTAGGTGATGATTGTATAGTGATAAGTGAAATGGATATAGCCTATACCTCCATTTAGTTTATAGGAAGATAGAAAATTAGCAAGTAAATAAGTAATTGTCGAATTGGAAGGACTATTTATAGAAACTGACAAGATATTGAGATAAAAAATAAGAGTAGTAGTATTGGATAGGAAGGGAATGACTCACGAAGGACTTGCTAATGAAGTGGCATTTAAACTGAAGCCTAAAAGATGAAAAGGAGATTCCTATGAGAGTGGATAATTAAGAAGGAACAGTGTGTACAAAACCAATGATATGTTCAAGAAATTGAAATGAGTGTCTTGTGGCAGTGAAAAGAGTGGTGTGAATACAGAGAGAAGGATATTGATTCCAGACTATCCAAGATCTTACAGGCCAAAATTAAGTTCTTGGACTTTATTCAAAGTGTAGCATCACACCATTGAAGAATTTTAAGTAAGGGAGTTACATGGTCTGGTTTATGTTTTGAAAGATTACTCTTGCTCTTAGATGGAGAACAGTTGCAAAAGATTAACAAAGAAAACAGAAAACTAGTTAGAAGGGTGTTATAGCAAATCAGGCAAGAGATTATGGTACTTTTAACTATTATGGAAAGAAGTAGACAGATTCAAGATATATTTTGGAAGCAGAATCTACAGGATTTGCTGATGAATTGGGTGACTCCTACTTTTTTTCTTGAGCAGAGGTAGTTTCATTTGTTGAGTTAGGCAAGAATTAAGTGGAGAGATATATTATAGAGAAAGAAGTAGAGAGATGAATAGTGAAATAATTCAATTTTGAAAATGTTAAGTCTGAGACGCCTATAAGACATCCAAATGGAGATATAAAGTAAGAAAATGGATGTAGGTGACTAAAGTTTGGGTCAACATGCAATCCCACAGATATGTATTGTGAATTGTCAGCACACAAACAGTATTTAAAGCCATGGAAATAAATGACAACATCTAAATAGAGAGTGGACTTAGAAAGTAAATTTAGCAAGTACAGGATTAAAAGCCAGGGTAGGGGATGAAAAAGTAATGAAAAAGCCAGAGAAATGACATAAAAACCATGCACGAGAAAGAGAGAGAGAGGAGAGATGGGATCATACATGAAAGTGTTCTGTAAAAGGGGAAATATGAACAGTATTGAAATTTACAGAGACATTGGTAAACTGAAGAGTAAAAAGATAAGGATGCCATTGGATGTGGCATCATGGAGAGAATTGCTCTCCTTCTTTCAACAGAAGCCATATTGAAGCAAGTAGGAAGGAGAATAGGCAAGCAGAAGCAGGTGAGTTTGTAGAACTGGACACTGGAGGGTGATTATATTCTCAGCAAAGAGCTCTAAATTCCCTGACATGTAAAGCAAGATTTTCAGCTTAAAGTGGAAGGGGCAAGATGAAAAGCTATAACATAGTCCTAATGGAGATTGGAGAGAGAAGCATTAGAGTAGATTTGCCAGACTTGAGCCCCGTTGAGATTGGATATCATGTTTATCATGACTCTAGTCTGCCCAGCTGTGTGTGGTTATTTCCCAGAACACATAGTTATGGGCAGGCACAGAGAAGGCAGCTGATTAAGTTCTTCAGATGTTAGACTTGTTAAGTAAGAGATTTTGAGGAAGAGAAAAACAAGGAAGTTATGGGAGTGGAATGGGAGTCATTGGAACAATGAATAACGGAATTTTAGTTGCATAAGAAGAAAGTATAGAAGAGTCTGTTGTGGGTAGAAAGAAGTGGTAAGTGCAATGGATTAGAAGGCTGACACCACTCAGAGGAATTCTGGCAGACATTTAGAAAAATGAGCTAAAAGGATAGGAGTGAAAATTTAAGAATGAGAATTATATGTATTGGGGGGTTTTACCATTGCAATGATAGAAAAAATGGTCACTGGCAATGAGATGAAAAAATTGGATGCCAAATCATCCAGAGAGTGGGAGGGGTCACTTGCAGGTATGTTGAAACCACCTAAATGGTGACAAAGATTAGGCTGGTAGGTAAAAATGTTAAGATTTCAAGAATACAGGAATGTTACTTGGAGGCTGTAAGAAGACAGCATTTCTTAACGTCATCTCTAACAAGATAAATGGTTTTTAATGTGTTTTCAAATACATTCTTTCTTAATTTTCATTACAATTTTGTAAAGTAGGTATCCTTAATATTATTACCATTTCACAGAAAAAGGGGAAAAACTGAGTATCAGAGAAACTACAAATATATTAGGAACAGTTAAGAGGAGACACATGGTAAAGAGAGAAAATTTATTATCCTCTATGTTAAACTCAAATTTATGAAATAAATTGAAGATAATTTATTAAATATTTAAAAGCATTTGTTTTAAGGGTCCCTTTCAGTAGCAGCTTTTCAAAATACAATGTACTTTAAATTTTTCTATATACAAAGATTTCAATCTTCATATTTTTTCAGAAGCAGAGACTCTGCAAAGTAAGAAATGTACCAGGAGAAGGAATGATCTGAACATTTGCTCCTTTTTATAATATGGTGAGAGCATTAAAAAAAATCTGTGTTGAGATAAAATGATCATAAAACTTAAAAATATTATTAAAATTCCATTTCTTAAAATTATAGATAAGAAAAGGAAAATAATAGATATGAATTTATTATTATTGTGTGTAAATGTGAATATTTGCAAGTGGCAATATAGACTAATATGTGGGTATAATATATAATATTTTTTACAATTTAAAAAAAGTGAGAGAAAGAAGGATTTTCCTCTCTATTTAAAAAAAAAATTTTTGCTTTCTCAGGCTAAACTACACTGGATTTTCCCACCTGTTTAAGCATGCAAATTAAGCAAAACACTTAACCGCACTTTATTGTGCTTCATTTTAACTTAGATCAGAAGAATTTTAATCAAAGCAATACTGAGACTTTAGGGGAAACAGAATTGTAAAAATGTTTGCAGTAATTTTAACTGGTCAAAATATATTGTATACATTTTTTTATATTCAAAATCTGTTATTACTAGCTACTCTACAAACACGTGATAATTTTATCCCATTTTTCAGGTAAACAAATATAAAGGTTAAATGGCTTGCCCAAGGGCACAAACTGAATCAGTAGCAGAAGTAGGATTATAACTCCAAACTACTGACTCAAAGCTTGGTCCAATGAGCCATGCTATTTCCCAAGTAGTAAGCATATTAATTGTCCCTCCAAGCAGGAAACAGAGCTCTAAATGGAGCATGTCCCATCCAGAAGACCTTTGCTACATACTAGAAAGACCTACTTCTCTTACTTAAAAAAAAAAAAAATTACCCACCAAACTGTCAATTTCACGTTTTTGTAAGGAGGAAATATATATTATAAATTCAAAAATAGTCAAATATATGTCATTAAAAGGCACAAAATTTTGTACTTGAAAAACCAAAAAGATGTTTTGATTTTGCTTTTCAGTGCTGACATTAGACCTGGGATACTCAGAATGGTGAATCTGCAGTATTAGACACCTACATAATTCAGGAATCCATTTTCCCTTTGTGATTTTTGGCTATTCACAGAAAAACAGCAGTTGCATAAATTTTATTTAATATTTGAATAGATGCTTTCCTGATTCATTTTTCTTATTTTAAGTCCACCCAGGTATATACTTTTTCTGACTCAATTTTAACTCTGCAGTTTTAAAACCACAAATGAGACTACATTGAAAGTGGAGATTATGGAAAATTGCACTATGAAACTAAATGGTTCAACGTCCACTTCTGGCTATGATAGAATAGCTTGTACTTAACTCTTCTGTTAAGAACAACTATTTAAAAATAATATAAACAACAATCATTTGAAGTCATTAGACAGGAACTAAAGAAGCCAGTACTGGAGGGACTGAGATCTCAGAGAGGATAAAATGATAATGTATTGAACTCCATATTCACCTCAAATTTTCACTTATGTATTTGCAGATTCATGGCATGGGTAATAGAGGCTAAGAAGAAAGTGTCAGCCTGAGCTTATGGTAGTCTCACTAGGATAGGGAGACAGATGTTAAAGTTTGAGTCTACCAAGGTGATTAGGACTTGAAAGACTTGAGATCCAGGAGTTGAGAAAACCACAGAGGAGGAAGCCCAGACTTCTGTGCAATTTTCCTTTACTACCTGTGCCGACTCCTAAGCTGTGTAGGATAAAATGCAGAGAACCTAAGTGTAAAGGAAGAGCTTGAAGGTTAAAAAGCTGAGCAGAGATCTTTGGCAGTCTTGGAGACATTCATTGGAAGACAGAGATGAAAATTTAGGCACCATCAAGGTGCAATAGCCCAAGTAAATACCTCAGGATTTCATGAGAGAATCCAAAAAGTCTACTCCTTAGAAATTAAAGGCTATGCTTTAAGAGTTAGAACAAACAAAACTGATGAAGCTAAAAAGTTCAAGTCCACCATCAATTGGAGTAATGTGATAAGTCCATATATTATAAGACTAAGGCATACTAAATCTTTAAAATTTTTCACACACAGTGTTCAGCATCCAATTAAAACAGTACCAAGTATGAAAAAAAACAACCAAATAGAAATACTAGAACCAGAAATTACAAGAACTAAAACAATGAAAGATGTGTTTAAAATGGATTAGGCACATCAGAGAGAAGAATAGTGAACTAAGAGCAAGATGGCTGTAAAAAATATTCAAATTTAAGTAGGTATTAAAAGAGATGGAAAACAGGAGAATAAGAGGTATGTGGAAGAGAGTTAAAAAATCTGATATACATATAATTGGAGTCCCAGAAGGATAGGAAAGCATGAATTGAACAAAAGTAACATTTCAAATACGATTGGCAATTATGTTTACAAAACCAATGAAAGAAAGCAAGTCATAAATTCAAGAAGCTCTACAACACTGCAGGAGATATACAAGGAAATTACACTCAGAGCATCATAATCAAATATCTGAAAAATCATGATAAAAAGAAATGCTGAATGTAGTTAGAGGGGGGGAAAAAAAACCCCAACTACTTTCAAAGGAGCAAAAATAAGACTTAAGATGACTTTTCAATAGAAACTATGGAATCTAGAAGACAATGGAATGTTATCTTTAAAGTTCTGAAAGAACATGACTGCCAACCCAGAACTCTATACTCATAGAAATATATGTTGGAAAAGAACGTGAAATAAATACACTTTCAGACAAACAAAAGCAGAGAAAATTTGCTATTAATAGATCTACACTAAAAGAACGCCCAAGGAATTTTTTTCAGGTTTAAACATGGAACTAAAGGAAACAATTAAGAACACAGGGAAGGGTAAATTAGTAAACCTATACAAATAATAGTAGTAATACATTATGGGATTTAAAATATATGCAGGAGTAAAATATATGATAACCAAGAAGTGTTATTGAAGAAATGTACATGTACTAATTTAAGGTAAACTATAACAAGCAAATGATGAATGTTAGAATCTCTTATTTATGGTAACCAATAAAATAATAAATATATCACTAACAATCTAATATATGGGGCAAATGAAATAATAAATACTTGATTAATCTAAAAGAAGATGGTGTAATAGGAGACATATAGTAAGAAGGTAGATTTAGATTCAAATACATCAATTATTATACTTAATTGAATTATACTTCAATCAAATGGAAAAGGTAGTCAAGGTGTACTGAAAAATAACCAACCATATGCTGCTTATAAGAAATACACCATAAATATAAGGCCTCCTAAAGGTATAAGGTTATAGTTAAAATATATATATATAACATGAAATAATAACCAAAAGAAAATGGTGCAGCTATACTTATATCAGACAAAGCAAACTCTAGGGCAAAAAATATTACTAGTGAAGAATTGAATCTTTCATAATGATAAAGGGATCAACAAGATTATACACTTGAATTTGAGTGTATCTTACCTAATGAGAAAGTTTTAAATGTATAAAGATACTGCAGAGATAAAAGTTTCAGTAGTTTGTGTCTTTTCCAGTACTATGTTCAGTTCACCTTGGTTATCTAATTTGTTGGCATACAGTGTTCATCATATTTCATTATAAACTTTCCTATTTCTGTAAGATTGGCTTTAAGGCTTAAAGCCAATCTAATTTTAGTAATTTGAGACTTCTCAGTTCTTTTTTTTCTGATCAATCTAGTTAAAGGACTGAAAATTTTGTTAATACTTTCAAAGACTCTATCTTTAGTTTTGTGTTTTTCTTTTTTTCTGTTGCCTAGTTTATTTATTTCCTCTCTAATCTTTGTTTTTCCTTCCTGCTTACTTTGGATTTAGTTTGCCTCTTTTTTTCCCCTAATTTCTTAAGATGGAAGTTTCATTTATTTATTTGAAATATTTCTTCTTTTTTAATCTAGGCATTTACAACTATAAATTTTTCTCTGAGAACTTCTTTCCCTGCATGTCATAAATTTTAGTGTGTTGTATTTTCATTTTCATTCATTTCAAAATATATTTTAATTTTCCTTGTGATTTTCTTTATCCACCTGTTATTTAGAAGTGTGTTTAATTTTCACAAATTTGTGAGCTTCTCACATTTCCTTCTGTTATTGGTTTGTTATATTATTATATTGTAGCCAAAGAACATATATTGTATGATTTCATTCATTTTAAATTTATTATGGCTTGATTTACAGCTTAACATACAGTCTATCCTAGAAAATTTTTCCATTTACACTTGAGAATAATGTGAATCCTGCTGTTGTTGGATGGAGTGGTCTATAGATGTATTTTATGCCTAGTTGTCTTATACTATCATTTGCATTTTTAAAATTTTCTTGTTGATCTCTCTTTTAGTTCTTTCCATTTTCGAAAGTAGCGCATCAATGTCTCAAACTATTTGGTTTTTTTTTTCTTTCTTCAATTTCATAAGCTTTTGCTTCAGTTCCATAAGCTTCAATTCCATGAGGAATTTGCTTCAACTCCATAAGCTTTTGCTTTTATATATATATATATATATATATTACATATATCGATTACTAGATACAATATATATATAATACATATAATGATTACTAGATACAAAGCAGGGCATATATTACATATATATTTACATATATGTGTGTATAATAACATATTATTTGTGAATAATATATTTACATATATGTTAGAATATATATTATTGTATAATTATGTTTTATATATATATATATATATATGCTAGGTGTATATATATTTACAATGTTATGCCATTCTGATGGATTGAACTATTTATTGCTGTAAAATGCCCTGCTTGTATCTAATAATCACTTTTGTCTTAAAATCTATTTTGTATGATACTAGTATAGTTACTGCAGGTCTCTTTAGGTTACTAGGTGTCATTTTAAATTAAATTTTATTGGGGTAGAGTTGATCTACAACATTGTGTTAATTTCAGGTGTACAGCAAAGTGAATCATATATATATATATGTGTATGTGTGTATACACACACAAACACACATTCTTTTTCAGATTCTTTTCCCATATAAGTTATAACAGAATAGCACATAGATTTCCTTATGCTATACAGTAGGTCTTTGTAGTTATCTATTTTTATTTTATTTTAATTTAATTTAATTTAATTTTATGTTTTGGCTATCCTGGATCATATAGAGTTCCCAGGGCAGGGATCAGATCTGAGCTGCAATTGCAACACCAGATCCTTTAACCCATTGTGCCAGGCTAGGGATCAAATCTGCTTCCTGGCACTGCTGAGATATTGCTGATCCCACTGTGCTACAGCAGAAACTCCTAGTTATCTATTTTATATTAAGTGGTGTGTTAGGCCTCTTTAGTTACAGTAACCAAAGAGATGTTTTTCCTATTCTTTTACTTTCAACCTTTGTTCATTGAATCTAACATGTCTTTAATACACAACATGTAGTTGGGTCACTTTTTGAAAATGCATTTTGTCAATATCTGTCTTGATTCAAATTCATTCACATTGAATGCAATTACTAGTAAGGTAAGATTTACATTTTCCATTTTGTCATTTGTGTTCTATGTCTTATGCCTTTTTTCCTCTATCATTACATTCTCTGGTGTTAGAGATTTTCTAATGTACTATTTTAATTCCCTTGTTTCTTCTATTGTTTTGAGTTATTTTTTAGTGGTTGTCATGGGGATTACTATTATCATTTTAACTTGAAACAATCTACTTCAGATTAATACAAACTTAATGTCAATAATGTATTTTTATAAAAAACTTCACTCCACCATAGCTCATTTCCCCACCCCAAGTGTTGTGCTATTATTGTCATACAAATTATATTTTTATTTATTTATTTATTTATTTATTTTTGTCTTTTTTGCCATTTCTTGGACCACTCCCGTGGCATATGGAGGTTCCCAGGCTAGGGATCCAATTAGAGCTGTAGCCACCAGCCTACTCCAGAGCCATAGCAATGCGGGATCCGAGCCGTGTCTGCAACCTACACCACAGCTCACGGCAACGCTGGCTCCTTAATCCACTGAGCAAGTCCAGGGATCGAACCCACAACTTCATGGTTCCTTGTCAGATTTGCTAACCACTGAGCCACGACGGGAACTCCTAAATTATATTTTTATATATTAACTCCATCAATGCCGTTTTATAATTTATGCATATATCTTTTAATTCATATAGGGAAATAAAAGTGTTACCAAAATATATTTTTATTCTTTGTCTTTTGATAGTTTGCCTATGATTTGTTTGTGTAAAGGAGTGAACCTCTTTATGTTTATCATACCTTGGGTTTGTTGAGCTTCCTTGATCCATAAATTAATATTTTGCATCAAATTTGGGAAAGGTTTGGTTACTGTTTTTCTCTCTCTCTCTGTTCTCCTCCTCCTCTCCCTCCCCTGGCACCTCTCCCCCCTCTTCTTCCTCTTCTTCTTACTCTTCCTCATCTTCTTCTCCTTCTCCTTCAACTCCCATTAGGCATATGTTGGTATTTTTGATGATGTTCTACAGCTCTCTGAGCCTCTGTTCATTTTTCTTCATTAAGAAAAAAAGTTCTGTTTCTCAGACTAGACAGTCTCTACTGTCTAGAGGTTGTCCCATTCTTCTTCTACCAGCTTCAATCTATTCTTGAGTCCCTCTGTTGGAATTTTCACTTCAGTTATTGGGTTTTTCAATTCTAAATTTTCTGTTTGGCATATATGTATTACATGTATATGTATAATTATATATAAATATATATAATATATATAATTCCTATCTTTTTGTGATATTCTCTAGTTGATGAATCATCTTTCTCATACTTTAATTCTTTAGTATAATTTTCTTCAATTCTTGAAACATTTATGATAGCTGATTTAAATTCTTTGCTTAGGAAGATTAACATCTGAAATTCCTCAGAGTTAGTTTCTTTAACTGCTTTTCCCCCTTGTGCATCAGCCATACTTTCCTGTCTTAGCCAGTCTTGTAATCCCTTCCCTCTAGGGTTTGTTGTTGTTGCTGTTTGTTGCCATTATTTTTTGTTTAGTCATTTTCCCAGCATGATTTCCTTAAATGCCTTAAAACAATGTATTCAAGATTTTTCCAAGAAGCTCTGTATGTGTTTGTGTGGTGGTACGCCTTTATTTTATGTCTGCCCAAGCCTTCACTCCCTGTTTGCACAGGGCCTTGGGTTATGCTAAAGGTGAAAGAATAGGGCCTTCACTGGTTTTTCTGGGGCATACACAGAGCCCTGCACATTCAGGTGGCCTTCTAGATCCCTAAGAATATGTTGGAACTTTTCAAAGCCTACTACGGATACCTAATTTTCCAGATTTCCTTTTGAAGATTTTTTTGGTGAGCTGCTTATTTGTCTCAAATGGTATCTCTAATTTAGACAGTTGTGATATTAACCAGTTGCTGCTGAATGATTTTGACAATGCCTTGGGGATAATGCTCTCCTCACTGAGTAAACTATGGATTAGGTAAAACAAAGACAAGCCTCTTGAATAGGGCTTTTCCTGGAAATTTCCAAGACAGGTTAAATAGTGACAATTGACTGAAGACTTTTGGGGAGCTCCAAATCCACTCTTCCCCCTTCAGTGCCTACTAGGCTGCTTCCACAGCTACTATGGTGTGAGGATGCTTATTTTCAACCCTATAGTGGATCTGGGGACAGAGCAATCAAAGTAGAGCTAGTTAAAATGTACAAAGCTCACTGTTTTTTACCAAAATTCAACCATTTTTCTTGAATAAATGCTCTTCAGATTGCTACAAATCTTTGGTTTATTTCCGGAGATCTGAAAAAAACTGATTTTGACAATTTTTCATTGCTCTTTAGGAGAGGAGGTTTTCAGAGTGCCATTCCAGAAGTGCTTCTGTTTTGGTTTATTCTTAAACTGAAATAATACACAGCAATAAAAATAATGAATAATTGCCTCATGCAACCGTACCTATGACTTTCAGGGAAATGAGATTGATACAAAGAAGCCAGACACCTAGAGTACATACTGCATGATTTCATTTATGTGAACTTCCAAAACAGTTAAAACCAGTCTATAGTGATTAAGTCAGAATAGCATTTATCTTTGGGATAGTTAACTAGAATGAATCATGAGGAAATATTCTAGTGTGGTAGTAATGTTCTATGTCTTGACTTGGATAGTGGTTACACAGGTGTATTCATTTATTAAAATTCTTTAAGCAATACACTTTGTGAACTTTATTGTATGAATGTATACTCTTGTAAAAAACTCAAAGATCAAATAAAAGTAAATGGTTAACTTCAAGGCCCTTCTTTAATTCTTGCATATAGATTCTCTGGCAGAATTTTATGCAAATAATAAAAGGTTTCTTATTCAGAGTTAACAGATTCATATATAAGCTATTTAGATATAGGAATTGTTTGTTTCTAATATTTATGGTTTATACTAATAACAGAAGCCTGCAAAGCTCTATAGTTCCTAAGCTGCTTTCATGTATATTATCTTATCATCTGAACAATTCTTGAAGTTGTAGGTCAAATGTTATCCGAGTAGACTCAGATGTGGAGACAAGGTTTGTGAATAGTAGAGTCAAGTTTGATACTTTATGTGTCTTATTCTTAGATGATCATGCTTCTTTACCACAGTTACATTTTCTTTAGAATATTGACAGTTAGCAACTTATCAAAATTAGATGGGTGTCCAAGATTTTAGAATTCTTTAGTAAATCATTTTTTAAAGGATGATATTAATCTTTGATTCTATTGGTAATTCCAGGACTCTAGGAATTGATAGAATTTTAAACCTCCTCCTTTAAGTCTCTCTGCGAGATACAAGTGTATTTGTCATCCAATTTAAACATATCTTTTGATGAGATTTCACAATGCTCACTCATGTATTGTAGTACCACATACTTTTTATGATAAGGAAGTTGTCCCAGGATCATACTAAGTCTCTATTTTTGCAGCCTGCTCTTTTCCTGCTTTCTACTCAAATGTAGAATGATTGATTATAATCTATGATTCCTTTTCAGGTATCTGAGGAATATTAAGAGCTATTCTCAAAAAAAAAAAAAAAGACTGTTTTCATATTAATGATCTACTTCAGGCTTTCCCCCTGTAATTTGCTAAACATTCACATATTGGTTGAACTTCTCTCTGTCAGAAAGAAAAGATCTTTGTCTTGTCATTTTATCTATGCTATGAAGCTTTATCCTAGAAAATAGTTCTTTGATTAAGACCCAGTCAGTTATCAGTATAAAGGTTTTGTTATTGATTTTATTGTTTCCAATATATAATAATTACTAGATAATATTCTGCCTCATTTATGTAAATTAATAACATCTATTTCTTTTATTTAGGTGATTTAATTTGCATGTCCCCATTAAAGGTCATTAGATATGTGAAGACAATTTTGAATTAAATCATTTTTTCATAAGTAATAGGCATGCCAGTTAACTTTGCATCTTTGGCTAGTTTAATAAGTATATTCTCAACATAAATTCTGAAATCACAAATGAGAATAATAAATAAAGCAGGACCTTACAAAGCTGCTATGCCTTTGTGGATAGCTACTAGAAAGCCTTAATTTGCTTTTCATGCAAATGAAGAATAGCACACAAGTGAGAAAGTGCTATTTATAAAGAGAATAAGGGGCTCGAGAAGTTTATTTATGCTTTTGTAATTAAGTTCCAAATGGCTGATGAAATGCCATTCTTAAATCCCAAACAGAGAGTAACTTTAGCTGGGTTTTCTCTGCCCCTCATCTCGAACAAAGAACTTATCTTCTCAATAAATTAAAGATTCAAGGGGAGAGAGATTTCTCCTCTAAACATCTTTCTGCAGCCTGATACACTTTTCCCTTTCTGGAGAATACCTTTCCCATTATATCTTCCAAAATATAGTATATGCAATATGTTCAACTCCACAACTGATATTACTATATTTTAGGGCAATTTCGGGGAAAAGAAAAACTATAGATAGTTGAAGTTACTGCTAAACATATTGCTTCATTAGCTCAGTACAGCCTGAAAACAGTAAACCATCTCTCCTAGGCTATCTCAGTTCTTTCACTTGCTGCTCTCTCCATGAGTCCAAACCCTTGAAACCACTGCCTTTTCTTTCTAGTTCATTCTGCCCCTATTCTCAAGCTGAAGGCATATAAACATTTTTGGAAAACCATATCCTTGAAGATGAAGGGTCCTTTCTGCCTGGATCAGTTTCAGATTAAAAGTGAAGTCTTTGTAGGTCTCTGAGTGTTCAACTTGTCCAGGGTCATTGGGATAAAATCCACAGAAATCCTATGATCAGCCTTTTTTCTTTTATTCTGGATATGTGATAATATGCAGAGATTGCCTGAGCTCAGCTTTTCATTATGAGTCCTTCCTGAGTTTGTTCTTCACCTTCTTTCCTCCTGTTCTTCACCACCTGGACTTAGTTTCTTTACCATCTTATTTCTTCATAGCATCCTTGTGTAATACACACTGTTTCCCAGTCTGATCCTCAAAACATATAAAAACAACATCAATGACCCAACTGAGTGGTCCCCAGCTTCCAGCATTTGGGCTGACCATCACTTTGCTGTTATCTCTTTACTTTTCTCACCATATTATTAAATACAGTAAAATAATAGCACATTTTACCTCAACTATACTTTAATCTCTCTCTCTGGACATAGATCCAATGTGGGGAATGATGCCAAGGGTCTTTTAGAGGAATCTGAGAAGATGCACCATAGCAAAAGAGATTGAAAGTGTACTTTAATGTTTACTTATTTTAATTTTTTGTTAGGGAAAATGTTCAAAATATATCAAAGTAGAGGAATATTAGGCTCAACTCTCAGGTATCCATCACCCAACTTCTACAACTATTTTTAAAGTAATTTTTTTTGTCTTTTTGTCTTTTTACGGCCACACCCATGGCACTTGGAGGTTCCCAAGCTAGGGGTCGAATTGGAGCTGTGGCCTCTGGCCTACGCCACAGCAAAGCTGGACCCGAGCATCATCTGCAACCTACACCACAGCTCACCACAACACTGGATCCTTGACCCCCCAAGTGAGGCCATCGATCCAACCCCAACTTCCTGGTTCCTAGTCAGAGTCATTGCCGCTGCACCACCACGGGAACTCCAAAAGTAAGTATTTTTGATCACTGTATTGCATGAAAATTGCTTTCTCAAAGATTATTATCCCCCATGACCAATCTGCTTTTTATTCTAAATCCAGCCCTTAAACCAAACTGCAAGACAGAAAAAAAAAAAAGTGAAAGGAGAAAAAAACAAACTGATTACAGTTCTTTTAATTCCAGGAATATCTCTTTCCTATTATCTTTACCATATAAGACAAGTTACAACATAAAGCATCCTGTAAATTCTCCATTGAAACAAAAGCTGAAGGGAATTCTAGATTATTGGAGTTTTCTTTTCTTTCATCACTACTGTTGTCATAGTTACCCTACATTGTATTCTCCAGTTAAACTTCTGGATAAAAGATTATCAGTTTCAATCTAGGCAGGTTAGGATCTAGGGATATCTATTTATGAGGAAGTATTAACAGCTACAACATCTCATCAATAAGAGAGAGCAGCTTTCAAAAAGCTAAAGTAGTCTGCTTTATACCACCTCGAGGTAATGGAAGAATTTGACAAAGTTACAAAACAAGGAGTAGAAAGCCATTGCTGTGTTTCTAGTGAATTGCAGGATGACAGTGAACCAAATGATAATTAGTGGAAACCTGCCGCAAGGATAGTTTTCTTTGTATTTTTATTGCTGTGCTGGATAAAAGAATTCAGAGCATACTGTCAGACTAATAGGGAGCTGAATTAGATGATTTGCTAGTATCCTAGAGCCTAGAGAAAAATGACCTTGAAAGCTGGTAAAATATTAGTCTGAAAACAAGGTATGAAATCAGAGATGACAAATATAAGGTGAGGTTTAAATACAAAGGAACGTCCATATATTCAGTTTGAAAGATAATTCTTCCATGTGCTTTTCATTTTATAGATTTATACTAAAACAATGTATCTACCTGGTTCAGAAAACTTTAAAATTTTATAGACAAGATGGAGGAACTTCCAAGATTAATCACAAAATCAACAAAAGTGGAGAAATTTTTAGCTTAAAAATAAGATTTAAAAGGTATATAATATGTTATGAAGAATGCTATGGTCTGAATGTATGTGTCCTCTGCAAATTCACATGTTAAAATCAACCCTAAAGTTGACCATATTAGGAGGTGGACCATTTGGGAGGTCTTAAGTCAGCGTGGAGCCCTCATGAATGGGAATAGTGTCCTTATAAAAGTGGCTCCAAAGCTCTCCCTAGCCTGTTCCACCATGTGAGAAATAATAAGTCTGTGTCCTGAAAGAGGACCTTCTACCAACCAGGCTGGCATCCTGATCTCAGACTTCCAACCTCTAGAACTGTGAGAAATAAATTTCTGTTGTTTATAAGCTACCCAGTCTGTGGTAGCTTGTTATAGCAGCCTGGACAGATTAAGACAAGGAAAATAGTGAATGGTTGGGGTTTTTTTGGTATGCTTAAAAAAAATTAAAAAGAGAAGAAAATTAAAGGAGGACCAACTGAATCAGGCATAATTCTCTTTTAGATAAAGGAACAAAAATAAGCTAAAAAATGTATTCTGTTTGGTTCATTTTCCAAAGTATAGTTCTGATGGTGTATATTTTAAAATAAAGAAAGAGTCCACTGGTAGTGAGGAAGACAGTTTTACTTAATTATTTATGATTTGGAATTTTTTGGTTTGTTTTTTAACTGAATCATAATTGACATATTGGTTTCAGGTGTACAACTTCATCATTCCATATTTTTATAAGAAATGGCCATCATGATGTCTAATAACCATCTGTCACGATACAATAGTTATGACAATATTATTGACTATATTCCCCATGCTGTATATTACATCCCCACATTTCTTACTTTTATAACTGGAAGTTTGTACTTTTTAAACTCTTTAACCTATTTCACCCATCCCTCACCCCCTTCTCCCTGGCAACTGTTGATTGGTTCTCTGTATCTTTGAATCCATTTTTGTTTTGTTTTGTTTGTTCTTTTGCCTTTTTTTAAGGTTCCATATGTATGTGAAACTATGTATTATTTGTCTTTGTCTGACTTACTTCATTAGCATTATACCCTCTAGGTCCATCCAAGTTGGCACAAATGGCATGATTTCTTTCTTTTTTACTGTTAATATCCCATAGTACACACACACACACACACACACACACACACACACACACCCCACGTCTTCTTTATCCATTCATCTATCAGTAGGTAGACACTTAGGTTGTTTTTCTATCTTGGCTACTATAAATGATGCTGTAACGAATGTAGGATTGCATAGTTTTTTGAATTAGTGTTTTTGTTTTCTTCAGATAAATACTCAGAGCTGGAATTGCCGAATCATATTGTAGTCCAATTTTTAAAAACTTTGTGAACTACCTCAATACTGCTTTCCACAGAGGCCCCACTAACTTACAATCCCGCCAACATTGCATCAGGATTCCCTTTACTCCATATGTTCCCCAACAATTTTTATTGTTGCCTTTTTGATAATAACCATTCTGATAGGTGTGAAGTGATAGCTCATTGTAATTTTTATTGTATTTTTCTGATTATTAGTGATGTTGAGCATCTTTTCATGCACCTATTGACCATCTGTCTGTCTTTGAAAAATGTCTATTCAAGTCCTCTGTCCATTTTTTAAATTGGGTTTTGTGGGGTTTTTTTTATATTGAGTTGTATGAATTCTTTATGTATTTTGGATATCAATCCATTACAGGCTATAACACTTTATTTTTTTTTTAGGGCCGCACCCACGGTATATGGAGGTTCCAAGGCTAGGGGTCAAATCGAAGCTACAGCTGCTGGCCTATGCCACAGCCACAGCTACAAAAAAAGCTGGATCCTTAACCCACTCAGTGAGGCCAGGGATCGAACCTGCAACCTCATGCTTCCTTGGGATTCATTTCCACTGTTCCATATCATTTGAATATCTTTTCCTATTCAATAGGTTGCTTTTTGTTTTGCTGATGGTTTCTTTTGCTATGCAAAAACTTTTTAGTGTAATGTGGTCCCACTTGTTTATTTTAGCTAGAAGACAGTTTTAATTGACTTTCCACTCAGCAACAAATGGTTGCTTGTGACTAGGGCCCACAACGCAGTCTCCTCCTGTCCTGTGCCCTAAAATGTCAGATTTCACATAGTTCAAAATTTTCAAAAAATGTAAAAAGAGATAAAGTGAAAATTTTGCTCTCACCCTGTCCACCATTTACATAGCTCTCTTACACATAAACAGAATGCCATAATTAGTTATTATTTTCTTATAAGTTCTCACAGAATTTCTTTATGCACCTTTTTGCAAAAAGTAGTATACAACATACCCTGTTTTAACCTTTTTTTTTTTTTTTGCATTTACAATACATCGACATCCTGATGACCAATACTAGAGAGATCCTTACTTTTTAAAGCCACTGGGTAGTACTTCACTCTGCAAAGATTGAACGACTTTTCAACCAGTCTCTTATTGGTGAGCATGTGCACTGTTTCCAGTTTTTTATTTCAAGAAATACAAGCCTGGGGAGTTCCCATCGTGGCTCAGTGGTTAAGGAATCCGACTGGGAACCATGAGGTTTCGGGTTTGATCCCTGGCCTGGTTCAGTGGGTTAAGGATCTGGCGTTGCCGTGAGCTGTGGTGTAGGTCACAGATGCAGCTCGGATCCCTAGTTGCTGTGGCTCTGGCGTAGGCTGGTGGCTACAACTCCGATCAGACCTCTAGCCTGAGAACCTTCATGTGTCAAGGGTGTGGCCTAGAAAAAGCAAAAAGACAAAAAGACAAAAAAAAAAAAAAAAAAAAGAAGAAATGCAAGCCTGGATAAAGTTACACTTATTGTCATTTCATGTGTGCATGAAATGCAATTGTGAGTCAATGGGTATATGCAGTTTTGATAAACCTTGAAAATTTTTCTTTCATCAGAATTGTACTAATTTCAATGTATGAGAGGGTCAGTTTTCCTATAAGCAATAAAATTTGTTATCAAGCTCTTAAACCATTGCCAGTCTAAAAAGTGATATCAGTGTAGTTTTTTTCAACTCAGGCTAGGGGTCTAATTGGAGCTGCAGCCGCTGGCGTATGCCACAGCCACAGCAACACCATGAAGAGCTGCATCTGTAACCCACACCACAGGTCATGGCAACGCTGGATCTTTAAGCCACTGAGCTAGGCCAGGGATTGAACCCGCATCCTCATAGATACTAGTCAGGTTTGTTTCCACTGAGCCATGACAGAAACTCCCATTTCAGTGTAGATTTAAGATGTATTTCTATTCTTACGAGCAGACTTGATCATCTACTTATATTTATAAGCCATTGGATTTTCCTCCTATGACTTGAATATATAGATATATAGCTATGCATGTTTTTCTATTAGATATTCGGTCTTTTATCGGTTTCTAGTAGTTCTTCACATAGTATTTGTCTAAGATAGGATTTTCTCAGTTGGCCATTTACCTTTTGACTTTGTTTATAGTTTTAAATGTTGTTAAGTTTATTATCTTATTCTATGGATTCTAGATTTTGACTCATAAAGAAATTCTTCACTGAAATACTAAAAAGGAACTTCCTGTAACTTCTTCTAATACTTACATGCTCTCATTTTGTATGTACATCTTTGATTTATTTGAAATTTACCCTGGTTTTACTAGAGCAAGGAGTGTGGTACAAATCCAACATCTTTCCCCCTCCATGTAATCTCCCACCACTTACTGAAGTGATAATCTCCTCCCCACTGATTGAAATGCTGTGTTTTTCATATAGTAAATTGCAGTATGCATCTGGAATTATTTCCAGACTTTGTATATTATTCTTTGGTCATCTTGTCTAATGATTACCCAGTACCACATTGTTTAAGTGTTCAAGTTTTCATGTTTTAATAGCTGATAGGGCTAATTTGCCCTCACTTCCCTTTTCTCCCCCTCAGTTTCCTGCCTATTTTTTGATTAATTGTTTTTTCATATAAAGTTTATGATCAGTTCGCCCTGTTTCAAAAATACCACTATCAACATTTTTCTTATTGGGCTTATGTTGAAACGATACATTAACTCAGAAGAATTGACACCTTTTTTATTTTACCAACTGGTACATCTCCCCTTGTAAAAAATTTCTTGTATGTGCTCCAATAATTTTTAATATTTCTCAATAAATTTATTACTGTGCCTTTATCTTCTTTTCCTTTTTTATTTCTCTTTTTTTTTTGTCTTTTCTGTGGCCGCACCCACGGCACATGGAGGTTCCCAGCTAGGGGTCCAATTGGAACTGTGGCCACTGGCCATAGCCACAGCAACACAGGATCTGAGCCATGTCTGCAACCTACACTACAGCTCACAGCAACAATGGATCCTTAATCCACTGAGTGAGGCCAAGGATTGGACCCGCAACCTCATGGTTCCTAGTCGGATTTGTTAACCACTGAGCCAGGACAGGAATTCCCTTCTTTTCTTTTTAAAATGACTACTTGATTCCATTATATATCCATGTCATTTTCTGTCTTTTGTATATTAATTTTGTGCCCCACTACTTTGCTGAATAGCTTTTTGGTGAGTCTCTTGAGTTTTCCAGGTATATGATCACAATACCTAGCAGGAAGAATCCTGATGGATGCTGTGGAGGAGAAGAAATTGTGCTTTTCAGTTTAGTGGATGGAAGTTTCTTCTGACAAACCTGAGGAAATATGGGCATATTATGACAAATAGGGAAATATCGTGGACTCTTTGATAGTGTAGACCAGACCAGGTAATGCCCAGGGTTCAAAAGCTGTAGAGTCCTTTAGGAGGGATATACTGGAATAAGGATTGTTTTAAAACAAATAATTCATTATTATCTGAATCTCAGCCATCATAATTGTCACACATTTTATATTTAAATAACACTCTATATTGAAAAAAATTAACTAATATAAAGCTACATATTTGTTACCACTATTATTATTACCAAAAAATTTCAAAGATACCTCTAGGATATCCATGTAGGGTTCACTTTAATATGATGTGGTAAAGAAAAACTCCAGTTGTATGCATCTAACTGGCCATTGGCCCTCCAATAGGATTTGTTTTTAAGTAGCTTAAATGAGTTGCTTTGTTTGTGATGGGCACAGCAAATCCTCCTTGCTAAGCCCTCCTCACCTAACAATGATCTCCTCTGTTGATCTTCGGGGCATGGTGTCTCATCTGTTTAGTTTGGCCTTTTATTTGACTTTCACTGACTTTGTGGCCAAGCCTGTTTTCTTTGTTTGATATGTTAGGTCAAATATGTAGGTGAACTTGGGCATTTAGTGATGGGCATATAATTTTTAGTAATAACACATATTGTATTTGACAAGAGAATACAATTTTCACTGGTAAATGGAGAAGCAAATGTTTGATTTTGAATAATATCTTGCTGTCTTTTAGAGGAGTTGTCTACCTTCTTTTATCAGGAGACACAGACTTCTGGTTGCTAAATTCCTGCCATTTTTTTTTCTGTATACAGTGTTCAACCTTAGATTAGATATACACAACTTTAAGTCTTCTTAAAGTGCTTCCCAGAGTTGGAAAGCAGTCACCCAAGTGTTAGTACTGAGCTAGCCATAATAACATGAAATTTGATGTGTTGAAGAATCTTCTCATTTGAGGTACATCACAAGTTGTCCATTTCTGTGAGAAAAAAATATACAAAATCATATTGAGCCTGTGTCAATGAATATAAAAGATGTGCAAAGGAGGAACCAAAGATTGTGAATGTGTAGATTTGCACCTGTTGGTACTGAAATCCTGATTTGGTGTAGTAAATTCAACTTTAATGCTTTGTTTTCTGCTTTGGTTGAATCTCAATATTTTATCTCTCTTCTACAAAATTATCTTAAAAAGCCAAGACATGAAATGCTTCTAAAATCCTAAAGAAGATTTATATAAATTTTAGTTTTCTCTGAGACATTACTTCTGAAATAAAACCAGCAGCAAAACTTCAGATCAAATAACACAAAGAATTGACAACTTAAGTCACTTTTCTGTGTGTGGTGAGAGATGCTGGTAATTGGAATACTCTCATCAATAGGGGGCTTCTTTTGGCTCCAAGTGTGAATTACTTACATAAATATCCCTTAGAATCTGTTTATGTAGAGACCTTAGGGCATGTTAGAAAACACATTGTCTCATTTTATAGGCCTTCTGATTTTCTAACATACTTTAAGTTTCAATACTCAAAAGTTATTCATGTAACATTTTCTTTTATTGATATGGTTTTGAAGTTTCAGGTACCTACTTGCAAATGTTTCCCAAGAATATTTCCTTGTACCTGGGGTATGCTAGGACTTTTACCCTCTTTTTTTTAGTATTTTTCTGGATTATTTTACAAACAGCAAATCTTTCAAAGAAGACTTGGAGAAGAACAGAGGCAGAGCCAAGCCCATGTTTCTTCACATGGCCAGCAGAAGGGCAAATGAAGGACCCCTCTACTGTTTTATAATTGACCAAAATAAGAGCACTCTTTCATAAAGAAGTCCTTATTTTATTCTTGGAAGTCTTTGATTATCTGAGTCTTCTGGTACAGGTTGATGGCAAATCAATAAGCAAGAACCTGAAATAATTTATCATCATTTTGCACAGTGGGAGTATGGGGCAGCTGATAGGGTTAGGGAGGCTTTTTTTTTTTTTCCATTGTATCAGGTTTTAAAGAAAGCTGTATATAAAATTTCTTCATTCCCACATCTTCTCAAGCTTCTTCCTTTTTGGCCCTTTTCCCTTCCTACTTTGCAAGATCTGGCTTTACATCCAAAGGTCTTTTTTGCCACCAGTGTCCACTTTCAGCCTGGTTATAACCACCTTGCTGGGCTGAATGCCCACATGGACAGTTGTGCCATTGGCTTCTCTGGTTGCATATGTCTAGGGTAGATGATACATTTCTTCCTGAAAACCTGAACTACTTTGCCAGTCTGCTGATATTTGTAGTCTCCTCATACAACTCAAGATTCATCATCCATTCAGATGGATATGGTCTAGACATTGTACTTCTCTCTCAGCTCTCGGGAAAAGAGGGAAAGACAGTCTTGGTGCAAATGTGGGAAGGTGAGTTGAAATGATTTTTATGGTTCTCACTCTGGTCACAAGAAACAAAGGGATTGTATTTCATTGTGGCTCATGTTGCTTCAGTGATGACCACAACAGGGAAAAGAAGATGGAGTTTTCAGAAAAGTTTCTCTATTATCTCTTTGTGTGTTTGAGGGTGCAGTTCTGCTTTTCTAATCTCTGCTCAGCCTTTTGTCTGACCTACTCAGTGTTTTTCCTTCAAAGGGCTAGGCTCTATAATTTTCACATACTTGGGATCCTAATCAAGCATTTAGTTACCTCTCTTTATTTTTACATATTTATTTATTTAAAAACATTTTTCATATCTTTTTCTTTCCTTTGCCATTCTTATTTATTTATTTATTTTCTTTTTAGGGCCACACCTGTGGCATATGGAAGTTCCTGGGCTAGGGGTTGAATTGGAGCTGCAGCTGCCAGCCTATGCCACACCCACAGTAATGGCAGATCTGAACCACATCTGCTACCTTGGCTGCAGCTTGCAGCAATGCCAGATCCTTAACCCACTGATCAATGTCAGGAGTTGAATCCGCATCCTCATGGACACTATGTCAGGTTCTTAACCTGCTGAGCCACAAGAGGAACTCCTAGTTGCCCCTTTTCAAATGAAGATTTCATTTTGTCTTTTTTATTGCTATTGGTGATAGTGATTTTTTTTTTTTTAAGTTTAAAGAGGCATGTTTTAGTCGTTTTAGGAAGACAATGGACTCTTAAGTCAGATAAGTCAGGGTTCAAACCCATATTCCCCATGTGCTGACTTTTTCACTCCTAAAACTAGTTATATAACATCTCTTTGTAAGTTGGTTATAAGACCAATCACATAGGATCTGCTATGAAAATTCACTGAGATCATACGTATAAAATGCTATGCGGGAGTTCCCGTTGTGGCTCAGTGGAAACGAATCTGACTAGCATCCTCGAGGACACAGGTTTGATCCCTGGTCTCACTCAGTGGGTTATGGATCCAGTGTTACTGTGAGCTGTGGTGTAGGTGGCAGATGTGGCTCCAATCTGGCATTGCTATGGCTGTGGCTGGCAGCTGCATCTCTGATTTGCCCCCTCGCCTGGGAACCTCCTTATGCCATGGGTGCGGCCCTTAAAAAAAGAAAAAAGGAAAGAAAAAGAAAAAAAATTCTATGCAGAGCCTGACACATGGTTAACACTCTATACATAAGAGATTCTTTTAAATTTATTTGAGATATTCTAATGCTTGTTTATTTTTGTGACTTGAAACTAATACAACATTGAAAGTCAACTATACCCCAATAAATTAAAAAAAATGTCCTTTCATTCATTCATCAAATATTTGTTGTATACCTTCTTTATACCAGGCACAGGTTTAAGAGCTATGACTATGTAGTGAATAAAATGAAAATGATAAATGTTAAATTTATATAGTATTTTGCACTGTTATAGAAGGTAGACAATAAACAAAATAAGCATGCAAAATATACAATATGTCAAGTGATGATAACTACCGTGGAAAGCAAGTTTTGCCCTGAGCAGGTAATGCTCGAACAGAGACTTGAAGGAGGTAGGAGAGTAAGCCATGTAGATCCCTAGGGGAAAGGGGTGTAAAAATTAGTCAGGGCCCGTTTATAGATGCCAGTGTACTAAAATACAATAGTGTTGTATTTACTATCTGTTGATAG
Source organism: Sus scrofa (assembly GCF_054392235.1). Taxonomy (NCBI): domain Eukaryota; kingdom Metazoa; phylum Chordata; class Mammalia; order Artiodactyla; family Suidae; genus Sus; species Sus scrofa. The sequence goes on from NC_139397.1 coordinate 18,254,504, forward strand.
AGAATATACATGATAAAGAGGTATTATAAATGTAGGAAGATTTTAAATGAATTTTTGTTTAATTAATTACAGCTACATACAACTGAAAAACATAGGTGAGATATGTTGCTTATTTGCTCTATTGATAATGCTTGGCCCGGCATGTGGATTTAAGGACTCTCCCAGACCCCTCTCCCAAATGACTTTTTGAAGTCCATGGGCTTAGGCCTTTGAATTGAAAATGAGATTAGACAGCATAAGATCCAGCTCAGAAGATGCAAATAAAATCTGAAACGCTGGGTCAACTATAGCTATAGACTACAACTTGCACATGAAGATAGCTGAGGCCAAGAGAGTCCAGCATGTATAGTGGGCACTGTGGGAAACTTCCCAACATCACTTACTACTTTCCCATCACAGAGAAGCCATCCAACTTGGGAGCTGTGGTGCTGGGTTGAATAGTGTCCACCCAAATTCATGTCCACCTGGAACCTATGGATGTTACTTATTTGGAAATAATATCTTTGCAGGTATAATCAAGTTAAGATGAGGTCATGCTGGATTAGAGTGGTTCCTAATCCAGAGATTGGCTCATAAAAAGAAGGGGAAAATTTATACACAGACACAAAATAACCTTGTAAAGTCAGAGGCAGAGATTGGAGTTAGGCTGCCACAAACTGAGAACACCTAGGACTGTTGGCAACCACCAGCTAGAAGAGCAAGAGGGTTTCTTTCCTAGAGCCTTTGGATGGAGCAGGGCTCAGCAAACACCTTGATTTTGGACTCCTAACCTTTAGAATGATAGGAGAATACATTTTTGCTGTCTTAAGCCAACCAGTTTCTGGTACTTTATTATGGAAGATCTAGGAAATAAAAACAATGGTGTTACTACTGCCTTCAGCTGCAGGCTGGGAATATATTCAAAATGTTTAACAACCAGGGCATGATCCATCCAAACAGAATAGATGCCTGCAGCAATGCTGGAGCAGGGTCCAAATGGATTTCTTTGCAGATATTAACTTTTTAATTGCTGGATAAAGAGAGTTCAGGGACATTCCAGGTGGATGCAATGAGAAACACCTGGGGGACTTAGCGTATTGGCTACTTATCATCTGGCTTAGAGTGTTTCAATATTTTAAAAACCCATGGATTTCTATCAGTGTGTACCAGGAATATGTCTTGGTTAGTCTTTCCTTCTTGCCACTACAGGTGATTCAAGAGTGGCCCCAAATTGGGTCAAATTGGGCCGATCAAAATGAAGCCAGATCATACAGTTAGGATGTATCAAACTGTAAACTGCTTGTGATTATGGATGAGATTGTATTTTTGCTTCCTATTTGCTTGTGTTTTTTGGTTTCCTAGTATGAGCATGTCAACTTTCAAGAAATAAGTGTAAATTAAAATTAAAAAAAATGAAGATCAGGACTTTCACTGGGGGGAGAAATGGCCTTTAGTGGGAGACGTAAATAGGAAAGAATCCTGGTTGCTGTGAACTGAAATTCTTCAACCTGAAAAGAAGTTAGCCTAAGACAGAGTCAACAATCAAAGAACGAAGAACTAGACTAAGGCAGCCAAGTTATTTGGAATTTCACCCAAATCTCTCCCATCCTTTGCACTATTAGTTATTTGAGCCAATAAATTTTCTTCATTGTTTCTGCAAGTTTGAGTTGCTTTTTCTGTTGTTTGTAACTAGAAGCATCCTTAATGATACAGTCCCTAGGACCTTTTTTTTTTTTTTTTTTTAGCAGATACTAGGTCCTTCCCTGTGAACCATCTTATTTTGATAACCATGAGTGTAATTACTTTGTAATTACGTTTTACCTTTGTGTTCTGTAAGTAAATGAAACACCAGCCAGGCTTTAAGTAAATAGGACTTTGATGAAACACTACTCTCATCAATTTTATACTGAGTCCTTATTTTAGAATACAACTCAAAAGCAAACAGGCATGTATATTCTTCTCTCTCTCTATCTCTCACACACCACACACACACACACACACACACACGCACACACACACACACACCTGCAATTTCCTCCACTGCATTCTTTGCCATACATAATAAGCATTAATTTGTATTATAGATGCAATTGATGGGCAAAATGGTACAAACAAATGGGAGAGGATCTGTAATCTATGGGGAATAGTGGAAAAATAAAGGAATGCATTAACTCAAAGAAATATGGCTTTGTGACTAAAATTATCTTCTATAAGAATAACTCCAACATAAATTAAATGGCAGTGTAAGGGCCAATTTAAATACAGAGGCTAGAACAAGAATGGAGATGGAGAGAGATGAATAGAAACAGCCAGGGAAAAATCATGAAGTTTAAACTCTTTTTCCTCTGTCTCAGCCTTAAAAATAAATCTTTCTTTTTCAGGGGCCATTTCAAAAACAGGGCTAAGGAGGGGCAGAAACAAAGCGCCAGTATCCTCTGGGGCCCCTTAAAAATGAAAAATTTGAGTTAACTCAACTGACCTTGGTTACCTTGAATTACTGTTCATCTATTTGCACACTGAATTTGAGGCTTCTGCTTTATACTCTGCATTACTGTCTATACATTGTTAACAATAAATACTAGAAAAAGCAATTCCAGATTTAGCCAACATTTCAGTCATCTTTGATTGATTTTGAAATTAGTGTATTGCTTTCAATAATAGTGAAAAAGAATTTTAGAAAAGAAGCTGTAAAGATGATAAAGTAGCTTTTCCCAGTATGCAATTCATGTTAAATTGCTAGTGTCTAAGGTATACAGAAGTGAGATTTTATCAATACAAGCAGTACCACACATTTCCTATTTTAGTTGCTAATTAGTATTCAGGTGTGCAGTGGAATACATGAAATTAAATGTTAATGCTGTTTCATTTGTGATTTAACATGTATAAGTTCTTATTCTATACGGTATTACCCTGTCTATGCACATGTAGTCCTGTTTTTTCTTTGTAATCATACTATCTTCATGTATTAATTTGATCTCCTAAGGGCATGATGTGAATAAATCTTGGTTTCAAAAAATCATTACCTTTTGAGTTTAGAAATAAAAATAAGAGCTATCTGAGAGTTGTTTTTAAAATGCTTCAAATGAGGACTTAGTTTAATTGGCCCACTAGTATAGAAATTTTAGTTTTTCCCTTATATTTTGTTTCACTTAATTTGTGATTAACAGCTACATAAAATTGAGAACCACCTTATGGAAGTAGTTTTATAAATATTGCATGCCATTTTATGTTCTTCAATTTGTACTTCCCTTATCAAGTATTATTATGTTAAAATTTTCAAAGTTAATGTGTTAGGAAGTAACTAGCTGCTTTAGTTAGTTAGCTTTCTCTTCCTTGAAGAAAATTACTATAATGGTTACTTTTGCTAAAATGCAATTACTGTCACTGTAACAATCAATCATATTTTTATATAAGAAACTTTAACAACTTTTGAATGCATTAAGAAAAGTAAATGAAAAAGACTCAGTGTGAAACAAGACTAGACAACTAACCTTCCTCCACCCTGATATCTGATGTGAAAAAACTCAGCTACCTTTTTTGTAATTTGTTTTAATGTCTTATCTAAGATCACTGTTAAAGTTTTATAATATAATATTAAGCAAGTTTCTTAGAACCTCGTTGAAACAGTACCTTACAACCTCATGGAGACAGTATTTTTTTGCCCAAAACATCTGTAATACACTCATTGAGAAATGCTGTTCAACAGCTGGTAACTATTGTTGTTTCTGGTGAATAGTTTATTCCTAATCTATAAGAATCTGTAGTCTTCAAGTCTTACAAGTTAAATCAAGAGATATCATTTGAAAAGGTTTAACATTGTTATACTCTTATAGATAATATCTCCACAAGAAAAATGAAAGTTAGAAAGTACAAACTGTGTCCGTTCTCAGATTTTATGAAGAAATCACTAGTTAAGAACAGAAACAATTTTTTTTTTGGCCTCAAAATATTGTGCAGTCACATGGAGACAGTATTTTTTCCCCCTGAAACATCAGTGATACACTCATGAAGATAGAATACTAAACAGAGATTGGTGCTATTCAAAACATCACACCTTTCATGTAGTATTGGGATTATAGAAACAGATGACTTGGTCCATACTGTTTTTTAATAATATGTGTGTTGGTGTGGTGAATATGGTTAAATAGGACATTAATCAAAATATATGGAAGAATAATGTATTATGGGAAAGATATATTATCTTATGTAGCTATTGTACCAAAACACAACATTAATGTCTGGTAGCACAGGCAATCACAGCTCTCTTTTCTCTCCTAATCATCCCTGCCCTGCTCTCTAACTCCACTCTGTTTTGTCTGTGTCGTCTTACATCTTTAACAGTATCTCCATCCAGCTAGTTTCCTAAACTGGATACGTGAAAGGTATTTTTATTCATCCCTCTTCCTTAGCTCCTTCATTCAATCTGTCACTACTGGTTTCCATTTGAACTTTGCAGGGTGTCTAGCTTAGCCCTGTGTCTAGCTTAGCCCTGTAACCTCTATAAGCTCTCTGTGTAATCTGTCTCTCCTTTGTCAATGACCCTTTCCCCCTGCTTCCAGAGTTATCTTTCCAAACTCCTTACATGACATATTGTTTCTATCCCATTCTGTCTGTTTTTACTTCCTGTCAGCTTCCTGATCATGCCTTAACACTGTTAATCCACAATGTCCAAAACAGTGGTTACTGCCTTTTATTCCTGGAATACCATTTTCTTATTGGAAATACCACCTCTTATTGGAAAATTACTGTTTCTACATCAAGATTTTCATCTAAAAGTCTTTCTCTTACACCCCAGGCAAAATTAAGTGTTTGTTCCTCTGGCTCTCACAGCTGTCTTGATGGCAGTGGTTTGTAGCACTGTGTTTCTTGAGCTCTCCTCTGCTCCTTTGTGAACATCCTGAGGGCAAGGATGTATCTTATTCTTTTTGGTATCCTTAGTGCTAAGCTCAATGCATGACAATACAGTGGGCTCAAAATCAGAGTGAAGGGATGAGGGAATGAAGAACTCTTTTAGTACTTTTAGTTGTACTCCAATTTCAGTGTTAATAGTTATGGATTTACATTCTGTGTGGAAACAAAGCCATTAAGAAAAATGATCATTTTAAGTCATGCTATAAAAAATTAGCTTTTACCAATTTACCTGAAGGTAAAATCTATTACAATTAGAGGTCATTATTCATTATTAGGAAGCCTCTCTATTCTTTTTTTTTGGTATTAAAAAATATGATCTGTGGGTAACAGCTGCATGCACCATTATTTGTTAATAAAAACATTCCATGCAAAGGCAAATCATTCCAGATAGCTGTTGGACATTAGATTTCATTTATTTCCCTCAAAGCTAAAGCTGGCCATAAACTTCATCGGGTGGCAATTTTTGGAATGTATTTTAAATTGAGACAGTAGCAGGCCAGTGCTATCTATAGAAAACTGCGTTTGGTACTATTGCCAATATGTGTTTTTTTCCCTACAGTTTGTTATCAGAGAACTAATAAAAGTGCTTCTTTATGTCACTGCCATGCTTTCTAGAAAAGGGAAAATAATAGCATAAATTTCAACATCTTCCCTCTCTCAATAATCTTACAGTTCTTTGATTTACGGTACATTTGTACCACAAGCAACTATATCCCAATAAGAGAGAAAGCATATAAGAAATGGACAAATTCTTACAAACATACAAGCTTCCAAGACTGAACCAGGAAGAACTGGAAAATATGAACACACCAGTCACAAGTCCTGAAATTGAAACTGTGATTAAAAAATTTCTAACAAACAAAAGTCCAGGACCAGATGGCTTCACAGGCAAATTCTATCAAACATTTAGAGAAGAGTTAACACCTATCCTTCTGAAACTCTTCCAAAAAATTTCAGAGGAAGGAACACTCCCAAGCTCATTCTATGAGGCCAATATTACCCTGATACTAAAACCAGACAAAGATGTCACACAAAAAAAGAAAATTACAAGCCAATATCACTGATGAACATAGATGCAAAAATACTCAACAAAATACTAGAAAATCAAATCCAACAGTATATTAAAAGGATCATACACCATGATTAAGTGGGATTTATCCAAGAGATGAAAGGATTCTTTAATATCTGCAACTCAATCAGTGTGATATACCACATTAACAAACTGAAGAATAAAAACCATATGATCATCTCAATAGATGCAGAAAAAACTTTTAGCAAAATTCAACACCCATTTATGACAAAAACTCTCCAGAAAGTGGTCATGGAGGGAACATATCTCAACAGAATAAAGGCCAAAAAAGACAAATCCACAACTAACATCATTCTCAATGGTGAAAAGCTGAAAGCATTTCCACTAAGATCAGGAGCAATATAAGGATGTCTACTCTTGCCACTTTTATTCAACATAGTTTTGGAAGTCCTAGCCATGGCGATCTTAAAAAAAAAAGAAATAGAAGGAATCCAAATTGGAGAAGAAGAAGCAAAACCGTCACTGCTTGCTATATACTACTATACATAGAAAATCCTAAAGATGGTACCAGAATATAACTAGAGCTCTATCTACTACTATACTACTATCTACTACTATACATAGAAAATCCTAAAGATGGTACCAGAATATAACTAGAGCTCATCAATGAATTCAGTGAAGTTGCAGGATACAAAATTAATAGGTCAAAATCACTTACATTCCTATACACTAACAAAGAAAGATCAGAAAGAGAAATAAAGGAAACAATTCCACTTACCATCACATAAAAAAGAATAAAATATCTAGGGAAAAATATCTACCTAAGGAGGCAAAAAACCTGTACTCTGAAAACTATGACAATGATGAAAGAAATCAAAGATGACACAAACAGATGGAAAGATATACCATATTCTTGGATTGGAAGAATCAATATGGTCAAAATGACTATGTTACCCAAGGAGATCTATAGATTTAATGGAATCTCTATCAAGTTACCAATGACATTCTTCACAGAACTACAACAAAATATTTTAAAATTTGTATGGAAACACAAAAGACCCCAAGTAGCCAAAGCAATATCGGAGAGGAAAAACGGGACTTCCTGATTTCAGACTATGCTACAAAGCTACATTCATCAGAACAGTTATGGTACTGGCACAAAAACAGAAATATAGATCAATGGAACAGGACAGAAAGCCCAGAAATAAAACCATGCATTAATGGTTAATGCATAGTTAATATGAAAAAGGAGGCAAGAATATACAATGGAAAAAAGATAGCCTCTTTAATAAGCAGTGCTGGGAAAACTGGACAGCTACACATGAAAGAAAGAAATTAGAATATTCTCTAGCACCAAACACAAAAACAAACTAAAAATGTATTAAAGACCTAGATATTAGGCCAGACACTATTAAATTCTTAGAGGAAAACATAGGCAGAATACTCTTTAACAATAAATCAAGCAATATCTTTTTGGATCCACTTCCGAGAGTCATGAAAATAAAAACAAAAATAAACAACTAAATGTGACCTAATTAAACTGAAAAGCTTTTGCACAGCAGAAGAAATAAACAAAACAAAAAGACAACCCACAGAATGGGAGAAAATATTTGCAAATGAAGTGACTGACAAGGGATGAATCATAAATATACAGTGAACTCATGTAGCTCAATAACAGAAAACAAACAACCCAATCAAAAAACAGGCAGAAGATATAGACATTTCTCCAAAGAAGACAGACAGATGGCTAAAAAACAGATGTTCAGCATCACTAATTATTAGAGAAATGTAAATCAAAACTACACTAAGGTATCACCTCACATAATGGTCAGAATGAATGTCATCAAAAAGTCTATAAACAATAAATTTCCCAGCAATAAAAAATATTTCTCAGCCATAAAAAGAATGAAATAATGCCATTTGCAGTGACATGGATGGACATAGAAGTTATCATACTAAGTGGAGTCAGTCAGACAGAGAAAGACAATCATATGATATCACTTATATGGCAAATCTTTAAAAAATGATAAAAATGAACATATTTGCAAAAGAGAAACAGACTCTCAGACTTTGAAAACAAACTTATGGTTACTAAAGGGCAAAAATGGAGTCAGGGGAAGAATAAATTAGGAGTTGGGGATTAACATATACATCCTACTATATATAAAATAGATAATCAATAAGGACCTACTCAATATCACAGGTAATTATATTCAATATTCTGTAATAACCTATATGTACAAAGAATCTGAAAAAGAGTGGATATATGCATACATAGAACTAAAGCACTTTGCTGTATACCTGAGACTAACAAAACATTGTAAATCACCTCCAAAATAAAAATTAAATTAAAATAAAATTACATTTGCATTAAATACCCTTTTCATTTGGCCAGAACCCTTGTGTTATTTCAAGAGTAATTCCTCCTTCATCATAGGTGTTTTGGTGGAAATGATAGTCTCAGTGTTCTGCCAGCTTCTGCTGTAGGAGTGGGCAGGAGCCCAAGCCTGTTCAGTCATGGTATCTCATCCTTCTGTCTTAGAGAGTTTGATGTAAGTGGTGGGCAAACGAACCAGACAAGGAAATTTAGAACCTTTCAATGCTGTGTGTGTGCTGGGAGAGAAATGCCTTATTTATTTTTTCCATCTCAAGATGTAAAGATGCACACTTGGAAATACTGGCACTTATGTTTTCTGACATGTGGAGATAGTCTGTTTAGAGGTGGACCTTACACACAAAGAGAAGCAGAGACTAGCACAGCTGAGAGATGTTGAGTAAACCCTAATAACGCTCTATGTATCCCTGAAGCTAACCATTGCTGAAGAAAGAACTATCCTTTAATTTCCAGGTCTATGAGCCAATCAACTCCTTCTTTTTAAATTTTTTTTTAGTTTTTTTTTTTTTGGGGGGGGCGGCACACCCATGGCATATGGAAATTCCCAGGCTAAAGGTCCATCAGAGCTGCCACTGCTGGCCTACACCATAGCCACAGCAATGCGGGATCCAAGACACATCTGCAACCTATGCTGCAGCTTGTGGGTGGCAATGCCAAATCCTTAAGCCACTGAGTGAAGCCAGGGATGGAACCTGCATCCTCATGGATGCTAGTCAGATTTGTTTCCACTGGACCATAATGGGAATTACCCCCTTTTTTCCTTAAGCTATTTGGAATGCTTATATACTATTTTGTATACATCAGAGTGAAATTATGGTAAAAAATAAGTGTTACGTCTCTTTAAGTAGGAAACGTTAGAGTTAAAGAAGTAAACTCATGATCTGTTTCTGCATGGGAAGAAGTTTCTGGACACGAATCCTCTGATATCTCTAAAATACTTGAAAGTTCTAGGAAATAATTCTATTTCATGCTTTCCTATTTTAAATGCAACTTTTAGTTAATTCACAGTAAAAGTACTAATGTGGTATGATAGCTTTTACCCTGTTAATTTCCCCACATTCTCTTCCCAGTGGTTACATGTTCAAATTGGCCACAATAAGAATATGAGATGGATTTCGCACCAACGGGCAGCCATTTCTAGGCTCAGACGATTGCTGCATTGAATTTTGTGTATATTTTCCTGGATCTGCTGTTGACAAGGAGTAGCTGCTGGGCCTGCAGCACCTCCAGCTCTCATCAAACTCCTTCACCTTCTGAGAATCCTGGGCCAGGGGCATATCCAGCTCTGTAGTTGAAGATGCTGGCTAATCTCAGAAGTTGCCCAAATCATTTGAACTGGAGGCAGTGACCAATTAGGTGAACTTACAGTTTCTCCTTATAGGCTGCAATTTGTCCTCAGTTGCCCTACTTCCTGTCCATCTTCTCTTCCTGATGGCTGATGCTCAGGCTCAGCAATAGATCTAGAGGCAGCACACATCCATGACTGCATAAGGCTGATGCATAGAGTAGTGAATTCCTTGCTCTCTGTCACTTATATTGCCTCTGCCTGTCTCACTGAACCCTAACTGATGGGAATTCTATTTTTTTAAATTCATTTCTAAAGCCATATGAGAGTTTCTGTATTATTGGGAAACAACAATGATGAGGTTGAGTTGGGTTTTCTGCTATCTGCAACATAAAGAGAAATGTATCTCCATGCCACAATCTTATTTATATGTCCTGTGAAAAGCTCACACGATCAATAACAATGATAAGGTTTAAAAATCTCTCTTTTTTCATATAAATGAAAGTTTTGCTTTAGCACTGTGGCACATTCAGCTGACTGCCCATTTTTCACTATTTCTTTTATCTCCTTTTGACATTGGATGTGTAGCAGAATAAGGATCCCTTAGTTACACTTTCAAAACATCTTCTTAAGAAAACATAATGTAATATAAGATGTAAAGCTAGATGAAAAAAGAAATACAAAAACTTCTATATATATATATACACATATATAATATGTGTTAATTCTATATGTAGTATAATTTCAACTATGTAGACATACATAGGAAAATATTATTTTCATCATCAAAAAATAATATACTTTAAAAGTACTTCTTCCTACCATGGCACTATTAATATAGAATGCTGTCCTTTTTTAGGCATGAAACACCCCCTCACTATCTAGATGGTCCTTGCAACTCTTGTGTTATGCTCGTTTGTCACATAATCATTTCACTTAACAACTAGATTGTGATCAAACATTATAGCACATTAATTCCCCAGTGAGACAAGTTGGAATATAGCGTGCTCTGCTGTTTTGTCACATCTTTCTCCTTTTATTGTAACTTTCTTTTAACATCACCAAATTTGGTGCTTTTATCAAAATGATTGACTCCTAAATTGGGAGATTTGTTTGATGGTTAGGCTCCATATCTTGAGTTAGAGAGTTTTGCTTAAGATTTATAAGAGCCTGTGAGTGGCGTTATCTCCATCAGCCTTACATAACACATATATCAAGTACAACGTTTCGCATTTCTGAAAATGTAGTTCAGAAACAAAGAGAAAATGAAAGAAAAACTTTCCACTCTTGAAGGTAAATGTAAGATGTTTCAATGACTTTCTATGAACTCTCTTATCATTGCTAAATTTTATTGTTCTTATCTTGACATATACCTTTAATAATAGTTGTCTTTCTGGAAAAAAAAAAGGAAATTAGTTTTTCAAAGCAGAGGGCTAATAAAAGTGACATTAATAAGAATTCTGAAATATCATTGACATGGTTGAATGGTAAGATCCATGGCTAATTTTGTTATGTTTAACTGTCATGAGAGTATATTTACACTTTCAGGAATACTGACCAAGGGATGGAATTGTTAACAGGAGAAAAAAAGTTACAAACAGGCATAATGTACACAGTAATATAATAGCTAACGGGTTTTTAAACTTTGAGTTATTTTCTAATATCTTTGACTATACATACATAGCTTCTTAGTGACGAAACTCTTACCCTTTGAGGGGCAGGGTTGGGAGGCTGTGCTGAGAGAAGAAAGAAAAGAGAAGTGGAAAATACCTTCGAGGATTTACTCTGTGTTGGTTCAACAAGGAGGTGAGAATTCTGTAGCTTTCTCAAAGCTGACTTCTAAAACTCTGAAGATACAATAGAGCCACTGTTAATAATATTGGTGACAGGGAATAAAATTTATATTCATCACTTAGGTTTTCATGGTGTTTTAATGAGTGAGCTACTCAAGGTCATTATTTGAACTAAAGTATAAATCTAATCCACAGTAAAATAAAACAACTTATCACAGGATGATAGTATACTTTGATTCAACCTAGATGTTGTCATGTATCTTTCACATTAAATCATAGTAAATGAACATTTCCTTTTCTATCAAGATATCTGCACTAATATACTCAATTACAGAGATATATTTTTTCCTTGCCAAAGATTTATAGCAGAATTCAATACATATTGTGTACATGGAGAATGCTTATCAAAATAGCCCCTGAATTTACCATAATATTTGAAACAATATATGTTGACCATGGTTAGATTTTTAGTTTCTCCCTAATATAAAGGTTTTATTTCCCTTGTTCCTAGCTTATATTACACACACACACACACACAAATATCCTAAGTACTTTACATATCTAAAGAAGAAATTTTACATATGGCATTTTTTTCCCCAGTGTTAAGTTTAACAGTTGTTTTAGAAGTTATTAACAGAAAAATTGACAAATTAAAAATTCAAAAATTTAACCGTGGTTAGTGGCAGAGAATATATTTAATATATGTGCATTTAAAATAATTATCAAGCATTAAAATCCATATTGAAAATATGAAATCTATCAGTTTTCCCCAAATCTGTAATGGTGCCAGAACTTTAGTTCATTTATATATTCACAATTAAACACGTTTAAGACTTCTAAGGGGCCTGGACAGATTGTATCTTAATAACGGCCCATAGGCCTATAACTTACAATCTTCTAAAAAACTTACTCTCAGTTGTGAATTTAATAGCATATGTCAGAGTCTAAGGGCATGGACTCTTGAGCCAGACTGCCTGCACAAGTTCCCCACTAGCTATTTAACCTTGTTTACATCATTTAACCTCAAACAGTCTCCTCATCTGTGAAATGGGAATCATTGTATACTTCATTAGAGGGCTGTTGCCAGGATTGTAAGAGCTGATAAACCATTGAGATTTGTGCCTGGCATAGAGGAGGCTTGATAAATATTAACAATTTTGATAATTTTATTACCCTCTCTCAAGGGTTGATTTAAACCAATCTAATTTGTATTACTTTATTGTGCTTTCAAATCACAATATATCACACCATTTATAGATCAAGAGCCCCAAGTCCTATATTATTCTATTTAAAATAAAATTTTTTTCAGAATACCTAATAAATACTTTCTGTTGCATTGTGGAAAGAAGACCATTAATTAGTTTAAATGAGATTTTCTTCATCTGTGTCACTGATATTCTGATAAATGCAAAATAAAGCATTTAATATACATCTTATAGGAAGCATATAAGTCTAATATAATAACTTTCTTATTTCCAAGGTGCTTGTGATGTTTAATTAGTTAACATTTGAAAAGTGCTTTGTGAATTAAAAGTGCTACCTAAGTGCTAAATCTTCATTGTCAGTAATAAAAGATTAGGTTTGAAAGAACACATCAAGAATCTCTTACAAAGGAATTGTATTTTATTGTAATTTTTGCTTTTCAACTTTGTAGAAATCTGCCATTAAAGTTTATTCTCCCTTAGGAGAATAGGAAGGCTCTTAAGACAAAAGCAGAGCCCTCTCCCTGGAAACCTCAGTTCAGTTAACCCAGTGATAAATGGTGGGACTTTGACTAAGCCACTCCAAACCAATGCCTTTCACTTTCATTATTATTGAAGCGCAGATAATCACACTTAACCCCTACCTACTTAATGCATGTATGAAAATAAATACTCCTGTAAGGTAACAATATTAGCTTTGAGCTCTTTGCAGGACAGTAGAATTTATAAACGCTATGATTATTGCTGAGGGACACCACACTCCCCATGTGTTCAGAGCAAGGGTGTTGAAGCAGGGGAAGAGACTTTGCTCACAGCACTGGCTGAGGAGCCAGGCCAACTTCTTACCATGACTCTCCACCTCATAAAGAGAAAAAGGGGGAGAGCTCAGCAAGCTGGAGCACCCTTGAACTGCAAGTGCCCTTGGAGACTATCTAGTCCACCACTTCCATTCTCCCAACACAAGAAAAATCTACTTTGAAAAGAGAACTGTAAGTATACAATATAAAAGGGTGAATTGGAGGCGTTCCCATCGTGGCTCAGCAGAAATGAATCTGACTAGTATTCATGAGGATGCAGGTTCAATCCATGGCCTTGCTCAGTGGATTAAGGATCCGGCGTTGCCTTCAGCTATGGTGTAGGTTGCAGACATGGCTTGGATCTGGCATTGCTGTGGCTGTGGTGTAGGCCAGTGGCTACAGCTCTGATTCAACCTCTAGCCTGGGAACCACCATATGCCACAAGTATGGCCCTAAAAAGACAAAAGAGATGGGGGTGAACTGTATAGTATATGGTTGATAAAGCAATAAAGCTGTTTTTTTTTTTTTTTTTTAAGTGCCTTGGTGAGCCAGTGTGTGTATGTGTGCGTGTGTGTCTCTGTGTGTGTGTAAATGTCTGCTTCTTTGGCCATTCTACACACTGAGTGGCAACCCTGCTTCAGTTCTCTATACTGAGTGGCAACCCTGCTGCACTCACCCTGTTCTAATTCCATTTGTGGTCTTTGATGGACTGTGGAATGCAGTGATGTTGGTTAGACAAGGATCCCAGATGGTCTCTTCTTTCTGAAAAGCTAATGACAAGCAATGAAGAAAAGTTATTTAGGCTCTTTTTTAAAGAGGTTCTGAGAAGGTCTTGTTTATACTTCAGACTTTCCTTTCTATGCTCTTTCCCAACCTAGTTCCTTACTCGGTTCCTAGCTGTTGATTTCTGACAGTTCACCTGCAAGTTGCATTCCTATAGCTCAGTTTTTCTCAACTGGGAGTTCTTCATGGAACATTTGGAAACTAGAAGATTTCCACATTCGATTACTACTATCGGTTGGAGCAGGGGACAGGGAGGCTGGTAAATGCCCTGCACAAGTAGTCAATTATGCATAAGACATAATCATCCTACCCAAATGGTAACAACATATGTGGTAAGAGTCACCAAGAGAGGCAAGCTTAAGATTTTGGTTTCCTTTAACATGTCAGTACTAGAGTTGTTATTTTCACCCAGAACTTACCACAAATTATTTCCTTAGAAATTGTTTTGATATGTAGAGTGGAAATAAATGTTGGAAAGAGCACATGCATGTGCATTTCCTAGAAATGATGCTCTCATGGGGGCAAAAAAAAAAAAAAATGGGAAGGAAGACTCTGTGACAGGTACTAACCGTTGGCTGACTCAGCAATTTCTAATTCTCTCCCTTCTTCTTGTTTCCTTTCACTAATGAGGCTGGGAAAATGAAATTAATTCCCCAGCTTTCCCAACATGTGGAAAATGCGACAAAGTGTTGACCAATGAGATGTTAAGTACAAACTTGCTTGGAGTGGGAGTCTGGGCTTCCTGGTAAAAGGGGTGTTGCCCTTTCCTCTTTTTCCTGCCCTGAGTATGGGTGTGATGTCCAGAGCCATTCTTCAGCATAAGATGAAAATTATGCTGAGGAAAAGCCAGTACATTGAGTATGGTGAAGGGGAAGAAAGAGCCTAAATCTTAGCATATATTTAAGCGGTAGAACTTTGCTACTGTCAAATGCTACCCTTGATCTTTTTATGCAAGAAAAAGAAACTTTATATGGGTTTGAGCCAGTTAGTTAGGTTTTCTATTGCTTGTTGCTGAACACATTTCGAACGGTATAGAATTAAAGGTAAATTGCCTATCTATGCATAATTTTGCATGTGTCTAATGCTGCCTCTTCCCAGGATATTCTGTTTATCAGGATCACTCTCTTCTGTGCCCCAAAGAGTAGCCATACCCGACAAGGCCCTCGTTTAAGTAATTTTAGAATTTTTGTTTGTTTGTTTGTCTGTTTTTTTAGGGCCACACCCATAGGATATGAAAGTTCCCAGGCTAGGGGTTAAATTGGACCTGTAGCTGCTGGCCTACACCACAGCCACAGTGACACAAAATCCAGATTTTCAGAATTTGTTGAGAATCTACTGCCTGAAAGGCAATATGTTTGAAATAAAAAAGATAAAAATCTCAACCTCAGTGGAGTTGAGACAAATAAGGGAGGCAAATGATTTTACTAAATTATTTTGATCTAGTCTGTATACGAACCCTTAACATTATCAGTTTGGAAAGTACAGAACATGGTTTGGAAGAGGAAGAGACTGGAGACAGCGAGGCCATGTAAGAAGTTACTGCTATCATTTAGGTGAGGCCAGTGTTTACAACTCAGGCTGGCTCAAGAGATGCCATTGTTCAGAGGCTGAACAGATTATATAATGCAGAATGTCTGAGTTCCCACATTTTTATGACCCTGGTGGCTGAAATTATCTATTCTCAAATCAAAATTTGAATAAGCATCTGTGGTGTGCTTTGTGGTCAGGAGTGTACTCTCTGGCTTCAAATTCTGGCTCTGATACTTACAAATGCGGATTTGAACACCTCTGTAACTCAGTTCTATCATCTGTAAAATGGGGATAAAGTTAATGCTACATCATAGTGCTGCTGAAATGGTTCAATGCAATAACATGTTAAGTGCATAGTGTCTGGTATACAGTAAGTGCTCAATAAACATTAGCTATTATGTGTACAGCACTGAATGAAATCCTTGGGAATGCAGAGAGGGATACAAAGAACGTTAGGGCCATAATCCTGCCACTTAAGGGTTTAGCAGTGTTGGGGGAGGGATAGGAAGGAAACAATTCAGTTAGTTAAAGTTACCTGCAATAGGAGCAGAAGTGAGATAAGCCTAACTACAGCAACTCTAATATCAGAACTTGGTTCTTTATGTACCTCAAGCTAGGTTTTAGACCTGGTGATTTTAATATGCACACATGTATTACCCCCCCAAACTCTTCCCTGCCAATGTGAAGCTAAGAGCACAGCTGCCATGGGGGCTGAGCAAATTTCCTAAGGCACCAGGGGGTAAGCTTTGGGCACAGACTCTCTGGATTAGGTGGAGTTGAACCCCCTGCTGGGGCTGGGGAAAATATGTGAATAGGTATGCTTTCCCTGTCATTCAAAAGGAATTTTTGAATGTAGTGTAGTGGCTTATACACAATAAAAAGGACAAAAAATAGAGGAAAAATTAGGGTAAAAAGAAATCAGAATAGGGAAACAAGATTCAGCTTGAATTATAAATACTTGGAGAAAACTTGTTGGGCCATCTTTAACTGGACAAAACTGAATAATTCCATTTTAAGCTAACAGAGAACTGATCGAAATAATTTATACAAATGGCTTGTCTTTGTCTTCATTTTTTCCATAAAGGTGGATATATATATATATATATATACATATATATATGCATTTTATCAACAACGTGTGTAGTTTTATATAAGTGTATGGTTAATCTCAGAGCTCAGGAATGCATATATCCCAATATCATCTTGTAAATGTATGAGTTTTCTGAGATTGGATTACATCATTATGCCCACACAAATATGTAAACTTCATGCTGCATTTATTTAACACAACAAGACCCAGTTACTAAAACATCCTTTGTTCCTTTCATTTTCTACCACATGATATTGTTTAGAGGAGTGTTTTGGTTCTAAGCACATAAGACATTTTTTAAATAAACGAGAATTTATTTTCCTTGTGAGGATGTGGGTTGTCTATTTGAAGCACTAGAAAAGCCACTCTTTCAGGCTTAATGTTTTCATTTGCACAGAGATCTTCAGCAACATTCAGTGAGTTATTCAAAGTAGGTACATAGTATCTTTTAGTGTTCAAATAGCCAGGATGGCAGAAGTCCCTTCTTTGTATTTCCTTCTTTCTCCTACCCTCAGACAAATATATGGGGCCACAAACAGATCCTATTGACTCATCCATGCGTCGGGGCGGGTGGCCTTGGAACAGTCCTCTACCTGTTTTCACCATTTTACTTGTGGGCACACATTCCAGGGTAGATGGAGAGTACAAACAAGACAAAGCTGACTGTCATTCAGAGATGTAGCCACAGAACTTCTTTCTGCCTCACAGAAAGGCATAAAGCTGTGCCTCTTTGTGATTTCATATCTTCCTTTAGCATTTTTGAAACTACACAGGTTAGATACAGAACAGCTCAAAGTCCTAGTGAGAAATTGTACATAAACATTGTTATTGCTGTATCAGAGAGAGTCTATGGCAATGAGTTGAAGAAGTATCACTGAAACTAGTTTTTTCTTTTCTTTTTTCTTTTTAGGGCTGTACCTATGGCATATAAAAGTTCCCAGGCTAGGGGTCGAATCGGAGCTACAACTGCCAGCCTATGCCGCAGCCACAGCAACTCCAGATCCACGCTGTGCCTATAACCTATGCTGCAGCTTGTGGAAACCCTGGATCCTTAATCCACTGAGCAAGGCCAGGGATCCAACCTGCATTCTCATGGATATTAGTTGGGTTCTTAAACCTGCTGAGCCACAAAAGCAACTTCACTAGTTTTTTTCTTTTAAAAATACCCTTTGTCATTTATAATAAGATCTCTGATTGCCTTTTCCAGTAATACAGCAATGATGATGAAAATAATTTCTAATAACAAAAAGGTCTATTAAACAGACTTTTTAAAATAAAAGCAGACTGCAGGGTTTTGTTTGTGTGTAGGATTCACAAACAGGTTAATAATAATTAGTTGGTGGTAAAGTTGTTAAAATGAAAAACGAAAAGAATAACAAAACCCGAAAAAGTAGTTTTCTCCATTTTTGTGTGATAGAGGAAAATAGAGCTAATCAGGTAATCAGTATGCCATCTTAGTTCTTTAATTAACAATTTATCCTTTGATGTGCTTTGAAATAAATGGGGAGGTGTGCTCCATAAATAAATAAATAATAAATAGGCTAATTCTGCTTTTTTTCCTTCATGTCTTATAGTTACGGTCCTTAATTATTTTTATTTAAAAATTAAATTTCTTGAAGCTGGATTTACTATACGTTTATAGTAAAGTATTATATTAGAGAGAGAATGTGACAGGTCTTTGCCTTTTTCCTCTTTCTTTGAATTGATTTCATCCATAATGAAAGCTGGTGATTATGATGCTCAACCTAACTTCTCTGTTTAAGTGTATTTATATCTATATTTGTAGTTAAAAGGGAGGAATGAATAATTTCCTTTGTTTTCAGAAATAAGAAGTTATTGAAATTAGAAAGATGTTTTAATCACTGTATTCATATCCTTGGCTAGTTTTATGATTATTCCCCATGATTCTCCAGGTACTTTGTTCCATTATTTGAGTGATTGGGTTTCCCATAATTGGCATAATAAAATATTTTATGATGGAGTAAGGGAAGACTTCTCAGCTTTGGGGCTTTAAGTGATATGGGAACATGTGAGTATAGGTGAAGTTTTCTTTCCTGTTCTTAAGATGAATGAACAAAGACAGAGAGGTTTCCGATATCGGTACTGAAGGATATTTGAGTGTCAAAAACGCATGTGGTGTACTGTATAAGAGTGAGTTAAGAAAATCAACAAGACTAGGTCTCCAGGTACTTGAAGCTCATAACATAAAAAATACAGCCTCCCTCTTCCCAGCTCTTTCTCAGAAGTGGTCAGAACCTGCTGGGACTACATTCAGAGCTTGGATCATTATGCTGTGGCCACAGCCAGCAAACTTGCAGAGAAGGCAGGTGCTTTCCATGCTTAAATCTATTCATTATTTTTCTACAAAGCTAATTTACTGTTAAACAGAAAGTTGTCCTCTAAGGCCTTGTTTATTATCATCTCTCTTATTAAATGCTAAGTCAGAAGCAGTTCTTTTGTTGTTGTTGCAACAATGAACTTTTTTTTTAAACAATGAACTTTTTGTATTAAGTAGCCAACTTCTCTATAATCATACTACTATAAATCACAAACTAATAACTTAGAAAGCAACAATAGGAATATGAGACCACTACACTACAATTATTTCTGTAGATTCCATGCTTTGTGATGTTTTACCACTCAGATCAATTTTTTCCCTTACATTGATGATATTTTACCAAACCAGAGTTCTCCTCATGGCATAGCAAATTTGAAGGACATCAAAGTTCACCTCCTGCCTTCTACTTCCAGTGTTATGTCACTGACTAAAACTTGCACAATCACTCTTAGATGTCATGAAATTTCAACCACGAAACTGCTGCCATTTCATTGCCCACATTCTCCACCAAAAACCAAAAACCAAACCCCACAAAAAACAACAAAAAACTAAAACAAAGAACAACAAAAAAAAAAACTGCTACCATGTTTAGCATCTGTATCTCACTTGAAATTTATTTATCTGATTAAGTTTGGATACCTGCAGGTGAGAGAGAAGACAGACGCATTTTGTTAGGAAAGAGAAGAGGAAGACTGACAATGTCTATGGCCACAACCATTTTTCCAGGCAGATCTATGAGGCCTAGGAAGCCCTGCTACCCTGACAGTGGAAGCAAGTGTTTTAGGGTTCATTTTTTTTTAAGCGCAAAAAACCCCCCCCCAAAATTTAAAAGGCCACACAGGGGGTCTATTTCATGTTTTGATCAGAGAAGGCCCTGTTGAGGCATGACACTGAAAAAAGATCTTCCAATTTATAACTTTTAAGAAGTAAATGAGCAGACGATTCATGCAAACTTATTTTAACCACAAAATGAATTTTAAAAGCCCCAGAAGTTTAGAAATATAAAAATATGCTTTATTCTAAGTCTATTGAACATTTAAAGAGTTACATAAGGTAAATCTAAGAATGGTATACCAAAATGGTATTTTAAATGGTGGGTTCAGCTAGATAACAGAGGTATGAGGTCAGTTGAAATATGCAGGAAGAGTTATGAGGAGGCCACCTAAAAGACATGAGGAACTGGTAGAATTTAGAGAGATAAGCATGAGAAGAAAGAAAAGCATGAGAAGATACAAGATACTGGTTTTTTTTCATTGTATGTTCTGTGGAATGAGTGGTGAGAACAGCAGTCTTCTCGGTTGGGCAGCTCAGATGGGACAGGCCAGCATGTGGCAGTCACATCTGAGAATTGCTCTTGATGAGCATTGCAGTTGAGGAGTTTGCACTTGATGGTGGTGCCACTGAAAAAGTGGTATATATAGTTAGAGGCATTTAACATAATCATGCTTCTTATAATGCACCTTTCGCTTACAGTTTTAATATACTTGATTACCCTTTATAATCTGTGGAAACTACAATAGATGTAAAAGTAATGGGTGATGAGGAGTTCCCACTGTGGCGCAGTGGTTATCGAATCTGGCTAGGAACCATGAGGTTGTGGGTTCAATCCCTGGCCTTGCTCAGTGGGTTAGGTGTTGCCGTGAGCTGTGGTGTAGGTCGCAGACGTGGCTCGGATCCTGCATTGCTGTGGCTCTGGCGTAGGCTGGTGGCTACAGCTCTGATTAGACCCCTAGCCTGGGAACCTCCATATGCTGCGGGAGCAGCCCAGAAAAGGCAAAAAGACAAAAAAAAAAAAAAAGTAATGGGTGATGTGGAATGACTGCTATTCATTACATGCCTGCCAGGCACATTTTTTAAAAGGATACTGACTGTTAGTTATTAACTGTATGGGTTATCAAGTCAATATCTGAAATTATAAATGAAATAAGGACAATAATATTCCTACAACTATGCACCTACCTATTCACCCACACATCTAATGGGCTGAGAAATTCTTGAGTCTTCTTTGTGCTTAGTATGTATAATGAACTCAACAAACACATGTTCAGCGGATACTTAAATGGGCTATTTTGAGGAACAAATGAGTAAAAACTGAGAAAAGTCAACAGCAGAGTGATATATAAATGAAGGAAGAGTCTCTCCCCTCTGCTTTCTTCCCAATTCTCTGCTGACATTACACAAATTCCTTGTCTGGGTAGAGAGTCATTCCCACCTCAAATTTAGACTACCCAACTTGAGCCACTTCCTTTTTTCTTTTTTTCTTTTGATGGCTGCACATGTGGCATATGGAAGTTCCCAGGCTAGGGGTCAAATTGGAGCTACAGCTGCCGGCCTATGCCACAACCACAACAGCATAGGATCTGTGCCACATCTGCAACCTATACCACAGCTCTGGAGACAATGAACTCTTAACCCACTGAGCGAGGCCAGGGATTGAACCCACGACCTCATGGATACTAGGCAGGGTCATAAACCACTGAGCCACAATGGGAACTCCCTTTTATATCTGGCAGGTAACTGAACAACATTTCCTTACTCTCCTGTAGTGAGGTGAGGCCATGTGCCTGAGATCTAGCTAGTGTTATGGAGGTGGATATGAGGTACAGGCATAGCTCCTAAAACCTCCAGAAAATGATCCTAGATCTCCTGTAAGATTCTTACATTCTTTCTTTCCCCTAGCTGGCTGGATGACACCTGGTGACAAGGAAGTCATATTAGTTTTCTAGGATGACCAGAACAGAGTACTATGAACTGGGTGGCTTAAAACAAGAGATTTATTTTGTCATAATTCCAGGGGCCAGAAGTCCAAAATTAAAGCATCTAGAGTTGGTTCCTTCTCAGGGTCTTCAGGCAAGAATCTGCTCCAGGTTTTCTCCATGGCTTGTAGATGGTGGTTCTTTTCCCGTGACTTCACATCATCTGTCTGTGTCTGTGTCTTAATTTCCTCCTCTTATAAGGACACAGTCATATTTGATTATGCCTATCCTAATGACCTCATTTTTACTTAATTAACTCTGTAAAGATTCTGCCTCCAAATACAGTCACATTCAGGGGTTACTAAGTTAGTATTTAAATTTTGATGAAGGGGGCACAATTGAGCCCCAGACAGAAGCCACGTGTTATAGGTGGGAATATCTAGGCTCCTCTTTTGCTCCTAACATGCTTTGACTATGACATGAGCTCGAAGACTTTATTATTTAACTCACTGAGATGTTGGTGTTATCACAGCAGTTAAGATATCTTGACTAGTACAGAAACTGGTACCAAGACTGAGGTGCTGTATAATAAAACCCTTAACTATATGCCATTGGCTTACCAAGGTGGGTTAGGTAGCAAAGAAACTAATGTTAAAGGCTGAAAAAGTGACAATCCATGTTATATAGTAGCAAATTGTTTGAAAAAACTATCACTAATATTACAGAGGCAGATGACATTTCTATTTATTAAAGAGCTCTAGAGGAAATGGTTGTAAAGAATCAAATTGTCAATGTGTATTGACTACCATTGGCTAATTTTTGAAAAATATCTTAAAAGATATATAACTTCAGGAAAGAATTGGCCAGTTAGCAAGCAGAAATTAAAGTGACCAAGTCTAGGAGTTCTCTTGTGGTGCAGTGGGTTAAGGATGTGGCATCATCACTGCACTGGGTGGGTTGCTACTGTGGCTGGGGTTACACCACTGGCTGGGAACTTCCGCACACCACAGGTGCAGCCAAAACAAAAAGAAGTAATAGAGTCTAGAAATTTGCAACCTTGACGAGTTGACAAAGACATCCATTACTAAGCCCCAATCAATGGAAAATCATAAAAATTTAAAACCCACTAATATCCAAGCATTTGGCAAAGATCAAATTAAGGATGTGGCATTCCAACCAAGCTTGATGGCACTGAGGCAGCTGCCATTCAATTGAGACAGCAAGGTGCAGAGTGAGGGAAAAATGAAATAAAGCATATTTGAGAATTATGACTAGAAAAAAATTGAAGAATGTTTACTTAGGGTGAACATGAATGAAGTAGAACAGAAATATTCTATGGTTTTGAGGGAAATGTATAACCAAAGAAACCACAAACTTCAAGCTTTGATTAAAAACAAATCTTGACTGTTTAGGAAGTTCCCTTGTGGCACAGTGGGTTAAGGATACAGTGTTGCTGCACTTGCAGCACAGGTAGCAACCATGGCTGGTGTGGGTTTGATCCCTTCCCTGGGAATTTCCACATGCTATGAGTGTGGCCAAAATAAACAAACAAACAAAACAAAACAAATTTTGGCTGTTTAAGTGGTAAGGCAACTCTTAGATTCCCAACCTGTTCCAACAGGAAGCAGCCTATAAAAACTATGCAGTCTGCAAGATGGGAGTGCTCCCAAGTACACATTTCAGACATGGCTAAAGATGATGTTGGACAGAGAAGAAGCTTCCAGAGAGTAGAGACAGTGGCTATGGATCAAGCAGTTAAAGGGTTCTTCCAGAGAGTAGAATCAGGGTCTGTATAAGATCATCTTTCCCTACCCCAGACTCCAGGGTAGCAGGCCCTTATACTGTCTGCCCAGCAGGATTTTAGGATTTCTTTAACTCAAGTCTGTTTCCTCCTCCCATATGGGAGTGTTTTGGTGGTAATTATGTCCCTATTCCACCACTGAATTTTGGGAGTATGTGTGTTGAGAGGCAGAGGATTTGTACCTTTTTAAATTCATAGTTGACAAGGACTTGAGAAATCCTATCTGGACTTGACGCAGGGCCTGATCATCACTCAGAGATCCTTGTATTAGGGCTAGATGCAGTGACAGAAAGGGAAATGAAGGTGTCTCTCACCGGAGGCAGTAATTTTGTTCTGTGTATGGGAGGAAGGGGTAGAATAGGTATGTAGTGACCAAGAAGGTAGATTGGCAGAGACACTTTCATGTGCTCACCAAATCTGTTTTATTTTTCCAACTGGCATGCAGCAAGATAATGTTTTCCAGCATTTCCTATAGTTATTTTAAGCCATGTAACTGAGTTCTGACCAGTGGAGTGTGGGGAGAAGCAATATATACCTCTTCTGGGCCTGACCTCTAAAATGTCGTATAAATCCTCCATAATTCCTTTTTCCTCTTTCTCTTGTTGGAGGAAGCCAGGAGGTTCTTTATACCATAGTAGAAGAGTAAAGAAACTGAATCCCTGACTGGGTACATGGAGCAAAGTCAAGACTCTCACCTAATTTAAACTTTTGCTTCCTCTAAACTTGACTAGCCCTCATTGAACTATGACATAAGCAAGAAATACACTGTTGTTGTGTTAAGCCACCAAGATCTGGGGACTGTTTGTTATAGCAATTGGCATAGTCTGACTAACATAGGCACTGACATTAGATAATACTTTTACTCCTTCTCAGTTTATACCTTCTTAAATTTGCCACAATTTACTTTTCACTGAACTCATAAATTCAACGGAAGGACATAAGAAACAGTCAGCCTACCCTCAAATTTAAGGCCCCAATTGATCCCAACCCCCTCAATCTCAATATATCCAAATTCCCTGAGACATAGTCTTGTGTACTATTTTAAGTAGCATCTCTATGTGGATGAGCCTATACCTACCTCTTCAGTTTTGACTTCTCTCCTGAATACCAGACCTGCATTTCCAACAGGCTACTGACCATCTTTCCAAAATCAGCTTGAGTCTGATTTTTCAAGTAAGAAATACAAGACTCTACTCATATTCTTTTCCTCAAAATCTGAGTCTCCTTTTTCTGTTAATGGGATCACAAGTTTTCCTGTAAACCAACTTGAGCCTTGAGAGTCATTTCAACCCCTTCCACCATTTAATCCTCCATCTCCACGCTAGCACCTGACGCTAGCACCTGACGGTATTTCTTTGCTGTCTCATAAATATTCCCCCCAACCCCGTCCTTCATTAATTGGGAACTCCTCATCTTATGTCTGGTCCATCATGGCTATCCCTGACTCTAGTCTTTCCCACATCAACTCCATTCTTCTAATACTTTCAGAATTAAATTTTTAAAGTTGTGGCTGTGTCATGATACTCCTTTTTTAAGAATCTCTGGTGGTACTTCCTTATTTCAAAATAAATCCAAATTCCTTAACTTAGCATTTAAGAGTTCTTATCCATTTATCCAAACCTAATATTTAGGCCCTACCTGTGTGCTCCAGCCAATCAATTTTCTCTGTTTTACCATCTCCACTTTAACATCCCCCATTACTGCTATAAGGAGCTAACAAAGGTTCTCAGTTACTGTCAATGGCATCTATCTTGGGATCACTAGAGGAAAAAAAAAAAAACCCTTATATTCTCAGGTCCCTCTCTTAGAGATATTGTGGCCTTTTAAATCTGTTTTACATCAACTATGGAATGCAAACAATATCTTTTTTTGGAGGGGGTGATAGTGGTGGTAGAATAAGAATTGTAAAAAATATAGGAGCTTTAAAAACAATACAGTTTCTTGGGTGTTTCAGGGACTACCGAATCATAATCTATCGGGTTAGTGTTCCTCAAGCATTTCTGATATCCAACATTTTTGGAACCACTGATAGGCAAGCCGAGAGTAAGATAGAATAGAATATTATATAAGTACTCTAAACAATACTGCCAAGGAACAAAAAGGGGAAATATCATTATGAAATCAGGGAATATTTCATTCAGTCAGTGCATTTGCAAAAAACTAGACACACTAGCATCTGGAATTTGAAAAAGAAAAGTCGCATTATTCATATAGGATCGTCAATCATTAGGAAGAAGTTGAATACAGACATACCTCGTTTTGCTCTGCTTAGGTTTGTTGTGCTTTGCAGATGTTGCATTTTTTCACAGACTGAAGGTATGTGGCAATCCAGTCTTGAACAAGTGTTATCGAACCAAGTTCAAGTGCCTGATGCAGAGCAAACCAAACGCTGAGATGCTGAGGTTTGTAGCAGAGCAAGAGTTTATTCATGAGGCAGCCAAGTGGGGAGATGGGAGAACAAATCACAAATCTGTCTCCTCGAATTTGGGGCTTGGGATACTTACAGGATAAAGCTGAGACATGGAGAGCATGGGGAAATGTTATTGGAAATAGAAGACGGTGAGATATCTTTGTTCTGCCCAGGTACAACTAAACTTCTTTATGTGACTCATGTTGAAGAAATGGCAGCCTTAGTACTTGCTGGGGGTGGAGTTTTTGGCCCTTTGACATCAAAAGGTCACCAAGAGAACACTCACTCAGGCCCAGTTGGAGGGTTGGTGGTCCTAACCAGTCTTTAACCCTTGTGAGCTTGAACTGAATACAGCTGGCTCCAAGTTCCTGAAAAACAACTCAGGCAAACATCTTATTGTTTAGGCTACTTGATGCTTGGAGGACGTGCAAATTTTTTTTGTAGTAATGATTAAAGGAGCTTAATCAGTGAAGGCAGGTTACAAGTTTAATGAAGCTGATGATTATTCTTAGTTTCACAAGCCTTTTGGTACCATTTTTCCAAGAGCATTTGCTCACTTTACGTCTCTGGGTCACATTTTGGCAATTCTCCCAATATTATTTTATTTGTTATGGTGATCTGTGATCATCAGTGATCTTTGATGTTACTATTGCTGAAAGATTATGGCTCCCTGAAGGCTCAGATTATGGTTAGTACTTTTTAGCAAGAAAATATTTTGTAATTAAGGTATATATATATTTTTGACATAATGATATTATAACTTAATAATTACAGTATAATGTAAATATAACTTTTGTGAGTACCAGGAAACAAAAAAAATGTGCACCTTGTTTTATTGTGATATTTAACCGAACCTGCAATATCTTCAAGGTCTACCTGTAAAGGGAAAGTAGGTAAATTATTAAAATACACATTAAACTGCACTATGCTAAATGTCATATCTAGCAACAAAGAGAGCATATGTGCACAGGAAACCTACCCTCTCAACAGACAAGAGACAAAAGCACACTGACAAGCAATTAAAGTGGGAAGGCATGAGGAGGCGAGATGACAAAGGCATTTGTGTCCAACCGGCTGTGTAAGCCAACTGAGTAGCCTGTCAAGTGGAGAAGTGAGAGAAAAGAGCCATTAAGGACTACACTCTCTCTGGCCTCGACCTTATGTTTCTGCCCTGAATGAAGAAAGAAAAGCAGCACTGAATAGCTCATAATAACAAATGAACAGACTGGTGGTAGGAAAGACTATGACTTGCTATAACTACTCTATGGTGAGTCAGCCTCTCTATTCTGACCTCGACGTATGAATGGGAGAATTATATCCATTTTGCTTTTGTTCTTGGCTTTAGCAATCAGTAAGCCATTGGATGCCACTCAGTAAGTAATTTATAAAGTAGAATGCGGCCACTGTGGGAATGTCGTATTTTGAGATACAAGCAAATATTTGGATACAAAGTGATTTTCTATGATATTTTTTCTTTAGCGATAAGGATAATCACTTCAAGGAATTCCAATTGTTGAAAAGGGTTAACAACATAGTGTTCTAAACCCATATCTGATCTGTTTTTCAAGTTGTGCTGTATTTAGAGATATATTTAATTTTGCAGATGTCTTGAGTCTATCAGTGGAATTAGATTTTCCCATCATAACCAGACACTGCTTCTCAAGGAGTCAGAATAGGGTGCTCAGTTCTCTTTGGTGGGACCATTTTTCCTTTTGCCTTCCACTGTGAAGCAATGCAGAGCTGACAAACTTCTTCTTCTTCTTCTTCTTTTTTTTTTTTTTTTTTTTTTTTTTCTGATCTAGAGAAGTTATCTCTAACTGATTGTCCAGGAGAGGTTATAGAGTTTTATTTTGGGATTACCTTGACTAAGAAAAGTCTTTAGGAGTTGTGTAATTAGGTCAGTATCAAAGCTTTTAGGAAGTTTAGAAATAGGAAATTAAAAACATGATTTGGAAATTAATTTATATTTCTTTCTGGAGAATAGCTGTTGAAAATGGGAGGGGGGTGGGATGTGATGAAAATAATAGAAGTGTTTAAGATTCTGATGGCATGAGATTCTATAATGAGCCTCCAACCAGTCGAGGGGTGGGAAACCAAGATTTGCGGGACTCAAGATTATATTGGAGGTTGGAGTAAACAAAAACAAGAACTATACTTTTTAAATTGGGAACTGAATTTTTAAATGCTCTAGGAATCATTGAGTATGGCAAAAAGCTTGACACATATCTCATCTGATTGAAAAGATTTCAAAAAATCATTCAGAGTAAAATGGTTTTCTATTGCTATTGTGTTATTTTGTCCAATTTCCCCCCCAAAGGTGTGATTTACATAACAAAGTTAGAAAAAATTTCTAGGCCTAATTATCACTTTCAAAATAGAACCTGGAAATCAGCCATTGGTAACTGAAGATTACAGACTGTTTTTTAAAAAGCAAATCTTGAGTTCAGCTCAAATGTTATCCTTAAAACTAGTTGTATTGTTTTGCCATATCAAATCAAATGCCTTTTTGGCATCAAAGAAAGCAGCTCCCAGGCTTTAACTTTTTTTAGTTAAATAAATAAAAGACACTATAAAAGATATTACATTATTTAGAAAGACAATTTGCCTGTATGGTATTCTACACAGTCCTTTCTACTTTGTAAAGATGTTTTTTTTTTTTCAGTCTATGCTCTATTATAGACACAGCAGAGGAGGTGGTTAAGAGCACAGACTACTGGTCAGGTTGCCTGAAGTTATGTTCTGGCTCTGTCACTTCCCAGCTGTGAGTCCTTGGGCAAGTTTTGAAACTTCTCTTTGGCCCAGTTGTTTTATCTGTAAAAGAGAGTAATAATGGACTCTCTTGAGGGGTTTGTTGAGAGGAATAAATGAGTCAATACCAGCAAAGCTCTTAGTGCCTACATCGAATTCAGGAAGAGTCAGACTCCTGTTCTCAAAAGAATTCTTATAACTCGCGATCATACAAATACTATGGTAGATAAGAATTCCTTTTTAACGTAGAATTTGTTAAATTAGCACAAAAAGATTTTTTTCAGTGTGAATATGATTTAAGGAATTTTCTTGCAAAGCTAACTAATTTAGACAATACTAGCAAATATAGGCTTTTATATCCAACTTTTCCTTGATAAGAGTTTTTTCTTCTCCCAAAATATTTGGATAACTACTTAACTTTATTTTTTATTTTGATTAGTAAATAAAAAATATTTTTTGAATTCTTTTGGAAGACAAACAATGTACTAGTGACTATGGACACAGGGGTAGTGATAATCAAGGAAGTCATTCATATAATAAATATACATAGTAATCCCACTCTATAGGGACTTATTTATTTTTTGGCAATTTTATCCCCATCACAAGCCTTTGGGAATTTAACATGCTTTAGACTGTACCATGGGAAAGAAAGAAATTCTTGGGTTGAGCTACTGAGGTTTGGAGTTTTTCTTCTATAGCAACTGTAATTATTTACCTTAAGTAATACATTGAGGTTCTGAAAACTCTAGTAGGACTAAGAATATGAGATTTGAAACTGCTGTTAATTCCAACATTGCTGATGGGTCTCAAGATATCCTGCCTCAGGGTCAGAGCAGATAAAACTCCTTTGTTCTCAATTTGAAAGTTTGTCCAGCATTAATTGCATAAGTAGGTGCTATGTGAGACTCTAGGATAAAAAAGAATAAGATAGAGCTTCTATCTGCAAGGAGTTTATGGACTAACAGCAGCAGTGACAATAATATAACTAACATTTATTGAATGATTTCTACACACCTTGTTTTCATTATGTTCTCTATTCCTCATAAAAACCCTTCTAGGAGCCCATTTTGAAGATAAGGAAAATATGTCCTAAAGAAATGAAGAAATTTGGAGGTATTTCCAAATACTATCATAGAAAAAAAAGTGCAAATAAAATATAATGGGATTAAAGCTAATTGAATGTCTACAATGACTATGGCATGTTGGGCATTATGCTATATTATTTGATCCAAATACTATCATCACATTTAACACAAATGATAATACCACAAAGTATTATAAGTATCCTCAAGTTATAGAGAAGGATATAAAGGTCAGAGAGGTTAAATTCCCCTGGATCACTCAGTTTGTAGTAGTAGAGCAAGAAATCCAAATCTGCATGTTTCTTGATTCCAAATGCAGATTCTTTCCACTCCATTAGGTGGTCTCTGCAAAGTGGGAGGAGAGAGAACCTCAAGATACAAGCCCAGATCACAGTGACCTTGTGGACAGTGAGCAGCCATCAAAAGATTTTGGTAGAGGAATATCAGATTTGTGTTTCAGAAAGAGCAGTTTGGTAGCATTTAGAAAGACTGATTAGGGAGTTCCCCTGTGGCCCAGGGGAAATGAATCCGACTAGTACCCATGAGGGTGTGGGTTCAAGCCCTGGCCTTGCTCAGTGGGTTGGGGATCCAATGCTGCCATGAACTGTGGTGTAGGTCGCAGACACAGCTTGGATACGTGTTACTGTAGCAGTGGTGTAAGTTAGCAGCTGTAGCTGCATTTAGACCCCTAGCCTGGGAACTTCCATTTGTTGTGGTTGAGGTCCTAAAAAGCAAAGTAAAAGATTGATTATGCCTTTAAAAGTTTTCTAAATTACAGTTACTATACTACTTTCTTTATTGACTTACAAGCATTACCAAGATGAAGGTCATGAACAAGATGCTTTATCATTCCTCTCATATTCTGGGATTTAGATGCTGCACCTTCTCTTTCCTCCGTTAGATGACTCATGCTCTTGTTCTATCCAATCCTGAATCTAGATTCCTAGCTTTTATGAGAGTGTCCACTACAGTCCTACACACTTTACTGTGTGTATTTATTCCATTTTATATCTTCCTTTCTTGTTTATACCTTGATGTTGTCATCTAGATTTGACTATGGATGTTATTCTCAGATCAGTATGGTAATAGAGGTACCATTGGGAACCACAATAGTGTAATAAGGTGGAATATGTGTTAATTTGATAGAATTACCAATGCTATATTATTTATCTAGCAGTGTACTGTACTGACTAAGGGCTAGGGCTTCAGACAAGAACTGCCTGAGTAAGGATCCTGCCATACAACTAGCTGTTTAGCACTTTGCTCTAGGTCATTTAGCTAAGTAAATACTTGGAACAGAGTGAGCCACTTGCTCTAATAGAGGAACATACATAGAAAGTACAACGGGAATGTACTCTTCATGAATGCTTATAATGCAAAAAATTTGCTAGGCCTTATGCTACATGCCTCACATATCTCACTGCATTTAATAAGAACATGGCGGACCTTGTATAGTTACATAGTTTACATATATACTTTTGCACTTAATGAGATTATAATGGACCTAAGAGGTGGGTATTATTTCCCAAGGCTGACCTCTTCCTGCATTACTTTTCATCTTTATAAGGACAGTGATAGTAAGTATGTCTTAGGGTTATTACAAGGATTAAGTGAATTAATCCATTACCATGTGCCTAGCATATATTAGGCTCTCAAAGTGAACTATTACTGGATGAATCAAAAAGTGATATGAAATAAAAGCTCATGGCCTTTGAGACAGAATGATAAGGTATGAAAGGGCCATATTCATATAGAAAAATAAGAAGAGAAATCCAGCAGAGAAAACAGAACCATTTTTTTCCAGCTAGTTTATTAGATTAAAGTAGAACAAGCTGACTAGCTGCAAAAATTGTGCTGTGTATCTATGACCACAAGTACAGAAATAGCATCAGTTTTTAGAATTAAACATCCTTGATAATTTATTGAAAAATCTTATAAAATGAATACTTCAAGCAATTATATGTTCACTGATTAAACCTCAGAAACTAAACTTTAATGAAAGAAAATCGGCTTAACTCTTTAAGTGTACCAATCTAATGGAATCCAAGTCAGAAAATGCTAAATTTAAATTCTATGAAACTGAAAAATAACCTGATGAAATTGCCTGTAAATATCAACTGGACGTCATTTTTGATTTCTTAACCAGTTTTATATATGTAAATAATCTTCATTTGCATAAATAGAATATTAGATGAAAATCCAACCATATTAAGAAAAAACTTAAAGGAAGATAATCTCCAGAAATAAAAAGGGACAGTGCTCATCAAATCAGACTGAGCTGAAAACATGAGTGCCATGAGCTCTCAAACACAGTGTTCCCCTAATTCAATATTTAGAGAAATATTAAAACTTTCCTCTACTAAACATTGACAAATCTGAGTAGCCATACTGATTGGTTTTTTCATGCTGAAAGCTGGTCCAGTGAGGGTTGTGTTTAAGCTGATCTCTTTTTTCTCTATAATCGCTTATTGGGTGAAAAATACCAAATAATTCAACCCTCACTCTTATGAGTATTCAATAGCTATTCAATTCCTAATATATTGGTAATTTTAATTTCTTTATTCTTGCATGTCCAAAGAGGAAATTTTAGAGATGGGTTTCAAGCTATATTATCTAACTACTAAGGAAAATTTGGGTTTATTCTCTTATTTCAAATCATTTCTTTTCCTATAGCTTGATTTCTGTGCTGCTTTTGTGCTTCTGTGCTGCTGTTCCTGAATTACAGAGAATCAATTTGGGGAAGAATGAACCCCCAGAGTCTTGAAAGTAAGAGGCTGGCTATTTGTTGGAGACAGTTTAAATAAGGAGATGGTTCTATCAGTTAATACTAAAAGATACTAAAAGATAAAAAAGAAAGATTCAGGAGATCCATTTTAATGAGCACATGTGTGTCTGAACCTATGTGCACATAAGAGAACCAAGTTAGGAGCTGGGGAAAGGGTTCCACAGGGACCTTCCTTTGTGAAGTCTTAATTCATTAAAAAAATTTTTTTTATTATTATTATAGTTGATTTACAAAGTTTCATCAAGTTCTGTTGTACAACAAAATGACCCAATCACACACTTTTCACTGTGCTGTACAGTAGGATCCTACTGCACATCCATTCCAGATATAATATTTTGCATCCTCAAAAATGCCCATCCCCCCTCCCTCAAACCCCAAATCTGCTCTTCTCGGCCTATGCTTTGTTTCTGTTTTTTATTTGTTTGTTATTTTTAGATAGGATCATCTGTTCCATATTTTAGATTCCACAAACAAGTGATATCATATGGTATTTGTCATTTTCTTTCTGGCTTACATCACTTAGTATGAGAGTCTATAGCTCCATTGATGTTGCTGCAAATGGCATTAGGTTGTCTTTTTTATGCCTGAGTTATATTCCATTATATATATGCATCACATCTTCTTAATCCATTAATCTGTCAATGGACATTTAGGTTGTCTTCCTCTATGTCTTGGCTGTCGTGAATAATGCTGCAATGAACATAGGGGTGCATGTATCTTTTTCAAGGAAAGTTTGTCTGGGTATATGTCCAGCAGTGTAATTGCTGGATCATATGGTAGCTCTATATTTTTAAGATGTGTCTGTGTGGTGCACTTGACACTCAAGGAAAAAGTCCAAGTTGCTGGAATTTTAATACTTGTTCTGCCTGTGTTTTTTATTGTCTTCTGAAATTCCACTAATCTTATAGGAAAGAAATTTGCTAAAATCGATGAAGTCTGCTGAGTTATTCTTATGGAAACTAAAAGGCTAGTGTGGCAAAAGGAAAGGCAATCCATCCCACCCTGTCCTCTCCAGGTTCCGGGTATGCTCTGAGCTCCATGTGGAGGCGTAGTCCTGAAGGGCATCCTATAGAGAAGCCATCGTGGAGGGAGCAGCCCCTGGAGAGAACATGGCAGTGAGAGCAGGCTCTGATTGCAACCAGAGGACAGAGACCACCATTTTTCTGAGGGAGGAGGTAGTGACTCCAGGAGCTAATGGGTTTCTTGTAAATACTTTCACACCAGACTTGTTGATGGTTGCTGGGCAGCACATCTCCTCCCCCATTTTCACATATGCTTCTCAAAAGACAGCTTATCTGAAACATTGCCTCCTCTTTTAAAATCTTTCTAGGTTGTCTTCAACATTCACTTAAATATAATAAATTTTCTTATTTAAAAAATGTTATTTTAATATATCACTTGTCAAACATTACCTTCTCAGAGGCCTTCTCGGGATGCCTTATTTATAATTGTAAGCTCTTCCCTACCAACATTCCTTTACCCCTTCCCTGATATATACTCTCCAAAACACTTGTCATCATTCTCATATTATATATTTTAATTATTGATTCATTTACCCAAATTGCCCATAGCATCCAGGTGAGTCCCAGTCTTAGTCTGAGCCATCCAATCCAGTCATGCCAGTCATATTTCCACAGGCTTGGTTTTTGTACACAAGGAGAATGTAGCACCTCCAATTGTTCCCTTTAGCAAATTTTGCCTCATGTCCTACCCTGACACCCTTGGTCTCTCAGGGTCCCCTCACCTGCTCAAATACCAGCTATTATTTGCTGAAAGTAATGGGTCAGCACAATCATTTGCATTATTCTGGCTTCCCCTTCACTGGTCTCAGTGAGAGGTGCCACTCCTGGAACCACAGATAGTCTCCTTTTTTGCTGACTTCCTGAGGCTCTTTCTGCTGTTTTCACCAATGTTGCCTTCATTTTCATCTTTGCTACTTCCCACGTCAATGCTCTCCCTCCCTCTCAGACACAGGAGATTCTAATTTTGGGAAACAAACAAACAAGCACTCTAAACTAAAAACTGTCCCTAGAAGGTAATGCACCTGGATTCTACAAGCTCCCACTCTCATTCTGATATCCTTGGGAACTGAGAAAAAAGAGAAGTCCAAACTGGCCAGGGCCATTTGCAGTTCCTTGCCTGTGGGGAGATGTGTGTAGGGAATAGCATCACAGGCTTCCTCCTTTGGGACATCCTTTGGCCAGCTCTCTCTCTGGCTCCTCTGGCCCTTTGCTTTCTACTACAAATCTTGTGCTTGGAACTATTTCTTACTCCTAGTTTGATTCTTGGATTGTCTAGTCCAGGAGTATGACTTTGAGTTTCCCTTTGGCCACAGCTTCAAGCTAGTCCTGATTATTCTTCTCCTTGCTGCTGCTACTCTTGGAACCAGGTAGGCTGAACTCAGAGGGTTTCTGTTATAGCCTTTCCATTCCCTATTGAAGATGCTTGGCTTCAATTAGAGTGGAGATGAGAATGAGAAGTAACCCCTGTGTACTGCAGCAGAAATACAAGTGACTCCAAGAAAATTTAGACAAACACTGTGTGGATGCAGGATACCCAACATTGCCCTAGGCAAACTTTCAGCAGCTGATAAATCTTCCTTTATCCAATCAGACCTAGGCTATGGGAACATCTCCCTAAAGCACAGGCACATTGTCTAAGGAACTCTGCCTTTTCCTGTAGTGGGCAGCATTAGATTCTCCCACAGATTAGAGGGCTAGAAAAATTTAGAGGGGCCTCTTTGGAGTAAAAGCACTGCTCATGGATAGGCTCTCCCTATAGGGGCTCTCGACCTTGGAACACATAGCGCATATTTAGTATGGAGAGTAGCCTTGGGGGTAAGTAAGAGGAATGTCTTATTACTCAATCAAATAGCAGCTTCAAGCTGGTGAGGGGAAGGTGGAGGTGGATAAGGCATTGCTTATACACTATTAGCCCACTTGGAAGTCTTGATGTCATCATGGTTGGGAGGCCAAAAATTCCCTCTTTGTACATAGAAACAAATGCAATCATTTATACATTTATTTTATTTTATTTTATTTATTATTTTTGTCTTTTTGCCTTCTTCTAGGCCCGCACCTGTGGCATATAGAAGTTCCCAGACTAGGGGTATAATCAGAGCTGTAGTCTCCAGACTACACCACAGCCACAGCAATGTGGGATCCTCAACCCACTGAGCAAGGCGAGGTATCGAACCTGCAACCTTGTGGTTCCTAGTTGTATTTGTTAACCACTGAGCCACGGCAGGAACTCCTCATTTGCGCATTTATTGAGTTTTAAAACATTTGCAAGCCAACATTTATTGAGTGCCTATTCTGTACACTGTTGGGCTGGGAGATGGAATGCTAAAGCTTGTAATGAACAAGACCTATTTCCTGCTTTCCAAGAGCTTACTGTCTTGTGGGGGGGACAGATAAGCACAGAAATAATACAAAATGTTAAAAAGGGGACATGGCAAGCGATGAGTGTGGGGGCTGAGAGTGGAAGTAGCCAGCAAAAATTTATAATTTTGAGCATTAGTGCTACAGTGCATGTGGCTTTTATTTCTTTTGCAAAAGAAAGAATAAAAATTCCGTGATCTTTTTTTTTTTTAAATAAGACTATTAAGCTAAACTACTTCCAACAACTTAGAGAAATTTGGTTATTCATGAGAATAACACCTTTTCTAAAAGAAATAAAGTTAATTTTCTACTCTTCTGCAAAGGAGGTCATTAATTATACATTTTAGATTTCATCAATTTCAGTTAGATGAGACTAACATTTTAACTAGATGTCAAAGAAGACATAAGGTATTAAGTTAAATACACTGGATGACAATAAATGGTTATTAAAAACATAATTCTGTTATTCTCATAATTTTCTCACTTGGGTGTCTCATTGAAGGCCTAAGTTTCACATTTAGGCAGTCAAGTCAATGTATAGCCATTCTGTGAGCTTTAAACAAAAGCTTCTAAACCATTAAGTCATTTCTAGATTAAGGACAGATGGATGGTATTTTTTTTTTTTTTTCAGCACTTAAAAAAAAAAAAACAATAAAATCAACAAAAACACTGGTATACACAATAGTAACTATCTATCTGCAAAAGAATCAACATACCTCTTACCCTGCTCCCACTAGGAATTTACTATTTTTGAGATAGGAACTTCATCTTGAACAAGTTTAATGCATGTGATCCTGTGTTTTGGTGACTCGCATTGCCAACAAATGTAGGAAAAGAAGGAAGGAAAAGCTAAGAGCGCTAGCTGTTTGACATGCTTGGTGATTTTCCCAGGTTGCTATTCTGTGTTAATTTTCTACTGTTTTTCAAAAATTGCCCTCTGTTTGGACAGCCCCCTATCAAGATAAACGGGAGAAGTAATACCATGCTCTCCCTGATGCTGCATGGGGTAGCCAGAGCCATCTTTCATTTTTTTATATCATCTTCTGCTCACTTGGCCCAGATTCACAGATGGAGAATTGTTTCTTTTTTAAACTCCTTTTTCTTAAGGAATCCAGTGAAAAATATTAATCAATTTTAATTGTTTTTATTAAACCCATGGATATGTGTGTGTGTGTATGTGTATTTGGATGGGGGGGTATTCATTTTCTAATGGAGAACTAAGTTAATGGTTTTCTAGAATATAGTTTGGAGATTGATAACTTCTTTAAATCCTTTGAATTCACACATCTGGAGGGAAGTTTGGAAAGTTCAGTTGTGTGATGAGAGGCTGATACATGTGGGTTGCATCTGTTTGACCCTGCTTTCTTGTCCTGTGGTCTATCCCATAAGTACAGCTAAAAGCAGTAAAGAAGAGTGAGGTGACCTATACAACCAAAGGTAAAATGGTAAGTCAGACCCATCTTTGATTTTGGTCTTGCATGGGATACTTAGGCTGGTCATTTGCATGCTGTTATTTTTGCATTTCTTCAATCTCTGTGAGATTTTTTTCTGTGCCTGTTATATTTTGTGTTCTTCCAGAGGTATGGTTACTATCTTCTGCTTCCTGTTTCCCCATACAGAATCTATTTCAGCACTCCACACATAGTGGCTGTGTAATAGATAATTGTTAACAGATTGACCTTTTTTTCTCCCAGTAACTGATTAAAATTCGGTTCTCTGTTGCTGTTGGTTTTTTTTTTTTTTTCTTTTCTTTTTTCCCCCTCAGTTTACTCTATGCAAAATCAGTGACCTTAATCTGCAGTGCGTCTGTAAAGAAAAGGGATCACTTTAGTTGACGTGAATTTGAAATAGCAAAGAAATGGGTCATCCAAATTGAAGTAAACAATGTGGAGACTATGCATAAAAGAAGCCTCTGCTTTGTAAGTGGCCACTTTCTATTAGTAATTCACTTATTTTTTATTTCCAACCATTGTGGACTTGATTTTCTTCAGAGTGGCTTTGAAAGACTTCTAGGAGCAAACTCATCATTTAAAAATGCTTATTTACAGTTTTGCCTGTTCTTTTCAATGTGAGGTACAGGCATTAAACTGTAAGATTTCTGTTAAATGTGGTTAAAGCTGAGGAGATAAATTTCCATATGAAGGGGCAAAAAGAGACACTTTTGTGTTCTTTAAGAGGAAGAATCAATCACAATTTTGGGAGTTTTGGAGAGTTTCCCTTCTTT
The DNA here is from genome assembly GCF_054392235.1 of Sus scrofa. Taxonomy (NCBI): domain Eukaryota; kingdom Metazoa; phylum Chordata; class Mammalia; order Artiodactyla; family Suidae; genus Sus; species Sus scrofa. The sequence continues at coordinate 18,292,763 of NC_139397.1, forward strand.
CCTTTTTTCATTCTGTCATCATTTTGGTTTATTAGAAAACAAGTACCCATCTGTTTTTTTATGTGAAAAGAAAATGTTTCTTAATCATGTTTATATGAAAGCCAATAATTCCAAGCAACATGATTAATCTAAGGCAATAAATAAATGACTTCAAGAAAGTACTTATAAAGGACACTACCCTTCAAGTTTTTAGTTTTCCTCACATTCTCAAGTTTCTTGGGTAAAATTCTTGATTTCCCAACTGCTATTAATTTTTATTGCAGTTATTACTTAAGAAGGAAGGTCAGTAGGAGAAAAATGAACCACAGCACAAAAGAGAAAACTTGTAGCAGCTACCTGAGCTGGGGTTTATCTCTCAGAAGGGCAGTCGGATAAATGTAGAGCCAAAGGAATTAGCATTTAAAAATCCATTTTAGCCATGTCCTCACAGGAAAACTATCTATGTCTAGACAGCACGGCCTATTAGTCTGGTCAGAAAAAAAAGTCGGTCTTTTCAATTTGATAGAGATTTTCTCACATAATTATATTGTAATATGAAGTCTAGAAACACCAATTCCAACACAAAAAATAGTTAAGATAAGCCCTCAGATTCTCACTAGTTACATGTTTCAGTTCAATTCTTTGTCAGATGATCCCTGTTGATTAATTCACTTGAAAAAGCTACTTCTAGTACATATATTTGCTTATATATGTACTAGAATTAAGATAAGGCCATTGTGGATTAAATATGAATTTTCTTCTAATCTGCTTGGTTCTAAAGTAAATTATAAGAATAAATCAGAAGGAAAACCAGTATGTATTTATTCAGAACGTTCTGCTATTTTGGTCTATAGATCACCTCAAATACTTTGGAAATTTGAAGTTTAGATATAATGCATTTTAACATGCATCCAAGAAATGTTGATCAATGATAATCCAACACCAAAACATCATTTGAAAAATATTGCTTGTGTACCCTATATGTACCAAGGGACTGTGCTAAACCCTGGAGACACAAGGATTTTTCCTGATGAAGGTTATAGGCTAGTGGTTCTTTGAAACTAGAGAAATAAATGGCATCTGAGGTGGATGCAAGCATTCTGGGAATTAATGCTCTGTTAACAGCTATTCTTCTAATGACTAACAGATGCCATGAACAGGGTATGAGGTGTACTTCTGGGAAGGAGTAGGGGTTATCTTGGCTTTGGTGAAGGCACATTGAAAAGAAGCCCTAGGTATCTTTAAACTTTGACTAAGGGAGGACAGAACAGGTATTTTACTATCTAGTTGAGGAAGTGGAAAGGAGACCTGAAAAGAGAAGTGGGTCACCCATGAATATGAGGTTTAAAAAGAAAATGGAATTAGAAAAAGAAGAGTATGGAATATATTTTCAGCCTCACGTGTGCATATTTCTTACCTAACTATCTTGAAGAGAGCATTTTTACCTTCAGCTGGTATTCCCGTATGAGAAGCCAATAAGAGAGGTGACAAATCCCAGCCCCTTTCAATTCTGAGGTCTTGGTCTCTTTTAGCTTATGAACATGGCTTTGGAAACCCAGTGAAATGTATAGAGTTATTGATGGTGATGGTGTAGCTGAGACCAGTATGTAGTTTAGCAATAATATATCTGTTTATTGTTTTATTGTGCATTAATAGTTGTGTGTATACTTAATTTGTGGGTTCAAGCATACTTATACTTTAATCTTCTCTAGATACACTGATGGCCAATATTAACATGGATAAAAAAAAAGACAAGATTATCAAATTCACACATTTTCTCCATATCACGTAGTTAATTACACAACTGAGGGATCAAAGTCCTGTGCTGTGAAAGTATGTTTGCTTTTCACACCAGGGAACCAAGTTTAGCAGCACTTGAAGAATTCAAACAGAAACTGTTGACTAGTCAGAGGCTTGGTAAAGGACATAATTAGATAAATGCCTAGGGAATAGAAAGATAACATAGGCACAATCCATCAACTTTTGCTTATAGTTCCTTTTTTTCTTAGTGTCTACTACATGGGTTTCCATCTTTCATCTCTGAATTGAGCAGTTTTAGTTGCAAGCCACAAAATTTACTCTGGCTAATTTAAAGAGAAAAAGATTTTTTAAAGTATCTCAAATAGCTCACAAAATTTCTGCAGGGGCCACTGGACCAGGTTTGAATGTAACGCATTTTCAAACAATATAAGTTGGAACTCTGCTCCCCCATGCTGCAGGATTGTTATTACCAAGAGAACACTGATGCTGCTCTCCACTGAATCAGATGCTCCTAAAGAATCAGATGCTTCCACTCCATTTACCAGAAGATGAACCTCCCCACATGTTCCCATTGGTTCATGTTGCTACCGTCCATATTTTACTTTTGGGGTCTTTTTTTTCTCTTTTTTTTTATAGCCACACCTGCAGCATATGAAAATTCTCAGGCTAGGGGTCAAATTGGAGCTGCAGCTACAGGTTGTACCAGATCTGAGCTGCATCTGTGATCTACACCACAGCTTATGCCAACCCCAGATCCTTAACCCACTGAGCAAGGCCAGGGATCGAACACACATCCTCACAATGTCAAGTCCTTAGCCTACGGAGCCACAGCAGAAACTCCTACTTCTGGAGTCTTATATGGGTGCCTTTGCTTGGCACAACTTCGGTCTGATGCTTGCACTGAAGCTGCAAGTGAGACCGGAAGGGAGTAGTTTGTTTGTTTTAAATTCTACTCTGGCAGGGCTAGATTCACAATATAAGAATCTATCAAAATATTGAGAATAATTAAAAGATATCAGGCAGATACAAATGATAAAGTTCTAAAGGCGATGACTAAAGAAACTCAGTGAAGACACATTTATTTCAGGATGAGCTAGAAATTAAAATTAGGTGGCACATTAACAGGATGTGCTGACTAAAAGTTGGAGGCTAAGATCTTTTTTGAATCTTGATGTGTAGGATTTGGACAAATTGTAATTTCTAAGTTGCAAACATCCAAAATACCTAGCGATAAACTTAACATGAAATATGCATGACCTATGAGTAAAGTGACAAAAATGTGCTGAGAGGCATATAAGAAGACAAGAAATGGAAAGATACCTTTTCTTGGTTAGAAGATACCTTTTCTTGTTAAGATGTCCAGGATCTCACAGTCAGTCAAGGTGTGAATGGTAATCCTAATCAAAACTCCACATAGGATTTTTTTTTTTTTTTTTTTTTGTCTTTTTAGGGCCAAGCCCTTGGCACATGGGAGTTCCCAGGCTAGGGGTCGAATCAGAGCTATAGCTGCAGGTCTAAGCCACAGCCACAGCAAAACAGGATCTGCACTGCATCTGCGACTTACGCTACAGCTCATGGCATGCTGGATCCTTAACTCACTCTCTGAGGCCAAGGATTGAACCCCAGTCTTTATGGATACTAGATGGGTGTGTTACCACTGAGCCACGATAGAAACTCCCTCTAAATGGGATTTTTTTCTGAGGGAACTTTACTAAATGATTTCAAATATTCCCCCCAAAAATCATTATCTAAAAGATAATATTGGATCATAAATATAGGCAATGATGTTCTGAAAAATATAATAGTTAACGAATATCACAGCCAATAAAATTCTGAAAAAGGAAAGTGATGAGGGGTAACTTTTCCTAGCATCAAGGTGTTAGTAAGCAAAGCAAAGTTGATTTTTCTAGGACAGGAATAGACAGAGGATGAAATACAATGATGAGTCTAGAAGGAGACTCAAGTTAGCAGGGGAATAAAATATACGATAAAGATAGCAACATCCAAAAGATATATTCTTTCATTAATAATGTTAGAAAACTGGTTAGTCATTCAGGAAAAAGAGTTCAGTATTGATTTCACTCATTATATTAACATAAAATCCAAATGGATTCAGGACTTAGGGCAGTAAAACTAAACCATAGAATTAATAGAAAAAAACCAATGGTGGCTAGCATTACATTCTTGCAGTGGGGAAAGCCTTTTACCATCACACACACACACACACACACACACACACACACACACACACTCCCCTTCATATATACCCTAAAGAAAAATATTAAAACATTTAATTATAAAAATAAAAAATTGATTATAGCAAAAAATTCCCATGAAAAACAACAGAAAAAACAAAACAAATTGTAAAAAATATTTGAAACAAATGTTTGCAAATGTATCTGAAAATGAAACCAGGTGACAGTATAGTCTTGTTTAAGGAAAACAATTTTCAATCTTTTCACGCACATGCAACATATATGGACTGAAAATCTGTCTCTTCCATAATTTAGTCAGTTTATAGAATTGTCACTGGTTGTGTGTTTTATAGAATCTAGTAAAACTATGCTGAAAAATTTTTAAAGATTTGATTAGTTTATCTGGCAAATTTTTTAAATTCAAGGAACACTTTTTTTTTAAAGAGTTTGTTATATGCTCTATTATATCAAGTTTTGTATATTGATTACATTTCCCTTGAGGAAAATCTTTAGATGAGTTAACATTTCTATAAAAAGTAATGAAAAGTCTGCTGGTATCATGCAGACTCTTCTTCCCTGGATCCAAGGAAGAGAAGGCAGGATTTTTAAAAGGGGGCTTGTGTTCCCTTCAGATTGTTATTCTAAATCTGACTTGATGGCAGAATCCAAAGAACATCATCTCCCAGATAAAGCTAGCTGCTTGCCAGACTGCTCTGTTACAATTGAACTGTAAATGGCTCACATCAGCACATTCTGTCAACTTTATATAAACCCCATTTTATGTAACATGATTACAGATCCCTTGAACACTGCTCTGTACCTGCAGCTTGCAGACTAATTCTCTCTGTATCCTCTATCAGATATGATGACCAGTAAAAGCAGCAAGGGCTGGTGTTGAGGACATAGGCAGAGATAACAGGTGGCTAGTGCTTGGGAGTTCCATTTTTCTAGAAGCCTGTTATCCCATGTTCAAAAAGACTAGGTAACTGTGTGCTTTCTTCCTTTACCCCCAAGCCTTTACTCCTCAATCCCTGTCTTTATCACATCCAGAGATGTTTTGGGGCTGGCTCACTTTGACCAAAGGCCTAGAGTACTCCTGCATCCACATGATCAACGTGCCTTTCTGCACAATGTGATTTATCCAGGAAAGGTTCACTGTCCATTTCTTTGATGATATGATTCCCTTTGGTCTCTGAAAAGGCTGATTTGATGGCAAGAAGAGTTCTCAGGACAGTAGGTTCAGATCAACAAGAATTTATTGAGCCTCTGCTGCGTGTAAGCACTGAGTTAGGCACTGGGGATGACAAGACATAATGCAAGATCCCTCTTTTGTGGAAGTGACAGCCTAGTTGGAAGACAGACGAAAACTGGAGTTTCAATGTAATATGATTAATGCTAAGCTGAGATTCCTGGGTGCTATGTCTAGGGGAGATACTATTTAAACCCGGAATCTAGGAAAGGTTTCCTAGGGAGATGATGCCTGTGAATCTTGAAGACTGAGAAAGAAATGCATAGGTGGGGAGGGAAATCTACACAAAAAGTACAGCCTGAAGAACATCAGAGAGATGTGAAACAGCATGGGCACATGGGCAGGTAAACTAGAATTCTCAGAGGGAAATGTTTCAGACTAGGAATGGCAGGAGAGGAAGCTGAACAAGGAAGAAGGGGTCAGACTGAGAAGGAATTGGATGCTGTGCTACAACCTTGGGCTTTTTCTATAGGAAATGCCCAGTCCTTTATTCCTTGCCTTCTCTTGTACCCACATTCAAATCTTCAGCAAACCCTCTTGACCAGATATGCCAAATCTGACCACCATCACCATTACAGTCCAAGCTCCTATGGATAATAGCAACAGCTCCAAAGTTATAGTGGGAATAAGTCTCCTTCTATTTTGGCTCACTTGAAGTCTACTCTCTTCACACAAGGGAGAGTGGTCTCTCTAAAACATGAATCAGATAATGACATTCCTCAGCCAGCGATCAAACCTCCAATGACTTCTTTACATCCAGGATAAAGTCCACATTCTTACCAAGGCATGAAAGGCAAGTTCTTACTTGAATTGGTCCCTGCCCTGCTCCCCACTTTGCCTTCAGCCCCCTTCCACAGTGTGCTCCAACTTCACAGGCTGCCTTGATGTGCCAGGACATGCTGGCATCTCACTGACTCAGGCATTTGCTCTTGCTAATCTCTCTGCCTGGACTGCTCTTCCTTCCTATCCATTTCTCTAGTGGCTGACCTTGTCCCCCCACTCCCTCTGCTGAGAAAGGGCCTCCCTGACCACCCTTTCTAAGATTTACCCCATTTCCACCACTCTGTCTCTCCTGACATACATGTCCTTGTATGGTTTTCTTCTTATTGCCTGTCTTACCCACAGTAATGTAAGATTCAAGGGGGCAGAGATGTGTCTGTTTTATTTACTGTTGTGTTCCCAGTGCTGGAGTATGGGGGATTTGCTGAATGAATTCATGACTGAATTCAAAGCCATTCAGAACTTGGGAGTGGAAGGACCAGATGTGTGTTACAGACGAGTCTCTCTGGCTGCAGTATGGAAAGGGGGTAGATCCAGGGTAGGGGAGATGGATGGACAGGAGTTACAGAGACCAGTTTGGAAGTTGTTGTATTAGTCCAGGTGAGAGGTATGAAGGACTGTACTGAGCCAGTGGTATTTGGCATGAAGAAAGAAGAGACTGATTTAATAAGTGTTTTGGAGACAAAATTGGCCAAACATGATCAAGTTACATCTGGGCCTCTGTTCTGACTTTTGGCTACATAAAGTATGCTGGAACTGGAAGTGGTCCAGAATCAGAGGGAGTAGCATGATGTTGCCTGAGTGCCTTCTGGGATCAGAGCTTTTCCATTTCAGCATTTCCCTGGGTTAAAATTTCCAAGGCATTCATATGTCCCTTGTGAAGCACAGAAGCATTGTCTTGCTGAAGATCCCAATGACTACTATGAGTTGGGTGTATTTCTGGCACCTGATAGATGTTCAATAATAGTTTTAATGATAGTTTCTACAGCAATTGGGTTACCCTGGAGGCTGCCCATCTCTCTAATGACTAGGGCCAAGCCGGCTTATTTTATAAGATCTGGCAAAATTACAGTGTGAACTAGTAATGCCATAGGCTGTTATACAAATTATACCAGATCTGTCTCTGAGGAACTTATCTGAACCTCCAGAGACTTCAACAATACTGACTTCAAAGGAAGTACTATGCTATTATGAACACTATGAACCGCATACATAGCAAAATAAGAAGTGGACCCTTGTAACTCGTACAAGTATTTGCTCTGCCTGAAATTTTTGAAAATGTATTTGAACTGTTGAAATTTACACTTCATAGAGTGTCACAATTTTGTTTACAACACAGTTTGGAAAAGTTCTTTGTATCTTGAGAAAATTTATTATCTTAGCCAAGGAAAGAATTATGTGGCCTTAAATCTATAAATGTTCAATCCAAGAGAGATTATGAAATTATCTTGGATGATTGAGACAGAGGTCTTTCCAAAGAAAAGGTTTATCACATGGGTAATTTAAAACACTACTAAAGTTGCCTCTCTAAGCAATGACCTAGAAATCTGACAATGCGATAATGAATTCCCAAACAAATAAAACAAACAAACACAAAAATCACATTGGAACATTTCACAATTGGCAGGATGAAAACTGGCAACAATGACTTCTGGAAAAGTAAATTGGATCTTATAGCATTAAAATGAGTTTGGGGACTATAACATGAAGTCAACACTTGTGTGAGAATTTTGGAATGCTCAATTTCCCACAATATCATTATTTCTCTGCCTGACAATTGTAATTATTTTTCAACAACTCGACAGTCAAATTTGCTTCCTGTAGTGATAATATACCTGTTACCATCCTGACCATATTGGAAAAATAGTTTTTTCTTTGATAGGTTTTTTTCATTTTGAAGCAAACTTTCTATGTTATTCTTACCACTCTCTTACATTATTCATTAACTAATTGCCATCCATGCTTCTGACAGTAGTTTGCAACTTTGGAAAAAAATGAAGACATATATGCTCATCTCCTTGATTATAAAGAAAAGACTACTTCACTTACATCATGAGTTAAAACTAATTAGTTAATGGGAAAAGTTACAATATACCACTTGAGAAAATACTGGACATTATTGTATGCTTCCAAAACACCCAAGGTCATTAAGAAATCATGGATTTAATGTATAAGGTATTATGAAGGAATCTAATTCTGTAGAGTTTACTTAGATGGGATACTAAGACCAGGTCATATATTAAAAAAAAACAAAAAACAGAAGTTCCAGTTGTGGCTCAGTGGTGACGAATCTGACTGGTGTCTATGAGGATGGAGGTTAAATCCCTGGCCTTACTCAGTGGGTTAAGGATCTGGCGTTGTGGAAAGCTGTAGCATAGGTTGCAGTTGTGTCACGGATCTACAGGCTCAGATCTGGTATTGCTGTGGCTGTGGTGTAGGCTGTCAGCTGCAGCTCCAATTTGACCCCTAGCCTGGGAACTTCCATATGCTGTGAGTGTGGCTCTAAAAAAGCCAAAAAAAAAATTGATTTGACATCCATTCACTTAATTATCTACTCAATAGTTTTTTACTTATCACCTCTGAGAAGGTGACATTTGAGAAAGACTTAAAAGAAGTCTTTGCAGAGATATCTGAGGCAACAACCTTCTAAACAGAGGGAAGTACTACTGGTACAAAGGCCTTGAGGTGAGAGCCTGCCTAGAGTATTGGAGGAGGAACAAGGAAGAGCACAGAGGCTGTGGACTGGAGAAGAGCAGTGCATGGCACAGGATGGGGTTGGGTGGTGAAAGGATATGTACAGGTCACTGTGGGAATTCTGGCTTTGTTTTGGGTGAAATGGGGAGGACATGTAGTGTTTTGACATGATATGACTTAAATTTTAAAAGATTTCAGTCTTCCTGGTGTAATGAGAATAGATTGTAGGCAGCATGGGTGGAATCAAGGAAACTGTTTAAGGAGATAATCTAGGATGGTGGCTTCAACTAGTAGGAGCAGTGGAAGAGATGAGAAGTGGTCAAATCCTAGATGTATTTTTAAAATACTCTAAATACATTACTACCATTGGTTGGATTGGCAGTGTGACAGAAAGTTGCAAGTTAAGCACAACTCCAGGGGCTTTGGCGAGCAAATGGCAGCAGAGAGTTGTCTTTTGTGTTAGATTTTTTCAGGATGCTGTAAAAAATTACCACAAACTGGGTGACTTCAAATGACAGAAATGTATTCTCTCACAGTTCTGGGGACCATAAGCTCAAAATCAAGGTATTGGAGTTCCAATCGTGGCTCAGCTGTTAACAAACCCGACTAGCATCCATGAGGACATGGGTTCGATCCCTGGCCTCGCTCAGTGTGTTAAGGATCCAGCATTGTGGAGATGTAGGTCGCAGATGGCACAGGCCAGCAGCTACAGCTCTGATTGGATCCCCAGCCTGGGAACCTCCATATGCCGAGGGTGTGGTCCTAAAAAGACAAAAAGACAAAATCAAGCTGTTGGCGAGCTACTCCTTCTGAAGGTTCTAGGATGTCTCCCAGCTTTGGTGATTATTCTCTTTCATTGACATTCCTTGGCTACATCATTCCTTTACGCCTCCTGTTTTCTATCTCTTAGGGTACTCGTCTTAGGCCCAACATAGGATAATTCAGGAAGATTCTATCATAAGATCATTTACTATATTTGAAAATCCCGTCTACCAAATCACAGACTCCAAAGATTTGCACTTGGATATATTTTGGGGGACCCATCATTCAACCTGCTATGCCATTCATTGAAATGAAGGAAATTGTGAAATAAGGCAGATGAGGTAAGGTACATATAAATATACAATTCTTATTTTAGCTGAGAGGATACCTGATAACTGCTTGAGGTGTTGAATTAAATAATCAGGTATTATTATTAAAATATTCATTTTATTGGTCATGTAAAATAAAAGGTTATCAAATAGCTATAAAAATCCAACAGTCTGCTCAAACTTAGCCATTAGCCTCATTCTTTTTTACTTTTTGGCTGTCCCCACAGCATGTGGAAGTTCCCAGGCCAGGGATGGAACCTGCATCACAGCAGTGATCTGAGCCACAGCAGTGATTAGGCCAGAATACTTAACCCGCTGAGCCCCCAGGGAGCCCCCATTAGCCTCATTCTTCCTTAGATATTTTAACTCCAGCTGTTAAGACAAGTGACTTGTACATGTTTGAATTTTGTTTTCTCTCCCTTCCACTAATCTATGGTTTGTTTAAAAAAATCAATTATTCAATATTTATTTCCTGTCTAGAGTGTGTAGTTCACTGTGTTAGGCGATTCAGACATACAAAGATTATTAAGAAATAATTTCTATCACTAAAGAACTTACAGGTAATAATGTGGCTCCAACTACTATCCCCCCACCCCCCCAAATGCACACACATATTCTGTCTCAATGTGACACTACCATGTATAGGTTACTTACAATAGGAGTTATGGGATGAGAACTTAGGTGACTGAGTCTCTTTTGCTAATTAAGATTGATAGAGGTCACAAAATCCAACTTTTTGCTTCACAATCTCTTTCCCTCATTACATTGAGAAAGTTTGGGCAATCATAGATAGTGAGCTGCAGGCTCCAGAAGTGCTTTAGAATGCAGGAATAAGACGCCAGAATGAATACATGGTGGGAGGAATCAGTTTATTTGGAGAAGCTTTTCCTAGAAATAACCCATCCTACACTCTGATTTGGAGAAGAGAGAGTTTGCTGAAGAGACAGAAGTGCTGGGAAACAAGCATCATAAAATGTAACTAATGTAAAAGAAACTGTAATCCTGGAAATGGAAACATGTTTGAGACAAATGATCCTTATGGAGTTTAGGAAAAGGAAAGTTCATGAGTATTTTCAGTGTTTACCCCTGACTGCTCAAGAGGGGCAAGAGACTCTATTTTATGTCACTAGTAATCTTGACTAGATCACTTGAAAAGCGACAAATTCTGATTTCTCTAATAGCTTGATTGAAATAGTTCACGGGACTATACAACCTCCTTTTCGGCGATCCTGGGCTCAGCAGACAGCAGACTATTATTACAAGGAGCTTTGAGGGCAGTGCCTGACACATAATATAAGCTCTACAAAGATAAGCTATTATTACATATTATTATTTTATTTTCCTTGCTACTTTATTATTTTTCCCAGTGTGATCAAACAGTTAGGGGTGAAACTGATGAAACTGAGTTTGTAACCCTTCTTGGCCCAATCTAGACTGTGATGATTCTGGTCAAGATTTGATTAGTTATTTAATGAGCTACACCTGAAACAGATTGCTAGTTCTCTCCTAATAATATAAGAAAATTTCTTCACATTGAGATAACATTTGTTAATGATTGTCATGTAACATTACCTAACGGTTGTCTCCTTGTTTCATCACTCCACAGCACTGTCAATTATACCCTTCTTCCACAAACACCTTTCAATGATATCCTCCAAATAATCTAAATTTCTTAAGGTATTATTTAAGCCTGCGTGTTGCCGTTTGATTCCAATATGATTACAACTTACTTTTCCCACCACACATCATGTTATGTCTAAGCTGCCGCCAAAATAGATAGTTAATCACTCCCCTTTTACAAAATGTATGCTGTCCTACCTCTGTGCCTTTGCCCATGTGCTTCCAACTTGGCAAATGATCCAACTTCCTATAGATACTCATCTCCTACTAGGCTCCTCAGCATTGCTCAAGGACCAGCTTTAAGGCCGTCTCCCTCACCAAACATTTCCAGTTTTCTTGGGCTGGAATGACTGCTGTAAAGTACTGTGGTTCATGGGTCTACCTTTATGATGTTTGCCATTCCGCAGTGATCTGTCTACATGTGGGAGGTATAGTGCGATACCACAGAAAGGAGCTAAGCCCCTTGGACTCAGACCCACATGTCTTACTTACTAGTTTTATAACCGTGAACCACTGACTTAAACTCTGTGAGCTTAGTTTCCTCATCTGTAAGATAAGAATAGTAATACCTACACTAACATGTTAATATGAGGATTAAATGAGATTGCATATGTGATATAAAGCTTTTGGTGGAGTCCTTCACACATTATGTAACTTAATACATATTTAAAATTATTATTTCATTGCTATTATTATGTCTTACCCTTCTTAAAAATTGCAGTCATTTTGAGGTCAAGGACCATGCAGTCTCATTTCTCTTTATATCCTACTTAGTATAGCATCTTGTACACGGGACTGCCTTTGCTAAATTTGTGAGTGCATGTTCATCAGTTTTGTCTCTACAACTATATTATACATTTCTGGAAGTCAAGGACAATGCCATGTGCACTATAAGGGCAGGTGTAATATGTATAAGCCCACATAGGAATAAGACCTATTTAAGCACACTCTGCTAGTAATGACGCTCCTACCCCAGACATTTTTTGGCAGCTGAATCTTGACTGCAGTTGTTACTTGGGTCTTGGGGATAATTTCTTCCAGACAACATTCTTTAATAAGGTTGGAAGGAACTGTGTGCAATTGAGAATAACTGAACCTATGATATATGAAATTAGTACTGTTAGACTTAAGACTGTTATACTTAAGACTAAGTTATACTTGAGTATATGCCAACAAATTACAATGAATATCGAATGTTGTTCTGATGGTGACATTTATCTCTCTTCATGAGGGAATGGTGAAATCTTAGGTAAATGTGGATCAGAAAAATATCTCTTAGAGTTGGCCCCTTTGTATAACTCCTTTTGTGGGTCCTACACTCTGCATTTCCTGCATCTTCCTTCCTCAGAATGGACATACATTGCCTCAGACTTAGGGTTACTACTAAAAGAAGTATATTTTGTTGTTACACTTACAGTTGCTTAGACCAACCTTTAAGAAGAATTTTCATAAGCTATTTCTTTAGATGATTACATCAAATTAATTTGCATAAAGTCTACTATTGCGTCAAAGGTAAGGGGGATTCTTTTGCCTCCACTGCATCCTAAAAAATCCTTGCTTCATTTTGGTTCCTGAAGTGAGACTGTCCTTTGTAAGCATTGCTTCAAATTGGTTTCTCTGAAAGTTTTTGGATTTGTGCTATATTGAAAGATTGAAAAAATTATGTATTTTCATGGATTTTTAACATAAGGGAACAGCTACTAGTTGGAACAGCTACTAGTTTGTGTGGAAGTGGTTTCTATGGTTTTCTGTGTGTCACAGTTAAATATCTTCTATGCCTACCTCTAATTTAAAAATTTTATGCATTTCTTGAGCTACATGGCATTATTAATCTCTCAACACTTATTAACTTTGGAGTTTATGTTATTCTTACAACTTATAAGATGTCTGACGCCTAAGAACAAAAAGTTCCTAAATAGTTATTTGTCTAAATTTACAATATCTGAAAAGTGTTTTATGATATCATGTAACTTATATATGACTCTCATGAATGAAGCTTAGGCAATTATGTATCACCGTGGAAATGGAAAGATTACACACTAACTATATTAATAAGTTTGGTTGTTATATTATCATATTGTAAAGGAGTAAATTCAGATGATGAAGGTGAAATGATAAAATAAAATTAATAAGAAATTTGAAATCACTTAACTTTTTCCTCCGGTGGATTGTTCCCCTAAGTCTCTCTTAATTCTTCATCATGTTTGTGATATATATTATACATGGCCTTGCAACACTAAAAATGTCTTCTCCTATAGGTACTGTAACTTATTTCTAGTAACAAAACCGGCTTTTTTTATTGTAAAAGAAACATTTTTGAAAGGGAAGAGAAGTTATAATTCAATCATATTTTCACAGCTGGAGAGAAATTAATTCCATTTGGTATTAGGAAAATTAAGTGCTATAAAATTCCTTTTGCTTTGAATAAATGGAATATTAGCTTTGATGGTGAATCTCTAGTCTCCCTAGTCTTATTTAAACAAATAGAAGAAATTGAGAGATATTCAAAGACACATAAGAGTTGTAACACAACTTAAGTCTTTTAACTTCTAATCCAGGGCATTTTTCACTACTTTTCATTCTTTCTATAATTCTTTTAATTGTAAAGTTATATTGGAAGGGACTAGTACTATAGACTGAATGTTTATATCTCCCCCAAATCCATGTGTTGAAGCCCCAATCCTCAATGTGACTTTAATTGGAGATGGGGCCTTTATGGAAGTTACATTAGATCATGAGGATGGGGCCCCGATGATGAGATTAGTGCCGTTATAAGAAGAGACAATAGAAAGCTTGCTGATTCTCTTTATTCCTTGTGAGGACACAGTGAGAAGGTTGCTGTCTGCAAGCCAGGAAAAGAGCCATCATTAAAACACCAAACATGTTGGCACCCTGATCTTGGAGTTTCAAGCTTTCAGAACTATGAAAAAATAAATTTCTGTTGTTTAAGCCACCCAGTATATAGCATTTTGTTATGGAACCCAAGAAGACTAATACGACCAATGAAAGAAAAAAATATATTTTTAACATTACTAAATTTGGCTATTTTCCAATTTACTTGGTGTTGTTGTAAGTTTTGATGTTGCCTTAATGAAGTACAGCGTGAGAAGGAAAATAGAAGTATCTTCATCTCTACAGTGCATGCAAAGTTTCTGCAATGCACAAATTCACATTTGTAGATGGAGGTACATTGTATGATTTATGTGCACATTCTGCTCTTGGGCCTGCCCTAGAGGTGGATCTACTTGTGCAAATAAAGACTAAATTGAATTAAAAGAATATTTATTGTGTCTTAAAATTTCTCTTTCAAGTGGGAATATGTTATTCACCACTTAGTGTGCAGGGCTAAGTTAGGTGATTCCTTATTATCTTGGCCACAGAGGTTAGTAGCAGAGGGAGTGTTGCATTTCTTATTCTGGAGGACATCCATCTATGCTATTGCCCCCCCCTTCCAATGAGATAAGAATCAGCTAACAAAGTCAAATTAGCTCCGCAATTTCTACCCAAAACAGAAACATAAACATTTGGGAAGAAACTAAAGTCAAAACTGATGGTTTCTTTCCAAGTTTTCATATGGACTTTCTATATAACAACAAAAAAAGCTCCTGATTTTCCTATTATAAGTCAAATCTGTGTTGAGAAGTATCAGGAGGGGGCAAGTTGATTTTGTTTAAATCCAAAGTAAATAGGTATAAGGATATTGATTATAATAGAGATATATCTTGAAAGATATGAAAATGTACTAGTTACTAGCGGTTATCTCTGGAAAATAAGACAATTGTAATATTTTTTTTTTTTTTTTTGGTCTTTCTGCTATTTCTTGGTCTTGGGCTGCTCCCGCGGCATATGGAGATTCCCAGGCTAGGGGTCCAATCGGAGCTGTAGCCACCGGCCTACACCAGAGCCACAGCAACGTGGGATCCGAGCCGCGTCTGCAACCTACACCACAGCTCACGGCAATGCCAGATCGTTAACCCACTGAGCAAGGGCAGGGATCAAACCCGCAACCTCATGGTTCCTAGTCGGATTCGTTAACCACTGTGCCACGACGGGAACTCCTGTAATATTTTATTTTTATAATTTATGTATATTTATAGTATCAAAATAATTTTAAAGCAATGATAACCAATAGGATTTTTTAAAAACACTTATAAAAAAGGCTATAGCTTTAGGAAGCTCCCTTATGGTGCAGTGGGTTAAGGATCTGGCATTGCTGCAACCGTGGTGCAGGCTGCAACTGAGGTACATGTTCGATCCCTGCTCTGGGAACTTCTACATGCAGCAGGTGTGGCCAGAAAAATAATTAAAAATCTGTAACTTTAAAATAAATGAGTTTTAAGCCAGAAATAAAATAGCTTTTCATTTGGAAAAAAGAGGCATTTAGAAAGCAGCAATATAGACGCACCTCAAATATAATATAGGTTATATTATAAAAATGGACCCATGAAGCAGACACTAAATCTCCATCTTTCCAAAATATTTATTTTAAAATTTGTTCTACAGTGCAAGGATGCTTGGGTAGTAATAAGAATAATGATATATCTTATCTAATAGGATTTATTATGTATCAGTTAGGAGACATTCTTTCATTTGAGCCCAACAAGAATATTCTCTCATAGGCAGGGAAAATATGGCTTTCTTAATCTTACTCATGCAGTATATAGGGCTCACAGAAATTAAATGACTTGTCCAGTCTGAAAGAATAAGAAATGGCTGGATCAAATCAGAAATAAAATCCAGAGTTTTTTCCAGTTTGGGACTCAATCTTATAAGGGTCACCAAGGAGTTCCATCTTGCCTTATTAATGGTCAATTTTCAGTTCTTACTTTACTTAACTTTTGGCAACACTCTTTCTTTAAAATTAAAAAAAAATACTTAAAAGAGTAGAAATAAATGTATATGCCATAAAATCCAAAAGGTATGAGAGACAGAATAAACTGAGAACAAGCCTCTCTTCTACCTCATACAGTTCTCATGCCTGGAAGCAACCTTGTAATCAGATTATTACATATTCCTTCAGAGATATTCTAGGCATATACAAAGATATATGTATTTATGTTTTATTATTTTCTTATAAAAGAGCTAGGTAACAATAAAGATACTAATCTAAACTTTGACTTGTTTCACTTAATCATATATCTTCAGATGCCTTCCATACAGTACCTATAAATCTGTCATTCTTTTTAATAGTGGAATACTATTCTGGGATGATTGATAATTTATTTAATAGTTCTCATAATTTTATTATATTTATTTCTGGGTGAGTCATAATTTGTTTAAACAGTTCCCTAATGACTGTTTCTGACCTACTGAATATAATCTTTAGTGTATACTCTTGCACATTTATTATTTTGCACATGTATAAATATACTATAGGATATAGTATAGCAATTCCCAGAAGTAGAATTGCTTGGTCAAAGGGTATATTTGCTCTTAAAATTTTGTTCTTGCCAAGTTTCTCTCCAAAGAGAATATGCCAGTTTGTAATACTCCCATCTATAATACGTGACTGTCTGTTTCCCTAGAAGCTCACCAACATACTGTATTATTAAACATTTTAATCTTTTTTTAACCTGATGGGTGAACAATGATATTGCAAAGGTGTTTAAATTTTATTTTCCCTTATTATGGAGATTGACTATCTTTTCTTTTCCAAGAGCCATTTGTATTTCATTTCCTATGAGCTATATTTTCATATCCTTTACTCATTTCTTTTCTTCTGGGTACTGCATATTCCTTGATTCCTCACACTCCTGCTTTCCTTGCTGTCAGACTTATTGTGCTTTCTTAGTCTCTTGTGCTGGATCTTCTCCTTTAACAGACCTATAAGTGGTAGGATGCCCCAGAGCTCAGTTTCCAGATCTCATGTCTTTATTTTCTACTCATTATCTAGTGATCTCCCCCGGTTCTAAGAGTGAATGCCTTCCAAACTTACAACTCTGACTCCAGTCTGTTACTCAGCCTTTTGTCTCTCTGCTCAACATCTCCACAGAGGTGCCTAATAGGCATCACAAATTTAACATATCTAAAGTATAACTTTTTATTTTTTTTTACTGCACCCATGGATGTGGAAAGTGGAAGTCCCCGGGCCAGGGATAGAACCTGCATCACAGCAACAACCCAAGTTGCTGCAGTGAAAATGCTCGATCCTTACCCTGCTGCTCCACAGAAGAACTCCTAAAGTGTAATTCTTGATTAACTCCCTTTCTTTCCAAGTCTTCCCCATTTCAATAAAGAGAACTGCCATTCCACCAGTTAAGCAGGCTAAACAAGAGTTGGCCTTGATTTCTTTTGTGGTCTCACCCAATAGCCAGGTCCCTCTGTAGCCCTGCCAGCTCTACCTTTAGAATATATCCTGAAGCCTACCAATTCTGTCTACTGCTGCTGCTACCACTTCAATTACTGCTGCTGTTTCCCCTACACCAAACCAGTCCAACTGGTGTCACTACTTATCTAGATGACTGCAATAGCCTCCAGTTCCCAATCTTGTTTCCTTCCAGTTTATTTTTCCCACAGCATTGAGAAAAAGCTTTTAACAAATTGGATCATATCATTTCTCTATTAAACGTATCCAATGACTTTCCATTATGCTTACAATGAATTCCCAAACTCTAGTTTTGGCCTATGTGATCTGGTCTCTATACAGCTCTGTGATTTCATCTCTTGCCATTCCTCCATCACCCACTCTCCTGTAAGTTTCCAAACTGGCATTCTTGCTATTCTTTGAGCACACTAAGCTCACTCTCTTCTCAGAAGCTCTGCATTTGCTATTTTCTTGGGTTAGAATGTCCTTCCCCAGATTGCTGTGTGCCTTGCTTCTTCTTCCATTTTGGTTTCAAGCATCACCTCCTCAAAGAGACAACCCTATCTGATATATCCCCTTCATCACTCTCTATGCCTTTTCCTTGCTATATTTTTCTTTATGACATCTGTGATTTCCTGAATTATATTACATATTTATTTGATTATTGTCCACTTCTCCCAATTTGTTGTATGTCCCAAGAAGTCAGGATTTTGACTTTGCTCACAGAAATATCTCTAGCACCTAGAATTATCCCTGGCACATAGGCAGGAATTTAGGCATACTAAATATGTATTGAATGGATGTTGCACATTTCCAAAAGCTCAGACTGAGTTCCAAAGTACCAAGTATAATGTACTTTAACTCCAATTTAACTGCAAACCCTTTCCTCCCTCTCTCCCTCCTCCTTCCTTCAATTCTTCCTTCTTTCTTTCCTTCCTTTCTTACTCTTTAATTTAAAGATTATATGTGAATTTATTTATTTTAAGCCATGGCATATTACTGAGATATACATTTTAAACGATAGTATATAACTGAGATATAAAATTTTTAAAATATTGAATAAATCTTTCCAGTATTTCAGATTTTTGGTGAGGAGAGCCAGGAACATGTGTTGGAAGGAATTTGGAAGAAAGGAAGTCAGTGTTATTTTCAACTCCACCACTGGTTAAAGTAACCACTGTGGCCAAGTTTATCTCACTTCTCAGAACATTTTAATATCTACAGTATGAAGTTATTAGCAAATATAGTTAACAAAGATCAACTCTTAATGAGTTCTTATTTAGTTCTATACATAAGAGTATCTTTGAATAATTATTATTCCCATTTTAAAGATGAGAAAAATGAATCTTAGAGAGCTATATTCCTGCCCAATGTTTCACAGCTAGTAAGCAGAGGATTCAGGCCATCCATTTGACAAAAATCTGAATGGTTGGAAAGTGTTGCGAGAACTACTGAAACAATTTCTGTTTTTCCCTTCCAGCCCGTGCAGCTTTATCCATGTGTGGAGATTCAGCGCGTGTTCTCACATGGATCAGTGAATCACTCACCATGTGCTCCACTTTCATTGTATAACATTGGCAGAAGCTGAATAATCCATGGAGAAGTGTGCTTGATCTAAAGATTCTTGATTGCCAAGAGATTCTCATTGCCTATTAGATTGGGAACATTTTGAGAGCCATTCAGGACTGGCTTATTTTTTCTCTGTATCCATGGCACTCAGAATAGGACCTAGTATGTAACAGGTATTAGATTAATGCTGGTCAAATGAATAAATGAATGACCTGACTATAGTGACAGGTAACAAGCATCCTGCTAGTGAAGCTAATGATTCATCAGACACAAATCATTCATTCAACAGATATTTATTAAGTGTCTAGAGCATAAGCTCACCTAACATTCTGCAATCCAGGTCATTTCATTTTTAGCAGATGGAACAGGGTTCTTGAGCAGACCATTCATTACTTTTTTTTTTTTTTCCTGTTTGGCTGCCTCATAGCATATGGAGTTCCTGGGCCAGGGATCAGATCTGAGCTGCAGCTGTGGCAATGCTGGATCCTTAACCTATTGCGGCAGGCCAGGAATCGAACCTGAGTCCTCCAGTGTTCCATAGATGCTGCTGATCCTGTTGTGCCACAGCAGGAACTCCACAGACCACTCATTCCTTGACTCTATAGTTCCTTTGATTTTCTTGGATGGAGCCACTACATTAAGTCTGCTACATAGAGCCTGTTTTTAATTAGAGACATATTTGTTAGACGAGCTATCTAAGAGCTTGAAGTTTATGCTTTCTAGTCCACCTCCTACCTTCTGTGGTAGGGCTTACAGTCAAGCTCTTGTTTTGCCTCAGTACTGAATTCCAGTAACCAAGTGAGTCCTTGTCTTTCTAAGTCTACCATGATAGTTTGCTTGATAGAGCAGTTGCTCTAGGATGTGTCTTAACCTAGACTCTTTTCTGGGCTACTAGAGTCTTGCCTTTGATATCTAACCCTGAGGCTGAATACCTGATACTAGGTAGCAGACCTAACCATCTTTTCTCCCAGACCTGAGTTTATTGCCTATTGCCTGACTCCAGCTCCTTAAAACTTGCCCATCACCCCAAGTTTCCCTCCTTCCTGCCTTGCCTGTATAGCAGATCTTCAGGTCTTGCCCTCTGGTTTGGCTTGCCAGTCAACCCACTATCAACATTCTATTTGACTACCTATGGTGGGGTAGAATGAATGAAAAAGTCAACTTGGAATATTTTTCCTTTTTTTTTTTCTTTTATAGCCACACCCTCGGCATATGAAGGTTTCCAGGCTAGGGGTCATATCTGAGCTGTAGCCCCTGGCCTATGCCACAGCCACAGTAACTCAGGATCCAAGCTGTGTCTGTGGCCTACACTGCAGCTCATGGCAATGCTGGATCCTTAACCCACTAAGCTAGGCCAGGGATCGAACCCATGACCTCATGGCTCCTAGTTGGATTCATTTCCACTGGGCCATGATGGGAACTCCTAACTTGTAATTTTTTTAATCTGAGGGTGATGGCACATAGAAATAAATCATGGAGATGAAGGATAGAAATTTGTTCTCCTTTATACAGTTCACAAATGCCATGGATAGTAAATTATTTGTATTCTGTAGGTGGATCTCTGCTCTTATTGAAATCTTACAACACATTCTGGATATCCCGAGTTCACTCCTATCATTTAGATGTCCCATGTGAGCATGATAATGTGAAAAAAAAGAGTCTATGCATGTATGTGTAGCTGGGTCACCATGCTGTATAGTAGAAAATTGACGGAACACTGTAAACTAGCTATAATGAAAAAATATATATATATATAAATAGATGTCCATGTGAGTTGGTGGTCTCTTCCCAACAAGACAGCATGATTTTTATGAATGTATATCTCAAGTCTTCTTATCCTAACATCAGTTCCAATATTAGTACCGGCTACCATTTTTGAGCACTTATTCTGTGCTATGTGCTTGTTAACTTGGTCATTACAATAATCTTATAAGGAAGGTGTGAATATTCCTGTATCAATGGAGAAGAAACAGAATGTGATAGCACTGCATTTTGAATGCATGTGTTCAAATGTTTTCTTCAACCACAAGATGCAGCACTGGGTTCAATCAATAAATAATTGACTTTGACTTAGGAAAATAAACTTCAAAATTATTCTTTCTCACATAGACCAAGATGGCTACCATCAAAAAAGCAGAAAATAACAATTTTTGGTGAGAACACAGATAAATTGGGACCTGGGTGCACTGTGGGTGGGAATGCTAAATGATGCAGTCTCTGTGGAAAATAGTATGGTAATTCCTCAAATAATTAAAAACTGGAATTACCAGTTGATCCAGCAATTCCACTTTTGGGTATATAACCAAAAGAAATGAAAAGAGGATCTCAAAGAGATATTTTATACCTATGTTTCTGTTTTCATAGCACCATTATTCACAATAGCTAAAATTTGGAAACAACTCAAGGATCCATTGATGGATAAATAAATATGTAAAATGTGGTAGATACCTACAATGGAATATTATTTAGCCTTAAATGCTCTAACACATCATAACCTGGATGAAACTTAGGGATATTATGCTAAGTAAAATAAGTCAGTCACAAAAATACTTTATGAGTCCACTTGTAGGAGGTATTAGAGTAAGTCGAATTCATAGAAACAGGAAGTATAATGGTAGTTGCCAGGGACTAAGGGCAAGGGGAAGGGGAAGTTTTTGATTAATAGGTTTTGGTTTTGCAAGATAAAAAGTTCTGGAGATCTGTTGCACAACAATATGACTAAACACAGCACTTTACACTTAAAAAATGGTTAAAATAGTTAATTTTATGTTATGTGTATTTTATCAGAACTTAAAAAAAATATTCTTCACAAAGAGGGTAGACTGAAATACTATATAGTATTGTGCTATGTCCAATAATACACACATGTAAATTTGCCATTAAAGGAAGTAGTTCTAATAAGAATGGTCAAATCCTTACACAATGCAATTATTCTAAATTCTCAATTTAAAATTTTACCTTATTCAAAATGCATGTGGGCAATTTTTACAAATATCATCATGGTGTTGAATAGCTGTTAAGAAAAACTGGTGAATGCTCAAGACATTGTCTCTAAAACTTAGTTGACATTTTTCTTGGGGACAAATACATACACATATTATGTGCATGTAGACACCCAACCACACCACACATATTCTGACCTTTTAACTTACTCTAAAAAAAATTATTTAGGAGTTCCCGTCGTGGCGCAGTGGTTAACGAATCCGACTAGGAACCATGAGGTTGCGGCTTCGGTCCCTGCCCTTGCTTAGTGGGTTAAAGATCCGGCGTTGCCGTGAGCTGTGGTGTAGGTTGCAGACTCGGCTCGGATCCCGCGTTGCTGTGGCTCTGGCGTAGGCCGGTGGCTACAGCTCCGATT
Organism: Sus scrofa; assembly: GCF_054392235.1. Classification (NCBI taxonomy): domain Eukaryota; kingdom Metazoa; phylum Chordata; class Mammalia; order Artiodactyla; family Suidae; genus Sus; species Sus scrofa. The sequence continues at coordinate 18,315,363 of NC_139397.1, forward strand.
GGACCCCTAGCCTGGGAACCTCCATATGCCACGGGAGCGGCCCAAGAAATAGCAACAACAACAACAAAAAAAGACAAAAGACAAAAAAAAAATTATTTAATAAGTAAGTACCTTCCCTGTATGACAAGTGTGCTTGCTTATACTTTCCTTTCTTACATCTAAAAAAAAAATTACAGGTCTGGTGCCAAATGTCACGGTCAGACATCATATATTTCATTACATTTGAAAGGATATCTTCTCTGGCTTATATAATATATGGAAATAAAGAAAAAAATCTATACTTTGAGTAAGAAAATATCCTTTATTTCATAGGTTTTTGGTATACTGAATAGATAATCCTATTGTTGCCTGTTATTTTCTATTAATATAAGTTCATATAGTTTTGGTATTTATAATATCATGATATATTACTTCTGATTTTTCAAATGCCAAAGAGTTGTAAGTGTTTCAATTTCTATAGTGGAAATAGATGCCTGTAGATTTGACACGGAGCTGCGAAATTTCCCTGCTCAAAGATATGGGTCTACTGTGGATATCTGAAATGCCACCAATAGGGATTAATTGCTTTCTTATATAGGCTAAAGTTTCCTCTCATATAGTTGGCTTTTTTTCTAAACTGCAAACACTCCAGGAAGGAGTAATATACAAGGTAACTCATACCTATTATGAAATAATTGAACATATATTTTCTATGATCGGAGGAGCTACAGGTGAAGTACTGACACAGGACCCATGAAAGAAAACTGGCTAAAGAAGGTCTTGATCAGGTAAAGTGAAGAATGCAAAGATTTCCCCTTCTCCCTGAACAGAGAGCCATGTTCCTTGTCTTTTTAAAAAATGAGTTTCTCAATTGCAAGCATAAGTTTGTGGATATAAGCAAAGTGAAATGGAAATCTGGGACAATTACCTAAATTATTTCATTTTTAAAAACCTTCATTAAGGCTAAACAGGAATTTTTGGCTTAAATTATTCAACTGGACTAACTACATTAAAATTATCTAAAATTGCCTTGCTCTCTATTTCACCTTATCTGTTTAGAGAGACAGACCTTAGGCAGTGTCTGCCTTACCCTGTATGGATTGATTTGGGGGCAAAAAAATTCAATTAATTCTATTCACAAAGGGCCATTGTAACACAGAGCAAATGGCAAAATGAGTGCTTCTGGTTTCTTGCTGCCCCATTCCACTGTCAAGCCTGGGAGGGACTGAGCCTGCTGTATTTAATGACTCCAGTTTTGTCGGTTCACTGTGTGTCTGCATGGGTTTCCACTTGGCATCTTATTTTAAATTTATGATCTTCAAAAACTGTTTTGTTTTGGCACAATCAGCAGAGCCAGTTCATTGTTCTGGAAGCAAAGAAAGCAAATTGAAGCAGTGTGTTGCTAGCTAACATCTACTGTGTGCTTACTACACATTTGTTATCTTGTGAATCTGAGGACTATTGCAAGCGGTGCAGTGGCTTCAACTCTAAGCAGCTTGGCTCTACAACCCATGCCTCAAGCATACCTCTATGCTGAAAGGTGATGGACCACACTGGTCAGGAGTGTGTGCCAGACTCAGGATTACATAACTGTATGTGCCTCAGTTTCCGTCTCTATAAAATGAGGGTAAAATACTTCCTGTCTCATAAGGTTGTTAGGAGGATAGAGAGTAACACATGTACTATACTTAAAAGACTGGGTGTAACAAATTACTTAATAAATAGTACCTATAATTACTAATGTCATTATTATTACAGTCCCTATAGTTAATGTAAGTGATGCATCCCAAAGGGATTATGTGGAAATCCCTCTATTTATCATTGAATTCACCCCTCCCCAATCTTTTACTCCCCCTTGTACCACTCCCATTCACCCACCATTATACATTCTTAAAAATTAAGGTTGACTTTGGGACTGTAATTTTAGGCAGAGCTATAAAACAAGATCAAATGAGCTATTTTGGTTTATGTGACAGTCATATGCTTATTTCTTATCTTTTTACTTAAAAAATGATCATAAACGTCATCATGATGATGAGATCTGTGTAGCACTTTATGGTGTTAGCATATTTTTATATTCATTAGCAACACTCTGTAAAAGACTGTGCAGATGTGACTTCCATCAATAGAAATTATGTTTCAGAGAAGTTAAATCATTTTCAGAAAGACTCCCCACAGAGGGAAGGGGATGCTGTGACTCTATGGAGTAAAAATTGAGGGAAGGAGCAAGAGAAAAGTTTGGTATTAGCCTGGGAATTTTGAGTTATTGGGATTGTAAATTTAGGCCTAGTGCCAAGGGCATGGGTAAAGGAACCCTCAGAAAGGAAAAAAAAAAAAAAAAAAAGAGAGAGAGAGAGAGTGGATGAAAAGGCCAGGAAAGCCTAAAGGGAAAGAAAAAGTAAACTGGGAAAAGAGGTAGATAGACTAAAAAGAATACAGGGTGCTGACAGCAGTTTCTCCCTAGCTGCTGTCTATTTGCATCTAAAAATGGAGGTTCCTCATCAGCAGGGTCTTTATTGAGGTCCTTAATTTTTCCTCCTGGCACTTAGTGTAGTATTGTTGAGTGCCTAATGAATTGTTCTCTCTCCTGCAAAGGACTTTCACTATAGCAGCAACTGTGAGCTTAAATGATGGGAAATGGTTCATTTGTCCCTTTGAGAAGAAAGAAAGACCTCCTACGAAGTCAAGGAATTGGATGAAAATGATGAGTATTCTCTGGGGTGGTTGAAATTAGAGCTCTGTGGTCTGGAAAATAAACTGTGCTTCAGTACAGATACATTTATGGAAACATCAATAAACACTGTGATTAAACTGCAGATAGGATTCCATGAGAGAGAACAATTCAAATAGTATACAAAGTTATTTTAAACCTCTATTCATATTTGCCGGTAAAAAATCCATTTTAATTAGTCAGATAGGTTATTCAAATGGTTTTGTTAAATTCAAATTACATTAAAGTAAAAATTTAGTGCCACACGGTATGGAAAATTTACTTTTCCCCCCCTTGCTTCGGGGAGTGGACTCTTTGCAAATAATAGCTTATTAACACTCAGGAGTTCCCGTCGTGGCGCAGTGGTTAACGAATCTGACTAGGAACCATGAGGTTGCAGGTTTGGTCCCTGCCCTTGCTCAGTGGGTTAAGGATCCGGCCTTGCAGTGAGCTGTGGTGTAGGTTGCAGATGCAGCTCAGATCCTGCTTTGCTGTGGCTCTGGTGTAGGCTGGCAGCTACAGCTCCGATTAGACCCCTAGCCTGGGAACCTCCATATGCCGCGGGTGCGGCCCAAGAAAAGGCAAAAAGACAAACAAAAACAAAAACTTAACAAAACAAAAAAACACTGAACGTTTTGGTGGGGGCAGAGATTGTTTCCTTCAAGAGGCAATTATTAAATAGCTATTGTGTAATGAGCATTAGGCTTATGCTGATGGTACCCTGACAAAGTTTTTGCTCCTGAGGGGATTAAAATCGTTTGGATGTTGGAAGACAGTGTGACAATGACATGGGCTCCTAAAGAGACAAGCTCAAAGGACTGTGGGAGCTCAGAGGAGGGGCAGCTGGGAGAAACACCTTGGTCTATACTCTAGCTCTATACTTGAAGACAGAGTTGGTGATGGTGACAATCATTGTCTGTAGAGAAGTGTGCATGTACAAAGTTATAGAGATGGGAATACTGAGGAGTTGAGGATATTGGCTGGAGTATAGATGAGAATTGGAAAGGGAGATGGGAGAGATGAAGCTGGAACTGTAAGCAGAGTCTAATCTTAGAGGGAAAGTTGGAAGTTTATTTGAGTGTCATGGGGGAACCATTTAAGAAATTTAAGCATCCCATCAGCCCTGGGGATAGGAGGAGGGGGCAAAAGATGGAAGCAGAAAGAGTGTGTGTAGATACACTTAGGTGGTAAGTTCTGCATTTTAGATAAAGCTCTCTAGGCTGCTGGGTGAGCAATGGATTGGGGAAAGATGTTACTGAGAACAGTAGGGGGTGATCAGCGGAGCCTGCGTGAGAGGCCATGGCAGTTATGGAGAGAAAGGGACAGGTTCAAGTAACAGCAAAGTTATTGGCACTTGGTGGTGAGAGAGAAGAGTCTAGAAAACACAGGTTTCAGGCTGAGGATCCAGTAGTGTCTTTTAGGAGAAGATGTGAGGTAGAAGATGATTTAAGATGATTTAAGATGCTTTAGCATTGTCTAGAACGGTAAACACCTTGGTTTCCTGTTCTGTCTTCTGGTAACTTCTCTGAAACTTTGCTTTTGACTGTGCTGCCATGTCTACTCTTTCTTTCTGTCTCTGACTCCCTCTCATTCTACCCTATTGCTATTTTCTTCCATTCTTGCCTGGCCTTGCCAATGCTTCTTTCCTGATTCTCTAAACCTTACCCCCTTCAACCCACCTCCACTGAGACTCAGCAAACACACACTCGTATAACAGAACAAATACTGAACCAACATTTTTGTTAAAGATCTTGACTGCTTTGTGGACAGGGATTTGTCAACACATCTGTTCTAGAGGATTTTCTTTTAATAGATTTTTTTTTTGTGGAAATGAGATCAGCAAAGCACTGTTACTATGGTCTATCCTTGGAGACCTGGAAATTGCTGTACTTAGCAGAACTGATTAAATGGTATTTTACCTGTTTGGAGTGAAACTTACAATCTGTTCTTGAAAATTGTTGCTATTATTTGGCCAAGGGTAATTGAGGAGAGGAATATACCATTTGTTATATTCTAGGACCAAGATTTGTGATCTCTGTCTATAGACAATAGGCTCTCTCTTCAATTGGATAAATATAACCCATGAATGTTGAAGGGGACCCATTCAGAACAGAGCAAACTGTGTAAGAGGGAGCAACAAAGTTCACTATCAGTAGAACTAGGGACACCAATGGATACAGAATAAGGACAAAGGTTCAACAGAAGACACTTGGATCCACCATGGATGAACATGGAGAAACATAGTATTTCTTAGATATACCCTTCTGTGATGCTGTGTAAGGGTCTTGATTACAAATCCAAGAAAATCTGAACGTTAGGTCACCTGGATGTGTAGGTTCTGAAGATGTCTGACCCAGAGAGTGAGTGCTATCTGCCTTAGGAAAGCAAAGGGATAAGAAGAGTCTGATAGCTCTATCAACGCTTTCACAGCAAAAAAGAGGCAAGGTCTGTTTGGTCTTCACCCAGAACAGGGACACACACCCTAGGGTACTATGATAGATAATTAAATTTTATCCATCTAGGCAGCCAAAAACAGGTAATTTAAGGGCAAGGACTCTGACAGACAAGGGTCAGCTTGTCCCTGCCTCCATTGCTTGTTTCCTAGCAGGGTAACTTTGAGTAAGTTACTTAACCCTGCCAAGCCTCATTCTTTTCTCTGTAGACAGAGAATAACATTACTCACCACACTGGTTTGCAGTGAAGAGTAACGAGCTTCTGTGCTCACTGTACTTAGCTTGTTGCCTAGAAAGTAATGAAAGTTTAGTAAATGTTAGCTGATGTTATTAGAGGCTATCTGATGGGAAGATGCAATTGGAACTGGAGAATTGCAACAAAGGGCTCTGTAAAATAAAGATGTTTTCATGTCATGGCATTAAGAAATTGGGTCTTTAGGGGTTTGGTTACAATGGATTACTACACAGAATAATCTTATACTACAAAAGCATTTTGTGGGTTTATGAAAGTCTTGCTTTCCCTCTGTTCATTGTCACCATAATCAACAGTATTCTGTAAACTGCTGTCACTTAAAGTCACTTTTAGCCTCTAACTCTGATCACTCTTCATCCAAAACCAATTACCAACTTGCATAGGGAGTTTCCACATGACATGTAAAAGGTCTGCCATAGAAGTCAGAATCCTGACCCTGTTTTTTCCATCTTCTTTCTTAACCTGCATTGCCAGGGAGACTAAAACTCTTCTGGAAAGGAACAGAGCAACGGTCCTCAATTCTGATTGCATCATGATCAGTTGTAGAGCTGTTAATAAAGGGTGGATGCACCAGTACCTGATGCTGAATCCACAGTGGGCAAACTACTTAATTCACCATAGAGTACCTCATGGTGTCATTGTCAAGTATGGGGAAGTGAAGGATCACTCAGAAATACATTAAGCAACCAAAAGACCTGTAAAAATGCCCCACAGTTATGAGGCTCTGCGTGAGTCTCTTGGGACCAGTGCCCCCATATAGGAATCACATCCTGTTTGGACATTATTCTCTAGTAGAGGTATCTTCTGACTTTTTTACAAGACCTCTGTTAATTCCATTTGTCTTTGACCCAAGCATTTCTTGATGTTCTTGTACAAGGGTATCAAACGGAAGAAATGTAGGATATGGGTTTTCCCTCCAATATGAATACACTCTTGTAAAACAGCCTTATGACAAAACTTGCTTCTATATCTAAAATAAATCTGTAGGAGTTATCTGGGTAGGGAAGATAACCTCCTGTCTTCATATTTCTTGGAAGATTTCCCCTTATTGGCCAGAAGCTCTTTCCTCTGTGGCAGTTTATGATCTCAAGCTATCAAATGCACCCTCCTTCCCATCCCTAAACTTGGCTGTAATAACTGAGATTACAAGACCATTCCCTTGTGAGGGAAGTATGCCTTACTGGGGCCCTGTCTTTTAATAGTTTAATGCCAGCATTCATCAAAGGCAGAGCTGCCTTCTCACCATGAAGTTTATTCACAGGTAACTTTTAAGGTTAAAATGTTTTTGTCACTACTAATTTGAAGGTTGTCATTTTTTCCCATAAATTTTGTTGTATCTCTGTCTCTGTCCCAAATTAAAACAGACTTGTGAGAATTTCTCAAAAAGTGTTCCTTCATTTGGGATGTTTATAATTGTTGCTAGAAAAGGAAAATGTTTCCTGGTGAAAAAAGATTGGGGAATTGCTGGAAAAACAAGTTGGTTTCTTCTCTGCAGGACTTATCAGAACATTTAACATGGTAATATTCATTGTGTGTGCAATATTTTCCTCAAATTATTTTCCCACAAAATTCTTTTTATCACAAGGAATCTCTGAAGACTAGGTTTTGGGGAAACTGCTTTGGGAAATGGTGTCCTAAATTTTTTCAATGAGAACTGTTGGAAAGAGAGGAGGAAAGATACAGATCTTGAAATAAAATTTGGTTCACATGATTTGACATGTTCTCTGACAAAAGGACAATTTGAAACTGGATTTAATCTGCCCCAAGTAAGCACAGACTTTTGATCAATGTGTGCCTCGTGTCCAGAGGGTGATGGGAGATGGCTCATCCCCAGCCAACTTTGCCAGGCAGCCATCTGAGAACAAGGGTCTTTGATACTATTCTCAGCATCACTGAAAAAGTGGTACAAAATACTAAAAATGAGTTGATCCAGGCCAATACTGGCCTAGCACTGTTGCATGTGATCCTATGATCCTAACACTGTTGCATAGGGAGCAAGGAGATTTGATGCAAAAACCACGAGACCTTTCCAAAATAGGCATGGTGTCAAGTTGTACCAGAGATAAGTACACAAGATGTAGTTTGGAACAGCTGTTGTGGCTGATTCTGCTCAGTAGACAGGCAGAACGATTGGCTTATCTCCTTGGTTAGCACCAGTGTAGCAACCATTAAGAAGGAATCACATTCATGTCACTTCTGTTCAAAGCATCCACTGATTCACTCAACAAATATTTATTAGGTGCCTACAAAGTAGGAGACACTGGCTTTGTTACTTGGGCTAGAGCAATGATCAAATAGATAAAGTATTTGATCTAAAGTGTTTACTATGTAGTTTAATCTTTACAATGTCCCCATCTATTAGATGAGAAATTTTTAAGAGACTGAAACTGTAAGTTTTCAACTCTGGAAGGAATCTTAGAAAATATTTTTATTCAAACATTTCATTCTACTCATGAAGAGTTTAAAGGGTTACTCTTTTTGATTGAAAAGAGTGACAGCTGGAATGAAAAACTGTCTTCTTCTTTCTGGTCTCTCTCTGTTGCCACATGCTGCTTAGAAAACTGACGTGGATTTGTATGAGGAAGGTGGTCAGTAGAGGTGTGATTCTCAGAGAGTGGCCACAGACTTGCCCTAAGCATAGTAGGAATTTGACAGTATTAGCTCAAGCTGCTAACTGAAAATCCAAAAGCAGCAGAGGCTTGAGGACCATGCCAAATACTATTTCTCAGGGTAAAGGAGGGAAGGGACCCCCCCATTAACTGAGAAGGATGAAATAAATGGTCCCAGAACTCCTGCTTGCATTTGTTGGGTTATGAAAGCACAGTGAATGTGTTCCAGTTTAAACTTGGCTAGACACTGGGGGATTAAGTTTCATGACACAGGGGTTGGTATTGCAATTCTTATAAATTTTCAATGAGAAGATGGAACTCTTATATGTCATTAAATGTAGGGAAGAGATTTAAGGGCCATATTTCTGTTATAAACAATATCAGAAATCGGTATTTTATTTACCCTTGATTGCAACACTAAATCTAAGAACATCAAGGGAGAGAATATACTTCATGGAATGCAGAAAACTTGATTAAAAAAGACTTAATTGGTAAAAAATGTATCAAAGCATATGAAGCAAATAGCAGAAACTTCATATGTATTTCAATGTTCTTTTTTTTTTTTTTTTTTTTTTTTTTATCTTTTTAGGGCCACACCGTGGCATATGGAGATTCCCAGGCTAGGGGTCTAATCGGAGCTGTAGCTGCTGGCCTACAGCACAGCCATAGCAATGCCAGATCTGAGCTGTGTCTGCGACCTACACCACAGCTCATGGCAATGCTGGATCCTTAATCCAATGAGCAAGGCCAGGGATCGAACCTGCTACCTCATGGTTCCTAGTCAGATTTGTTTCCGCTGCACCACAATGGGAACTCCGTCAATGTTCTATTTTGATTTGAGTTGCCTGAATAGATATTAGATTGATTGATTGAATGATGAATGAAGGGGTATTTGATGGATCTACAGACATATGTTAAACACCTACTATGTGCAAAACACCATAAGATAGTAAGAAATACAAAGATAAATAAATCTTAATTCCTGAGAGATTACAAATGCTATAATATAAGGACATTTTTATGTTCCTTAAAGAAGTATGGCATGTTTGGGAGAGCAAAATGATTTCACTATGGGAAATGCTCATTTGTTGCTTATAAGAATGTTGGATCTTAAGAACCTGGTCAGACATATACCATTGCAATTATGGAATTAAACAATTCACCTTTTGGAAACAGTTTGGTATGGATGGTATGAGTCAAAATACCATTTGCAGTCTGATCTATAATAATAGTTGTTATTTTTTGAGATGATGTTATATTGGCCCAGATCCTTCTGAAGTTGGTTCTGACATTTATAAAGGAGCAGTTAGCTCCTTTGCAGACAGCAAGCTCACCATCCTTGCATACTTGTATCTAAAATAGTCCTAAAATTCTCTTTATTGCCACTACACTGTTTCCCAAAATGAAGCATGAGATCATGGTAGTATTTAGTTATTGGTTCAGTTTCCTGTCTTCTTAGATCTTTTTAAAGCTCCTACGTCCTTACAGAATGACCTCCTAGCTTAATGTCTGATCACGTGATCAGCTATTTACAAAGTGCTGGTGTTCTAATTTGATTCCTTTTGATAATATAAGAGGACATTTAGTTGCATGGTCTGTGGTTAAGTATACTTTATTTCATACTCTGAGTCTTCTGAGACTATGCATTGGCAGAAAGCAGACCAAGTAAAAAGTAACATTTTATGAGAAACTGTCAATTTCTTCCAACTATTTTCCCTTATTGATTATGTAGTTCTAAATGAAATAGATAAAAAATTCAGCCATCCTATGTGCCAAGCCATGCTTTGTTCACTTTATTATAATAATACATTGTGTCTATGTATTACATTAATCAATTTTATTTTCATAGGAATATATTCACCTAAAAATTAAAAAAAAAATGATTTGTACTTACAGTGTTTGTGGTATTAGTTACTAAAACTCTCATCTTAGAACCCATGGCTGAAAGTTCCTTTAAGGCAAACTTGTTAAATACCAGCTCCAACTTTATTGCAAACCTATTATGCATACATAATGCATTCCACACTCTTGCAAGATGCAAGTCACTACTCTCCAATAACATTCTTACATAGAACATTACATTTTTTTTTCTTTGCAGGAATGAAATATCCCCCTGAATCTGCATTACCTTGTTTTGTCAAAGTTTGGTGGATTTTTATCCCTGACCTAGACTATTAGTCGTCATTTTATTGAAAAGATGTAGAACGTTATTCTTATGCAAGTCTCCATGAGTGGCTATTTTTGTTCTCAGTTCTCATCAGGAACAAGTAAATACTGCAGGACGAGTTATTTTTAAAGGTTTTTAAATAGTGTTTGTTATTTCAAGGCATTAACGGGTAAAACTTCTTAGAAAATACTGGTCAGTTGTGTTTATTGCCTTATGTCAACACGCTTGTCATTTTGAGAAAGTGTCATAATCCTAGAAGAAGATGGTTTGTGTTCCTTGAGTCAGATTCTAATCTGAGAAGTGTTCTGTGGATCCCTGTGTATCTCTCAAAGGATCTGTGGCTGCACATTTGTAAACATCTTGCTTCTTATGGCAGAGTGCAGCACGCTGGGAAGGCTTAGATTCTTTCCTTTGCAGTGCAAATGCAAATTGCGTGGCTAATACAGAAGAATGAAAAGGTTTATCCACCTGTATTTTTCCCTCTTTTTTCCTTTCCATAGTTTTTACATTGTTGACATAGTTAGAGTAAGTCAGTAATACTGAAGGGCATAAACTGAACACAGAGACCTGGATTCCAGGCTTGGTCTTTCCCACAAACAGCTATTGGACTTTGAGTGTAAACTTCCCTAACCTCTGTCATTTTGAGAGGTTTGTAAACAGGTGGACCATGGCTTGAATCTAATGTGCAAAGGTGTTTTGTTTGGGCTACGTATTGTTTTAAAAGTCAGGAAATTTTACATAAATTTCTATTAGTTCTTAAGAAATGGAAATATGTGGCAATATTGAGGCTGCATTCTTAAATAGCGATAATTTCCTGGGTCCTATAGATTCTTTGGTTTGCATCTTGCACTTGTCTGGATTTTGTTCCCTTGTTCTTCTAAAATGGTGTGACTCCTTAGGGTTTGTTTCAAGGAAAACTGTGGGAAAAGTTTAGTTCCTCTTAAAATTCATTAGATATATTACATTTATTTATTTATTTATTTGCTGCCTTACGATGTCTTAGTTATCCTCTGATTCCTTTCTGATTTCATACCCCTACAAAGGGTATAGCTCCATCTGTGTATGGCCTGCCTGTCTCTGCCACTTCTTTAGGGGCAACAATGAAGGAACAGCCTTGGCTTTATTTTTCATATTCCTATTTAAATTTTCTCCTTCCATGATCGTACTTCCAGATAGATAACATAAAATAATTTATTGTCATTTCTGTGAAAATTGAAGAAACAATGACTTTCTACTCATGAAATGGAAGTATGTGGAACTGAGAATAGAATAGTAAATCTCACTTCCTGAAGCTGTGCTTGTTCACATTTTTTGGTTACCACACTGTATCTAATCAGATTCTTGCAAAGCAATGCTATGCATGCAACAATTCTCCTATAACTCTCTTTGGAGACAGAGCCCAGCTGCTGTGTTGAGAGTTAGCTGTTTCTTATGGCTTAGGATCATCTTTCATTAAAAAAAAAAATCGCAGATGGTAATATATCCTTCTCACCACAAGAGCTGATAAAAGCTTTGGCCAGGCGAAGGAAGAATGTATGACCATGAAGAACTTCTTTAAGTGAAATATCCCTGAATCAGGTCCTGTTGTCATGTATCTTCCAGTTGAATCCTCAATCCTGACTCTTGGTGAGAATCAATATAGTCAATAAAAATCCAGGGTAATAAAGTAATCCTGGATCTGTGTGGTGGGTAGGGAGAATGATCAATGAAAGGAATTTATTTTTTGTTGATTTGTTAAGAATTGAATTTGTGTAGTAGTAACGTTAGAGAGATGGTTTAGAGAGACAATACTTATTCCCTAAAATACGGCACCGTTTTTTTTTTTTTTTTTTTTTTTTTTTTTTTTTAATTAGGTTCTAACTACATGGCTACTCTTCCGTAGCTGTAGAGAAAAGCAAACGTTGCTCATTGTCAAATGTAATCATTGAGGAGCTTGGTTATTGACAGCTAAGGATCACCTAAAGATACAGTACATTTTGCAAGATGATTCTTTTCAAATGGTGATTAAATTGTAAGCTCAAATGCAAATTTCCCTGTTCCTGTTTAACTGGACAGGCTCCCAGGACTAGACTAGAGCTAATGCAAATTAGAGAATTTTCACCAGTTGATTCAGGGAAATAGCTAGCTTGAAACATAAACCTCTTAGCAATGAGGTCCTGCAGAAAAATACAGAAATAGGAGCTTTGATTCAGTTGAGGAGTCATAGGGGACAATATGGTTCCTTACTATAGAATTATTTATTCAATATAGGAAACAGACTGATAAGATTCTCAATCTATGAATTTATTGTCTCTTCCTCCTCTCTTGTCTGGTTTCTCTTTGTTCAATGTCAACTATCCCCTGAAAGTGAAACAAGACACCTTAGGGTAGACTGCTACCTCTGTGCTTTGCAGTATGCAGTTCCCTAAATCCTTCATTGGGAAATTCATTCCGAAAGAATGCTGAAAGCATAAGGGAGTACAATTTGTGAGGCACACAGGCAACAAATATCTTGGGTAGAAAAGACTGGTGAATTGATCTCTACTTCATATCTGACTAAATCTTTTAAAAAAAATCCATGTAAAGTGGGTGGAATATTTAAAATATCTTGTTATGAAAAACCAGACATGATTCCACAAAAGACAAAAACGTCTGGAAGAAGGCATTTTTGTGAATGTTAATCTCAAGCTCTTCCATATCTAGTCATAATTGGGCTCTAAAAGTTCCTTAATAATATAAGGAATTTGGCAAATTCTTATAACAAGTTGTTCTCTGATGTCTTTGGATCATTCATGATCTGTTGTAGGATCATTATCTGCCAAATTGCTCAGGAAGGGTAACAATTAGTCCTGGGTAAACATTTAAAAAATGAATTGGCAATTAACAAAACAGAGGTGGGGCAAGGGACTATTTTAAAGTTTCATTTATGTTTAAGCTTGAGAGGGGACTTGGGGTCAGATGCACTAACACCTTCATTTTACGGATGAGAAAACTGAGGACCGAGGAATGTAAATGCTACAATTTAGGTTACATAACTTAGCTGTAGAACCAGAATGAATTCTTGATTCCAAGCCCAAGGCTTTGTTATTACGGCTTGCTGCCTTAGATTTTCCCACCAGATCAAGCTGCTGGCTTGGGTAGAATTCTAATAATTGATATTTCATTTTTGATAAAAGTTTGTTTTGTGAAGCCTGCATCACATTATGTCCTTTTAGCACTGTAAAAAGGAGCTTAATTTGAATGTCCTGGAAGCATACTGCACCAACTAAGTGTACCAGCTTAGCCAGTACAGTATCATCACCAGGCTCCAAGAACACTGTGTAACTTTTCCCACCTGATGCTAGCCCCTATCTGTCATGTTGAGCTTAACTTTGAAAGGCTGCCCAATTTCTCCTGTATCTGGCTAATTTCACAGAAAATACTGTCATTAGTATATGGTGAATTTCAAGGAATATCTCTTCCCCTAAACCTTCTTCAAATTAATGCACAGAAGTAAACAGAATTATTTTTTTCCATAAAAAATCAGCATAAATAACAAGGGCATAAATAACAAATTAGTTGACTATTAAGTTGAGATATCTAAGTTTACATAAAAACTGATATTTTGCTAAACCACAGAGCCAAAGCCAAGTATGCATATGAGACCTATCCTTTGGGTTTCTTAAGCTGTCTGTTTTTAAATGCTAAGCATCTTGAAATCATCATTTTGGGTATCCAATTTGTTTCCTTTTGTTTTGTTTTGCTAAAAATTTATGAAGCAGGGAGTTCCCATTGTGGCTCAGTTGGTTACAAACCCAACTAGTATCCATGAGGATGTGGGTTCAATCCCTAGCCTCACTCAATGGGTTAAGGATCCAGCATTGCCATGAGCTGTGGGTTAAGGATCCATTGTTGCCATGAGCTATGTCTCAGATCCCATGTTGTTGTGGCTGTGGCTGTGGCTGGCAGCTGCAGCTCCAATTCACCCCCTAGCCTGGGAACTTCCATATGCTTGAAGGTGTGCCCCTAAAAAGCCAAAAAAAAAAAAAAATTGAGGTCAGACTGCTCAATGGAAATGAAATTTTTTCTTGAGAAAGAACAGAGAAAAATCTGAACATGGAGAGGTCTATCTCAGAATATCAAAGAGTATCTTTGAGTATTATTTCTGGGTATGAGTAATCTCTGTGGGTTATAGATGCCAAAAAAGTCATGGACTTGAAGAAGGAAAAGATGGTGATGGGAGATAAAGAAAAAGGGAAAATAAGAAAAAAGCAAAGAAGAGGGTAAAGGAGAGAATGGGAGTGGTAAAGTACTTTCAGAAATGTTTCCAAGTATATTTGTGTTATGGTCTCTTAAGTTGTTATTGCTGTTTTTCAAAAAGAGCTCTATTGAGTTATAATTGATCTACCTTAAAATTCACTTATTTCAAGTGTACAATTCAGTAATTTTAAATACTTTGAGTTTATCACTCCACTTTCACATGGCCTCCATAGTTTCTGATAAGTTAGTCATTAATTGCATTGTTTATTTTTTTTTCTTTCTTCTCTGTTCTTCAGCTTGGATAATTTATGTGGGTCTATCTTTAAATATTTCCCACATTTTTCTGCCATATTACATATTCTGTTGAAGCCCTCTAGTCAAATTTTCATTTCAGTAATTGTATTTTTCAATTCTAGATTTTCCATTTAGTTCTTTTTATAATTTATATCTCTTTATTGAGGTACTCTATTTGCTGAATCATTGTCATCATATTTTCCTTTAATTATTTAGTTTCTTTTCATTGCTTTTTTTTTCCTTTGGCTGCACCTGTAGCATGTGGACATTCCCAGACCAGGGAATGAACCTGCATGATAGCAGTGACCTAAGCAATTGCAGCGACAATGCTGGATCCTTCATCCACTGTGCCACAAGGGAACTCCTACTTTCCTTTCATTCTTTGAACATATTTATAAGAACCATCTTTAGGTCTCTGTCTGATAAATCCAACATCTGGGTTATCTTGGAGACAGTTTTTTTTTTTTTTTTTTGACTAATTTTCCTCTGAGTATGGGTCATAATTCTTGTTTATCTGCATATCTCATATTTTTTTTGAATATTGGACACTTTAGATAATCTCTTGTAGCAACTCTGGAGTCTGATTTTTTTCCCCTGAAAAATTTGTTGTTGTTTGTTTAATAATAATTTGCCTGGAATAAATCTGTGAAATCTGTCCCCCTTGCAATGCATGGCCCCTGATGCCTGTGCTCTTTTCTTTTTCTTGTTTTTTATTTTTAAGCCTGACTTTTTATGGATAATCTTTTTTTTTTTTTTTTTTTTTTGTCTTTTGGTTGCTATTTCTTGGGCTGCTCCCGTGGCATATGGAGGTTCCCAGGCTAGGGGTCGAATCGGAGCTGTAGCCACCGGCCTACGCCAGAGCCACAGCAACGCGGGATCCGAGCCGCGTCTGCAACCTACACCACAGCTCACGGCAACGCCGGATCGTTAACCCACTGAGCAAGGCCAGGGATCGAACCCTCAACCTCATGGTTCCTAGTCGGATTCGTTAACCACTGCGCCACGACGGGAACTCCTGGATAATCTTTATGCCTGTTCAGTTTAGTGTTTATCCAATGATTGGCCAGAGGCTTTCCTCACATACCTTGAATCAGTATGGCTTCTATTCATACTGCTAATGGATTTATTTGTAGGTAAGGAAGCGTATTCAAACTTCAGGTCATTTTCAAGTTTGCGTCAGTTTTTACTTTCTGCTGGGCTCTCTTGCATCTCCTCTTCATTATGTCCAGACTCAGCTCTGTCAACCAGGAATGTATGGGTAGCTATGCATATATATGCACAGCCTCCGACCAAGCCAGGATACCTGAATGGTTTATTACATCCTCTATGGAGGTCTCATTTCCCATAACTCTGTTAAAACTCTGGCCAATCTACCAGTCCATTGCTTACCTTGAAAAGGCCAGCAACCTCAGGCTAATGGAGCCCTAGACCTTCCTTGTCACCGGATGTCCTTTTTAACTGAAATGCTCCAAATCAAGTGAGTCCCCTCCAGTAGCAGCAGTGCTTATTACTTTCAAAGCCTGTCTCACTCTTGCTGAACTACTGAAAGAGGGATTGCTGCAGCCACAGGCAAAATGCTATGGACTTATGCTGTTCTTACCCAAAGTTTAGTCATTTTCACAAATAAATGCTTTTCAGTTTATTGTATATCTTCAGTTAAACTCCAGAATGCCTAGATGAATGTTACAGACTGTTTGGCTTTAGAGTTGCTTTTGGGAGAAAGGATTTTTTTTTTTCCCCCACTGTACAGCAAGGGGGTCAGGTTATCCTTACATGTATACATTGCAATTACAGTTTTTTCCCCCACCCTTTCTTCTGTTGCAACATGAGTATCTAGACATAGGAGAAAGGATTTTTGACCTTCTTATTCTGTCATGGTGGAAGTCATAAATCTGCTAGCCTTAACTTTAATGACAAGATCTTCACTTAAGATGAGGTGTCCATATCCTTTGCATGTGGATATAAAAGGTTAGTCCCTGTTCCAAAGGTCATGCGCTGTATTTGACAGTATGTCTGAAAACAAGAATGTCCTATTAATCATTCATCCTTTAAGAAGAAACAGGTTCAAAGCTCTACCCATACCTCTTTCTCTATTTCCTTGTGAATGAATGTTCAGTGTTCTCATTTCTGAGTGTGGATAACCAGGGTGCAGAGGGTTATTTTTCCTCTTGGCAACAATAGCTGCCATTTAGTTTTGAGGTTGGGAGATTGACAACGGCAGGACATTACTTTTCCGCCTTCTTGGTAATAAATATTTAAAAGAAGAATGTCTACTATTTAGTGAGTGCTTACTATGGTGCTAGGTACTTTGTTTAGCATTTTACAACTTTATGTTATTATCTCTATTATGAGGCTTAGAACAGTTACTTGCCAAGGTCACTCAATCCGTAACTAGCGGAGAAAGGAATTCAAACCTGGGCCAGTTGGATGCCTAATTCCATGTTGTTAATGACCATGCTATACTCCTTTGGGGTTCCACTACTTTCAGACATCAAGTGAGCAAACTTGGTCCATTCTTGCTTTGAGAGACTGATCTCCAATAAGGTGCCGGTGTCAATGATCTGTCAAAGATGTTGTTTGTCTCAACTGAAATCTTCCTTCCCCAGCCTTTCTTTATGGCTTATTAAGTTTAGTTGTACTTTGGATAGTGGAGGAAGGGATTTAGGGAATGATGCTTAATAATATTTTATTTTTCTAAATCTTTAACTTTCTCAACTGAAGGGTACATCTTTTCACAGGTTGAGTCCCTTGGGAAGCAGCATCTAATATGGAGATTAGCATACTAGAGATTTATTAGAGAGTGCGCTTTGGATCAACACCTCTGGAAGCAACAGAGGAGGCAAAACTGGGCAGAAGAAAGAAATTGAGCTATGATTAAATTTCAACAGGGTCCTCAGATAGCCTTATAGGGAGTTCAGATAGGATAACCCATTTTGAGTTGTAGGGTGGAGGCTGAGCCTTTTCTACCCACAAGGATCAGTCACTGGATATGGACCACCCTGGGGTAAAGGGGTGTGATTTTGGATGAGACAGTGCTCTTTAGCTGATGCAAGCCCTGAAGGGAGCTGAACACTGACAGCTATTAGGCAGCAGCACTTGCCCCCACCTGAGGAAAATAAGTCCTCTCTGTTCGTTAAGGGAATTCTGGGCAGTTTATTGGAATACCCGGCACAGCTATTTATAGTCACACTTTATTTTTTTCTAGAATTCTTTTTTTCCCCTTTAATTTGACAAAACTGTTTATTGGGAGAAAGCATTTTTAATTACAATGTAATTAACATAGTATATTAGTTTTAGATGTGTAATATGTTGACATGTACATATTATAATTCCTTACTCTTTCATTTATTTAAACAACGTAGAATTTTTTTCAGTGTGAATTTTTTGCCAGGCACTGTTTGAGAGGGGGGGATATGATGATGAAAAATATGCACCCAGTTTCTGTTCTTGTAATGTTTATAGCCAAGGGAAGGCTATTTGTATATCACCTCCTTCCTTGAAGTCTCTTGTTTAATCAGAACTTGTTCTAGGTCAGTAACTCAGTGTAGTCTAATTTAAGCTAATTTTAATCTCTCATCCAAGCCTTAAGCACTTGGCTGTTGTTTCCCAAATCCTTTTAAATTAGTGGATATCTTTCTTGGGTAGAATTATACTAGACTATGTTTAGAAAGTTTTACAAACATAATTTAATAGACTGTATTTGTAAAGTTACAATTATCAGTTTAATGGACTGTGAGCAGAGGGAAAAAGAGCATTAAAATTATAATTTTTGACAGAAAGTGGAGATAGCAGCAATTGAATTCATTGCTCAAGATTATACTAGCTTCTTAGTGTTATCCTATTATCCTTAAAGAAAAAATAGCATGTTTTAATTGTAATTACTTTTGATAATTTTTTTTACCCTAGGAGGTAAATTATTAATTAGGGTATGCAATATAAATTACTTTTTTATTAGGTAATTTCTGTCTGACAATAGTTTCTAGTATTTTTTTTAATTAAACTATGTCTCTTGGATTTATTATTAATAGCTTTGGGCTCTTATTAAAGAGGGAGGCTAATCTGATTTCCACCTTATGACTCCACATGCAACTGGAAAATGGTTCTGCCCAACTGAGATAACTAGTGAATTATGTGTGCCCAATTTGAATGGTTTAGGGTGAGGAACCATTTCTAAATGAAAATTTTATTTTCACATTTTTTCACCATGATATTTCACTACAGATTTTAAGTGTAATTTGCCTCACCATTATATATATGTCATGAGGAAATACCCAAGTCTTTAAAAAGCTGGTCCAGGCATGAAAAGAAATTACAAAGAGGACAAAACAACTCAATATAGAATCAACTCTAAGTGAGAAAACAAATATATTAATGGATCAATAATAATTTGCCTGCTTGTGTATAAATGGGGTGCCCAACTGAGTCCTAAGAATTTTTTTTTCCTTTTAAAATTTCATAGGTATAGGAGTTCCCATCTTGCTGCAACAGAAACAAATCCAACTAGGAACCATGAGGTTACAGGTTCAATCCCTGGCCTCCCTCAGTGGGTTAAGGTTGTGGCGTTGCCGTGAGCTGTGGTGTAGGTCGCAGACGTGGCTTGGATCTGGTGTTGCTGCGGCTCTGGTGTAGGCCGGCAGTAACAGCTCTGATTGGACCCCTAGCCTGGGAACCTCCATATGCTGTGGGTGTGGCCCTAAAAAGACAAAAGAGACCAAAAAAAAATTTCATAGGTATAAATGGCAAAAACCAAAATCAACCTATAAAAACCCTTAACAACAAAACTACTATAAAAATAGATCATTTAAAAGTGTAAATAAGTTCTATAATTTACCTTTTGAGCAATCTATTATCTTGAGAAAACCCTTTAAAAGAACAATGTCTTGGGGAATATATATCTCATATATTACATAACACCCCAGGAAGGTCTGGGACAGCACCTCATTACCAAAGCCTTTACTATTTCTATATTAAGTAGACAAATAAAGACCATATGTAGTTGCAGTCAGTTCAGGTCAGGTTTGCTACCTAATAAGTCAGCTTCAAACTTAGGAAAAAACATTAGTTTTTAGAGATATTTGGACTTCAGAATTGTGGGTAAGAGACTGTACATCTGTACGAATGATATACATTTTTATCCCTAGAAATCTAAAGAGTCATTTATCCCCAGGAAAATATTCTGAGATTCCATTTCTTGAATAATTGAATGAACCCTTAGAGGAAAGTTAAGGCTTTGTTGCTGGTGTCCACCTTGTCTGGGGGTGGCAGGTTGGGGTAGGGTCTATAGCCTCAGAGTTGTTTCTTACCCTTACTTTTTAAAATGAAGCTTCAAGTTTATGTTTTACTCATGAATACATTGTTCTCTATTAAGTTACCCACTCAGGAGAGATCTCTTCCAAGAAACAGATTGGTTTGTACAGCAGCAGTGGAACCCCCAGAAGCCTTGTAATCCCCTTTTCTTAAATGTAATGGGACAGCCAAGAAACACAGAGATCTAGTGTTATGAAAGAGAAAGAACAAGGTAAACAGAAAGAAACCTAAACCTGAAGGAAACCAAGATTATTTAGGAAATAGAATGAAGCTTTAAGTGAAAAATACTCAGACAGCATCAAGAACATATTCCATAAAATAAGAGTAATCAGGAAAGTAAATGCTTTTGAAGAATAAAAATATTATCACCTATATAAAAGAAGTCTGGTACAAGAGCTGGAAAATGAAGTAGAGGAAATATCTTGGAGTGTAAATCAATAATAAGAAGAAATAGAAATACATGAAAATGTAATGAGACAAGAGATTAAACCCGGAGGTCCAACATCTTCTAAAGAAAAGAACAGAGAAAATGAAGGGAAGGAAATCCACAAATAAGAGAAAACAGAGTTGAAACATGTGGATTTTTGGCTTGAAAGGGCCAACTCAGTGTGTGAAAAAAGTCCCAGTTCTAAGCACTGAAGGGCACAAAGAGGAAGACCAGGGCCTAGTGTCTATCCTTGGAGAGCCTAGTGTAGGGGAAGGTAGGCCTGCCACATTTGGTGGACTGTTCTTAATCCTATTTGTAAAGTGGATTGTGATTTACTTTGTTAATAAAGAATGTTCTCTGTATCATTCTGACCAAATGTTGTTGTGTTGGTGGTGAGGTGTAGAGAGAGAACAAGAGAGAGAAGCAGCAGCAGTACATCTTTTTCTACCAGAAAAGACAAAATGTTAGAATCAGATTATGGTAGCCTTTATCAAGGTACTTAAAAAAAAGCTTTGAGGGCCATTATTAATGTGATAGTACAATGCAAAAAGCAGGTTATTATATAGTGCGTATGCATGATCTCATTCACTTGTATATGCATGTAGGCTTGAGAAGAAATCCAGAGGGATAGATCCCATCCAGAGATGGTGGGATGATGGGTGATTTTTATTTTCTCCTTTATAATTTTGCATACTTTATGAAGTATTTTTTTATACTTAAAAATAATAAAATTGATCCTTTTTTTAAGGGGAGGGGAGACTTTTTGTATTTAAAATGCAAAAACTCTTGGGAGGATAATTGGTGAAAACCTGGGGAGAGTAACTTAGGAAGGGAGGAGACGTAGAAGGAGCCCTTTGCAGGTCCTGAGAAAGAAGCCCTGCTGAGGGGGAACTGCCCATGAAGAGGTTATAAAATCCTAAAGGTCAAGCTAAAAATAAGCTTCATTTACCTTTTGGTTCATCCAAGATTCATTTCAGCAAATGTCCTAGCTGAGATACATACTTTTCTTACAGTGAAGCCATGTTGCCTTAGGCTCTCAAAATTCTCTTCCAAGGGGCAGAGAAGACATAAGCAAAATCTAGAAAGACTCTGGCCAGGGCTCAGCTGTGAAAGTGAAGAGAAGGAGAGCTGGGCTCACATAGGCATTCTGTGAGCACAGAGGTCTTTTTGGATATATTTAAAAATAGATACACAATGCTTTACTGACTGTTCCAGCATCCTCGAAGGTTTTTGTGGCCACTGTCCCTATTGTCATCAAGAAGATACATTTATTCTCAATTGATCCATGTGGAAGGCTATTTTGGGCACTTTAAAGAGCAGGTTAATAATGTAGAAACGGTTTATTCTTTTTTCTGAGCTTGCAGAGGATGAGAGAAAATAATTTAAAAGCTTACTTTACGTAAACAGAAATTATAAAATGTAGTGCCTCACAATGATGCCCCGAATGGCCATGTAATGATCCAACTGGCTAAAAACGCCTTTAAGTGGAGCTCAGGTCACTAATCCCAGCCTAATAAGGGGAAAAGCTATGACCCTCCGGATAGCCCAGACTTTAAGAGTATTCAGAACTGAGTGCATCTGAATTAACTTGATAATTTATTTCAAATAGCTATGATGGAGAATTGTCATAGAATTTTCCATCCAGGTTAAACTTTTTTTTTTTCCAAAAAGGAATTATGTTCACAAGATTAAAAACAAATAATTCAGACTTTAAAAGTTACTTTACCTTGCAAAAATACTATTGTGGAATTTAATTTTTTCAACACAGAGTGTAACAAAAGCAGGGGGAAGGTAGAGAGGGAACAGAAAAGTCGATTTAAGAGATAATGTATTGCATTTAAAGAATTTGAATGCCATTACTTTTCATCACTTAACTTTTCAAAGAACACTTTCAACTTCCTTATTTGCATGTTTCATTGTTTTCCAGCCTTTACACTGTATGCTTAAAATGCAAATGGAATAATATAAGAATAATGAGAAATAATACTTGGAAAAGTTCTGAGAAAATGTTGAAAAAAGGACAGGGTTTCTATCCATTTGAAAGGAGGTGGGACTTCGGAGATCATTCAGACCAGATGTAATTTTATCTTAAGCTCTATCGAGAAGGACGATTACTATCCTTCTTTCTCTTTTTTTTTTTTCCTGTGGAAATTAGTTACTATTTCTCTTACCTTGACTTCTTTATTCTTTATCCACTTCCCTAATTTTTCACATTAGGTGCCTACCAATCAGTTAATCTCAATTCAATGAACATTGATTAAGCACTTATTAGTCATTGTCACATTTGGAATATAGAATTAATAGTCCTTTATTAAGAAAAGCAGGGTTTGGAGTTCCCATTGTGGCTCAGCGGGTTAAGAACCAGAATAGTATCCATGAGGATGCAGGTTTGATCCCTGGCCTGGCTCAGTGGGTTAAGGATCTGGTGTTACTGTGAGCTGTGGTGTAGTTTGCAGATGCAGCTTGGTTCCCTTGTTGCTGTGGCTGCGGCATAGGTCGGCAGCTGTAGCTCCAATTTGACTTCCAGCCTGGGAACTTTTGTATGCTGAATGTGCGGCCCTAAAAAGAAAAAGAAAGGAAGAAAGGAAGGAAGAAAGGAAGAAAGGAAGAAAGGAAGAAAGGAAGAAAGGAAGAAAGGAAGAAAGGAAGGAAGGAAGGAAGGAAGAAAGAAAGAAAGAAAGAAAGAAAGAAAGAAAGAAAGAAAGAAAGAAAGAAAGAAAGAAAGAAAGAAAGAAAGAAAGAAAAAAAAGAAAAGCAGGTTTGACTACGGGGAAAACACGGGGAAATGTTTGTCAGTCTCCTGCTAAAACTCCTTTGATGTCTGGCTCTCCATTGAATAGGCTTAAAAATCAGTTCTCTTCCAATCCCTGCCCTGCCATTTCCCAAACATGTTACCTCCTCTGACCCTCAGTCTCTTCATCTGTAAAAGGGAATAATGGTACCTTTCTTGTTGGTGGTTATGATGATTGAGACAATACAAACACAAGTGCTTACAGACACCTGGGCTGCTTTCTCTGTCCTTTGGCTTGTGATACAATAAATGTGTAAGCTGACCAACCATCACAGTTGGCTTGAGACTGATGGGTTTCCTGGGACACGATTCTTTCAGCTTTAAAATGCGGATGGTGTTGGACAAAATTAGATGAATTGGTTACCCTAGAGACAGAAGAATATGTATTTAGTTAGTCACAGTCCCAAATCAAATAAATCAAATATCCTAGAAGAACAAAGTTATACTGAAGCACAGGGCAAGCCATGCAAGTTCCTTCACAAAATAGAAGAAAAGAGCAATCCATTCCGGGGGAATGAAGAAGCAAGGGTGTGGAAGTGAGAAATTGGATGGCCTGCTTGTAGAAGCCTTAGGCAGTTTGGTGTGGGAAGCATGAGAGCAAATGAAAGGATGTAATGGGTTAAAGGTTCTGGAAAGTGTGCCGTGGCCAAATTATCCAAGTCCTTGTGTGTTATGCTGAGGACTATGGATTTGTTCAGAAGTAATGGGGAAATGGCTATTAAGGGGGATGGCTTGAGTTTAAACCTTAGTTTAACTTCACTTTTCTAAGGAAGAGCTCATGTGGCTACTTCAAATGGATTAAAATGAAAAATTTGTCTTTAGCTCTCTATTAAGTCATAATAACATTTGCCTTTTGTGACAAAATATTTAAGGTAGTTCTCCTACGTGACAGCAGATGAAAGGTGTAAAGTCATTTTTGCCACCTTCCAGATTCAAACTAGGGGGCATCTTTGACTCTCCTATTTGCATTATCCTCCTTGAACAATCAGTGGCACAATATATTGGGTTTTGTCTTCATGGCCACATTTTCTTCCTTTCTATTCCCTGGCTCAGGCCCTAGTCATGTTTCTCTAGATTCAAGAATAATTGTACGTGGTCCATTCTTCCAACTGCTCTCCTGATGTAAATATTCATCCTGAATATTGTGCTCAATTAATCTGGTTAAACAATATTTTTGTTGTATCACTTTCCTATTTAAGAACCTACTATAGTTTCCCATTAGTACTGACCTAGGCCCTCTTCGTCAACCTGCCTTTAAAATTTCTATCAATGGGCCCTCTGGACAACTACTCTGGTTTCTCAGAAACCATTTGTTTGTGATATTAGATCAACCTTCTTTTTGTCTTTTTGTTTATTTTTTTCCCCTTTTTATGGCTGTACCTACGCTACATGGAAGTTCCCGGGCTAGGGGTTGAATTGGAGCTGCAGTTGCAGGCCTACATCGTAGCCATGGCAACAGCAGATCTGAGCCACATCTGCAACCTATGCCACAGTTTGTGGCAATGCCAGATCCTTAACCACTGGGTGAGGCCAGGGATTGAATCCGAATCCTCATGGATACTAGAAGGGTCCTTAACCTGCTGAGCCACAACGGGAACTCTTGTGTTTTAAAATTTTTGATTGTGGTAAAATACACATAACGTAAACTACCATATGAAGCATTTTAAGTGTACAATTCAGTGGTATTAAATACATTCACATTGTTGTGCAAACACAAATGTCCAGAAACTTTTCATCTCTTTCTTTCTTGAACACTAGGCCTTATTTGTACAAATCTAGCCCCTCCATCTGTTTCAAGCTGCTCACAACACATGGAATTGATTAGTTGAGTTCTTCTTCCTTCTCTCTTCCTGTTTAAATCCACAGCTAAACTACAAGTAGAGAAGTCCTACATAAAAAGTCTATAAAAGAGCAGGTGCTCAATAAACGATTCAAGTGCTACTGTTGTTACACTTTGTATTGTTCTCCAGGTATAGCTTATATGTGGAGGACACTTGGTCATTCACAGTTCTCAGCCACGCTAGTCATCTCATCTGGTCCTCACCACAGCCCTGTAAGGCAAATGAAATAGATGCTCTCATGCAGTTTTTAGATGAAAAACTGAGGACGACAGAGGTACTTGCCCAAGTTGATGCAATTAGTAAGTGACAGAGCTGGTAGTAGAATCTGAGTAGGCTCCTAACGCAGAGCTCTTTCTATTATTCCTAGCTGCCTTGTTTCTTTTAAAGATATCTTGTCTCCCCAGCGAGAAGGTAAGCTTTCTGAGAGAAGGAACTATCAGAATTCTTTTCAGCTCCCCTAGCATGTGGCTGAATCTTAGGCACAAAGACTCTGTTTCTTAGGCACTTATGGGCATATTTATTACTTCCTATACTATTACCTATGGTTTCTTAAATATTTTATGTCATTTTACATATATTACATGTACTTTCTTCCATGACTCTATAGAAGTTATAGAGAACTATAGAGAAGTTATATAGAAGAACTCTATCCTTCTTCACTTGGGAGAAGTCACATGACAAATTCTGGCTGAAAGGTCCTAGTCACTTCTCCTGCCAAGCCAGTCATAGAGTGGGAGACATGTGTTGAGACAGTGGAACCCCAAAATGTAAATATCAGGGATTGTTAGCCTGCTGCTTGGAGGACAGCTACCTGGAGAGTGGTCTAGGTCTGCTCTGGAAAATATATGAACATAATGAACTTGTAACATGTTAAAGCATCACAGTTTTAATTTAGACTTTTTTAAACCTCAGCATAATTTAGCCTGTCCTGACAATGCAAAATTCAAATGTTTAATGGGCCAGAATGTTAGCATCTTTAACTCTCAGATTGTCCTGGAAAAATAAAAATGAATTGTTCTTAATCTACAGTTAATTTACAAGGGCCCAAAAAGGTTTAAGGAATGACCTTGAGCCACTCTTCAAATCAGTCTCTTAAGTTGGTGATCTTCTCTTGAACATTTAAGGACTAGTATAAGAAATGTAAATCAGGTGCAGAAAAAATGCAGCTTCTCTCTGCTTCTACAAAAACATCCTTCAACTTCAGCCTCCATCCTACCTCACAGCTATCTTCCCTTTTTTGTATGGTTTCTTCCTTAACTGTCACTGAGGCTTTACCGGGACAGGCTACATTGAAAGAGGTATTATTTATCACTGTGTTGCCAGAGTAACACCAGCCTGTACAAAGATCCAGTTGAAGGGCTGGAATGGGTACAAAAGACAGTTTTGCTGGTATTGTGTAGAATTCTCAGTCACCCTTGCCCTGTGCAAGGAAGTGATGGGGATTAAACTTTCTTTCTTTCTAAAGAGGAGCATGTCTAAGCGAGAGAGAGGAGAGAGATATTGCATAATCTCATAGTGAGTTTCAGTCCAATGACAATAGTTACAGCTTTTCCATTGCCTCCACTGAAATCTTTTCTTAATCAAATCAATTTTTTTTCTAATCTTTTTAGGGCATACTCATGGTATCTGTTAGTTCCCAGGTAGAGGCTGAATTGGAGCTGTGGCTGTGGCCTACACCACAGCCACAGCGATGCGGGATCTGAGCTTCATCTGTGACCTACACCACAGCTCATGGCAACGCTAGATCCTTAAGCCACTGAGTGAGGCCAGGGATCGAACCTGCATCCTCATGGATATTAGTTGGGTTTGTTACTGCGGAGTCATGATGGGAATTCCTCAAATCGATCTTTTTAATAACTACGAATAAAGTCCAGTTATGAGTTTAGGATCCTCTTTTCATCTTCTTCTCAGTTTTGGTTGAAATTTATACTTTTGTGTAATCTTTATAAAGTTTTAAATATAATATGTGTATAAATGAAATGTATGTTTATATGATGTAAAATTTTTTGCACATATAATGTATATTATTATTTTTAAAAAATTCTTTTTCTGAAGCTGGATTTTTGAGAAGATAGGGGGTGGTTATTAAAACTGAGTCTTGGATCAAGACTTGTTTTCATTAGCAGAGCCTAATGGGAAGTTACTGGTGTTTCTTTGCAGCATTTTAAAGTTGAAAAACTATTTAATTCATTTTAACCTCACAATTTACAACTATTAGAAAAAAATCTTAGAGGGAGACTGAAAAAATGTTCCTTGGAGAATTTTCATTGCTGAAATAAAAGATACCAATATATTCACAAAAAGTTCCATAAAACAAATGGAAAAAAATGTTATACTGAAGATACAGATAATTTGGGAAGCTGCAGCCATCTGGTTATGGTCAAAATAGCTGCTTCTGATGTCCTTAGATGGTACAAATTACTGGCAGACCTCAAAAACCAAAACAGGAATCCATTTTGAGATCAGATTCCTTTTGCCTTCAAGACATGTTTACAAAGAAATCAAGATTAGAGGAAACAGAGGAAGAGCTAAATTGACATAACACCGAAGAGTTACTTAATTTGGCCAATGATTAACATAAGCTGAATTTGCATGAGGAGGCAGGTAGATGTCTAGCCCCATTCATTTGACTTTTTCACTTCCATAGCCATCGTGTGCTAGCTTCTCACCTGTGAGCAGGTGAGTGCTCTCATAAGGGATGTGTTAGGGATGGCAACCAAGATGCTTCTTCAGGTCAAGGTGTGGACATCAACCATGGAAGACACCAACTGCTAACTAGTGGACAGTTGTTTTTAAGCACAAAGGACTCACTTCTTTGGAGGCTCCACAACAGTGTGGAGGGAGTACTCTGCAGAGATTTAGCAAGGAAGCTGAGAAATTCATTTATAGAGAGTACTACTGTGATCAGAGCATTGGAAGTTAATATAATTCATGGGTCAATGGAACCTTAACATGCTGGTCACCTTACTAAGCTGCTTCAAGTAGCCTATGAAGGGGTTGTCCCTGACTTATCCTCCCCTTTTGTCATTGTGTATCTAACTACTCAACACTCACAGCTTTCACCTTCCCAGCCCCATGTTCCCTGGTTGTCTGAGCATGGCACTTTCTTTCCCCTATTTTTAAGCTTAGCTCTTCTTCCCTTCCCCTCATATTCTCTCTTCTATCTTTCTCCTAATCTCCCTTTCCAATTTCTAGGACTGGCCACTGCTCTGAATCCTATTCTGATTTCCCATTCCAGCAATCTGTGAAGTCAGAAGCTAATGATCAAATAACTCCCTCAAAATACTTGTTCACCAAAAATGGGGACAGGAGGGTGGGAAAGAGGGAGGCTGGTATTCCCGTATGTGAAAAAAGAATTCTCATACTTCAAAAGATAAATTACATATTATACTTATGCAGATTTTAAAAAAATCATCTTAAAATTTTTTTTTAAACCACTTTTAAAATATACTTCAGAGTAATTGCAGGGAATATTGAAGAAAATAGTGTTTACCTTACTCTAGTTTTATGCACATTGTTTTCTAGCTGGTCCTCACATTGTTAAAAAAAAAAACACTAAAAATTCTCTTTATGCCTTCAATTGAGATGGGAATGCATGCACAAATTGCTTAAAGAAAGTTAAATAATCTTACTCAGACAATTACTATATGGCATACCAGAAATTCACTTGTGAGTTTCCTGGGGGCCACATCAAAGAGATAGGTACTCACTCTCTAGGTAGGCAGAGATGGAGGCACCATCATAAACTCTCAGTTGTGAATTAGAAAAGATACTTTGCATGTGTTAAGGCTCCTGAGATGGAGAAAACCAACAACTGTTTCAAAATGAGTCAAGTGAAAAGTCTCAAGTGCAGATGTTCTGATTTACAGATGTTAATTTGCAGTCGTGTGGCAGTGCTGCTAAGTAAATAACATATAGGGACTCAGCTATAGGTGGTTAAAGCCTCTACTGAGCTATACTCAGGTCATTCAAAACCCCGAAATGATTTTAACAGATTTCGAGCTGATTTTTGCTGGAAAAATGTGTCTGTATTAGTTAGGGTAAGCTAACTACCATGAGACTAGACCCCAAAATATATTATGGCTAAAACAAAATGAAGTTTATTTCTTGCTCACATGATAATACTGGGCAAGTGAATAGGGCAGAAAGGTGGCCTTCTTTCATGAGGCCATTTAAGGGCCCAGGCCAAGGGAGACTGTGCTGTCTTCAATATGTGGTTTCCAAGTACACAGCTGGTAGGGAAAAGGCACAGACTAAGCATGGAAGGCTCTTATGGGGCCTGGAAGTGGCACCCATCTCTTCTGCCTATATTCACTGGCTAAATGGCCACCTCTAATTGCAGCGAAGAGTGAAAAATACGGACTGACTATGTTCCCAGGAAGAAGTGGGGAACAAGGGTTTTAGTGACCAGCTGGCAGTTTCTGCCAGTGTCCATTTATCAATCAGTGGCTGTTGTGACCTGTGGGAATGGATATATATCATTCAAGAGATGAATTTTTGTCAGAAAGATTTAAAAGGTAGCTCTATTTTCCAAAGCATTCAGATAACTGTGACTTTGTCCCAGAAGAAATATTTATTTTAATATACAAGCTTATAAAACTTCAGCACTCCATGCTGCCCCAGCTGTCGGCTTTGCTTCCAAATCAAACAGGAATATCATTCTGCCTTTATCCCCCAAGACAGTCATTTAATATCTCTGGGTTCATACTCAGTTTTTTAAATAAAGTGTTTAACAAAGCTTAGCTTGATTCAATATATTACCATTGCAAACATTTGTTTGAGTATATATTTGTGTGTGTGCATGTTTGTGTATTTTCTGTCATTGAGAGAAGAGTATATATCCAGGGAATGACATAACTATAAATCTAAGTCAGTTGCATTGAAGCTATACCCTTTAAGATCCATGCATTATTAAGATGAACAAGATCTCCTTCTTTGGACTTTTCTGGCATTTGAAAGTAAATAAACACACCCTGGTTGGGTAGGCAGTAGGAATAAGAGGCCTTACAATGACTTAATGACCATAAGTCATTACTTCATTACTGGCCCTAAATTGTATTTAATCTAAGGGTGGGCCCTGGGTGCTGTATGACTTGCAGAACCAGTTGTGTTTCATACAGAATGACTTTGTTCATCTAAAATCAGAGGTGAAGTCTTTGTCTAGGCTAATTAAATGGGTAAAAGGGCAAAGCAAACAAAACTGCTCTGGAGCCAACTTGATTACATAGGTTTATGAAGAACAGTGAACACTTTTGATAACTGAAACATGCAGATAATCCCTAAATCTCACTCCACTCATTTGGTTATTGGGTTTAATTACTTCCTCCATGGGTTTGGTACCAGCTGTGTCAAATCAATCACTTGCTTTTTCCTCTTTCCCCTGCCCTTAGTCCCCTGCACTTGATGTTCTGATGGAGGATCTAACAAACAGACAATGAGAAGAAGGAGATGAGAGGCTGGGTAATCCCTAAACTGTTTAAGAGGCCCTGGGCAACAGAAGGCTGACAGCCAATGATCTTTTCTTAAGTCACAAGTCAGGATAGAGAAATGGGGTATGCATTCTGAAGCCAGACAGACCTTGATACAGACCTCACTTACCAGTTATGCGATTCCAAGCAATATCTTAACCTCTCTGAGCCCAGGCTTCCTCATTTACAAAAGGAGATTGAAATTGTACTTTTCTTAAAGAGTAGTGTAAATGAGACCATGTGTGTTATATTCTTGGTCTGGGTGCCTGGCATGCAGCAAGCACTTAATCAATGTTAGCTATAATTATTATCCATGAAAACTATGGGTGCCCCTTTCTTACTTTCATGTTCCACACCTTTCTCTTTTCCTGATAAAAACCAAAGGGGCAGATAATTGTTGAAGTTCCTCAACCTTGTGCTTTTCAGCAGTTAATGCAATAGCCCCAATGCCCTCTGTGACCTTAGGGAGGAAACAGCTTGGTAGTTCAGAGAAGCTCTTTCTTCTCAGCTCTATTTTGTTCTTGATATAGCTGTTCTATTCACACACCTTGCAATCTGTGAAGTTAAAATTAACCTATTTGCCAACCTGCGTCTCAGTGAGAAACTGAAAAATTACACCTTTTCTACGCACTAGACAGTGTTTTCTAGTGCATCTTTGATGAAGAATATGTTAAAGGAAGAGATGGCTGAAAGGAAAAAGACTGAGTTCTATCTGCGCTCAGTTTACTCCCTTGGAAGAGTCCTCTGAAAATGTCAAAAGCTGGATTGAGAGAACAGGATGTGACATGGAAACCGCTCAGTTGCGTCTCCACACACGTTTTTGAAATGGGGAATCAAAGTGTGCCAGTGTAACTGTCAGATTTGGGCATATGGAACAATCTAAGGAATCTGACTCTTTCCAGTAACAAGTTTAGCAACTTCCTTTTAAGAGAGAGAGGAGAAAAACACTCACTGCACTCACAACCAATAGTTACCTTCAGTCAACAGTTCAAAGGAGTCCACTTTTACACTTTGTATCTGAGCTGACATTTCCCTGACTTCAGGAAGAAATAGCACAACTGACCTGGATGTTGCCACTCTTTAATCTTAGGTGCCTTGGATTAACCTGGTGGTTCTGCCTCCCTGTCATTTTGGAGCCATGGTAGCGAGCCAAGGATGAATTTGTTTGCTTTAACCTTGTCCTGAAGGAGAGCTGGGTGTTACCATTTGTCTCCAAGACAGCCTAGATCATTGCACTAGGCTGCACAAATATATATTCTTCTCTTTTATTTCTTATCTCCTTCAGTGGATCCTGTCAGATACCCCTTAGTCCTGCCAGGACTTATCTCCCATCCTCCCTCATCTTGTCAGTAATTCTTAGAGACTCTGAAGTTCCAGGTTTTAGAATCAGTGGAGATGGAGCCCAAACTGGGGGGTCTTCAAGGCGTGGGCCCAAGATTTCCTAAGTCATTAAAAAGCTACTTGAGACTAGATCCTTAGAGGTATGGCAGGGGGAGAGTAAAAGTTAGAAATAGCTTCTTGCCTGCCATAGTGAACTCAAAATCACTGTGATAGAGTAAGTAGATGTCTATATGGTAGATAGACTGAGGTATTAGGCCTAACTCTCTGCCCTAAAATATCCTATTAACAGCTGTAATTTTGCCATTAGAGATTTATTCCTTTGGAACGAACTGGAGATGTAGTTTTCAGAGGTCTCGGTCTACATCTATATGAGAAATAAAATTTTAAAAGTGTTGTTACATATATTAATTTAATCATCAAAACAAACTTGTGAGGTAAGTACTGTTAATATTTTCACTTTTCAGATGAGAAAACTGAGGCACAGAGGCACTAGCAATTTGCCCAAGACCCCACAGCTAGGAAGTGGTGCAGCAAGAATTTGAACCCAGGCCATCTAGCTCCAGGGCCCCAGCTCTTGGCCCTATGTCCTGGTGTCCTATACTAGTAGCATTAATTTTTATCTTGCTATATCTAGCACCTAATTCCTACTGCAGAAACAAAGCTCCCTCTGCCCTAACCATCAGCTATTTCTGGGAATTCCCAGAGATTCTCTGGTAGGTGTGGACCCATGGATACTGGTATAACATGCAGTATCTATGAAGTCTTTTTCTCCCGTTCGGGTGTCCCCTTGATATTGTCATGCTGCTGTCTCTATGTTATAACTGTTTAACCCAAGAAGGCTACGTTCTTTACAGTCCCTAGTGATCTGAAACCATGTTGTGTTCCATATTGAAGGAGTGAGGATTACTGGGTCTTTAAGCAGCACTGTGCTGTGCCCAGCTATAGAGGACATCTGGCACCTGGGACTGTCTGCAGAATCCCTCTGCTAAGAAGTGCCTCTTCTCCCTTTCCTCATCTTCGTAATTAACACAGGAATAAACACCTGAGTATCCTTTCAGGTTGCCATTCCCAGGCTTTATTTGATCGGTCCACCATGGGAACTGAACCCATCCTAGAAGCCCCACTCTGACCCCAGCTGACAGGTCCAATGGCTGATTTAAGCTGAGCTAATGAGTGCTTTCCTTGGGTAGACTGGGGGCCAGGAGAGAGCTTGAGGGCAGTCTCCTTCTAGGGGTTAAGTCTGACAAGTTTGTAACTGACAAAGGTCATGTATCCTCTCATTTGAACAAAAAATCATTCTGCAGGGGAAGAAGATGAAGTGGACAAGCAGAGATGCAGGAATGGGAAATAAAGTGAAAGCCCAGTGTGCATTAGAGTCTCTAATTCCAATAATTTCAGAGGTTCATCACTTCCCCTGCTCAGTCCATGTCTTATTGTTCTTTTCTTTCCTATCATGAGCCAGCAAAGTCCCATATTTGCTTAAGATGATCTGATATGTATTTTTGTCACTTGCAACTGAAAGAGATATAAAAGTCCAGTAGGTAACAATTTCTGGTTTAATTACCTTGATATCTCTTTGTAAATCCCTCTTGAGCTTTGAAAAGGGGAGCTGAAAAGTTGCAAATTTTCCACAAAAAACACTTTCTTATTTTCTACCCCGCTTCCCACCTTCCCCTCACCCATAACATAATTAGTTTCTTAAACCAGGGCTGATGATTTGAAGATTTCACTTATATATGCAAATACACCTGGGAAAAGAAACACCTTAAACCAATATTAGCTAAAAGCCATTATCTGTAGAAAGAACAGTTGATAGTCAGCTAGGAATAAGACTTCTGGGAAATGGAAACCAGTTGGAGAGCTGCAGAAATTTGATGTGTCAGTCAGGGAAATGGAAGACAGAATTTGCCAAGGGCAAGTCTTACTTTCTGGATATCCTCCTTACTGTAGGAGGATAAATATGGACATTTGTTGTACTTCTTTTCCTATTAAGAATATGATCAAGATAAACTATATATCTTGTGCTATACTTGAATATAGCCCAAGGGATCATTGTTTCTTTTATTATAGATGCTTTAAGTTTGGGTCGTTTAAAACTTAATATTTAGACATTCAAAATAGGATGCAAATTGGTAATGTGCTCTTTTTGAACCTAAGTGTCTGGACCTTTAAAGGAATCAGATACAATACTGCATACCTACCTTCCTCATCATGATTTAACATGCACTGAGCTAGGCTTCTGTAAGTAAGTACTTTTTATTTTCTCCTGGGTTGCTAATAAGCCTGCTGAAAACCACATCTTGGTTGCTTTCTCTTGGACAGGGATGGGAAGACAGAAGAAAATTTAACTATCCTTATTTTTGCTTGCTTGTTGCCTCCTCCTAGACTCCCCTGTCTTGTGTTGTTTAAGAAATGTTTATTACCATAAAGTTTATACACCTGTTTATACACCACTTAATGGATCGAGTGATCCAACTTTTTTGATCAGGTGCTTTAGAATACTGAACTACCTTGAAGACAGTCATCTCGCTACTTAGAGGTCTCCTGAGTCCTAGGGACAGTGTAATTTCCAGGGAAGACATAGGAGTTTTCCAAATTAGGCGTACTGACCATATATTAAAGCCAAACTATGTCCATTCTCCATTTATTTTCCTTTGCCTACCTTTCAAGGCAAAGCTGATTCATTTTTTTGATAATATTTGAACCCTCCGTAGGTTCAGAGGAATAGCAGGACCTGGGGAGTTGGGGGTCATTGGATAGATGGGATTGCCCACTGACTGCCAAAAACAGTGCCAAGGGAGCTCCAAAAGCCTGTCCAGATAAGGATCTGATGTTTAGTACAAACTGAAAATTTCATATTTCAGAACTGAATAGAGATGTAAATCAATGACACAGCCATAGCATGGAGGATGCAAACCACTGAGAACTATTAGGCTGGGAAAGAAGTTCTGGAAAGCAGAGATGAAGGAAATGCCTGAAGCCTTACAGCATCACTGGGACCTTCCTTCCCACCTCCCCCAGCCTACATCCCTCCTTGATGACGTGGGGGGATTGGTCTGGACCCACAAGATCTTCAGTGATTAGTGAAACAGGAACCTCCCTTATTAGCAACACTGTGATTCCAGATGGCATTTTTGGCTGAATATTTGTCAGTCCTGTTTATCCCCTGGTTGGAAGCCTAATGAAGGACAGCATGGTCATGTTTGAGAAGCCTTCTTAAGTCCATGGTCTACTATGAGCCTAATAGATATCACTATGATCAAAGAGCCTGAAAGTGTAAAAAACAATACTTTTACATATTTCAGGGAACATGTATTTTTGTGGCAAGTTCTTGATGTGCTTCCATGCAAATAATTTATGATTAAAATTCTCCTACCCTTCAGTCTGACAAATTGGTGTTGAAATTAGAACCATGAATCCCTTGAGAACAGCACTGGAAGAGAATTGTAGAAATACAGATTTTTGTGCTGGCACAAAACTAATTTTTCTGTTCTTTACCTGAATAGGAAAGGGCATGGAATGAAGAAATCTGTAGGGAGACCTCTAGTTAGAAAATCATTTATTTTTTTCTTATCTTTCATTCCTGGTTTTTCCTTTTCCTCCTCCTTCATTTGATCTTAACTTGGTTTTAAAATTTCAGGAGCTATGAATCAATGTATATTTATTGGAATTATCAGTACACAAATAAATGAAAGTGTTTTAAACCTACATCACACATGATGAAGGTGCATGATGAAAGCGTAACATATATATTGTTTTTGTACTTTTGATCAGAATAAAGGTATGGTCACAATTTCAGGAGAGTGAGTGGGCTGACTATGCACTTGCTAAGTTCCTCTTTGCTACTGGTACAGCACCAAGCCTGTGCTTGCTCTGCCAGCTCATCTCATTTCATTACTGACATTTTCATTTCCCCTTTTCTAAGCATACTTTTGAAGTTTAGTGCTTTGCCTGTGCTTTATAAAACTGTGATCACAAATTAGGAGACTGGAAGGAGTTCTGGGGGGGAGGGAGTGAAGAGAGGTACCTCAAAGAGAGGTTTGCCACAAGGATCACCCTAGGAGTCAGGGTAGGTGGGTGATAAAGAACCAGTGCCCGCGATCCTGGATGGGCCATTTCTCTCCACCTCACAGATTTGTGCAGATAAAATCTGGTTAAAATAATTATTGTGGGAATCACTAAGGGAAACACTTGCTTCTTCTAATCCATGACCTCTCTGAGGCTCCATCTGCTTTCTTAACAGTGGAGAAGTACCCTCCTCATAACAGAGGAAGCATAAGGGCTCCTCTGAGCACCTTCCTGATGTACCTCTAAACTGTGCAGGATGAGCCAAAGTGCTGGGAATACCTGCCTTAGTGGGTGCTTTTCTGGCTGTCTTTGACACCTTGTTCCTCAGACCAATATTTTTCTTCCTTTTTTTTTTTTTCTTCCCCTTCTAGATAGGGTCAGGTTTAAGGGATTCAGCTGCAGTAGTGACTTCACTCTAAGATTTGGGTGTTCTGGTATCTTGCTTTCTGTGTTCTGTGGATGTTCAGCCTGATGTGAACAGGTGTTATGAAGAGCATTCAGAGTATGAATATCCAGAATGGATTCTGTAGCTCACTGATGA
Organism: Sus scrofa; assembly: GCF_054392235.1. NCBI lineage: Eukaryota > Metazoa > Chordata > Mammalia > Artiodactyla > Suidae > Sus > Sus scrofa. The sequence goes on from NC_139397.1 coordinate 18,351,830, forward strand.
TAGCTTCTTTCCATCTTCTGCCTAGTCATTCTCAGTTTGTTGGTATTTTGCTCTTGTGCTGGTTACTTCAGGGTCATAAGGTGGCTGCCACACTTCCTGACAACATGGCCATATTCAAAGGCATGAAGGAGGAGGGGGGGTAGCAGTAGGGGGAGAAGAAGTGGCTTAAGCTAATTCTTTCTGTCTCTGTCTCTATAGACAGACAGATTAGGCAGATGGATATATAACTATACATATACAGATATATTAAAAGGCTGAAGAAAACTTTCACTTATATGTCATTGGTCAGAAACATGTCATATGGCACTTACAGTACAAAAGTCTGAGAAAGTTAATATCTGTCAAAAATGAATGAGATTTCTAGGAATGGCTTCGATAATCATGATTCAAACAATAGGGGCTGAACACACCACTCTTCTGCACAAATGATGTTCTGTTGGTATGGAAGAAGCGGTGGATGGCTGTTGAGGGGCCAACCAACAATTCTTCCCCACTAACAGAACCATGGTTTTTGAGTTCCCTCCTCCATACTGTCACAGGAGTGTGACTCAATTACGCTAGGAGGTTACCTTCCCAGTCCTAGAAAATGAATCATAGCTGTGAGTGATTTAAGCCAGTCATGGTGGCCCAGTTCCCCTTGCCACTGGTTGGGATAAGCAGGGAAATGTGGCACAACTTTGACCAAACGAGGTGTGAAGGGAACTGGACAAGAGGCTTCTGGGAAAGATTTACCTCTCTGACTAAAGGTGACATGTTGGAAAATTTTCCCACTGGAATGGGCATATATAGTTGTGATGGCTGGTTCTGCTGTAGTCTGAGGGGAACCATACAACACACTGAAAAAAGCAAAAAAGAGAGACAAAAGTTCATGGGGCCTGATGACACCATTGATCAGCTGAATTAAACATCCCTGGTGATGCCTAATGAAGAATTTTTTGTTATATGAGATAATAGCTCTTATTGATTAACCCATTCTAAATCAATTCCCTTATTACTTTCAGCCCAAAGAGTCTCAATAAAAGAGGTAAGGGTTATTAATTAGGTCAGCTTCTCCAAATACGTAAATCAAAACATTATCCCCTGGACATGCTCTCCAAACCAAAGTAAACCATGATCAAATAAATATGGGAAATTAGACAACTGGTCATGGAAGTTAATGGTAAAATTAGCATATCAAAGGCTTGGAGCCAAATCTTTGCCTCTGCTTATGATCCTACAGCTTCCATTTAAGAGAGGAGTAAATACGTAGCATGTAGGTGAAAGAAAATGCTTTTGAATTGAAAATATATTTGATGCAGTAACCTCTCCCTCCTAATAACAAATCCATAAGACTGCCTGCTCTTGTCCACCTCTTGAACTTGAATCTATCATTAGCACTGGGAAATCAAGCAAGACTCTTGTGCTTTACAACTTATCTTGAGAATAGTCCACTGTCTCAACCCAAGGCCACTCAGTTATGGCTACACAGACCAGCTGCCCTGACCTTCACAATCATCATATAGTATCTTCCTATTAGTCAATAAGCAGTGATTATTAATCACCTGCCATAAGCCCCAAACTCTCTGAAATCTGAAGCAATATAAGATATGGTCAATGTTTTAGTTTCCTAGAGTTGCTAAAACAGATGATCAAAAACTGAGTGGCTTAGAGTAATAGAAATCTATTCTCTCATAGTTCTGGAGGTTAGAAGTCTTAAATCAAGGTCAGTAGGGCCACATTCTCTTCAAAAGCTGTTTTCGTTTCTAGCTTCTGATGTTTGCTGGTAATCCTTGGCATTCTTTGACTTGTCATAGCATAACTCTGCCTCTATCTTCTCTTGGCTCACTTCCCTCTATGTATCTGTGTCTCTCTTCTTATGAGGACTCCAGTCCTTAGGATAGCACCCACCCTAACCCCAAATCTCATCTTAACTCATTTTATCTAGAAAACCCTGTTTTCAAAATAAGTCACACTCTGAGGTTCTGGATGGACATAAATTTCAGGGGGACATTATTTTAATACAATACAGTCTATGGCTGAGGAGCATTTATGCTAGGTGGGTTTGCCTCAAATTTTCTTATTGACGGTGTTCTCTTTGCTTGTGGAAGCCATGTGGCTCAGAGAGAGGAAAGTGTTTAAATCATCTGGATGGATTTAGGAAAATGAAAGTTGAATGGAACTTTGAAGTATGGCTGCAATTTAGCCTGATGGAGGGGACAGGGAAAAATATTTTGGATTATGGAGATGAAAAAAAATTCATGAGCAAAGATATGAATCAATAGGTCTATTCTGGAAAAAAAAAAGAGAATTACTTGACCCCCTACTCAATCATACTGTGAATCCTGAGGATATATGTGTTCAGGCAATGAAAAAGTATTGTTCCCAAGGCCTAGACTCTTTCTCCATGGCTGGGTAGGGAGGTAGTTTGGAAAGGATAAGAGTGTGTGTGTGTGTGTGTGTGTGTGTGTGTGTGTGTGTGTAGAGGGTGGGGCATTGATGAATTTCCTTTATGCAATAAATATGGCTTGTCTGTCTCCTTGCAAGAAAGACATCAGGGATAGTAACAAGAGGGTGTTTTATACTTTAAGTAATCATAAAGGCTTAAGACAAAAGATGGGTGATGCTCATTTAAAACAGACATCTGAACACCAAATTAACAGGTCAAATTTAGATGTGGATTTTTTATTGGCTTAAATCCAAAGGAAAATTTAAGGTCTTGATAATTATTCTATATTTTTGTCAGTGTAATTTTTAGTCATCATTATGATTTGTGTATGTTTCTAAATTTACCTCCTAAATGTCTTAATAACTATTTATAGCCTTCTAAATACCTACAATATTATTTGTATGCTCCGACTATTAACTTTAGTCATTTTGAAGTAACTACAGCATGGTTCCATATGCAAAAAATTACTAGAGAAGACTCTGCTCTGCTTCTTATAGAACCAGCCGAGTATTTTACTTCCTTTTCCTTTATATAGTTTCTTTTCCCTATATATAGAAGGAACAGTTTTTAAAAGTATCTCTAATTCCTGGTCTTCAAAGCCTGCGAGAGCAGCCCTGAAAACTGTTTCCAGAAATAAGTTTCTATGCAACCTACTAATTTAAATCAGCCATCCCCAAATTTACAAATGGTGTTTGCTCTAAAATGACATCTTTTCCCTTCAGTACAACCACAACTTTGGTTCAATGTACTTTTGACTAATGTTACCATCCACAATGCCCCAGTACAGCCATTAACATTTTACCTGGAACCCTCAGTTCATACATAATGCGTCTTCTCCCTGTCACTGGCTTCTTTAATAAATTGCATCATATGCTGATGTCAAACTTTGGGTTTTAATGGCAATACTGTCTTTTTTTCCTGTCATCCATAGGATGGAATCAAGATGCACTATCCATTTTAAACCTAGGTGGTTAAACAAAATAGAAAAATATTTAGTGATCTAAAGGGTATTTGAAGTATGTTGGCCAAAATGTTGAATCAGGGTTCAGTGTTCTTTTCTTCTAAGTTTTTTTTTTTTTTTTTTTAGTATAGTTGATTTACAATGTTCCACCAATTTCTGCTGTACAGCAAAGTGACCCAATTATACATACACACACACACACACATTCTTTTTTTCACATTATCTTTCACCATGTTCCATCACAAGTGATTAGATACAGTTCCCCATACTGCTTAGTAGGACCTCATTGCATATCCACTCCAAATGCAATAGTTGGCATATACTAACCCCAAACTCCCAGTCCATCCCACTCCCTCCCCCTTGGTAGCCACAAGTATGTTCTCTATGTCCATGAGCTGTTTCTTTTCTGAAGATAGGTTCATTTGTCCTGTATATTAGATTCCAGATATAAGTGATATCATATGGTATTTGTCTTTCTCTCTCTGGCTCACTTCATTTAGTATAAGAATCTCTAGTTCCATTCATGTTGCTGAAAATGGCATTATTTTATTCTTTTTAATGGCTGAGTAGTATTCTGTTGGTATATATACTACATCTTCTTAATCTATTCATCTGTCAATGGACATTTAGGTTGTTTCCATGTCTTGGCTATTGTGAATAGTGCTGCAATGAACAAACAGGTATCTTTTTCAAAGAAAGCTTTGTCTGGATGTATGCCCAGCAGTAGGATTGCTGGATCATATGGTAGTTCTATATTTAGTTTTCTGAGGTACCTCCAAACTGTTTTCCATAGTGATTGTACCAATTTACATTCCCACCAACAGTGCAGGAGGGTTCCCTTTTCTCCACACTCTCTACAACATTTGTTATTTGTAGACTTACTAATGACTGGTGTGAGGTGGACCTCATTGTAGTTTTGTTTTGCATTTCTCTTACAGTGATGCTGAGCATTTTTTCATGTGCCTGTTGGCCATCTGTATATCTTCTTTGGAGAAATGTCTATACAGGTCTTCTGCCCATTTTTTGATTGGATTGTTGGTTTTTTGCAGTTGAGTTGTATGAGTTGTTTGTATATTTTGGAGATTAGGTCCTTGTCGGTTACATTGTTTGAAACTATTTTCTCCCATTCCATAGGTTGTCTTTTTGTTTTTTAATGGTTTCCTTAGCTGTGCAAAAGCTTTTAAGTTTGATTAGATCTCACTGGTTTATTTTTGTTTTTATTTCTATTGCTTTGGGAGACTGACCTAAGAAAACATTTGGCTAATGTCAGAGAATGTTTTGCCCATGTTCTCTTCTAGGAGTTTTATGATGCCTTATGTTTAAGGATTTAAGTCATTTTGAGTTCATTTTTGTGTTTGGTGTGAGGGTGTGTTCCAATTTCACTGATTTACATGCAGCTTTCCAATTTTCCAAGCATCACATACTGAAGAGACTGTCTTTTTCCCATTTTATATTCTTGCCTTCATTGTCAAAGCTTAATTGATCATAGGGGTTTGGGTTTATTTCTGGGTTCTCTATTCTGTTCTATTGGTATGTATGTCTGTTTTGTACTAGTACCACACTGTCTTGATTACTATAGCTTTGTAATATTGTCTAAAGTCTGGGAGGGTTATGCCTCCTATGTGGTTTTTGTTCCTCAGGATTGCTTTGGAAATTCAGGGTCTTCTATGGTTCAATATAAATTTTTGAATTGCTTGTTCCAGTTCTGTGAAAAATGTCATGGGTAATTTGATAGGGATTGCATTGAATCTGTAGATTGCTTTGGGTAGTATGGCCATTTTTATGATATTAATCCTTCCAATCCAGGAGTATGGAATATCTTTCCATTTCTTTGAATCCTCTTTAATTTCCTTGATTAATGTTTTAGAGTTCTCAGCATGTAAGTTTTTTACCTTCTTGGTCAGGTTTATTCATAGGTATTTAATTTTGGGGGGTGTGGATTTAAAGGGTATTGTGTTTTTACATTCCTTTTCTAGTATTTCATTGTTAGTATACAGAAATGCAACCGAATTCTGAATGTTAATCTTATATCCTGCTACTTTGCTGAATTCATTGATCAGATCAAGTAATTTTTGTGTGGAGTCCTTAGAGTTTTATATATACAGTAGCGTGTCATCTGCACAGAGTGACAACTTTACTGCTTCTCTTCCAATTTGAATACATTTTATTTCTTTTGTCAGACTGCAGTGGCTAGGACTTCCAGTACTATGTAGAATAAAAGTGGTGAGAGTGGACATCCTTGTCTTATTCCAAATTTTAGTGAGAAGGCTTTCAGCTTTTCTCCATTGAGCATTATATTTGCTGTGGGTTTGTCATAAACGGCTTTTATTATGTTAAGGTATGTTCCCTCTATACCCACTTTGGTAAGAGTTTTTATCATGAATGGATGCTGGATTTTCTACATCAAGTGCCTTTTCTACATCTATTGAGATGATCTTTTTTTGACTTTTGTTTATATGGTATATGACATTGACTGATTTGCATATTTTGAGGTTCAGTGTTCTCATATGAACCAAAATCTAGAGAATATTATAAATTCTTTGATGTCAAGGACTCTGTCTGTTTTAACATCTTAAGTACCTTGTTTGGCAACTGGCACATAACAAGCCCTAGAAAAATCTCTGATGATTCATCGAATAAATGAATGAACAAATGAATGTTTCTGAGATCTGTTCATAGTTGGAACTCTTAGGCAGAAGGAAAAGATCATCATTATAATTCATTTTTCTGTTTTAAACACTATTCTTTCTTTTCTACACCTCCTGTTGAGACACAAATACTCCCGAGTAAGGTGACATATTACACCTCCAGTACTGCTGAGGTTTAATGTGAGTGAGTTTATCAGACCATGATGCCATGCAACATTCCTGAAAGAGGAGAGATGCTAAATGCAGAGGAATTGTTGGAGAAAGTGAGGCCAGAACACGGGAGACCAATTTGACTGATCTGAGTATTTTTCCTAGGGATGGTCCTGTAAGAGAAATCTGTCCACAGCTGTTGTGATAGTTCTTGGGAGTACCTGCAGCTTTTGAAAAGTAGCATACATTAGGGAAAGAAAAGAAAGGTAGTTGGAGAGTGTATTTTTTTTTTATTCTGACCTAGTTTTCTAGTAATAAAATATATTTATTTCTCAGGCAACATTTTCCCCAGTAGGCAAATTATAACTAACAACATACAATTTTAGACTAACATTCTTTTTGCTAAGGGCTTCAGTCATAACAGGTATTATTAAGGGTAATAAGTACATGAGGAGGAAGAAAGGACAATTCTTTTATTGGAGCATTTGTGGAAGGTCCAGTCAATGTAGTTAAGAATGATGTCAAGTACCTTATTTTTCAGCTCTCAGGGATGACCATGATCTGTAAATGATTTTGGTAACCATCACACTGCTTAGGTAATGATGAATTCTGGTGGATAAAACTGCATCAGTCCTGTGGACGATTACGCCCTTGAAGGTAATGATACTGGATTTAAGGAAAATAGATGTTTATATGCAGAAATTGAAACAAACATTGAATGTTCAATCTCTGGTGCTGTATGCTATTAGGTTCCTGAAAAGAGAGAGGAATCTTGTATATTCACAGCTCAGGACAGGGTGTAAGCAACAGGAGAGCTGGGAAATGCGAGTCAGACAGCCGTCCTTCCTACAGCCAGTAGTGGTGCCCTTAAGAGCACCAGCTCCTCAGAAAGGATTCCTGTGGCCACTGCTTTTTGCTTTCTCCCCAGGCCTGGGTTTTCTGGGGTGCATGGAGTTAGAAGAGGGGCAGGTATGATGTACTGGTCAGTTTTGCCACATCTAATGCTGGTAGCCTAAAGAATATAGGACTATTTTAATAGTCACTCATAGTAGGGGCATTGTATTGACTTTAAAAATAGATACTACCTATTTAGGTTAGTTATAAAGGCTCTCCTTTAGACCCAAAGGACATACAGTTTTATTGGCGAACAATTAATACCCAGTCAGTTTCATCCATTTATTTAGCACATTGAGTACCTACTATATGCTCTATTCCAGGACTGGGTATGCTGCTGTGAACAAGACACCAGGGTCTCTGGATTCTTGAAGCCTATATTTAGTGGGGGTGATACACAATAAACAATAAATAACAAAGATACAGAGGTCACATTTGAAAAATAATTTCTAACTTGGAGGAGCTCTCAATATAATTGGAGAGGCTAATATATCATATACTTACTTATCAGATAAATATAGAAACTTATACAGTGACATAGAAGACCCTTTGTGGATTTCTGCTTGAAATCTAGTTTGCTCTGTTAGGAGGTATTTTACAATAGAGTCCTTTGACTTCAAGCTCACTCAGTTGTCTCTGGAAATTTTTACTTCTTAATGTTCTATCCCTTCCTGGTGATATTACCTGACTGAAGAAATTAGTATTCTGATGAGGCAGGTCATTGAAACACAGTGACTGATGACTAGCTTGCTGTTCTACAGAAAGTGAGAGTACTGGGACGGTCTTCACTGTGCTGTTTCCATTTTTCAGCTCTCGGCTCAGATCTCATCTCACAGAGTGGACTCTGACCATCCAATCTCTAGTCTCCTCCTCCCCCCAGCTCCTGCTGCCCTCCCCATTCTTTATCTCATTGGTTCATCCCAAGGTGCTTACAAAAAAGAAGAGCTAAGAAAAATTTGCGGATAACTATGAAAAGAAGGCAGAAGGCTTAAAATGTTACAGATAATTACAAATGGTATTATGTAGATTTAGAGAAAAAAGAGGTCACATCTTTTGTATTTCATATTTTGAACGATTTTCATCCTTGGAGAAGATTAGGCCTTTCATATACATACACACACACACACACATATATATTTTTTTTGAATCATTGGACAAGAAAATAAAGGTCTTGAAATGTTAACAAGATTTATGAACACAGGAACAAGGTCTTATAGAGGCGATTGAAATATGTGACAAGCATTAGCATTTCAGAGTAGTGATGAGCTATTTGTATAGATTGATGTGGCTAAAAATCAGACAAGGCATATTAAAAGCTGAGATCATTCAGGCTTAGGAGCAGCTGAATATGAGCAATTATGAAGCAGTTAAGCCATTAAATAAAACTGAATATCTTGTGAACTGCCAGAGCAAAAAGGCACCTCCGTGTGACCGAGAGCTTTATCACCAAACACTCTCCTCTCAAAAACATAAACATTAGGAAACATTGGTGCCAAGGGCAATGGAGAGGCTCTTTAAAGGCAAACCATTTCACATGTTGCTCAGGACAGCAATCTTATGCAGAGAAAGTGATCTCTAACTGGGCATACCAATTGTGTGAGCAGAATGTGGGGATAAACAACTAAGGCCAGCCTTTTGGGTTGGGGCCGATCTGGGACCCCGATAACACAGAGTCCTGGGGAGACTGGCTTACCTGGTTTCTGGCATGCTCCTGTAACTGTACATTCAGACTGGCTGGCTTCATCAGCCAATCCCTTCTGTGGAAAGGACTGTAAACATGGGTAATGTTGTTTTTGTGATGATGGTTATTCTAGTCCATTCTGTTTAGGTGTTAGGCACTTTAGCATGAGAGGGTTTCAAGAACACACTATAAGAAGGGAAATAATCCTAAAAACATCTGTTCTTTCCCCAGTCACTGTGACTTGGCTACATCATTTGATAGTAAATAGGATTACTCTGCAAAGAAAAGGCTGAGACAGTTTCAGAGTGGATCTGCCTCTATGCAATAATGCTGTGTCTATATGCATAAATCATTTTGAATGGCTTAATTGGTTGTCAATAGAAACATCTAATATTTATTAAGAATCTACATTGTGCTAGGCATGGGGTAGGCATCTTTACATATTTATTCAGGAGAAGCAGGATGTCAAAGTAGAAAGAACATGACAATTAGAGCTTCAGTTTTGGCATAGCCTCTAACAAGCTGGGGAAACTAAGCAAGTCATTTAAAACACTCAACAACTGTGGTGAAGGAAAGCAAAGCCTCTAGATGTGTATTTATTTTGCTGTTTAAAAGTGTGTGTATGTATGTATGTGCACATCTGTGTCTGGAAGAGACTATATTTCCTATTCCCTCCAGCTCTAAAGTTCTATGGATTGTACATCTATATGGCTTTATTTGTATTTTTGACACGTGTTATTTCTTGGATAATGTACGTATTTTCTCTTTTCTTTTTAGGGCTGCACCTGTGGCATATGAAGTTCCCAGGCTAGGGGTAGAATTAGGAGCTGCCGCTGCTGGCCTATGCCACAGCCACAGCAATGCCAGATCTGAACCGTGTCTGTGACCTATACCACAGCTCATGGCAATGCCAGATCCTTAACCTACTAAGCAAGGCCAGGGATGGAACCTGCATTCTAGTTGGGTTTGTAACCCACTGAGCCACAACAGGAACTCCCTGTTTGCTGTATTTTCTTTCTTCCACATCCAAGTTGGTTGTTAATTCCACTTCGATTCTTCTTTGAAATATCCCTCAAATGTTTTCCTCTCAACCAATCATTCTGTATTGGGAAGCCTGGTGGTTAAGGGCGGCAGGCTCTAGAATAGAATAGATTTGGGTTCAAATTCTTCCTTTACCATTTAGTAGCTGTGTGATCTTATAATCTTGTGCTGTTTACTATTTATTTAAACTTTCTCAAATTCAGCTTCTGTATCTGTAGAAGGGGATGGTAACACCAGCCTCTAAAGATTTTTGTGACTATTAAGTGAAAAAAAAATGCAAATAAAGTACTTAGTAAAATGACACAAAATTTCAATGTTAGCTATCCTTATATTGCTACATTATTATTATTGATAATGATTGTATTAATTTCCTACCATCACAACTATTATTTTCACTCTACCAGCTTTTATGAGACTGGTTTGCTACAAGAGCCCTGTAGTTGATATTCCTAATTCTTTTCATGGAGTCTACTATAATAAATAATTATACTACATGGTAGACTCTCTCTGTGTATCATTTTGGAGCACTTCTCTTGCTTTAGATTCAGGTTACATTTTTTTTTCCTGCAGTGTCGAATTTGCTGTTTATTTCACTCAGTGTATTTTTCATCTCAGAAATTGTATTTTTCATCGATAGAAATTGTAATTGTGTCTTTGGGGTACTATACATATCTCTCCTTAATTTGCTCATATTTTCTTCTACCTTAGTGGTTTCCAGCCAGAGGTGATCTTGCCCCAGAGGAGACATATAACAATGTCTGAAGATAGTTTTGCTTGTGGTGGGGGAATGCTACTGGAATGTAGTGGCTAGAAGTTAGAGATGCCGTTAAACACCCTGTAACGCTCAGGACAGTCCCATGATGATTTACCTGGCCCCAAATGGCAGTGCCAAAGTTAAAAAACCATGCTCTACCTTCTTGAACATATGGAATATAATCATAGTATATGTTTTAATATCTTTGTCTACTTGTCCTATCATCAGTTTCATTTCTAAATTTATTTTGACTGATTGTTTTTTCTCCACATTATGCTTCTTCGCATGCAAGGTGATTTTTCATTGGATGCCAGCTACTGTGAATTTTATTTTCTTGGGTACTGGATATTTTTGTATTCTTTTAAATATTCTTGAACTTTGTTCTAGATACATTCAATTTACTTGAAAACAGTTTGGTCACATAGGTTCACTTTTAGAACTTGTTGGATGGTAACAGAGTAATCTTTAGTCTAGGAGTCATTTTTCCTCACTCCTGAGTCCATAGCCTTTCGAGTACACTACCTGATGCCTTGTGTGTTATGAGGTTTTCCCCTCTGGTGGGGGTAAGGGGAAATGGAACTATTTTCAGACATGTGTCACCTCTGTGCATTGCTTCTTTACAGTGGTCTTTACTTGGCCTTGTAGTTTCCTTTTATGTTGCACAGGGCAGTACTCAGATGAAGACATGAGGAACCCTCTGTACATCTCCTGAGCATGGTCTCTGTGTAGCACTCTCTTCTCCAGAGCTGTGTGCTCAGAATTTGTGCCACCTTGGGCTCCGTTCTTAAATAATTGGCTCTGTTTCCTCCACTCAGGGAGAAAGCCAGATTCTGTTTGGGTTTCCTCTCTTTGTTTCAGCCTAGAAACTATCTTTAGGCAGTAAAAGGGGATGTTAGAGGTGGAACTCATCTGGTTTGTTTTCCTTTACTCAGGGATCCTATTGCCTTTTTGCCTCCTACTGCCCAATTTCTGAAAACTATTGTTTCATATGTTTAGTCTGTTTCTGAAAGTTATTTTAGGTGGGCAGGTAAACCTGATCCCTGATATTCCAATGACCATAAATAGAATCTCACTTAAAAAGCAAAAAGTGCATGGATAGTGTTATATATTGTATTAAAAAAATCCCATTTTCGTTCTGTATCTGTGCTTCTAGAAACATTATGTCTTCAGAATCAAACTTGCTTTGGTGCTGAGATCTAAACTCACAAGGTATCCATTTACCAGAATTTCCTCTGAAATTTTCTATGTTGCTTCACTTCTACTCCCTCCTGTGATTCTCCTCTTGAGAATCTATTCTTCAGTGCTTCCCTTTTACAACCTTTTAACCTCCTGTATCCTATTACTTGCTCAATTAACTTGGGCCTTTTTTGTTTGCTTTTAGCCTTTTCTGTAGTCAGGTCCTAAAGTTTAAGTATGGCTCAATAATTTATATGTCTGTTTGTTGGTTACAATGAAATTTAATGGTGTATTTATATTGCAGTATTTATTAGCTTTGAAATTCCAAATAGAAGTATCCATTTTCTGCCCTCAGTGTAGGCTCACATTTTAATTACCTTTTATGTATTAAAGAATATTTCTTTACATGTTTCTAGTAACTTTTTTTTCTTAAACTCTTTCATTAAGATATGTTTATTGAAAAGGATGGGGCCAGGAAACATAATGAGAACTGGGGAATAAAAGCAAAATGAAATACAACCAACTCCCAAATTTAAGTGCCTAATAGCTGTCCCATCATTATTTCTCTTGGTGGAATGATGTTTTCAGATTTTCTAAAGCTAGAGAATGTTAGCTCTTCATGGTTTATGTCCACTGGCCTAGAAATTACTAATCCCAATGCTGTAATAAGCATAGCTTAGGTGAGCTTGATCTGGCTACGGGTTTTTTATGTTGCTCCATGTAGTATGATGCTTGACAATAAAGCCAAGGATTTAGGTTGAGTGGCTCATAGATTAAAGATGGGAAATGTGGAGTCTTTCATCTTTTGGTTTCTAATTCAGAGCCAATCAAGAAGTCATTGGATTTAATGACCTCCAGTTAGAGGATCCTGTGAAATAGGCTGTTGCTGTCAATCCCATTTTTAATGGACAAGAATCCTCATAATTCAGTATCCTTTGTTCCATAGGGTTGATAAATTAGCTGTGAATTGAATGGTTTCTGGAAACAATTTCTCTCTTCCTCCTCAGAGCTTAGGCAATTTGATAGGATAAACTGTAGAAGTGTAACCAAACTTTAATACTGATCCAAATATGTTATCTGGAGTTGTTCCAGGATTTGGGGCTCATGTGGAGAATGGGGCATGATAGAAAGCAAATACTATGAAAGTTAAAGGAAGTTGGGCTCCACCAGTGGCCTGACAACTTAGCACTGTGGAAAGAGGTTAGCAGTCTTCAAGCCAGAGAACACTACTCATTCCAAGGGTCAGCAGCTGTTTGAATTGCCAGTGTAAGACCTTGGGGTCAAGGTCAAGAGGATAATAAAATACTAGCACTCCAATGAATAGTAGACTGAAGTTACTAGCAATAGTTTAAAACAGAGGCTCTATTCTTTACAAAAAGTCTCTTACATATTTCCCTATAGTGAGAACAGATGAGCCAATATAATAAAATAGCATGTAAATTAAGTAGGATAATGCAGAATGAAAATAGATTATGACAAAAGTAAGAGGTATGAACAACCTGAATTTAAATTACTTGAATTCAACTTTATCTACTTGGGGGGAAAAAAAAAAGGAGAGAGAAATAATTTAAATGGCGTGGTTGCCATTTCACCTAATAAGTTGAGACAGGAGATGTGAACCCAAGTTGTTCCCTGGGTTGGTCTCAGTTCTTATGTGCTTTTCACACTGAGTATTTCTCTGTACCAAGGGTGATTAAAATGTTTAATGAGAATTAATTTTCATACAGGTTGGCCACTAAAAGCAAGCTAACAACTTCATCTGGTGCTCAATCAGAGAAAAAACAGGGGGGGGGATTATAAACCTTTATAATGTATTTTTTTTCCAAGGGTAATTTTGATTCTGTATGATTTAATCTCGAGGACTGACCACAGAACCCAATTTCCACAAAAGATGCAACTCCATTCAAAAGGCGAAATACCTGGCACATGGTTGGTAGTCCACAAATATTAAGTGAATGAATATATTAATATTAGATATATGAGCATAGTGACAGGGAACCCTGTTTTAGAATATTCAATAACTATGCTAGAAATGCCTCTAAGAATTGCCTTAGCCACCATATATGTATGTGGATCATCTCTATATCTACCCATTGATTGATTGATCTATCTAAAATATAGGTGTAGCCACCACCCATGCTGGGTACTAAAGGATAACCTCAGTAAAATTTTAGTAAAATTTGAGTTGTAATACTGAGAGGTACATTTTGTGACTTGCTTATCTTTGAGTTTAAAAATACATTTCAGTCATTAAAACGAAAACAATGAAAGAACAGTTGTTAAAAGCACGCATTGTGAAAAGAGTCCACATAGATAGAAATGCACCTTGTGAAGTAAAATGAATACTGGAACAGCCAAGAGGTTCATTTTAACCTTCCACTGACCCTCCTAACTGACTGACCTTGGGTGAGCAAGAACTTTTCTACTCTCAATTTCCTTTTCTGTAAAGTGAGAAAGTTGGATCAGAACAGCTTCCGAGGCTCTTTAGAGTTTAAACATTCTATGGTGGGTTTTAAAAAACCAACTTGGATAGTGGTTTGGCAGATTAAAGGATTAAGCGATTTTTATTAGATCACTTTTCTTTTTCAGAGGTCTTTAGCATGGTAATTTGGTATCAACAGAAGGGCCAGTCTTTGGGAGCTAAGATTTCCACGTAGATACCTAATTTGTACCTATTTAGAAACACTCAACAATACTGTCTGGAAGTCTCCTCTTAATTCAGTGGTTGTTCTGAAATTTTAGGATACATAAATATCAACTAAGGGGTTTGTTAAAAATGTACATTCTGGGGTGAGGCCCAGGAATCTTAACTACTTATGAACACCCTAAGTAATTCTAAGTGATGGTTGCTGAGCTTATTTTGAGAAACACTGATTTAAGGTATAAATAAAATTGTCTTTGGATAGGAAACAGCTCAAGAAATAATCAAGTCCAATCTTCTATCCTCAAAGGCAGAGTGAGTTTACTCTCAAAGTCCACCATAAAAAGGGATTATGCAACATCCTAGTTTTAACTTATTCAGATCTTTAGGAATTCCTTCTTTGTGTTAAACCTAAGTCAATCCTGTTTCACTTTTATAGTTGCTTTTCTGTGCTGGCCCCAATACTTACAGTAAAAATTCTTAAGCGATCATGAAGTCTTGGAATTGAAAGTGACATCAAGGGATGGCTTTATTCAGTTCCCTGCTTTTTGGCTGGACTAGAATGAAATAAATTAAAAAAAGAACAGTGAAATGATTAGAAGGCTAATATAAAAAGATTTGTTTGGTAAAATACCTCAAAGGCATTTTGGAACACACAAAAAACTAGACAAAAATGGGGAAGCAATTAGAGACATTTCAAAGTGTAGAATTTTCCTAATCAGCTATCCTTGGGTAGTCATCTTTAAAAATAAACAACTGTCTTGGAGGTCAGTAGGTAACAGGTAGGTAAGTATGATCTATCCTCAGAGATTTGTGGAGCTATGGATGGGCCACAGCTTAAGTGGAGAAGGAAGATAATGAGAATAAGAATAAAAGCTATTACCCACTGATACTTGGTACCACTAAGTCTCCAGCTAGCCAGTGTATAGACTTCAGTCTATAGGTACTGCCTAAGGACCTAAGAATTATTTTCAAAGTCAGCCAAAGCTCACCACACTGCCTTAGTGTGCGGTAGTGGGGTTGGGTTGGAGGTGGTGGTAGAAAGGATGAGTTCCCAGAGGTTACGTGAATGGCTGTTCTTTGTAGTAACCCTGTGAGGGTGGGGGTGGGGAGCTTGTGGTGGTGGCAATAATGGGCAATGAAGTTCTGGCTTTCACTTCATTGCCCTTTTGACCCCCACAAATGTATCCCATGGACAAAATCATTTTTGGTCTCCAGTCTGAACTTTATCTTTGATTCTGAATCAAACAGCATAACAGCAAAAGGAGACAGTGTTGGAACTGGGAGCTGTGCTTGGGAAAAATAACAGAAATAGGTCAGATAAGGCTGGCCAAAGATGTCAAAAGTAAAGTGAGATAGAGTCTCAGATTAGTGTTTTCAGAAAACATCTATCACCTCTCTTCTTTTTTTTTTAATGAAGCAAAATCACATTCTTTAAACAATTTTTTTTAAAAAGATTGAAGTACAATTAAGAGAGTTCTGAAAAGAAATACCTTTTGCAATTTTGTTAAACACTGCATGTGAAGTCATTAAGTTACTCTTTGCTCTATGGCTCTGCACTTATTTAGAATTTATCTTCATGATAACTTGTCCGAATAGTTTTAAAGTTTGTATTGAATTTAAACAAATAATCTGAATAAATAATTTTCACTGTGGATATATTTCCCCATCTCTTTTCCTTAAGTGAAATTAAATTTTATCAATATTAATTGTATAAAACTAAGTAGTATTTAATTCAAATTTATTTGATAATCAACACTGGGAAAATATCCTTTTCAAAGAAAAAAAATCGATGGCCTCAAACTCAAGTACCATTTTCCCAGAAACTTCTGAAGACCTAGCTATGTCATGTGTTTTCTATACTCCCTTAGTTTCCCATGGATGCTTCCACCACAATTCTTACTATGAGTACTACAAGAAAATAGCACAGCAGCGAAGGCAAGTGTATAAGCTAAAACCTAAAGTCTGAAGTCCAACCTGAACTCCAACATTTACCACTTGTGTGATTTAAGACGAGTTAAATAACTGTCTTAGACTTGGTTTCTTCATCTGTCAAATGACCATATCACTAGTATCTACTGCTTAGAGGTGACATGAGGATTAAATGAGATGATCCATGTCAAATGCTCAGAACATTGACTGGTATACATGGATGCTCATTAAATTTACCTAGTTATGATAATTAATTATCTGGCCCCTCCTCTGTACTGTGGGTTCCCACAGGGCACAATTCATATGTCAACATTCAGATTTATTCCTTTGAGTTCCTGGCATATACTCTGTACTCAATAGATGTTGAATGAAAAAATGCTTTATTCTTGGTGACAGTGCGGGATCTAGCTTGCAAAGGGAATTAAACAATAGTAGACTGCCAAAAGATTATGAAACTGTGGTGCTAAGAGGGCTCTAATCTTTTTATTTCACTGACGTGACTTTGTCCCTAGTGGTCCTGTGGTTGATACAAAGACATACAACCAATTGTTGGGAGCTGTGGAACCAACACCTAGGACATCTGATTTCCTGGCAAAGGCTTTTATGAGCAAATATAAATAACTGAGGATAATGTGATAATTTATTAGGTAATCTTAATTGGCAAAGAAAGGGAGATACGGTTAAAAGAAAAGCCTTCTAGAAAAATCACTGACTCAGGTCCCATGCAGCAAACTAGAATTCTTGGCATCAAGGCACTGGGCTACTGTGAGGTAGCAGAAAAGTTCTGCCTTTGAGGTAGAAGGATAGTGTTGCTTAGGGGGTTGGCCTTAGCTGTTAAGTCAGAAAAACCTGGGTTCTAATCTCAGCGCTGCCTGGAAAATACCTTAGAGTTTTTTAAGCTTTGTTTCTTCACCTTTAAAATGCAGATAGTAATACCTACTTAGAATTTTTGAGGACCCTATGAGAAAACTTATATAAAGAACATAATATTCAATAATTAGTAGATTAGCTCTGTGGCCTTTGAAACTTTATTAGATTCTCTAAGCCTCAGTTTTCATGTCTGTAAATAGGTGTAATAATCTGTAATTTGCAAGACAGTTGTAAGAATTAAATGAGATAATGAATGCAAAATTTCAATAAAAGTTCTTTTGAAAAGACCTATTCTATTGGTCTTTTTCCTACACTCTTTTGTTTCTTCTGCTTGTGTTCCCTCTTTCTTCTCTTCCCCTATCCAAGGATCATAGGCCTTAGATTACCCTCTGGTGATCCAATACTTATTGATGTGCCAGTTCAAACTTGACCTTCTTGTTAGCAACCCCTGCTTCTAAGTTTCCAGTCAAATACTCACAGTTCTTTTAGGGTTCATTGCATCCGGGAATCAGTGAGAAAAGTGACCTGATTAAAGCAATTCACAATGAGATCTAGAAAACTGATGAATTAACTCAGAGACATTTACGTCTTACAGCTCATGCTAGGAGAAACAATCTTACATGGGAAAAAAAATCCATAGAATTTGTTTAGTCAAAGAAATCAGGAATATCTCTGTGGAAGGTAAAGAAATATTTTGTGGAAGAAATCTTTGGGGAGAGTTTACTTTCCTTCTCTGGCAACATTTTCCTCAATACATACAAAAGAAGAAAATGGGTCAGCACCCCCAGTTTGGAAAGGTTGCCACTTACAAGAGGTGAGAGTAGATGTCGGTTTTTTGGACTTGGGTATTTTATAGGTCTAAGTGTCTCTCATTTGTACGCCTTCTATAGAGATATACTCTGTAAGAGCTCAGTTTTGGAGGCAGCCCCAACTTCCAAAAACATAAACTTTTTTTCCTTGAGAGCACAATGGAACCCTCTATTTTTGTCTTGGCTGGAAATGAAAGGGAAAGCTTCCAAATGTTTCAAATCCTCAGATGTCTTTAGTTTGGAAGGAATAATACGAAAAATGAAGGCTGGCAGGATTGTGATTGAAGTCTATAAAGTCATGAAAGGTCTGAGCAGGGTGAGTATAGACATGCTTACTAAATCTTTGAAAGCAAGGGCCAAGGGCAATGCCTTAAAGCTTCAAGGGCTAACTCACTGCACTTAACTACACCTTAACAAACATATGTTTAGGTACTTAAAGGAAATACAGTATATTCTAAGAGGATGGATTAAGTTGGCAAATTTGTAGATGTCTACCTCAAGAGGTGCTAACTGGACATGTGTATCTAAACTTAGGGAAGGGTTTACATTGTTAATGTTCTACATTGAATCAGCAATTGAAAGGCTTGGATTAGAATACTTCTAAGTGTCTGACATTCTGTGGCTTTTTACATAATTAGTGAAAGTTATGGGATGCTTCTAGGTACCTCCCTACTCTTCAGAGTTTCACAGCCTGTAAGAAAGTAAGTTCCTCAGTATCAAAGTTGGAGACTCCCTGAGGGATCCAAAGGGTCTCAACTTTTAAGTTTTTCTTTTGTCATGATGCTGGGGGAAAGCAAATACCCTTTAAACTAGTTTATGTATTCTTAATGGCTTACATTGTTATGTGAAAAAACAAAAGAAGAGAATGTTTGAATCCTTAGGATTTGTCAGATGCTCCTGATGAAATCATGTTCTTATTCACAACATGGGTATACCTATTTAGTAAAGTTCTTACACACACACACACACACACACACACACACACACACACACACACACACACACACACGTCTTTTTAGGGCCACATATGCAGCATATGGAAGTTCCCAGGCTAGGGGTTGAATTGGAGCTGTAGCTGCCACCTATGCCACAGCAACACTGGATTCAAGATGCGTCTGCAACCTACACCACAGCTTGTGGCAGCATTGGATCCTTAACCCATTGAGTGAGGCCAGGGATTGGACCCACATCCTCATGGGTACTAGTCAGGTTCATTACTGCTGAGCCACAACAAAGCTCCTATATTTGTTTTTTGACCTACGGTAATTTTATTAGTTTCAAAAAAACACAGTGCTCAATTCAAAATGGTTTGTGTGCTTATAGTAAATTATTGATTTGATTAAAAATGCAGTAATTTCTTTAAATTTCAAAAATAATGGATTCATTTTCAGAAAGAAAGGGCTATAACATGTGTAGTCACATAACCTGATAATCTCAGATAATTGATATTTAATATTGCTCAACAGGATATTTTCCCCTATACAGTAAATAAAAAATCTCAAATATTAAGTCATGTACGTAGTGCATATGAAACATTTAGAAGAAAAGAAAGCTCTCTAATTTAACTCAAGGTCACATGCTTACTGTCGGAGCAAAGAGGGAGTTGTGAAATTATCCAGGGAACTTGAAACAGTCTAGACAGTCAATCCAGATCATTCAAAAAGATATGCTAAAGATGCTCATAAGAGTATGAGAGTTACCTGCTAATATAAAGATGTAGTTTTGGGACAAATCAAATTTAGTGTTGCTTAGTAAGCCATAAGTTCTTTCTTGAAATCCATTTTAACGAAAATATATACACTTAAAATATTTCCATAGATAGGATATTATTTAATAAATTAATATATTTTATTCATTTATTATACATACATACCCACAGAGCCAGAGAAATATTTTAAATATAACTTAATGTATGCAAATATTTAATTTTTTCATGTCAAAAGGTGGGAATTAACAAAGCTTGTAAAACTCAGTGGATTATACAAAAATCCAAGGACCCCAGATCTCCTTTTCATGGAGGAGGAATAAACCATGGTTCTGCCATCAAATTATCCATTGACTACATTTAGGCAAGTCCTTTATTCTTTTATAATTTTTTCCACTTGTAAAATGGAGAAATTAGAGCTAGACGGACACTTGGAATCGATAATCTCTACGTATGGCTTAACTAAAATGTAATAAAATATATCTGTACACATTTATATCATATAGACACACCACAACAGGAGTATGCAACAGTTTGCTAATTATGTAACTGGGAGAATAAATAGCAAATTATTAAATTATGCTCTTCTTTACTCTTTTCTCAAGGATAATTGCTGGGTAGCTCAAGCTCCCAATTAGTAGGAACTCATTTAATGATTGTTGAATTGAATTGACTGTGACCCATAGTACATAAAAATGTGTTTAAATTCCACCTAGTATGCTTGAATTTCATAAACCTTACATTCCACACTAGGGAAATCAGCCTGATAGACGGTAGATTTCATTAACAAATAGTTATTTTTGAGAACAGAAATATAAACAAATCATAGCTTGTACATGAACCAATTCCCCTTTCCAATGCAGGCTGAAGGCCAAATGTGTAAACATACGTCCTGAAGGCTCTCTCTTAGATAAACTGACACACTAATTCTGCCAGTGCAATGGCATGCCCCTGCCTTTCTTTCCCTTCTCAAACTGTCATCATTTTATGACTATGATCATCCTGGGTAATTCTCAGATAATATCTTTGCCCAGAGAGCTGAACTATTCAATGCTGTAAGTTACCAGTCACTATGGCTATTGAGCCATTGAAATGTGACTAGTTCAAATTGAGATGTGTTAGGTGTAAAATCCACAGTAGAGTTCAAAGATGTAGTATGAGTAAAAAAATGTAAAATACTTATTACTATTTTTATATTGATTATACATTGAAATGATAGTTTTTTTAAACTAATTAGGATAAATAAAATGTTATTAAAATGAATTTCACCTGTTTATTTCAACTTTTTAAAATGTGGCTTTCAGAAAATATAAAATTACCTAAACTTATCCATGTTTGTGCCTTACATTTTATTTATGTTGAACAGTGCTTCTCTCGAGTATTGGCTAAACACAAATCTTTCCCACTGGCTCTTTTTCAAAAATTTTCAGTGGTACTTTAATCACATTCATGTAATCTACCTGTTCTTTTTAGATTTCAAGGCCATCTCTAACCTCCACCATTCCCATTTAACTGTTTTAGGAAGAAATTTCCCCTTCCTTTCTTGAATGCACTGTTTGTTACCCCTTTTCTCCCTATCTCCATTGGTGCCAAGGGTTTGAGCAATTTCATTCTTCTCATACTTATTGATTTTATTGCTCTGAACAAGTGGCTGTGCTGGACTCTGGGGCTATAGTCCCTCCACCCTTAGAAAATACAGCCTAATGGAAGAAAGAAATGACAATACAAGTCATAAGTGCCATGATGGGGTGTGGACAGAGTGCTAAAGGATACACAGATGCGCTCCTAACTCAAACTCAAGAGTTTAGAAAAGGTTGTTACCAGAGGAATTTTAGCCTCAGTTGAGGCCTGAGGAATGAGTCTGAGTTTACTGGGCAAATGTCAGGTGAGACTGGGGGGAGGAAAGGGTCAGTATGAGAAAACCTTGGTGACTTAGTGAGATGAAGAAAGTGGTATGGGTAAGAAAGGGGATAGGAAGTTTGAGCCATTTGACAGAGCTGGCCAGATTGTGAATGCCATGCTAAGGAACTTTGTCATATATACACTTTTGCATTTTCTCTCTTAGCTATCTGCTGTATCTGGTTCTATTTATGGACCCAATTCAGCCTTTTCTTTGTCCTTCCCCTTTGCCACACAATGCTACTGTGACTGCTCATTAAATTGTCTATTCTCTACTCTGAATCTGGATTTGGGCATGTGACTTTTTTTAGAAATTATTAAAAAATTGTCTATTCTCTACCCTGAATCTGGATTTGGGCATGTGACTTTTTTTAGAAATTATTAAAAAGTACTTGTGCATTTTCTCTGTGATTTTGTACTTTGCTATTGTCATGAGAGGGGGACATGCCCTGGCCAGCCTACTGGTCCCAGAAGGAAAATGAAAGATATGTGAGGAGAGCTGAGTCACCCTGGTCAGCCTAGCTAAGGTCATACCTGACCAGCCTATGGCCTGTAAACCTCTAGACATATGAAAGAACCCAGCCAAGATCAGCAAATCCACCTAACAATCCCAGATACAGGAGCACTGAATGCTTACTCTGCATGTAATTATTTGTTATTCATCATTATTGTGGGAATGTATAACTTATTATGCATGATCCAAGTAAATCATATTCTCCTTGAGGGCATATCCTCTTCCTGGTACTCAAAGAAAACTAGTAATTAATAGATTTAGACTTTCTTGGGTTGTCAAAGATTTTAATGCCATAGTTATATTCATGAAAAATGGGAACTTAGAGACTTGTGGCTGCCTGATGGGAGGGGGAGGGAGTGGGAGGGATCGGGAGCTTGGGCTTATCAGACACAACCTAGAATAGATTTACAAGGAGATCCTGCTGAATAGCATTGAGAACTATGTCTAGATACTCATGTTGCAACAGAACAAAGGGTGGGGGAAAAATGTAATTGTAATGTATACATGTAAGGATAACCTGACCCCGTTGCTGTACAGTGGGAAAAAAAAAAAATGGGAACTTAAGCCAATGTTGATGACCTTTCTAAAACCTTCCAGCAGGGATAAAAAGAGCACCTATTTTATACCATTTTGCTCCAGTAAAAGGACCCATTGGCAGCTCCTGAAAGAGGAAAGGGGAGGAGGCTGAATGTGATTGGTTATGAACCAAAGAGAAGCCCCTTTTGCCCCCCAGGGGGTCTGATGGGATTTAGGATACCTTATAGGGTGGCATACATACCCTTCAAAGATGGCTGACATGGGAGAAATGCTCAGAACAAATTCTGGAATTTAAATCTCATTTGATAGTTTTTTTAGAAAGCCTGTCCTTCCCAGTAAAGCTTGGTTCTGACAGATGCTAAGTAGACTGCCAGGGAAAATTGCTGAGCTTCATGGACTTTGGTCAGGTGGGTCAGAGTTGATGGCACTGTGTCAAAGTCACTTTCCATCACCAAAGGAATGAGAGAGACTGCTTAAAAGATCCAGCTTCACTCTATTTTGTATAGCTATACTTCAGAATGCCACTGGAAATCTAAGACCTTATGTTAGTCTCTGCTTCAGATCTCCTGGAAAACTTTCCTATATCATCAAGAGTTACTAAACATACAAAGTCGCTTCTTAAGTCAGTAAGGCAGGGTGAAATATACATGCTGAGAAAGGCATACACACAGATGTGAGGAATATGAGTCCACTTTGCAGAGTCAGCACATTACTGTGGTCTGAAGAATGAAATCAAGTACCCAAACCTACGTGAGGGAATTTCTGCCCTTATGACTCTTCCTTGGTTAATCAGAGATGAAAAGTGGCCTTGGAGTCACACTGCCTGGGTTTGAATTCAGCTCTGTTACTTATCTGCTGCATGATCTTGAGCAGGAATCCTTAGTCTCTGAGCTCAGTTTCTTCTCTTGCAAGATGAAAATAAGAATAGTACAAACCTCATTGACTTGAGGTGAGGACAAAATGAGAAAAGTTTTTGATATAGTACCTGGCACATAATAAATTCTCAGTAAGTGGTGGCTGTTATTAGGGATTTCTGGAGTCTATGTTGGGAGCCATTTAGTAAGCAAAACTGGTTCAGCTTTTCCTATTAAGGAATGATAAGCAGAATGTTATCATTAAGAGATTAAGCTTTAGGGGAAGCTAAGGTTCATTTTAATGGTTAAGCCATTACTAGGCTTGCACTGGCTGTAGATGATGCTGTTGTGCCACCATTATTGCTATCTCTCCTAATGTGAATGGCAATCAAATTGTTCTGAGAGTGTTTTATGCTCACCTACTGCTACTCTCTCAGGATTGGACCACAGTCTACAAGAAAAGGAATTTGGTCAACTGTGGGAGCTGCTTACCACATTCACTGCTCCGGGATAATTATTCACCCCTATTGGCTAGAGTTTAGAATGAGAGTAACTTTGGATGATGTAGAAACCAAGAATTTCAACAAGGCCAGTAGCCACAGATGACTAGTACATAGTTTTCAAAAATGAAAGGTATGTGTCTATGCGGTGTACATGTGTGTGTAAGAAGGGTGTCTGTTTTCTTCTTTTCCTTTAGTTTTCAGTCTTTCAATAAATATTTACTGAATGTCTACTGTATGCTAGATACTATAAGTAAAAAGTAGATATGTCCGGCTTTTGCAAGCAGATTAATTTTCTGATCTTCTCCTGCAAAATACATTTTCTGGGTTCCCTTGACAAGTGGCTTCTTTTTAGATTCAGCCAATGGGAATATTAGAAGAAGGCAGTAGAGCAGGAAGAGAAGAAGCAATGGCATTTCTCAGTATGCACCCCCATATCCTGCTTTGGGAAGTGGCTCTCTTCTGTGTCCTACTTCCTGCCAAGCAGCTTCTAGCTGCATCCTGCTCCCACCAGGCAGCCCAGATCATGGGATCATGTAACAGTGATTCCTTTATTCCTTCCAGTCCTAGGATGGTAGTGGCTTCTTGCTCTTGTGTAACTCTTGAGTTCTTTCACTCTCAATTTCTTCAACACCTTTGTAACTAGTTTCCTAAAATTAAATCCCTTCTGTTAAACCATCTGATGTGGTCTCTGTTTTCCTGACTAGACTTTGAGTGATATGATTTCAATACTTTACATTTTTTTTGGGGGGGGGAATAGATATTATTCAAATATTCCTACAAATACATAATGATATTCTGTGGTAAGTTATGAAGTACAGGTACAATAAGGCATGTAACTAGGTGGGGAGCTAGTTCAAGGTTTTAAAGCTCCAAGTGAGGTCCACGCACCTGCAGCATTCCTGTCCCCTGGGGACTTGTTGGAAATAAGAAGTCTCAGATCCTATTCCAGCTACAACTTTGTTCAGAATCTGCATTTTAACAAGCTTTCCAGTCCAGAGGAGTGATCCAGTAATAGCATCTACTTTCAATCTGATTACTGTGGTTCAGACCTCCCAGTTCTAATCTACTGGGATTGTACAGAATCAGTAGTGGCTTTCAATCTCAGCTCTATCCAACACTCTTGTAATGTCCACTTCTTGATCCTGCCAGAGCAAACACTACAGGCAAGACTCAGGAGCAAATGTAAACCAGGGGGTGGAGATTAGAATGATTCATATAAAAGAGCCAGAAAACTCTTCTCTGCTACCTATGTTTGGATAGCAAGAAGGTGAGCCTTAAAGGACTGGGTATTGAAATGTATTAAAGCATTTTGTGGGAAAGTAAATACCTTTCCCAAAGTGACCATATCTAATATCAGCCAATGTAGGACATTTGGTTATCATAACCTTTCCGTACCAGTAAACTTCACATGAGACTCACATGCATTGTTTGTAAACTACCATGGAAGAGGCTGTCAAAGAAATTGTGCAATCACTGATTTTGATCTAATCATTGATTCTGGATACACTATTCTCTTTGCTGTTACCATTACCCAGAAGTGAAAATAGTGGAAGAATAATAGACTCTGAAAGCAGAGTACCATGTCGAGTCCCACCTGCGCCATTCTGTGAGCTGTGCTATCTTGGGCTAACTTAATGTTTCCAACGTTCAATTATTTCATGTGGAAAATATAAGAGTTAACTGTCCTTACTCATTGGTGGTGTGGTATTCCTTCACTCACTCATTAATTCATTCATCCCTTTAATATATATTGAAAATATTATGTTAGTCACCATGCTCGAACTGAGGGTGCAGCTATGAACAGTACAGAAAATGATGCTCTCTTCATGGAGCATTCTTTCTAGCAAAGGAGCTGGTAGAAACAATTATTCAATTACATTTGTGAAAAGGGCTACAGAATAAAAGAATGCCATAATAGTAGTTTCTAATAGAGGTACTTAGACTAGCTTGATTAATTCACTTTCTTGAGGAAGATTTTCAAACTGAGTTCTGTGTAGTTGTATGGCGGGGTAAGTAATAATACTAAGGAGCACAATATGTAAAGGCTCCAAGGCAGGAGAGAAATTTTCGTATTTGAGGAACTGAAAAGGGTCTGTATTACTAGATCACAAAGAACTGAGTAAAATTAGGGGATAGGATGAGCTGGAAAGGTATATAGTCTTGCAATTATGTAAAGGATTTGCATGTTTATGCTAAAGGTAATAGAAAACCATCAAAGAGTTTTATGCTTGGGTGTGATATGATCTCATTTATATTTCCAAGTAAATATTTTGGCTACAATGCAGAAAATGGGTTGGAGGTATGGAAGGAATGGATGGGAATAGACCAACTGGTAAGCTATTATAGCTCTCTGGACAAGAGATGACGTTAGCTTTGATTGGGTAGTAGCCTAGGTGATGAAAAGAAATAGATGGATTTAAGAGGTATTAGGGAGTGAAAGTTGGCAGGACATGGTGACTGAATGGATAGTGGTGCTGAGGAAAAGGGAAGATCAAGGATTTTGGCTTGAACCTCTGGGTGAATGATGGTATCCTTCACCGAGATGAGACATACTGCAGGTGGACGGGGTTTGGGGGAAAAAAAATAACATTAGTTTTGAACAAGTTGAATTTGTGCTTCCTTTAAAACATCCAGGAAGAGATAATGAATTAGATATACAGGTCTGCAGGTCAGAGGTAAAGTTTGGGCTGCAAATTGCTGCTGATAACTACTTCAATCATTGTTGGGTAAACACTTCAGATATGGGAACTAATACTTCAGATCTTAACTAGTGACAAAAGTATCCTATTAGCACTCTCCATGAAGTGAGTTATTATGATTAAAATTATTTTTTAAATGCCTTTTTGACAGATTATGAGGCTTTTTACAATGCCTCAGACTTTTAGATGTAGGATGCCAAGTTGGTCTGTACTGTCGCCAACCTGGTACCTAGTCAAGATAATAAAATGTACCTGTTGCATATATGACCTGCTAGTTGCCTCCCAATGTTCATTCACTATTGCTCCTTAGTAATAAAAACTGGGCAGCATTTCCTAGCCCCATATGAAGTGATGTGTGGCCTGTGACTTAAGTGTTGGTCAGTTACATGTGAAGAGTAGTATTATGTGGTCAGAGACCTCAATGGGGGGAGGAATAGTGGGGAGAAGCTCATGTTCTCCTGCCTTCTGCTTGAAATGCAGACATAATGGCTGGAAAAGCAGCTGCCATTTTGGATTATGAAAGTCATGTGTGGCAGAACAGAAAGGTAGAAGGGACATGGATCACTGATGATTTCATGGAACCCTGATATTAACCATAGGTTGACTAAAGCAAGTCTTCTTCTACTTAAAAAGGGGGTGAGGTACCATACTGGTTTGATTGCTGTAGCTTTGTAGTATATTCTGAAGACAGGGAGCCTGGTTCTTCCATCTCAGTTTTTCTTATCAAGACTGCTTTGTTGCACCTCACAAAATCAAATACCTCGGAATACACCTGACCAAAGAGGTAAAGGACCTATATGCCGAGAACTACAAAACTTTAATCAAAGAAATCAAAGAAGATGGAAAGAAATGGAAAGATATTCCATGTTCCTGGATTGGGAAAATCAATATTGTAAAAATGGCCATACTACCCAAAGCAATCTACAGATTCAATGCAATCCCTATCAAATTACCCATGACATTTTTCACAGAGCTACAACAAACAATCCAAACATTTATATGGAACAACAAAAGGCCCAGAATCGCCAAAGCAATCCTGAGAAACAAAAACCAAGAAGGAGGCATAACTCTCCCAGACTTCAAGAAATACTACAAAGCCACAGTCATCAAAACAGTGTGGTACTGGTATCAAAACAGACAGACAGACCAAGGGAACAGAATAGAGAATCCGGAAATAAACCCTGACACCTATGGTCAATTAATCTTTGACAAGGGAGGCAAGAACATCAAATGGGAAAAAAGAAAGTCTATTCAGCAAGCATTGCTGGGAAACCTGGACAGCTGCATGCAAAGCAATGAAACTAGAACACACCCTCACACCATGCACAAACATAAACTCCAAATGGCTGAAAGACTTAAATATACGACAGGACACCATCAAACTCCTAGAAGAAAACATAGGCAAAACACTCTCTGACATCAACATCATGAATATTTTCTCAGGTCCGTCTCCCAAAGCAATAGAAATTAGAGCAAAAATAAACCCATGGGACCTCATCAAACTGAAAAGCTTTTGCACAGCAAAGGAAACCCAAAAGAAAACAAAAAGACAACGTACAGAATGGGAGAAAATAGTTTCAAATGATGCAACCGACAAGGGCTTAATCTCTAGAATATATAAACAACTTATACAACCCAACAGCAAAAAAGCCAATCAATCAATGGAAAAATGGGCAAAAGACCTGAATAGACATTTCTCCAAGGAAGATATACAGATGGCCAACAAACACATGAAAAAATGCTCAACATCGCTGATTATAAGAGAAATGCAAATCAAAACTACCATGAGATACCACCTCACACCAGTCAGAATGGCCATCATTAATAAATCCACAAATAACAAGTGCTGGAGGGGCTGTGGAGAAAAGGGAACCCTCCTACACTGTTGGTGGGAATGTAAACTGGCACAGCCACTATGGAGAACAGTTTGGAGATACCTTAGAAATCTATACATAGAACTTCCA
This sequence comes from Sus scrofa, assembly GCF_054392235.1. Taxonomy (NCBI): domain Eukaryota; kingdom Metazoa; phylum Chordata; class Mammalia; order Artiodactyla; family Suidae; genus Sus; species Sus scrofa. Next base: position 18,380,487 of record NC_139397.1, read on the forward strand.
TATGACCCCGCAATCCCACTCTTGGGCATCTATCCGGACAAAACTCTACTTAAAAGAGACACGTGCACCCGCATGTTCATTGCAGCACTATTCACAATAGCCAGGACATGGATACAACCCAGATGTCCATCAACAGATGATTGGATTCAGAAGAAGTGGTATATATACACGATGGAATACTACTCAGCCATAAAAAAGAATGTCATAATGCCATTTGCAGCAACATGGATGGAACTAGAGAATCTCATCCTGAGTGAAATGAGCCAGAAAGACAAAGACAAATACCATATGATATCACTTATAACTGGAATCTAATATCCAGCACAAATGAACATCTCCTCAGAAAAGAAAATCATGGACTTGGAGAAGAGACTTGTGGCTGCCTGATGGGAGGGGGAGGGAGTGGGAGGGATCGGGAGCTTGGGCTTATCAGACACAACCTAGAATAGATTTACAAGGAGATCCTGCTGAATAGCATTGAGAACTTTGTCTAGATACTCATGTTGCAACAGAAGAAAGGCTGGGGGAAAAATGTAATTGTAATGTATACATGACCCCCTTGGTGTACAGTGGGAAAATTAAAAAAAAAAAAGACTGCTTTGGCTATTCAGGGTCTTTTGTGTTTTCATACAAATTAAAAGAAATTTTATTCTAGTTCTACAGAAAATGCCATTAGTAATTTGATAGGTTTTTTTTTTTTTTTTTTTTTTTTTTTTTTTTTGCCACCCTGCAGCATATAGAGTTCCCAGGCCGGGGGATCAGATCTTAGCCATAGTTGCAACCTACACTCCCACTGCAGCAATGATGGATCCTGCAGCAACTGTGCCAGGAAAGGGATCAAACCTGCATCCTGGTGCTGTAGAGATGCTCCCGCTGATCCCATTGTGCCACAGTGGGAAATCTGGTATTTTATTCTTTATGATGCAATGGTGAATGGAGTTGTTTGCCTAATTTCTCTTTCTGATCTTTCATTGTTAGTGTATGGAAATGCAACAGATTTCTGTGTATTGACTTTGTATGACATAACTTTACCACATTCACTGATGAGCTTTCATGATTTTCTGGTAGCAACTTTAGGATTTTTTGTGTATAATATCATGTCATCTTCAAACAGTGACAGTTGTACTTCTTTTTTCCCCCCAATTTAGATTATTTCATTTCTTTCTTCTCTGACTGCTGTGGATAGGACTTCTAAAACTATGTTGAATAAAAGTGGTGACAGTGGGCATCCTTGTCTTGTGTCTAATCTTAGAGGAAATACTTTCAGCTTTTCACCATTCAATATGATGTTAACTGTTGGTTTGTCATATATTACCTTTATTTTGTTGAGGTATGGCCCCTTTATGCCCTCTTTCTGAAGAGTTTTTATCATAAATGGATGTTGAATTTTATCAAAAGCTTTTTTTTGCATCAATTGAAATAATCACATGGTTTTTATTCTTCAACTTGTTAATGTGGTGTATCACAGTGATTGATTTGCATATACTGAAAAATCCTTGCATCCCTGGGATAAATCCCACTTGCTCATGGTGTATGATCCTTTTAATGTATTGTTAGATTCAGTTTGCTAGTATTTTGTTGGAGATTTTTACATCTGTGTTCATCAGTGATATTGGTCTATGGTTTTATTTTTTTGTGGTATCTTTGGTTTTGGTATCAGGGTGATGGTGGTCTCATAGAATGAATTTGGGGGTGTTCCTCCCTCTGAAATTTTTTAGAATAGTTTCAGAAGGATAGGTAATCTATGACAAAGGAGGTAAGAATACACAATGGAGAAAAGGCAGTTTCTTTAATAAGTGGTGCTGGGAAAACTGGACAGCTACATTTAAAAGAATGAAATTAGAACATTCTCTAACACCAAAAGAAAAAACTCAAATGGATTAAAGACCTAAATGCAAGGCCAGGTACTATAAAATTTTTATGGGAAAACATGAGCAGAACACTCTTTGACATAAATTGCAGCAACATCTTTTTGGATCTTTCTCCTAAAGTAATAGAAATAAAAACAAAAATAAACCAATGGGATATAATTAAACTTAAAAGCTTTTGTACAGCAAAAGAAACCACAAACAAAATAAAAAGACAACCTACAGACTAGGAGAAAATGTTTTCGAATGATGCTAGCAACAGGGATTAATTTCCACAATATATAAACAACTCATACAGATCAATTAAAAAAAATAAAAAAATGGGCAGAAGATATAAATACACATTTCTCTAAATAAAACATACAGATGACCAACAGGCACATGAAAAAATGTTCAACATCACTGATTACTAGAGAAATGAAAATCAAGGCACAATGATGTATCACCCACACTGGTCAGAATGGCCATCATCAAAAAGTCTAAAAACAATATATGATGGAGAAGGTGTAGAGAAAAAGGAACCCTGCTACACTGTTGGTGGGAATGTAAATTGCTACAACCACTATGGAAAACAAAATGGAGGTTCCTAAAGAAACTAATAATAGAACTACCATCTGATCCAGAAATCCTGCTCCTGGGCATATATCCACAGAAAACTATAGTTAGAAAAGATATATACACCCCATTGTTCATTGAAGCACTATTTACAACAGCCAAGACATGGAATCATCAAGAGATGAATTGATAAAGATATGCCATACACACACATGCACACACACACACACACAGGAATACTAATCAGCCATAAAAATATGAAATAATACCATTTGCAGCAATATGGATGGACCTAGAGATTATCATACTAAGTGAAGTAAGTCAGCCAAAGACAAATACATGATATCACTTAAATGTGAAATCTCAAAAAGGTGATACAAATGAACTTATTTATAAAACTGAAATAGATCCACAGACATAGAAGATAAACTTATGGTTACCAAAGGAGAATGGGGATAGAGATAATTTGGAGTTGGGATTAACATATACACACTACTGTATGTAGAGTAGATAACCAACAAGGTCCTACTGTATAGCCTAGAGAACTATACTCAATATTCAGTAAAACTGAAAACTGAATCACTTTGCTGTACATCTGAAACTAATACAACATTGTAAATTAACTATATTTCTGTTTTTTAAAAAGCAAAAAAAAAAAAAAGGTTAAAATGATAAAAAAAGGGGGGATGGAAATCTATGTGCATTTAAGTTGTAGTTGGATCTATGTTATTACAGGTGAATTCAACTCTTTTACTCCATATTTGGTTATTACCTGGGTATTTTGCCATAATGTGACTTATCATAGCATGAAATTTGGTATAAAGACTGTAGGTTTGGATTTCATCAAAGAAGTGTATTACTGGAGTGTTAGGGGAATCTCATTTTAATACTGTTTATCTCCTGCAAAGGCCCGATAAAGAGCATTGTAAAGGCAGGGACCAGGAAGATCAGTAACTGAGATTGAGTGGCAAACAGGAATTCCAACTGAAGACAAGGAACTGAATTACTAATTTTTAAAAAAAATACTTGCAGAGAGTATCAGTAAGCTTTTGCTGAATAACAAACCACCCCAAAGTAGTGACTTCAAACAATAAGCATTTGTCTGGTTTATGCTTTTGCACATTGGTAATTTGGGCTGGGCTTACTTGCACTGCCCTGCTCCAGTGTAGTGGGCCAGGCTTGGCTGGAACTCATTCAGGTTCTGTGATTGGATGCCAGGTCAGCTGAGGCTGACAGACTTTTGGCTGGGGTGCTCTGGTTTTCCTCTAAGCAGTCTCTTATTCTCCAAGACTTGTTCACATGATGATAGTGGCAGGGGTCCCAAAAGAATGAATGGAAGTATGCAAAGCTTTTTGAGGCCAAGGCTTAGACTACCATGGAGTTGCATCTGTACTCATCTATTGGCCAAAGCAAGTCACAGGGCCAGGCTAGAAAATTAAATTTTACTTCTTGATGGATATCAATAAATTTCGAGAGAATCTGTAACGGTTTTTGCAATGTACCTCACAGACACCTAAACATCTAATTTAAAGGAGAAATGATGAGGGAATAAAAGCTCTAATGGGAGCAAGATATCTAAACAACCTTTGTAGGAAATGTAAGGCTGACGTTGGGAGTGTGAATCCAGTAAGACAGAACTGGATTCAAATCCTGACTGTGTTGTTTACTGGCTGGGTTCCTCATTAATAATGACTGTCTCATGGATTTGTAAGGTACATGTGTATAAAACTCTTAGCATGGCGCCTGCCATGTGCTAAGTAATAATAAATGGCAGCTGTTATAGTTGTTAGTATAGGATACTGACATGGCATAAGGCCTAGCTGAAGATAGGACTTAACAGGACTGGAGATGTACAGTTGGAGAGAAAGGCTGGCAGAGAAAAAGTAGAAGTTATCACAGCATTATGCAGTGGACTAGGGAAGGACAGAATACAAGGTCAGACAGACTAGGGACTCATCAGAGCTGTAAGTGTGCAGATCAGCATAGGTCTTCTACTAACAACAATAACAGCTAACACTTACTGAGTACTTAAAATGTGCCAAACACTGTCTTATAGTTACCTTAGTTACCTTACTAACTCATTTAATCCTCATAATGCTTCTATCTAGGTTTTTTTTTTTTTTTTGTCTTTTTGTCTTTTTTTCTTTCTTTTTTTTTTGCTATTTCTTGGGCTGCTCCCGCAGCATATGGAGGTTCCCAGGCTAGGGGTCTAATCAGAGCCATAGCCACCAGCCTACGTCAGAGCCACAGCAATGCAGGATCTGAGCTGCGTCTGCAACCTACACCACAGCTCACGGCAACGCCAGATCGTTAACCCACTGAGCAAGGGCAGGGACCGAACCTGCGACCTCATGGTTCCTAGTCAGATTCGTTAACCACTGCGCCACGACTTTTTGTCTTTTTTTCTAAGGCTGCTCCCGCGGCATATGGAGGTTCCCAGGCTGGGGGTTTAATCGGAGCTGTAACCACCTGCCTACGCCAGAGCCACAGCAATGCAGGATTCGAGCCGTGTCTGCAACCTATACCTCAGCTCACAGCAATGCCGGATCCCTAACCCACTGAGCAAGGCCAGGGACCGAACCCACAACTTCATGGTTCCTAGTCGGATTTGTTAACCACAGTGCCACGACAGGAACTCCATCTAGGTATTTTTGTTATCTCATTTTATACTTGGTAAATTGTGGCACAAAGATATTTTCGCACATTTCTCAAGGCTACACAGCTCATGGGCGGTGAGCTAGGATGTGAGCCAGGTCTATCTCATTCCTGATTTCAAGATTCTAGCACTCTCACTATACCCTGCAGGCAGAAACCAATGTCAGTCAAGTGAGGTTCAGAAGTTTCCAGAGAGGCAAGGAAGATTCAAGCAAGGCATATGTGGTACCCAAAAAAATCATAGCTGAGGAATTTGGGGGGGGCGGGGGTGAGGGGAAGACTGTCTTAATAATTCAGACCTTCTATATAGCTTGGCACTGCCATCTGCACTATTTCTGGCATGAAAATGTCTAGTCCTCAAAATGAGAAAGGTGAGAATTACTCTCTTTTCACAACTCAGCTACTGGAAAGAATAGTCTCCACTTGTTGACTTCCTTTCCTCTTCAGACCCCTGCATCCTGACCCCTCTAATACTTCAGACCCCTGCATCCTGATTCCCAACCTCTACCTTGGTTAAGGTCACCAGTGACGTGCAATGGCCACCCTACTCAGTCCTCATTATTTGGTGTTGAAGAGCTCTGTTTTTTTTGTTGTTGTTTGTTTGTTTATTTAAATGCTATTTTCCTGATTGGATAATCTTGGCCTGGAGGAGGAGACTCCCGTCTTTTATCAAGCATGGCCTCAGGTAACCCACTCATTCGCTGGGTCAAGTCCAACTCCTCCCTTCAACTTTTTCTCAGGCACTCACAGTAGCTCATTCCTATTCCTATGACCAAATTCAGATATCTCCACTGTTTCAAAATCTTTTTTCCTCTTCCTTTACTTTTCTTCCTATTCCTTTAAATGATAAGAACATACATACAGATTTTGAGTTGTAGTCTTGAATATGGGAATCTGAAGTAGGGGTAGTGATTACCATTGGTTGAGCCACATTGCAGGACCTCTTTTTACACAATGTCATTAATTTTCATTACAAGTCTGGAAGCTAAGTAGTACTATTTTTATTTTACAGATAAAGAAACTAAGGCTTAGAGAGAAAATAAGTACACAGCTGGTAGAGGAGGAATCTGGATTCAAAGATAACCCAGATTGCTTTGACACCAGAGCCTATGTTTTCCTGCTATCTCATGCTGCCTCTCATAACTCACAAACTGTATGCCTTGGGATCTACAGCAATAACACGAGTCCAACTGCATTTATTTATTTGTTTATTATTTATTTACTCTTACTATTACACAGTAGAACCTGACTGATTAAGGAGAGTTTAAGCACAGACTTGCTTCCCAATTGCCCAGGGCGTGAATGGCCAAAGGTCTGAATTCTATTTGGATACCTGGGTCCTATCTTTTCTGCAATTTGTAGCCACAGTCTGTCCTTAATTAGAATGTTCGTGGGATTTTATGAGCAGGGGAAAATGCATTGGTAAGATTACAGATCAATAGCTCTTTCACAAGACACAGATGTAGAGCAAGCAATAGTTCAGAGATTAGAAATTGCAATCCAGGCATGAAGGCACCTTGGAAAAACACATATTTTATCCCACCCCCCTTTGGGATCATTGAGTGTCACTGAAGCCAATAAGTTAAAACTTAGTATGTGAAGCTTAATGGGCGAAGCAGCATATTAACAGAGGAAAATGAGAGGCATTTCTTGACCTAGTAATTTGGAAGGAGAGTAGGCGAAGTGTGTAAATTAGAGAAAATTCAAAGGTGAGTCATTTTGTAAATGTATAGTAGGCATATATCACACTAACTGCAGCTTGGAATTGTGGATTTCACCCCTGAAATCCATTAGAGTAGGGCTTCCCAGCATTTTTACCATTTTAATACTTGCATTGTTGTTTGCTTGATTTTGTCACATGTGGTCTATGTTTATTTAAAACTTCAAATGAATTAAAATGATTGTTTCTCTGAAGTTTTAATGACGTTCCCTTGAGGTAATTAGACATACTTTGTGGTGGGAGGCGTCCCAGGGCTGGGAATTATAGCGTTATGGAAATGAAAGCTATGTTCTGCCTCCTCCCATTTTTAATTTAAAAGGAACAGCCGAACCTAGTGTTTAAGAGCTGAGGCTGAAAAGAAAGGAAGTTCCAAAGACCAGTGATCCAAAGAACTGGTCTGAAGAAAGGGGGTAAGACCTCTGGGGGCCTTGCCCAAATCTAAGTAGGAATTAGTATAATTGTAGGAAGGGAAAAGACTATGGCATCCCATTCTTTCAAGAATTTCATCCCTGCCAAGTCTTAGGATGCTATTCCTAGGAGTTCATTCATTCAACAAATATTTGTTAAGGGCCTATTATGTGCCTGGCTGTCTGGTAAAATCAGCAGTAAGTAGAGTCCCTATCCTTAAGAAACTGAAATTCTTTTGGGATTGACTGACAACCAATGTATAAATAGAGTATTATGTCAGCTGGTACTAAATATTAAAAAGAAAGAGAAAGACAAGTGTTTTTTATACAGTGATTAGAGGAGGACTCTCTGAGATGGTACTATTTGAGTAAAGGATGGGTCTGTAATGAAATTCAAGGGAATAAAAAGTAACAAGTACAATGTACTTGTGAACCTAGGTCAGAGGATGGCGAAAAGAGACAGTTTACTAGAACTCCATTTGAACTCCAGCAGGGCCCTTGGCTGTACCATTAAGCAGATATTTAGAAATGACTCTTGAACACTCACAGTGTGCCATTGCCTGAAAACTACCATACCCTTGTCTTAAAACTCTGCACAGTATTACAGGCTTGCTAATAATATGAATCATGATGGCAAGGACCACTGAACAATCCCAGTTTGAACACTGATTTAGTTTATCCTTGCACCTAGTCCCAGTGACAACAGGAAAAAGCAAGGCAATTATCTAACTCTGGGGAAAAAACAAATCAAGATGCTCAGACCACACAATGCACTGTAGTCATTCTTTTTGACAGGTTGTCATAGTGTGTTAAATAAAATTTCTCATCTATACATTTGCGAACAAGAAGTAACATGGTATGGAAGCATCAGTAAGAACAGAATTGGCTATTTGGGGGAAGTTTTACCTTCAAGACAAAAATCAGTCGTTTACCTAAACAAGCCATTATCCATCTGCCTTCTTATGCCCAAATCTTCTTTAGTACGTTTCAGGTTTCTACCATGGCTAGGCTTTTTTATTTTTTAATTTTTTCTCTTTTTTTGGTTTTTAAGAAAAAGAACCCATTCAAACAATCTTAAGAAAAACTGAAGAAATTTATTAGGGAGATACAAAGAAATAGCATGGAACCTAAGGGAAGGAAGTCAGTTGGGACTCATAAGATACTGGAACCCCAAGTAGACAATCATAAAGAATGGGAGTTACTTTCTTCAGCTCTCTGGAATCTTATGATCTCTTGTCTTTGCTTCTTTCTGCTTGTCTGCTTCATTTGTTTCTCTCTCTGAAGAGTGGCTTTCTAGGTTTCTTTGAACACATGGCTGCTCCAGCTCCTGTCTTTACATTACAAGCTCCTGTCTTCCTTGTTCATTCTTGAAAAAAGACTCACTAGGAACTAGACTTATCCAATGAATAAATAAGTGTAAAAAGCAAGTTATAAATAAATATACACAGTGCAATCTCATTCTATAAACAGTTTTGGTACGTGTACGTATGCTTAGAAAAAAAATAGGACAGAAATAAACTAAAGTGTTTTTAATGGTTATCTCCAAGTGATAGGATTATGGGTGATTTAAATTTTTTCCTTTGAGCATGTCTGTACTTTTCCATCAGTACCATATGTACTTTTGTAATTCTAAAAAATTATTGAAAAAAGTTAAAGTGAAATATGTAGCAAATCCTGTTGGTCTAGGAATAAGCCTGACCATGGAGTAGCCATGTGTCAGATCTAGGGGTAAGGGAGCAAAGGCTTATGGAAGGTGGTAACCAATTGCACTAAGAAGAGCAGCGAGAAAAATTTCACATACACAGAGGGGCTGGCTCCTTATTTCTACATTTGTTTATTTTTTTGCAAAGAAAAAAAAAATCCTCAGATAGTTGTCAGTACCATCACAGGAACAGAATTTGCAAATAATGGTGTCATGCTCCTTTGATCTTTGGAGTTCATCTTTTTCCTTCTTGCTTTATTTGTACAATTATATGTTGTCAAAGAGTCAGTCAGTCCCATAGCATCCCATAGTGTAAGACCCACTGCTCAGTGACAGCCAGGTGATAAAAGTTCATATCCTAAGTTCCATCTGTTCCCTGACTTGCCCCCTTCTTGGAATTCATCAGAGTATATCTTGGAGGTTTCTTTCCCTCTGCAAGGTACCACCTGAACAAGCTGTTTTTTAGAGACTTTCGCTGGCTCCCATCATGCACAGGATCAAGTCCATGCTGCTTAGTATGGCAAAGAAAGCCTTCAGTGTCTTGGCTCCCACCTACTTGCCATCTCATCCCCTGCTCTTCTCCCCTTTCATTTCACTTACAGCAATACTGAATTGCCTGCAGTTCTTTAACACATCACAGTATTTCACACTTCCTTGCATTTGTATATGCTATTTCTTCCTTCTAGAATGCCCCTCTCTTTCCCTTGTTTGCTTGGAAACCTCCTCTTCCTTCCTTATGCCTAGATGTCACATCTTTGGGCTAGATTTCCATGAAATTTCAATTGGAAACTTAATTCTCTGTGTATCTTTATGCCTTCAAGCACCTCCAGCATTGCTTCTACATAGTCACATAGTAATTTGCTTGTTTATATGCCTATCTCTCCTCCAAGACGGCAAGAGCTATTTATTTCTGAATCCTCAGTTTTTGCTGCTTAATAGGCACTCAATAAATATTTCTTCAATGAATGAATAAATAAATAAATAATTCCAATTTGGGATTTCTGCTAATATTATATATTGGAAGGTACAGTGGATTAAAATAAAAGGAAAAAGGAGAAGACAGACTGTAATAGAGGCTTCACAAACATTTCCTACCTTAATTTCCCAAGTATAGCTCCATTAGATTTTTATTACCAATCCCATTTTACAGATTGGAAAACTCTAGCCCACAGAGGTTAAAAAAAAAAAAAAAAAAAAAAAAAAAAACTTGCTGAAAGCCATGCTTCTAGAAAGCAGCAGAAGCAAGATTCAAACCTGACTCAAAAGCCTGTACTCTTTTTAACTAAAGAATCTGTGTGAATCTAAGTCTTTGTCTGCTACTAATGAGCAACGAAACTTAAAACAATTCATTTAATATTCTTATCATCAGGTTTTCACATCTATAAAGCAATCTAAACTCTAAGGAAGTCATTCTCGAACCCTAGATGCACATTAGAATCACCTGTAAAACCTTTGTAAAATACTGGTGTGTAGTTCCCAGACCCAGAGATTCTGATGTTGTGGGGTGTTCCCAGACATCAGTATTTTTTCAAACCTCCCCAGGTGATTCTAATGTGCAGCCAGAATTAAGAAGCATTGTTCCATCTCAGCACTTCTCAAACTTTAATATGCACATAACTCATTCAGAGATCTTATTAAATGAAGATTCTGATTCAGTAGGCTGCAAGTGGGGCTCTAGTAGATTCAGCAATTCTAACAGGTTTTCAGCTGTGGGTGATGCTGCTGGTTTTCCAATTACTCTCTGAGTAACAAGACTTAGGTCAGGGATCCTGCATCCTATATGACCAAATTTAAATGGCTCAAATAAAGATACTTATTGCTGTCAAGCATACAGTAGCCAAATGCAGCTTCCCTTGTCTATTCAATCCAGCATCTACAGACCTATACTATTTGACCCTGAGTGGCCCTGACCACCATCATCTTCACTGCTAGGTATGGCAGCTGGCTCTGGTTCATCTCTAGGTAGGTTTTCAGAGATTAGGAAGCAAAGAAGGAAATGACTTAGCTTGAAGAAAAGTTGAAATAGGACCTAGGGCCAGCAATCAGGGCAGCAGATAGGACAGATCAAGATACCAGGGAATCCAAAATGACCCACAATGAAGAGTGTGGCAAGGCTGGTTAAAGTCTAGAGGCTAGTAAAGGGTGCACTAAGTGGGTGAAGGAGGGTGAGGTCAAGGGATGAGGGAACTGTTAAATAAAATTTAACCAAGGATTTAGAAAGAGCCAAGATGGTTTCCCATGCAGCCAACCTGTCAATAATAATTTACCAAACAATACTCAGCTATTCACTATCTATTACCTACCAACTCTGATCTGGACATGTATTCTATGGGAGGGTGTGTATGTGATAAATGAGTCTTGTACACATTTGTGAGCCAAAGAAGACACCTTGCCTGCAAAGGCCTACTGGAGAGCTGGACTCTGAGTTCCCCGTCAATCCACCAAAACCACTTCAAAGTGGAGGACCCACGAGCGATTTATTACTAACAACTATCACATCTTGGTCAAGCAATCTCTTGGAATTCCATGTACACACTTCTGCATGAGTATGGATGCAGTTCAGAATGTTTGGTGTTCATATCACCAGTGAGAGGGAGATTTATCCCTTTATAGGAAAAAAGCAGAAAGTAAATTCAAATGAATTAGACATTAGGGAGGATTCCCTTCCCCAATGTTTGAGGAGCCATTGATGGGTCACTAAGTAAGGAACTATTAGAGCCTTATTCTCTGCAAATTTCAAAGTTTTCTTCAGGCTTAAATTCTGCTTGGCCTGGAGGCAAGGCAGGACTCAGATGTCCTCTTGGATGATCTTCCAGGTCCAAGTATGGTTCTGTGTTTATGGCTTAGAAAACCCAATACCTTAACTGTTCAGATATCCGGGACACTGAATGTGCTTCACAGATTTCGTAGCAGAAAAACCCTACCTCTTTGTTTAATCACTTGAAAAGGAGGATTAGAGGGAAAAAAAATTAGAGACTGCTACGAATAGATGGAATGAGGCTTGTTTTGTAAAGCAGCGCCTCTAAATTATGCCTGAACATCTTATGGAAACTGAAGACAAAGCCAAGTTTGCTTTGTGCAAATTCAGCAGCACTGGGACCCCTTGGCAGAATGCCACACACCCCTTCCTTGGGCTATGTTTGTGCAAAATCTTACTTGGTGAAGCCTTGTTTTCTTCCAAGGAACAAACAGGGTGGAAATTCCTGATCTACCTTGGTATTGCCAGTAATCTGACCTGCAGGCTTGTACCTGAATACTGAAACCTTGGGGTTCACTGCTCAAATATAATACTTGGGAAAAGAAGAAAAGGAGTAAAGAGACTCTTCTTAACCTTTGCAAATGTCACGCACTATTTATATAACATTTACCACTTTTATTTTCCACAGCCCAGGATTTTGTAAGGAGAAAGGAACAGGCACTTTAAGCTAAAATGCATTACTACAGGTTTTAAATTGCAGCCTTTCCTCTCAGAAGGCTAAGCTTATTGTAGGGATATCATTCTTCAGGGGCTGATTGCCTCATAAAAAAACTGGAATTCTATTTCTTGGATAATTCTTGAAACTGGTTCTAATAGCTACACAAGATAAAAAAAAATTCTTCTAAATTAAATAAATTACTAATCCTAAAAGACAAATTGCTATCTGTTGTATGGAAGTTTTGAAATTATCTCATTCCATGTCATAATAAATGCAACAAGTTTTCATTTTCTAATCTAATTTTATTAAATAAAAATTGCAGTTTTACAAAGACTGGACTCAAATTAAGTTTCTATTATCTTGGTTGCGTAACCATTAGGGGCCCGAACTTGGCTGAATGAGTTGCTATGTGAGGGCTGGTATTTTATAAATTCTAGAAAGGAGGAAGCCACAGAGTCTCATTTTGACAACCTTATTAACTGCAGGTAGATAAGGAAAGCAAACACAAGTTAATGCCATCCAGCAAAAGAGAAAACATGAACTTCCAAGAAATGTGACAGACAAATATATAGATGCTAAAGCCTCACTGGAAGGCGTCTACTTCAACTTAAATGCTGGTTTCATATATTCGATCCCCGAATAAAAGTAGACATTTTTATTTTATTTTTTTGCTTTTTAGGGCCGCACCCACAGCATATGGAAGTTTCCAGGCTAGGGGTCAAATTGGCGCTGCAGCTGCCAGCCTGCACCATAGCCACAGCGATGCAGGATCTGAGCCACATCTGTGACCTATACCACAGCTCATGTCAATGCCAGGTCCTTAACCCACTGAGCAAGGTCTAGTTGGGTTCGCAACCTGCTAAGCCACAACAGGAGCTCCCTAAAAGTAGATTTATTTATTTATTTATTTATTTATTTATTTATTTACTTACTTACTTACTTACTTACTTACTTTTTAGGGCTGAGCCTGCAGCATGTGGAAGCTCCCAGGCTAGGGGCTGAATCAGGGCTACAGCTGCAGGCCTATACCACAACCACAACAATGCAGGATCCAAGCTGCATCTGTGACCTACACCACAGCTCACAGCAATGCCAGATCCTTAGCACGCTGAACAAGGCCAGGGATCGAATCCAGAACCTCATGGTTACTAGTTGGATTCATTTTTGCTGTGCTATAACAGGAACTGTGTAAAAGTAAACATTTTCAGACTGAGAGTTTCTAAATAGCTGAAATGTTGGGGTGTTTTAGCACTGATACACTATAACTTGTCTTAAAATGGCTGCTATGACTAAAGTCAGAGGTTGTCTGCTGGCTGTGGTAAAGCCACCTTTGACTCAGAACTTGTATTCTGTTTGGTGCTCACTGTGTTTAGAAGCGAATTAGGGGAGTTCCCAGTTATGGCACAGCAGAAACGAATCCAGCTAGTATCCATGAAGATGCAGATATGATCCCTGGTCTTGCCGTGAGCAAGAATCCGGCATTGCCGTGAGCTTTGGTGTAGGTCACAGACATGGCTAGGATCTGGTGTTGTGGTGGCTGTGGTGTAGGCCGTCAACTGTAGCTCCGAGTCAACCCGTTGCCTGGGAACTTCCATATGCCGCGGGTGCAGAGCTGAAAAAAACAAAAACAAACAAAAAGTGAATTAGTTTTAAAATCTAAAAATGAGGATGTTTCAAATAAAAATATAGATTTCTGACTGTATTGAAAAATGATAGGTTCTAAAAGGATTGGCCACATTCCCACTTTCTTGCTTGGGTGGAACTGGACAGAGGTTGCCCCTTCTATGGGGGCACATACTTTCCACTTGGGCATATGTTGGCTGAGGCCCACTTTACTCTGTATGTTGCTTCCTTTACCTCTGCAGAAATCAGAGCCTGAATGCTTCATGCTAGTGCAGAGGTGGCAGTCTATGGTAGGAATGCCAACTGGTGCCACTGGAGACAATTGTGTGACTCTCTCTTCTGCTCCGTGATGAAGATATTTATTTTCTTTTCCTTCTGCAGAGGCATTACGACCTAGGTGAAGGAGTCCCGGATTGAGGGCCAGGGACTTGGCTCTAGTGATAATTTCTTTTATCTAATTCATAAGAACCTCCTAATCCTTTAGTGACTCAGTTTATTCATCTATAAAATGGAGGGTTCAATTATTCACCTGCCTAACTTTTAAAACACACCTATTCTGTTCCATAGATTTGAAGATGCACCAAAATATTCAATTATAAAAGGACACAAAAATGATGTTGTACCGACATACTCTGTGTCTATGTCTAATACTATTTGGAAAAGGGAGAATTTGAATGTCCTTGGCCAGTTTCCTACAGTTCCCTCTGCTCCTAGCTAAGCGGGCTTTCTGCTACCTACCTGTTCTGGCAGTCACTGAGTTAAAGAATGGCCCCTGATCTCTAGGCCCCCTTTCCTGCTAGGATGTCCTGTGGTTTTTCTCTCTTTCAACACTCATGTCTTCTACCTTGCCTCCTTCTTTGTTCTTTCCCTGTCTCCATCTCCCCCGGCCTAAGACTTGCCAGGGGCTTAGCTTTTAAAGTCTGCCATAGTTTCTGGAGCGAGAATTCCTTTGGCTTTGTCCCTTTGTTGCTTTTCATTCTCACCTTGACAATAAGGACATATTCTCAGTTTTACTCTGTAGCTTGGTTTAGTGTTAACCGAAGTTCCCCCCTTTCTTTGCAGCAGCTGCTCTCATTCTTCTAACCAGTTTTTAAAAGGCTTGAATTTGGAAATACAGTTGCTGTGTGCCTCTTCAGAGATTCATCCATAACTGTCAGAGCCTTTTCATTCCCTGTCTTTT
The DNA here is from genome assembly GCF_054392235.1 of Sus scrofa. NCBI lineage: Eukaryota > Metazoa > Chordata > Mammalia > Artiodactyla > Suidae > Sus > Sus scrofa. Next base: position 18,395,613 of record NC_139397.1, read on the forward strand.
GTATAGGTTTCTTTTATGAGCAGAGTAATTTGCATTTGTCTTTAATTCTTAATTTGTCTTTGCATTTGCTGTGGATGTAACATAGCAGCTGAATTTGCATTTTCTTTTCACTTCCATTCTCATGGACTGGGGCTGTCTGAGGTGTAAACCATAGAGAGATTCTGGAGCATGTTTGCTGATCTTGGCTCTTCTGGTTTCATCGTAACCCTCCCTCCCTTTACCTGAGTTGTCTTATTATATTTAGGTGATCTAAACTGTGATCAAACTTAGCCTATGTTTTCCATTCCATTGGTTGCTTAATCCCATTAACTGAATATTAGACCTTTAAAAAGCAGTCATACTCACTTGTGAGAAGAAACCCTATGTAAGAGGATACTATTAAATTCTAGAATATAGAATGCTTGGGATTTAATTCTGTCCCTACCACTGACCAGGTGGGGTGCATATCTAGCTTTCTTGTCCTATTTTCCTGTAAAAGGGGACAAATAACATTTCTGGCTAATTTACAGAATTATTCTGAGGTCCGAAAGGTAAGACAGGTGTGGAACAATTTAAGGAGTATCATATTCTAGACCAATATGAAATATGGTGGTACCCTAGGGACACCAGGCAGTATTGCCCCTGAGCACTCTGGTTAGCTTTTGTTTGGTTGTTTATGGAGCTTTGGTTCCAGGGAATTTCACCAATGATGACTGCTATGTTTCAAATCATACCAGAGTTTCCCAGTGAAGGGAAAAGGACCAGGTTAAAATCTATGCACAATCTCACACTAGGGGCTTCTCTATTGTTGTGAAATAACATTTAAACAGAAGGTTAATGCCTTACACTAAACCTAATCCTGATGTGCCTACAAAAAGCATAGTTCTATTATTCTTTGTAGAAAGGTAGAGACTGGAAGTGGCCCTATATATTCCAACTTTCAATTAAAGGGCTGTTCTTAAAAAGCAGTTTTTTTTTTTTTTTAATTGAAATGTAGAATGTTGAGAAAATTGTTAGTTGCTTCTATAGCCCACTCTGTAGCAATATGTAATTTTTTGCCCGAGAGGGAATATAATTTCTAGTCAATGTGAACTAATTGTAGGGTATACAGAGGGAGTTTTCAACAATGTCCAGTGATTCTTCCTCATTGCTTTCCTTCATCAGAGCTTAATCACTAGAAGGCCCTTGGAGGTAGTGGAGGGGTATCTGCAATTTCCTATAAAATCTACCGGGTCCTAGAGAAAGGGGCACTTTCTCAAACCTCCCACTCCTTCCTTCTCACCACTCTGCTGCCCTGGAATTAGACCTGCTCTGGAACTAGGCCCTAAGACATATGGCATTAATGGATTTATTGAATCAGAGCTTCACACAGTTTAGATAATAGGGCAGTTTATTCCTTGGCTAAGAATCCATTTTCCTTCAATTCTTCTTGTCACTCCCTTATTACTCCCAGAACCCTTGTTTCTGGGTTTCTAGGAAGCGAGAAGATCTCAGATTACTTTTCAGAGCTTTCTTCTCCAGATGATTCAAGTGCGGATAATAAAGACTCTGATGGGACTTTAGGCCCATTGCTCTTGAGACACACCCCAAAACCTGGAGGCCAGAAAATAAAGAGAACCCCCTCCCTCAGGCTAAAAAGTATACCTTTTCACATACCAGGAAAAAAGAAAACAAAAAACAAACAAACAAAAAAACAAACCCCAAACCCAGTAATGTTGGATAAACCTAAGAAAACACTGGTTTTTTTTTTTTTTTTTGAAATCTTAGAAAGTTTGGCTTTACAGAGTTGGATTTTATTTTATAACTTATGAACATTTCATTGTAGCAGGGAATTCTTCACTGCAATCTTTGTAGTTGCAAAAGATACTGCTATTTTCTTGGAGTTTAAAATAACTTTTTTTGTTTGTTTGTTTGTTTTTGTTTTTTCTAGGGCCACTTCTGTGACATATGGAGGTTCCCAGGCTAGGAGTCTAATCGGAGCTGTAGCCTCTGGCCTATACCAGAGCCACAGCAATGCCAGATCTGAGCCGCCTCTGCAACCTACACCACAGCTCATGGCAACGCTGGATCCTCAACCCACTGAGCGAGGCCAGGAATCAAACCTGCAACCTCATGGTTCCTAGTGGGATTTGTTTCTGCTGAGCCACGATAGGAACTCCTAAAAGAACATTTTGACACTATTAATGCTTAACTATAAATCAGAGATTAGGAAATGGATTTATTGCTCTATTTACCCTTGTCTGAGTAGACAAAATGCAAACTTCATTTCAACTGATTTCTATGGAAGCAGCTTCTTAATTTCTGTGGTTGGGAGGACAGGCCATTTTTTTCTTTAAAACTTGATGGGCTTCAACAGGCCAACTATAAATTCTCTCCTGACCTAATCTCTTACCTAGCGGAGGGTTATTTTCTTTCTGGATTGCTGACTGATTTCCTTCCTGGAGTGCTGGAAAGCCTTGTTCAAAGATCTCAAAGCCTGGCTGCATCTCTTTCCTAATGAAGCACCCTTAGCTTGAAGCTGGGGGAGAAGGTCCATCTGGCTTCTGCCATATGTGTGTATGCTGTCACACCAGTAAACACGGCAGAGTTTGCCGACAGTGCGGAGTTTCAGTTAGTCAGTCATAAATTAGAGATGAGATATGCTGTGTTCCTGCTGCTGCGAGCTTTCACACTCCAGAAAGGAATCTACTTACCTATCATGAAGAAGAAGAAAATGTGGATGAAGCACTCATCTGAGGGGATGCCACACCAAGTCAAATGCACATGTACTATTTAGAGACAGGGAGAATGTGCACAAAGATTGGGAAACCAAAATCATTCTCTAAGCACCTGATTTGTATCTGTTTGCTTATGCAGTTGGTAAACTGGCTCTTTTGTTTCAATATGTGTATATGTAGCCAGTTATGTTTCTTGCCCCCCCCCCCCCACTTGGGGTGGATCCTGGGGAACAACTCCTTAAAGAGTCTTAAAATCATTCCTGTCCTGAGTGAATATATGTGCAGTTTCCTCCAAAATGTGCTTTATTCTTGTCTGATAATCAGATAGGGAGAAAATAATTAAATTTTAATGCATCTGTCTTTTTAAAGAGAAAGTGCTTTCTGACTCTTAATGGCAAGATTTCATTATTATGATTTTAATGCTTTTAGACTAAAGGAGAGTTTACATTTAGGCTTCAAAGAAGCACAGCTAACCTATTCCTCTAAGACACCTTTGTTTCATTTATGGGCTTGTGTGGAGGTGTGTTTTAATGTATTACATTTAAAACAGACTGTGATACATTACACTTTTTAAACATCTTAAACCAGAATAGTTTCAGACTAACATTGCTGTCTCTATCGGAGGTATTACCACAGGAAGTTCATAACTTATAAAACAGATCATCACACTTTTTTATCCTGAATACCCTTTTCACCCAAAGGGTCCTGTGACCCCCACACATCTTCAAACCACCTCACTCCAAAAAAGAGAAAGATGCTGAGATTCTTTCAATGGAATGTGGACTAGAACACCATGGCAATCTATTTTGTTTGATTAGTTCAGAAATGGTCAGACCCTGACCTTAGCTATGTTTTTGTTTCTTTGAGGTTGGGATTTAGGGCAGGAGAAAAAAGAAGATAAAGGATAGGGTGAGCATGATAAGTAAGTTTCTAATTCATAAAAAAAAAAAAAAAGACTGGGAAAAAGGAGGAAATTGGCCAAGACTGTAACTTTCGAGAAGAGGGGGGCTGTTGGTTTTACCCCAGTCCCAGAAATAAACATGTGTATATGTAGCCAGTTATGTTTCTCGCCCCCCCCCCCACTTTGGGGTGGATACTGGGGAACAACTCCTTAAAGAACTCTCTGTTTGATACCTACTAATGGTATGATTGACATGTTTTTAGAACACTTCAGGCCTTGTCTATGCAATTGGTTGTAGCTATCATTCAGTAAAACCAAAATTGTTATGTTGCTGCAGCCAAAAGCAGCAGTCCCTCTGTACACCTGGAAGTAATGCAACACTGTAAACCAAATATATTTAAATAAAAAATTTTAAAAATGTTACCTTATTTGGAAATTGGGGTTTTTTGGATGTAATTAGTTAAGGATCAAGGTGAGGTCATATTGGATTAGGATGGGAGCTAAATCCACAGATTGCTGTCCTTAGAAGACAAAGAGATGCAGAGAAGAATATAATGTGGAGATGAAGGCAAGAATTGGAGTCAGCCCTCTGCAAGCCAAGGAACACCAAGTATTACTGGCAACCACCAGAAACTAGGAAAAAGTATGGATCAGATTCTCCCTCAGAGTCTCTAGAAGAAACCAACCTTGTGATACCTTATTTTGGACTTTGAGCCTCCAGAACTGTGAGAAAGTGAATTTCTGTTATTTTAAGCCACCAAGTTTGCAGTATTTTTTTTCTTGGATTTATTTTTTATTTTTTCAAATGATTTTTACTTATTCCATTATAGTTGGTTTACAGTATTCAGTCAATTTTCTTGCAGTAATTTTTAAAAAAATATTTTTATTATAGTTGATTTACAATGTTCTATCAATTTTTGCTGTACAGCAAAGTGACCCAGTTATTCATATATATATATATTCATATATATATATATATATATATATATATATATGCATATAGCCACTGTCAAAACTGGATTTATGAGAACTTCCTATGAAAGGGGTTTTACAAAAGGGAGCATGGTGCTTCTAAGCTTTCTGTGGCAAGGTCAAGGGCCAAGGACCCAGAATGCTCCCCAGTGTGCAGTGTCCTGTGCCCCTTCTTAATTCTAATTCCTGCACAATCTGTAGCAGGGAAAAATGATAGGTGTGGTTTTATTCTCTACACCTGGAGGAGCTACGCTCCTTGTTTAGGGGAGGTTATGTAGAGAATCTAAGTAAATATTATAATAGTGATGAAAAGTCTTGGTAGTCATCTGACCAGGTCTCTGGGTTTGAAGACACAATGTGTAGTAAACTATGTGACTGCTTCTCTCAGAGAAGCACTTCCAGGTGAAAGCATCCTATTGCCATTAGCATTTGTTTATGGTCTAAGACTCCTTTTGTTTGCCCCTAAGCACAACCATAGCTTTATGATCAGAAACAAACGGGCAAATTTTGTGTTTCTAAAGACAAAATTTTAGGAACATTTTCCCTTCAGGGCAAGTACTTATATCCTATATTTATCTGGGTTCCTGGCCCTTTTTCATGATCTCTTCACCCTCAGATTTTTTTTCAATTTAGAGCTGTCGGGGATGTAGGTGGAGGAAGGACATCCTTAGGGTCTGTAGAAATCTAGTTGGAATGCTCATCTGGCTTGGGATAGTTGAGGGACAGTCTCTTCAGAAAAGAGTAGTCTTTGAAGGACAATGGATCTCTCATATAACAAAATCTGCAACTCTACGGAGGGATTAGGAATATTTTCCTATGTTCCCCATTTTGGCAAATAGAATTCCAATCCACCCAACTGTTTAAGTCAAACCCACAGCAAATATAATACCCAATGGAGAAAAACTGAAAGCCTTCTCACTAACATCTGGAACAAGACAGGGATGCCCACTCTCACCACTGTTATTCAACATAGTATTGGAAGTCCTAGCCACAGCAATTAGACAAACAAAAGAAATAAAAGGCATCAAAATAAGAACAGAAGAGGTAAAACTGTCAATGTACGCACATGACGTGATACTATATATAGAAAACCCTAAGGACTCAACCCCAAAACTAATTGAACTGATCAACAAATTCAGCAAAGTAGCAGTATATAAGATTGACAATCAGAAATCAGTCACATTTCTGTATACTAACAATGAAATATTAGAAAAGGAATATAAAAATACAATACCTTTTAAAATTGCACCACGAAATATGAAATACCTGGGAATATACCTGATCAAGGAGGTAAAGGACTTATATGCTGAGAAATATAAAACATTAATCAAGGAAATTACAGAAGATGTAAAGAAATGGAAAGATATTCTATGTTCCTGGATTGGAAAAATTAATATTGTAAAAGTGGTCATACTGCCCAAAGCAATCTACAGATTCAATGCAATCCCTATCCAATTACCCATGACATTTTAAGAGAACTAGAACAAACAATCCAAAAATTTATATGGAACCACAAAAGACCCAGAATTGCCAAAGCAATCCTGGGAAACAAAAATCAAGCAGGAAGCATAACTCTTCCAGACCTCAAGCAATATTACAGAGCTACAGCCATCAAGACAGTGTGGTACTGGTACCAAAACAGACATACAGACCTATGGAACAGAATAGAGAATGCAGAAATATACCCTGACACCTACGGTCAATTAATCTTTGACAAAGGAGGCAAGAACATAGAATGTGAAAAAGTCTACTCAGCAAGAATTGCTGGGAAACCTGGACAGCTACATGCAAATCAATGAAACTAGAACACACCCTCACACCATGCACAACAATAAACTCAAAATGGCTGAAAGACTTAAATATAAGACAAGACACCATCAAGCTCCTGAAAGAGAACATAGGCAAAACATTCTCTGACATCAGCCTTATGAATATTTTCTCAGGTTAGTCTCCCAAAGCAATAGAAATAAAAGCAAAAATAAACCAATGGGACCTAATCAAACTGACAAGGTTTTGAATAGCAAAAGAAACCAAAAAGACAACTTACAGAATGGGAGAAAATAGTTTCAAATGATGCAACTGATAAGGGCTTAATCTCTAGAATATACAAGCAACTTATACAACTCAACAGCAAAAAAGCCAACAACCTAATGGAAAAATGGGCAAAAGACCTGAATAGACATTTCTCCAAGGAAGATATACAGATGGCCAACAAGACATGAAAAAATGCTCAACATCCCTGGTTAGTAGAGAAATGCAAATCAAAACTATCATGAGATACCACCTCCCACCAGTCAGAATGGCCATCATTAATAAGTCCACAGATAACAAGTGCTAGAGGGGTTGTGGAGAAAAGGGAACCCTCCTGCACTATTGGTGGGAATGTAAGCTGGTACAGACATTACAGAGAACAGTATGGAGGTACTTTAGAAATCTATACATGTAACTAACATATCACCCAGCAATCAAGCCAAGTGGGCTCTTGGACATAAATCTGGACATAACTTTCCTAAAAAAGACACATGTACCCGCATGTTCATTGCAGCTCTATTCACAATATCCAAGACATGGAAACAACCCAAAAGTCCATTTACAGATGACTGAATTAGGAAGATGTGGTATATATACACAATGGAATACTACTCAGCCATAAAAAAGAACAAAATAATGCCATTTGCAACAACATGGATGGAACTAGAGACTCTCATACTGAGTGAAATGTCAGAAAGACAAAGACAAATACCATATGATATCACTTATATCTGGTATCTAATATACAGCACAAATGAACCTTTCCCCAGAAAAGAAAATCATGGACTTGGAGAATAGGCTTGTGGTTGCCCGGGGGGAGGGGGAGGGATTGGGAGCTTGGGGTTAATGGATGCAAACTACTGCTCTTGGAATGGATTAATAATGAGATACTGCTGTGTAGCACTGAGAACTATGTCTAGATATTTACAACGCGGCACAACAATAGGAGAAAAAATTATGTATACATGTGTGTGTAACTGGGTCCCCATGCTATACAGTGGAAAAAAAAAAGTGTGTTGGGGGAAATAACAATAAGAAATAAATTAAAAAAAAATTCCCTCAATAAAATTGTAACATCAACTCTTCCATTTCTAACCACACAACCCCTCAACATTCTAAGGTGGCCCTGGCCTTAGAGAGCCTGGGTCCAAAGTCCCAGGTGGTCACCTGCAGAGACCGGACAAGGTCAACCACTCTGGCACTAGGTGTGTGTGGCTGTTTCAGCTTTTGTCTTAGAGTTATGTACTTTGTTAAAATATAAATAGGGAAAGCCCCCCCGCCCAAAAAAAACCCAAAAAAACCTGGAAGTCACTCTTGACTCGGTACTCCATCATCTCTCATATCTAATCAGTCACCATGTCCTAATGATTCTTCCTTTCTGCAGATGGATGCACATCTCTCCATTTTTCTCCAGCACCCTAACTGAAGTGGCCTAGATTACTGCAATGATCTTCTAATGACCTTGTCACCTTTAGTCTCTTTCCCTTTATTCTTTTCTCTCAACCACAGCCATAGTGACCATACTAAATGTACTAGTCAGATTATATTTCCTTGCTTAAATAATTCTTACAACTTTAAGATAAAATATGAATTCTTTAAGAATGGTGCGATGGCCAATTTTATGTGCCAAGTTGGCTGGGCCATAGGGTACCCATGTATTTGGTTAAACATTCTTGGTGTGTGTGCGAGGGTATTTCTGAATGAGATGAACATCTGAACCTGCAGACTGAATAGCAGCTCCCTCCCCAATATGCGTGGGCTCCATCCAATCAGTTGGAAGTCTGAATAAAATAAAGGTGGGGAGAATTCACTTTCTATCTGCCTTTTTTTGAGCTGGGACATCAATCTTCTCCTACACTTGTGCTGAAATTACAATATCAGCTCTCCTGGATCTCCAGCTTGCAGACTGTGGGACTTCTCAGGCTCCATAATCATGTGTACCAATTCCTTAAAATAAATAAATACCTCTTTTCTATCTTTTCTTTCCCTTCTTTCCTCCCTCCCTCCCTTCTTTTTTTTCTATCATGCATGTCTTATTGTTCTGATTCTCTGAAGAATTCTAAGATACTGCTTACAGGATCTGTTCACTCCAGCCTGCTCTCTTTTTATTCTCTCACTTCCATGAAATGAATTTCTTTCAGTATCCTAAATGGAATGTCACTGGTTCTCCTTGGTTGTATATTAGAATCACCTAGGGAGTATTAAAATTATTGATATCTGGGTCATACCCCTAGAAATTATTACTCAATTTGTAAGGGTCGAGTAGGGAGTTAAAAAAATCTTCCCAGGTGATTTTAATCTCCAATCTGAGTTAAAAAAAAAAAACAAAAACAAAACATGAGGCTTTGTGCCTGAATCTGAAAACTCATCTCCTATTCTGTTTATCAGGCTAAAATTCATTTATAGTTCTGGTCTCCATTTAACAAACATTTGCTCCAGAAGCTTTCCTTAATCACCCTTATACTAGGCTAGTTCCCTCATTATATATTCTTCTATTATCCTGCACTTCCCCTGTCATATCACTCTTTACATTTAGTAGTACTCACTTCTTTAATCTTTTGTCTTCTCCATTAGAATGGAAGCTCCATGGGGTAAGGAATTGTGTCTAGTTTTGTTCCATCTTCTATTCCAGCACATAATTTTTAATCTGCATTTATTAGTTAGTAAATATTAAATTGAAAGTATAAGCAAATGTAAACATATATGGCAGTATACACTGAGTAAGGTTCTTACTCGTTTCAGGCAGTCAATTTTGGGGGACTTTCCCCAGCATGGTCTGGAATTCTCAGTCACTTTCCAGAGTGATTATCTTTCAGTGATTGTGCTCCCTTACTATCATGGCCTTGTTTTGGGGTGGTCTTTGTGATCCATCCTTCCTAATTGCTGTATTTCTCCAGTCCGGGTCTTTGGGATATCTCTTTCCCATTCCTGACCTTGACCTTTCTACATTCTGACCTATCTCCAGAGGTTGTAAGACAGGCGCTGCATCAGAATGCCGGTGGGACCATTTCCAAACTATACTTGTTCAAACATCTACAACTTTCCAAACTCTGACTTGGTAAGAATGGGGTAGATCCTAAGCATTTATATGTATTTCATAGAAGTTCCACAGATGATTTTGGTACAGAATTTGGTCTTTCATCTATTCTAAATGAGTGAAGTGGCTACGAGGAAATCAAAGAAATGAAAACACATCTGTTTCTATGTTAGTGGGAGAAGGCCCAAGGAAAAAGATGTTATCTACAACTTCCCTCTACCAGCTAAGCCTTGTGCCCTTAGCTGTGGCACACCCAGGCATTCCTAAATGTTCTGCCAGGAATGATGACTCTTGTTTTATTGTTTAATACAGAGAAGTAACTTTATGATGGCTCTATCAGAGATTTGGCAAGGCTGCAGCAGACCAGGGGAAGAGATATTTGGGTTAGGGGAACACTGCAGGGCTCTTCAAATTATAAACAGGGCTGACCTCTTTCGGGTTTCATACAATAGGAATGTTTTGCTCCTAGCTGCCTAACTGAGGCTGGCTTCTGTCAATTTGTAAGAAAGGGGACCTGGCACTTCGCTGTGGTGTCACTAAGTGTTCCACTTTATGTAACACAACCTTTAGAACATTGCTCTTAAATATATGTTAGGGTTGGGCTATTTAAAGCTCAAGACTTATGCTGCTCAGACATGAAGCACAACACTCTAACATAGCTTTAAGTTATGCAAATTGTTTCTTCTCAGTTGCTGCAAGAAGCTTTGTTTTGTGATACTGGCCTAGGGCCAAACAGGTAGCGTGATATGAGTAGGCAGCCCTCCTACTACCTCTCAAGTTGAAGGCTTCAGCCAAGTGCTGTTCTCAAACATGCAAACAGGGTAGAAACAAATCTGAGGAAAGATGTGTAGGGTGGTGGCACAGTTTGGTTACATGTAGCCAGCACTTGACTGTGAGGTAGAAAACCTTGGATTCAAGCTTGGCTGCTGCACAGAAGTCCACTCACTCTCTGCCTTCCATTTTCCACTAGGTCCAAGAGAGGAGCTGGACTGGGCCATCTTTTCTAAACCTAAATTTTAACTCTTAAAAACTTTAATACTGGTATACATGCACAAAAAACAAGCAGCAATGGACATCACATATCTTTATTCTCATGTCAGCCAGATCCTTTTCCCCCCTGGAGATTTGGTCTAATTAACCTGGAGCCTAGTTAGCCCCAAGCCATTGAAAGTCCAGATTCTCCCATGATTTCTCTCATTTCCACGATCAACCTGTTTCTGTTTCATTACCCCTGATATCTCTGTGTTCAAACTCAGCCCAGTTTACATAAGAAATCCACTCACTCCTCCATTTTCGGTTTGGTGAAGTTTATTCATAACTGAGGAAAGAGACTATGGAGAAGTCATTTCCTACTATGCACAGCCTTCCACTACCTTCCTGACTCTGTTTTCCTTCTCCCTGTCTTTGCTCCTACCTCTTCTCTCTTTCAGCACTCTTTGCTCCTACCCCCAAATAATCCCTGTTGTGCAGAGTAGTTTGATCTCCAAGGACAGTAGAGCGAAGTGGGGTTCAGCCTCCATCCCTACTTGTAACCTCATAAGACGTATTACTGTTGTGATTCATCCTTACTAGGGAGCAGTCTTAGTTATAGATAGATTTGTTTGAAATCTTACCATGAGCTCAGGTTTATCATGCATATGTATACAGTGAAATCTGTAGAAATTTTAGAATGTACAGGTGGGGTTCCTGCAGGCAAGCTGTGTGATGTTATTAGCCCTGAGCTATATAAAACCACCAAGACTTTAAAGCTTGAACCTGCATTATTTTGCCGCAAAAAAGAGAGTGATATTTAGGAAGAGTGATAGAAGAATCCAAGTCCTTAGGTAGAGATGTGCAACTTTGAAAGTGAAAGGTGGAAAACAATATAAACCATCCTATGAATATTAATAAGAATACTTTACAAAGCACTCTGAGTTCTCAGAAGGAAGACGCTACATAAGCACAAACTTTATCTCATTAATCCTAACAGCATCCCAGTGAGAGGAGAGCCAAGGCAGATTATTCCATTTTAAAGACAAGGAAATGGATAAAGAGGAGGCATAACTTGCTGTAGAGGCCCTGCCAACCCCTCCTTTGTAGAGTCTCCTCACTCAGGCCAGCCTCACTGCTGCATGATACTTCTTTACTACTGGATGCTATTCATCATTCCACCTCTAAGTCTAATCTATCCAACCAGACTGGGAGCTATTTGAGGGGAGAGCCTGGGCCCTCTATCTCTTTTGCATCTCTCCCTCTCACTGCATCCTCCAGAACACCAGGGAAATAATAAATACTCAATCAATGTTTTTTGATTGATGGATAGTCACTGTAGTGTGGAAGTGAGAGTGGTTCGACTAGCTTTATTTTCCCTTTCCAGTCATTTTTCTTTTTTTGTCTTTTTAGGGCCGCACCCATGGCATATGGATGTTCCCAGGCTAGGGGTCTAATCGGAGCTGTAGCCTCTGGCATACGCGTACATAGCCACAGCAACGCCAGATCCGAGCTGTGTCTGCGAGTTACACCACAGTGCATGGGATCGTTGGATCCTTAACCCACTGAGCAAGGCTAGGGATCAAACCTGTGTCCTCATGGATGCTAGTCAGATTCATTTCCACTGAGTCACGATGGGAACTCCCATTTTACTTTTTCATATTAAATGTTAAATAATTACAGGACAGAATACTTTGGTTAAAAGAAAGAAAAAAAGAAAGCATTCTAGACATTCCTTTTGTCTATCATCCTCTTCCTAGATTTAATCAGTGATATATGACAGAATTAAGGACAGTTTTAAGAAACACATGTTTTGGGAAAAAAAAAACTTACATTCACATAGAACAAAATTAAAAAGGTATTATATGGGAGTTCCTGTCATGGCTCAGTGGTTAATGAACAGGACTAGCATCTATGAGGACGTGGGTTCAATCCCTGGCCTCGCTCAGTGGGTTAAAGATCTGGTATTGCCGTGAGCTGTGGTGTAGGTCGCAGACGGGGCTCAGATCCCGCGTTGCTGTGGCTCTGGTGTAGGCTGGCAGCTACAGCTCTGATTAGATCCCTAGCCTGGGAACCTCCATATGCCGCCGCCGCTGGTGCGGCCCTAAAGGACAAAAAGACAAAAAAAAAAAAAAAAAAAAAAAAAAAAAGTATTATAAGAGGATAAAAAAACTACATGCACATAGAAAAAAAATTAAAAAGGTATTATAAGAGGATATTATAAAAGGTATTATAAAGGTATTATAAGAAACACATTTTTGGGGAAAAAAACTACGTGCACATAGAACAAAATTAGAAAAGTATTGTAAGAGGATGGCCCTTCCTAAGGCCATCTCGTTCCCCTTCCAAGAGGCAATTGCTATTACCAATCTCTTGTGTTGTTCCAGGAGTGGTCTATGCTTACACAAGCACACAGATACGTACAATTTTTGACATGAATGGTAGCATACCATAGACATTGCTCTGCACCTTGTTATTTTTGCTTAGTGACATATATTGGAGGTTGTTCCTTGTCAGTATTTACAGTTGCCTCACTCATAGGATTTCTTTATATGCACATACCATCATTTGTCTAACTATTCTTCTACTAATGAACAATAGGTTATTTTCCATCTTTTCATATTACAATGTTACTATGAATATTTTTCTACATATATCAAATTGCATATGTGCTAGTATATCTACAGGATAAATTCCTAGAAGTAGAATTAATTGCTGGGTCAAAAAATTTGTGTTTTTGAAATTTTGATGGATGTTGCTAAACTGCTCTCCACAGAAAAAAGTTGTACCAACACATATTCCCAAACACAATGGGAGAGAGAAACATACATTTTAGAAAAGCCATGCGAATTGGATGAAAATGTGGGAAGGGGGCAAAAATCAAACTGTAGCATAGTAGCATGTCCCACTGTAATGCTAATGTGGCTAATTTTCATATGTATAGTTTACTGTGTACCAGGCTTTGTTGTGGGCTCTTAGATTAATTAACTCAAGAGTCCTATGATTGTCAGCTGATTTTATTTGAAGGGACTTTAAATTGGTACCTTGCTTAATAGTTAAAGTAGCTGTTAAAAAAATAACAAACATTTACCGAGTATTTCCTGTGTTCTAGGAACAGAGAGAAACACTTCCAATTCTATGTTTTTTAATCCCATGAAATGGGTATTATTATCCTCACTTTTTTGATGAGGAAACTGAAATTCAGTTTAAGTAATTTGCCTGAGATGTGCTATGGAATTAAAGAAGGCCTCTCTCTTTCTACTATGCTACACTGGCCTGTATGATTCGGAAGACTGAGAATACTCAACCACTTGAAATGACATTTTTCTAAGGAAGAAGGCTATGAGTCCAAGGGTATTGCAGCAGGGAAGATATCCAAATATATGTTCTTTGAACTTGTCAGCAGAAATAGAAACTGCCTGGTAACCAAAGAATATAGTCTGATGTAAAAATCTCAGTAATACTGACATTCTCTCTCATATAGTGAGGGTCTGAGAGACAGATCTGTCATCACACATTCTGACCCTGCTCAAGAAGGAACAGATTTTAATCTCAGCATCATTTTAGGAATTGGCAATTTCAGGAAAGGGAACATAAGGGAGTGGAACACAAGTTTCATTTTCACATTAGGATACACAGCTGAGCTGAGACACTATCAATGACCAAAATTCAAATCCTGTGGTTATGGCATTGACGAAATCCTGTGGAAAGGAGAGTTTTACTTCTCCTTTACAGTCTCCAGATTGACCACCAACAGAACCAAAAAAAAAAAAAAAAAAAAAAAACAACCCAGGCAATCATCTGTTGTTTTTTTCCTCACCAAAGAAAACTGGCTGTGGAATTTTTGTTCGAAGCCAGAGATAGCAATGTGTGTCTTCTGTGAGTTTGTGTTCAAAAGATGTTGGTACTGGGGATTCAGGAGTACCTTTTTTTTTTTTTGGCCACGCCCATGGCCATGGAAGTTGCAGGGCTGGGATCCAATCTGAGCTGCAGTTGTGACCTATGCAGATTCTTAACCCACTGCCCAGGGCTGGGATCAAACCTATTCCTCCACAGTGACCCCATCTGCTGAAGTTGGAATATAAACCCACTGTGCCACAGTGGAAACTCCCAGCGTACTCTTTTTTTTAAAGCTTTTTATTAATTATTTTTTTTTCCTACTGTACAGCAAGGGGACCAAGTTATCCTTACATGTATACATTTTTTTTCCATTTTTTTAAAAAGGGGTATTTTGGGAGTTCCCGTCATGTCTCGGTGGTTAACGAATCCGACTAGGAACCACGAGGTTGCAGGTTTGATCTCTGGCCTTGCTCAGTGGGTTAAGGATCTAGCATTGCAGTGAGCTGTGTGGTGTAGGTTGCAGACACCGCTGGGATCCTATGTTGCTGTGGCTGTGGCGTAGGCAGGCAGCTACAACTCTGATTAGACCCCTAGCCTGGGAACATCCATGTGCCACGGGTGTGGCCCTAGAAAAAGGCAAAAAAGACAAAAAAAAAAAATCAAAAAATAAAAGGGGGTATTTTGCACAGTGCATCTTGATGAGTGGCCTCAATACTATCAATTAGTTTAGTTCAATAAATACTATGTTCTTGCCATTATGAGAATATCTCCGTGATGAATCAGCTGAAAAGTATATGAAATATAAATTCCTGTCATTATGTATTATATGTAGAGGAATATTTAGTCTAATTGTGAAGATAAAAACATATACACATGAAAATCCCCAAGAAATTCCTCCAACAAATATTTGTTCAGAATCTACTATGTGAAAGGCATTGAGCCAGGTTCTCAGAATACTAGGTTCAGAGGAAATGAGATATGGATGTTTGCCCTCCTTATTTACAGTGTACATGGGGAGACAGATGACTGAACAGTTACATCAAGTGAGAATTACAGAGATAACTGCTAGAGGGGTTCAGAGAAATTAGGCTAGGTTGGTGGAAGAAGCTTTATTAGAGGGTAAATATTGCAAGTCAAAAGGGCAATGACCAAATATTTTTATTTTCTTCCTTCTGACACATGGAAGACTATACTTTCCCACTCTTTTTGAAGTTAGGTTTGGCTGTATAACTTGTTTTGGCCAAAGCAAGCAAAATTGATATGTGTCATTTCTTGCTGGAAGCATTAAGAGCCAAATGCAAATAAACACACATTGTACCACTGATGTGCTGATTATCATGGACACATGTGTGGAGAAGAAGCCTCTGTCAGTCATGCTCCCTGAAGGAACACTATGAGCAGAGTCCTGTAGCCCTTACAAGGTATACATTGTTATGGTTTTAGCCCACTGAGATTTGGAATTGTGTTTCTAAAGCCCATTCTGACTCATGAGTGGGCTTTTTATCCATTAACTTTTTTTCAATGAATATTTATTGAGAAACCCAAGCAGCATTCTTAGGGGCTAGGGAACAATCATAGAAAAACACATTCAAGTTTTTTTCTTTTAGAATTTATATATCTGGTTACAGGGAGGTTATGAGATGAAGTTAGAGATAAATAACAAACAAGTAAACAAATAAAAATGTTAACTAGTAATATTTTAAATCATGATCACTTTTACTGTTAGTGGGATATAAAGTACATTTTTAATAGGAAACATTTTGGACAGAGTAGTCAAAAAAGACCCCTCTGAGAAAATGGTATCAGGATAAAGCAGAATTTACTATGTGAAAACTCAGTAGAGAGTATTCTTGAAGGATGGAACAGCAAAATCCTAGAATTGAGGAAGAGCTTGGCTATGTGAGGAGCAAAAGAAGATCAGTATGGTCTGAATAAGGTGCTTGTAAATAAGTGAATGTGGTACCAGTGAAATGGGAGAGCAAAGAGCCCAGTGCTTTAGGCTGCAGTAAGAAGTTTGAATTTATTTAAAGTGAAACAGGAGGTCACTGCCATATTTTAAGCGGGAGAGTGATGTGGTATTATGTTTTAGAAAGATCTCTCTGTTTGCTATGGGAGAAGGCCAAGCATGGATTGAGGAAGGCCACTTAGGGGACTACTGCAAGGTTCCAGGAAAGAGTTTGGTGACTTGGTTTAGGGTGGCAACACTGGAGAAGGAGAGAATTGGCAACAATGGAGATACACTTTATTGGTACAACATGCAAAATCTGCTGATTGAACATGAGTGAATATTAAAGATGATATCTAAATTTTTGGTTGGGGTTAAAGGAATAGTGTCATTTGCTGAGAGAGGGAGGATTGGAGTAGAAACAGGAAGGAGATTGGAGAGTTGAACTAACAGTTCTTTTTAGATAAGTTTGATGTACATATTAGACATCATAGTTAAGATATTAAGACAGAGTCTGGACTTCAAAGTCATGTTATGCCTGGAGGAAACATAAAGAATCACCAGCAAACATTATTTAAAGCCAATGGGTATTTGAAATCATTGAGGGAATGTGTATAGATAGTAAGAGAAGGAGATTCCAGGACTGAGCCCCTGGGCACTCTAAAATTTAGAGGCTAAAGAGAAGAAGAGTCATGACAGAAGACTGAGAATGAGGTTAAGAAAAAGGCAGAAGTGTTGAAAGCCAGGAGAAGAAAGAGAATGCAAGAGTTGTTACAAACGTTGACTACTACTGAGAGGTAGATAAGAGAAGACAAACATTTTCATTGACTTGGGCACAGAGGTGGTTCTTAGTTAACTGAAAGGAGCAAATTCAGTGGAGATAGAAGCTAGACTGCAGGGGGTTGAAGAAGGAACAAATGTAAAGTGAAAAGTGGAGAAGCTGTGTGTTGAGCAGTTGGGAAATAAGCAAATAAATGGACTGATTAACAGACAGTAGGCAGATAACGGTGTATGTGGGCAAATTGGGGGGGTTGGTTTGTTTTTAAGGATAAGAAGTTCTAAAGCATGTAGTATGGTGATGGGGATGACTTGGGGAGAGAAGGAAAGGGAGGAAAGGAGAAAGAGGAAGAGGAAAACTTAAGCACACAATGCTTGAGAGTGTATGGAATTATAAGCAACAGTAGAATAGAAGGCTTTGACTTTGACCCCAGTAAATTGATGTGAGCATAAAGGAGTGGGAACATTACTGGAACAGGCACATTTGTAATACTTAAGATGGTATTTTGGTATAAAAAGTTAGCAGACTGGATTGATCAAAGCCATGGCTTCATTAGAGAAATAGTATTAGAGACCAGAAATATCTAATATAATTGGAGAGTAGGAAGGAAAGGTCATTCAGTATAGGAAACTATCCCACATCTACCGACAGACACTCATCCTGCCTCTGCTCAAGGGTAAGGACAGATTGCAAAGACCCTAATATTTGAGCTAGTGTGGGACTTCATTATTTAGGCCAGAGAGAGCCAGCGTGGATTTGGGAGTATGGGGCTGGGTGAAAAAGAGCTTCACAGGGGAACATTTAGGAAGACGAGAGCAGGGAGGCTGTGGAAGTAGAAAGGCCAGGTGGAAGGCCTGTGGGACAGAGGCTAACAAGAGTGGTAGTATTGGAATTTTAAGAAAGGGAGGCAGTATGGCAGATGACATTAAAAGCTGTAAGAGGAAGGAGGTTGTTGGTGTCTGGGAGGAAGAGTTAAGAAGGGGAGAGGATAAAATATGATTATATATGTAGAGCATATATAATTTTTTTAAAACTTTTATGGCCATCCCTACAGTATACAGAAGTTCCCAGGCTAGGGGTCGAATCAGAGCTGCAGCTGCCAGCAACATGGGATCCAAGTCGCATCTGTGACCTACACCACAGCTCATGGCAATGCTAGATCCTTAACCTACTAAGCAAGGCCAGGAATCAAACCTGCATCCTCATGGATACTAGTCAGGTTTGTTACTGCTGAGCCACAACAGGAACTCCTGATTATATATTTTTAAGCTTAGAGAAGTTGTGAAATAGAACAGGATAAGTTAGAGATAAGGAACTTGAGCTTTGGGAATGATTTTCTCATAGATGATTTTTGAGCCAGAGTCTATATGAATTTGTAGAGAGAAAGTATGGAGAAAGAAAAGGAGGGCAGTAAGCAGAAACAGAAGTGAAAGAGACAGAAAAGAACAGTGGGACAGAGAAGAGAGTTTCAAAATGGAAATGTTCCTTGGGGTCAAAAGCAACAAAGAGAGGCAATTAAGCCCATATTAAAGATTGCTTGTACTACATCTGCTTAGCTTATAAAGTGCTTTCACAGTGATTCATTTCATTTATAAGTTTTAGGTCTTCTCAGTAATTCTCTGAGGAAGAATATGTACTCTTATTTTCAGAAAATAGACTTGGTCAAGGTCACATGGCACTTTCCATAGATCAGTGGTTCTCATGAGGTTCTCAGAGCAGCAGCAGCAGCAGCAGCAGCAGCAGCAGCAGCAGCACCTGGGAATTTGTTGGAAATGCAAATTCTTGGGCCCCACTCCAGACCTACTGAATCAGACACACTGGGGTGGAGCCTAGCAATCTGTGTTCTAACAAGCTCTCCAGGTAATTCTGATGCACACTAAATTTGGAAACCACCAATTTCCATATAGCCAGCATATGGTGGAGGGAAGGCAGATGCCAGAAGGTTAAGGCATGAGCAGAAGGTAAAAAAAGGAAGGGAGATGAAGTGGTCACTTTCCCCAGTTAGGCCTGACCTCATTTCCTCGGGTTGTGGTTTGAAGATGCTCATTCAAGAACTTTGGATTCTGTTTTTTCAGGACAATCTTGATTTATGTTTGATTATAATTCAGTTTGTGAATGCATTTGTTCAGTGCTATTGTATTTGTGGGAGTATAGACTTTTTAATTAAAAATCAAATTTTATTAGTGGAAGGAAGAACTTCATTAAAAAAAAAGTCATGGTGCCTAATATGGTAATCAACACTCTACGGTTTCTTAAGACTCACTAACATCTTTGTGCATCTAGAAACTACAATGCTCAGGCATAATCCTGCTGTGGCTATTTAGGAGAAACACGGAAAAACTCACAAAACAATCTGAAGTAATAAGGCCTAAACCAGGATGGGAACTGGTCTTGAGGGATATTTGGTGGTTCTGAGAAGCAGTGAGAGTTGACTGATGAGAGATGACTATTAATTTGGTACAAGTAGCAAATTAACACAAGGTCAGTTCAAGGAGAGAACATAAGAAAACTTTCCTCTTTAACGATTTAGTCTTCTCTACAGAAGAGAATAAACACATTTACTGTGAATGTTTTCTATCTCTGATCCTGCTTATCAGTAAGACTTTCCCTTGCCCCCGTGTCAAAATGGGCAGTCCACTTTTTGCCTGAGACAACCATGCACTGATCCATTCAACTTCAAGTCCTTGGTCTTGACCTCCCCTTCTTGGCATCAATGTCATTTCTCTTCTAAATTTTTGTCTCCAGGCTCTAGCTGTGAAGCTTCCTATCTTTTTAGGATCTAAGACATCTGATTTCTTCTCTCTCCTTACAGACATGATTCTTCATCACTTAAGCTGCATGTCTTTGGATTTGGATTTTTTGTTTTGTTTTGTGGCTAAAAGAAGTAAATAGATTCTGAAGGTACTACTTCTGTGCCTAAGTTGTCCTTCCTCCTCCTATTTTGGTCAGGTATGTTCTCCATAGTCTAGGAGGTCATTCAGGGTAGGAACTAATATATTTCCTAATCCTCAAATTACTTGTCCCTAAGAGAATTTTTGATTGACTAACTTTAAAGGAAAAAAAAAAACCTAAAAAATGCTTTTGGCAATCTTCAATAGCACAGATGGAAATGTGCCTGGCAGGGTTTGATGTTCTAGGATGAAGTTTCCATCATCTTTTGTCTAGTCACAGAAGGTACTTTGGAATAAGGAAAGGAAAACTGAGTTTGATGTGGGCTCATTTGGCTAGATAAATGCTTGTCGGACATGCAGTTTTTTGGCATGGATACCTAGTGTTTTCTATAGTAAACGGGGAGCTCAGTGAGCATTTTATAAAGAAAACATAAGACCTCAACAATTGCAGCAATGAAAAAGAAAACATTAAAATAGGAAACCGAAACCCACATGTGTGCCTATAAGTACCTACTTATGGGTCAGACCAGAGACTCAACTTAAGGAAAGATCTAGGTTCGATAAACTAAGCAATGAATGCTATTGGTAGATTTACTGAGCTTAAGGGCCGAGCAAAGGTGATCTTCAGTCTGTATTTTGATGTGTGTTGTTAATTAATTAAACACATGAAGGCTTCCTGTGAAGTGAATCAATGTTCCTTATTTCACGTGTGAGGAAACAAGGGCAGAGAAGGTAAATGACTTGCCATTTTGCCAACCAGAAGCCTCACCCCAGCCATATTGCTAGAATTTCCAGTGAGGTTTCAAAGAATAATTTCATATTTAGTCTAGGTTCATGCAAAGCTACTTAGGTGAAATTTTCAGGTCTCTGAAGTCATTCACTTGGTCCTGCTTGGGAGATTGTAAATGGTCAGTAAAGGTTTACTAGGAAGGTGTGGGGTTTTAAGTGCTTCTCATGGTGACTTAAATTAACACCTGCTTTGCTTTCTTAGTATAAACTTGCCATCCCTGAGTGCCACTTATGTGCTACACAGAACAAAAAGCAAGCTTGCTAGAAAATTAATTAATTCAATAATTGGGGACAAAGGAACTTAAAACCTTGCCAGACCAGCAGCCCAGTGTGATTTGTAGCAGGAGAACCGAAAAATACCTGAGGAATGAGTTTCATGTTTATATTTTGGGTACTGTAATAATTAGCAATAAGGGAAAGGGACTGTTCAGAGCAAACCTAGATTCAAGCTTTTCGCTTGTATGCTGGGAGTTTTCTGTGTATAATGACCCCCCCCATACAAGATGTAATACTTAAGGTGTATTGATAGAGGAGGAAAGTAAACATGTTGTCATGGGAGAGCTAACTGTGCTTTGGAAGCCTAGATCAATCCATATAAATTAGTGAGGTTAGAGTGTCTCCTTAAGTAAACTGTGCAGAGAGGGCTCAGAAACCATAGGGTCTGCAGATGGAAATGGGGTTTAGGAAACATCTAGGATTTTGAAGGGTAGCATGTCCCCCAACCCCAGAGGCAGTGTTGCTGGAATGCCAGGGAAGGAGGTCAATGGAGGTCCATTATTAGGCTAGAGAGAGGTATGCCTGAAAGATGGGAATGCTTAGACTAGTTGGCAGTGGAAGATTCCAGAGGTGCGCTTCATTCCACAATCTGAAAATACAGAGGTTATCACTCTTGCATTTTTCCAGTGGGAAAGGGAAATAAATAATTAGAGGAAAAGAGGATGTTACACTATTGGGACATTTTGAATTTCAATGGAGAAGTTATCAGAGTGTTTCAGAATGAGTCAGAGTGAGCTAAATGTTTAGGGGTGCATGGTTTGTGAGAGCATGATTCAGAAGGGAAATTTTATGTGCTAAAAATGTCATTGAGTAAGTGGGCTTTCCTTTTTTTTTGGAGTTCAAATTTTCCTTATTAGCAGCAAGATTCTAACATGATGTGATTATACTTAGGGAACTATATTTTAAAGATCTGAAATGCAAACACATTTGCAGATGAATTTTAATATGTTCATTTCTTATAGTGACCTGTCTTAAATGAACTTTGTTAAAACATCGGCAGATGTCGAATGGCTGAATGAACATCATGTCAAGTTCTGAAGGGGGTTCATAAAGAACTAATATATTTATAATCTAAAGTCTTACTTTCAAGATATATCAAAAGATTTCCATATTAATTCCTTCCAAAAACTCTTACTGGTGGGGGTCTCTCTTATGAGAATAATACAGAATATGGAAAAATTTAATGTACAAAGATATTAATATATTATTTACAATTGTAAAACAGAAAACATTTTGGAAAAACAGGAAGCAAACAGAATCATGTCCAAATGTATTACAACACACCCATTTGGTGGAGCATGCTATTTATGTACTATTAAACCTCAATAAAATGATGGTTATGAAGAATATATAATGAATGTGTAAAAAGCATATAAACTTATGATTCGTGGAACATTTAGGATAACAATAACTAGCATTTATTTTGCACTTACTAGGTAATATCTTGTTTAGTCTTTTAAATGTTTTAACATTTAGTCATCACAACAATCTGAAGTGGTAGTAGTATTATTACCCCCATTTTGCAAATGAAGGAACTGAGATAGAGGCTAAGTAATTTTCCAAGATCACACAGCTAGAAAGATGTAGAGCCTTCTGGCCCCAGAAGCAGATATAAAATTGTATCTGTTATATGATTAAAACTACTTATAAAGCATACATGAGGAGAGAATATGTTAATTCTAAAAAGTAAAAACTTTCTTATATACAACCATATTCCTGCAAGGCTATTATCGTCTGTGGTCCTCTAAACAGACATGATCTTGTTAGGCTGAAAGTACCAACATTGGGAACATGAGCAGTGTTTTCCTGGCACTGCATGGGTAATCTGCAGGGTATCAATATATTTCACCATTTGTTTTCTTTGTGTTTTCTGTCCAGTTACACACAACTGGAGACCACAAGAGGTGGCTAATATTGGTGTGGAGAAAGCCAAATACAACTCTGCCAGTTGATACTACAGAGGACTTTGCGGAACCTGAACTTCAGACTGACACAAGACTATGTTATGATAATATTAAGTGACATTTGATTGCTATTTACAGTTCACAAATCATTTTCATCATCATCTCATTTGATCTTCAAAAATGATTACCTTTGTTTTGCAGATGAAGAAAGTGAGGTTCAAAGATCACTCAAATTTTAGAGTCTGAATCCAAATCCTACTATTCTATTCAAAAATGTAATCACACTGTATATGAATATATATCTGTATCTTTATATTTATGGATGTATGCCCCATCTATCTATCTCATCTATCTTTATTATTATTATTTTTTCTTATTAGGGCCACACCTGAGGCATATGGAAGTTACCAGGCTAGGGGGAGAATCGGAGCTGCAGCTGCCGGCCTACACCACAGCCACAGCAAAGCCAGATCTGAGCCACATCTGTGACCTACACCTTGCAGTAACACTGGATCCTTAACCCATTGATAGAGACCAGGGATGGAACTCACATCCTCATGGATACTAGTTGGATTCTTAACTCACTGAGCCACAACAGGAGCTCCTCCTCTGTCATTATTTATTTGTCTTGTTTTCCTGCAACTTGCTTTTCTCACCTAATAGTATATAATATCCATCTCTCTAAACTGAGATATAAATCTGACTTGTTCTATTAGTAGTCACATTATAACCCATGACCAAATAGATGCATCTCAGCCTACTCAACCATTCCACTCTTGTGGATATGTAGGTTGTTTCAAGTTTTTGCTATAACGAACACAACTACAATAAACATCATTGTATGTATATCCCTATGTACTGGTACTTTAATTTTTACAGGGTTGATTCCCAGAAGTAAAACTGCTGAGTCAAAGAATATGCACTTTTAAAATTTTAATATATCGTGTCAGATTCCTCTCCAAAAGGCTGGGTCAAACACTTTCCCACTGACGATGTCTGGAAGTGCCTGCTAGTCTGCACCCTCACCAGCACTGGGAGTTGTCACTCTAGTCTCTTACAGGATCAACTCTGGTAGTCTGACTTTAAATCTAGGCTTCCTGGTTTTTTCTTAAATTGCATACATTTAAAAAAATCATTATCTTTAGGAGAGTATTCATAATCTAATAGGCTTGGCTCTGTTAAGAGGCTGCTTTTGGACTCAGCTACTGCTTTGTATATATACAATATATCAATAAATAATAACCATTATGGTCGAACATTAGAGTAGACAGCTTAGTAAGTTATGAACAAATCTCCTCATTAGCAGCACTATTATTTTGGTGTTTGCAGCAATCTAGAAGTCACAGCTAAGTTGAAACAAGAACCATTATGTATGTAAGACATTTTTAGCTCATTTACTCTGAACTCATTTTGCATACAAGAGCGTTTGGCCCATGCCATATGGTGTAATGTCATAACAAGATGCAAATTGAAGAGGAATAGGACCTCTTTGACATGACAGTGTAATGTCATGTGTTTGGATGCTTGTGGCTTTAGAACTAAGTTAGCAATTGTTTCTGAATAGATTTAGATTTTAATTTCCATCTGAGTGACCCACATATTTTCTTGTTGAAATGGAAGGGTTACTTCCTAATATATTTATGTATGTCATGTCTGTGTTTGCTTATTAGTCAAAAGTTAGAATTATAACACTGAATCATTGGACTTAATTTCCCTTTTAAAAAATTCTAGTCAAAATCTCACAAGCTGAGGTTGGGGAATTCATTACTGGGAGTACTGGATTGGACAACCTTTAGCGTGTCCGTCATTCGTTTACCTTTTTCTAGTAATGGCACCTTGATTTTAATTTGGGGGCCATCCCTCCTCATCTCCTTCAGTCTATGAGGATGAGCCTCATGCACAGCACTCTCTCCACCACAGATTTAATGTATCATGTTCCTTTGGCACGTTGTTGGTTCAAGGGTGGGGATGAAATGTAGTTCAGGACAATGACACTCAATTCTGGAACATTTCTTGGAGTTATAGGGAACAGACAATCTCTCTGTGCAGTGACTGCTGGATCTAGGCTGAGGTAAGGCTAAGAGCTCCAAGGTCTCCACTAGGTTAGAGTCTACTTGAGAATAATGCCAGTCCAAAGGGTTGCAGAGCCAAAAGATGGAGAGAAACTGAATCCTGATACAACTGAAGCCCATGGCTCAGTATTCCGGGGACTTCACTGGAATACTGAGTCAAAATTTCCCACCCTCTCCTTATTTTTAACTTCAACCATTTTGAGTTGAAGAACTTCTTTTGCTTTCATTCAAATGAATCCTAACTGATTTAGGTTTTTAAATTGTTTGGATTTTACTATTGCATTATTTGTATAATTTTTTTCAGTGGTTTCACTGTCTCACTGGATAACCAAAGATATTTTAAAGCTATTTCTAACACAAAGTATTAATTATATTAAAAAAAGAAACATGGTAGCTGAAAGATGAGCTTCTCTTTGTATGTTCCATAAAACACAAAAAGTTAGTGTCTCTTGTTTTTCTAGTTTGTTTAGCACATTTTTAGGTCAAAAGTTGGCATCTGAGATTCCTTTCTTCTTGGTTAAAACTAACAACTTTATGGAATTTTTTTAGAATTTTAGTTCTTCAGATAATAGCACACAGAAGCTTATTACCCTAGCACATTAAATACTGCCCTGGGGGCTGAGGATATAGCAAAAGCTACTGATAGCGCTGACTGAAGCCAGTTCCTTTTTCTGGGTTATCACTCATGTGAATCACAAATGATTTCTTAGCTTGCCCTTTATTGTGTCTTGTTCCAGATACCTAAAGTAGACTTCGGAAATTAATATTCTTTCCTCTCAACTGAGATAAATTACATGTTAACTGTCTCATAGGAGTCAATAAGAATGTTTATTGTTTTAAAAATAAGGCCAAGGTGTATAAAGAAGACAGCATATTTTCCTCCAAACAGTGCTAAGGGAGGGCAAGTCATCCTCTGTTTAAACCCAATCTGAAAAAGATTTTTCTCAGTAAAAAGAGCCACAAAACAAATCAAAAGTTTCTCTAACAGTCTCTGGTAGACTAAACGTGGTAGCGAGACTGGGAGTAATCTGAAGCAGGGACAGACAAGAGCAGCACTATGCGACCATGGACATTGAAAGAGAAGTTTTTCCTGAGTTGAAACACTGTAAAATGTATGGAGGAAGCGAATTTCTTAGAAATACCATTGCTATGAACTCTATACTTAAACCATGTACTATGCAAGGCAAAAGCCAAGACCAAAAATTGCCTGAAAGTAGAAATGTGGAACTTACATGGTGAAATGACACTCCAAAGCACAGGACATGGGGATGACAAAGACAGTGTAAGGAGAGACCTAGACAGGAACTTTAGAGCAGAAATATTTCTCTCAGCCCTGCTTCACTGACCCTTTTATTTTTATTTTTATTTATTTATTTTTTGTCTTTTTGTCTTTTGTTGTTGTTGTTGTTGCTATTTCTTGGGCTGCTCCCGAGGCATATGGAGGTTCCCAGGCCAGGGGTTGAATCGGAGCTGTAGCCACAAGCCTACGCCAGAGCCACAGCAACTTGGGATCCGAGCTGCGTCTGCAACCTACACCACAGCTCACGGCAATGCCGGATCGATAACCCACTGAGCAAGGGCAGGGACTGAACCCGCAACCTCATGGTTCCTAGTCGGATTTGTTAACCACTGCGCCACGACGGGAACTCCTTATTTTTATTTTTTAATTTTTTATTTTTATTTTTTGGTGGATGGAGGTGGGTGGGAGGTGGAGGGTTTATCTTTCTCACAGAACAAGCTGGTAGGTAGGGTCCCAGAGTGAGGCCCTCTTCAGGCCCTTCCATCTCAGTTACATCTGGGATGTGTCCCGACAGAGCTAAGTGGCCACTGCACCCCAGTACCCTCATCCTCACTTCTCCAAAAGCCCCAAACTCAGTCAGGAAAGGGAACCCTGCTTCTACAACCTTCCCTCCCACCACACACACCTGCCTCCTTATGCCTCGATGGCGGATCAGAGTCACGTGGTCAGATATTAACTCCACAAAGTAGTCACAGGGGACTACAAGCCACCATGCCTCCCATTCAGGCCCAAGCCAACATGACAGCCCAGCAAGTGCAAGAGGGTTAGGAGTCAACACCTTCCTCCTCCTCCCACAGGACCAAATCCATGTGGGGGAGGGTGGAGCCAATGGGCCCCAGGTGGGGGACAGCTGCACTAGGCAGGCAGGGAGCCAGAAGCTGTGGGGCTCTGAGAAGGGCACCAGACCTAGGACCCCTGCACATGGTGGGGCAGCTCATGGAAGGTTGGGGTCTAGGGAGCAAAAAGTCAGAGGTTTTATGGGGTTGGAGGGCTATTGGGAGGGGTCAGGGACTCACCGGGCAGGTGTCAGCAGCCTGTAGACAGCCTCAGCCTGGGCTAGTACGTCCTCCTCATTTAGCTTTGTGGTCAGCTGGTCGATGTGCCTGAGGATCTCACTGGAGCCAAAGCCGAGGTATCCTTCCCACTCGGGTCCAGGATGGTGGGCCACCAGCTGCTGCAGATTGGGGGCTGGGGGCCCTGTCACAGCACCTTCCATGCCGAAGGACTTCCGGCAAGGGGAATTCCCTTTCCAGCAAGATGAACAGCCACCAGAAGCAGAAGCAGAGAGAACCAGAGTCCTGGGAGTCCCGGAAGTTTCAGAGTGGAAAGCCCCGCACGTTCAGGAGCAACAGAAGTTACGCTTCATTATCTCAAAGTTCTGGTGCACGAGGTCCGTGAAGCCACTTGATGGCACCTCAGGAAGCAACCTCGTTCTGAGTGACACAGAGGATGGCTGAGAGCAGGTCACTCAGGCCCTGTATGTAGCCGAGGCCGTTGCGATATGGGCATGAGGTCAGGAGGATGTTATCCAGCAGGCCCAGCCCTGGGTCCTCGCGACCCTC
Organism: Sus scrofa; assembly: GCF_054392235.1. Taxonomy (NCBI): domain Eukaryota; kingdom Metazoa; phylum Chordata; class Mammalia; order Artiodactyla; family Suidae; genus Sus; species Sus scrofa. The sequence continues at coordinate 18,423,576 of NC_139397.1, forward strand.
GCAGAAGTTGCTGGTCCTGTGAGTGTGGCTCTCGCTCTCCTCTCTGGCCATGAGGCTGCAGTATGCAGCCGGAGTGGTGAGTTTCTCCACTCCTGCCCTGGGCTCATGGATTTCCTCGGCAGCTTCAGGTGTCAATACTCAACGTTTTTCTTGCGTACTTGGTCGCGGTGCTTCCTGGCAGAGCCCTCCCAGCTGAGATGCCGCAGGAGGAATGGCCAAGCCTCACGCCTCAGAAGATGACTCTCAGAACATGGGGAGCCTCCCTTTGGCCGCCTGCTTGGCCCAGCCCAGCCCGCCCCAAATGGAGCAGGTACTTGGCTCCTCAGCCCTGAGAAGAGCCGGGCTCTTGGCCCAGGGACCTGGGGCCAGTGGCCCCCGGTGGGCCTACGCCTCCTTTGTGACCGGAAGTGCCTGCTCCACTGTCCACCGCACCGCACCTCCACACCTGAAATGACCTCCAACCCAGGTGGGGCTTGTCTTCAGGAGCCAAAGGAGCATCACTGGAAATCCTCTCCCAGTGTGGTTGCAGGGCTCCGTGAAAGAAGTAGGTCATGGGGAGAAGCTGCTGAAGGTGGGGGAATAGGGATCCTGGAGGAAGCCAGACACCACGTTGGAGCTGTCCTGGTCAAAGAGATGAAGGTGAAGGAAGGAGTTGGAGAAGGCCGAGGAGTCATGGGGGAAGACATGGTAGCAATGGCAGCCCAGTGAGGAGCCGGCCAGCAGCAGATGATGGCTGAGGACTGAGAGCAGGGCGCCTGGTGCTCTATAGAAGAGGTGCAGGGCTGGCAGAAAACCCTTAGCCTACACATGACCAGGACCAGGCAGGCCTGAGGCCCGACTTTGAACAGTGGATGAACTTCGCTCATCCAGACTCACTCACTAAGAAGACCCAAGAGCCCCTGTGGAAGCTGAGCTCTGAGTGGCAGGGCCCATGTCTGCACCTTGCTGCTGATGGCCCGTGAGTTTCATGGTGGTGGTCAGAGGTGCAGGAGTCATCCCTCCTGGCATCCTTCTTGGAAAAGAGGATTTGAACGGATCTCCAGCCTCCTCTGCAGGAGCCCAGTGTAGGAGAGTGTCATTTGTCCTTCTCCACAATGTGGACAGGGCAGGCCATGAGGGAGTCCGGGTCTTGGTGCTTCTTGGCAACCATGTGCAGGTACATGTCTCTTCACCAGTTCATTAGTAAGTGAAGTTGATGTGAAGGAAAAATATTTGTAGAGTGAGTAGGATTTGCCATATACTACACTAGGTAGTTCTACGTCAGATGCATTTTATATCTTGTATGAATTTTGGTGAGGTTAAAAATATAGAACACTGTTTATAGTTCTTATTCCATAGGAAGGAATCTATTATTGTACTTAATGGTTTGTAGCTACCATGAAATCCTTAGCCTGTTGTATCGCTCCTAAGTGGTATGGTTAAGATCCTGATGCTCAGTGTGACTAGACAAGAGGCACACAGGCTTGGCGGAACCAGATGGTCTTGTTGAGATGATTTGGTGTGGTTGTGCCTCCCAAGCAGTGTGTGCCAGGAGATGGCAGGCTTCAGGCCAGACATTGCATCTCCAAAGCCACAGATCTGGCCCGTACAAAACCAACCCCATGGATTCTCTTTTAAATAGCTAGACTGATTGGTACAAGAAAATCTCCTTAGTGATACCTCTGCTTCTCCTCCATTTATCCAGCTCTCTTCTTCTCCCCCTCCTCATTTTTTTATTGTGGTGAAATGTTCACAATATATAATTTACCATCGTAACTATTTTTAAGAGTTCAGTTCATTGGTATGAAATATATTCATAATGTTGTGCAACCATCACCACTGTCCATCTCCAAAGCTCTTTCCATCTTTTAAAACTAAAACTCCATACCCATTAAACAGTAACCCTTCATTCCTGCAGCCCTGGGCAACTACTATTCTACTTCATTACTTTATGATTTTTTTGGGGGGGCGTTGTCTGGCTCTCTTTATGATAACATTGTGTCTGATCAGGTGGACTGGTTGGGGAGTCAGTCAAAATATGAAGCTGTAAGAAATGCAGTAAGGAAGACTGGGACCTGTACTCTGTCAAGCATCCTATATAGTTAGTTGTATGACCACACATAAGTTCCTCAAACCTCTGGCCCAATTTCCTCATTTGTAAAATGAGAACAATAATAGTACTTAGCACATAGGATTTTTATGAAGAAGGCATGGATTAATACAGGTAAAATATACTGGGCAGTATGTGGCACATTCTAATCACTAAATAAACTTCCACGTTGACGATGATGGTGATGATCTCTCATTAAGATAATTGTTCTTGGGTTAAATTAGCCAGTTCAAGCAGAAAATGCAGTTACAGCTGACACCACCCAACCAGCCTGTGTGTGACTAGAGATTCAGCTGTGAGTTGGTTGTTCAAATGGTCTGTTTACTCGTTCATGTTTATGTCAGTTTGTTCTCTTCATGTGGTCTTGCAATGTTATTTTCTGTTAAAAGCACTCTGTGGCAATGTGAAAGATCCAAATAAACCAGCACTTCTCATGTGAAAGATTACCTATGTGTCCATCACTGAGGTTAATGATCATGTTAGAAAATTTTGGCTATTACCAGAGAAAGTATTCAACGAGCTATTATGAAATTGCTATCATAGAAGTTGATATTTTCTTTATATAACATCTCTTCCTGTTTACAACTTGGGCTTTAAATAGCTTGAGAGGTGATATTGTTTGAGATTGAAAGGCCAAACTGAGCATGTGCTTACACATGCTCCACACATGCTTTGCAGACAGTGACTAGAGATTTTTTTAATTCCACTCCTACCTAGATGCTGTTATTTGTTTCCATGACACTAGTTCTGGGAATGGTACTGAGCACATTTAGCCATTGCAAGTGATGGATTAGATAGTAATTGATGTGTGTTACGAAACTCACATCTGGGCTTTCCACCAACTGAGAGTCAGTTTGATTTGATCTGGCAAAAGGAGTTTCAAAGCATTTGGTTTTTAAATTATAGTGATTTATAGAAAAGTGCCTCTTCAGATGACTATCAGCTGGTAGCAGGTTGAGTTCCCAGAAAAAGGGTTCTTTCATTGTCCTGATTTTTCCAAATGGCACACCCACTAGGGTACTCCTTTTCAACATGGCCTCCTGGGGCTTCTGCTTGTTGGCTATGCTGCCTACAGATTGAACTGGTGATACTAAGATTGTACTTCACTGTGCTGTAAATTTATTTTGGGATATTAGATAAAACTTGGATTATCAAAACTGTGGGAGCATACTTCAATATAAAATTAGAATTTTTTAAATCTTCATAAATTTATGTGAGCATTTTTTTAATTCAAAGTGGATAGTGCTTGCCCACAAAAATTCATGCCTTAAGTTCTGTTTTCTGGTTCCCACATTCCATTCTTTCTGTCATGTTATCTCCTTAGTGAACAAGACATGAACATTGGATACCTTCATCCTCGCTTGACTACTTTTCTAGCAAAACTTGTGAATACTAATATCAAAATTTTTTTCTTGTTTTTGGATTTCACCTTAATATGCTTAAGTTTTTGTCTATATTTTACCAGGTATTTGTCCTTTAGGTTTTTATTTCTGTTTGGGAAATGAAAGATTCTTTTTCTTTGTTAAAGGAATTTCAAGCATGGTTAAGCAGCAAGGGAGTCTTTCTGGGAGGGGTAAGATATTCAGTATTATCCTAGCCTTTGTTGTTAGATAAGTGTGGAAGTAAACCTGATTTAATCACATTAGATGAATCAGAAAAAGAATCATCAGGAATCACCTTCCAGTTATCTATGGCTGCTGAAAGCCTGTACCAGGTGAGGAATGAAATGTTTTGGTGTCTTCCCGAAAGTTTAATTTTAAGACCTGTATAAGTTTCCTATGTAGGTTCCCCAGGGTAGTGCTTCTCAAACTTTAATGTTCATATGAATCACCTGGTATCTTGTTAAAATATCGATCCTAATTCTATAGATTTGGGGTGGGGCCTAAGATTCTGCATTTCTAACAAACTCCCATGTGATGCTAATGTGGTTGGTCTATTGAGTAGCAAGTGTCTAGAAAGGGCTATGCTTTCAAGTCTTTCTCGTCTCTTTTTGACTTTTTTCTCCTTTTCCTGAGATAAAGTTTATATAGATATACATTATGGAACGTTTAATGTAATACTTACTAGTATTTGTGACATTCCATATGATAATCCTTTAAATTAATCAAATGGCATTTAGTCAAAAAATATTTATTAAGCACTCAGACAAAAAATATTTATTAAGCACTCAGAATATGCTAGCTATTTTGATGCATAGTGGGCATATAGGAGTGAACAAGACAAAATTCCTACCTTCTCAGAGCTTTTATTCTACTGAGTGAAGCAGATACCAAACAATATGAATATACAAAATAGTGCCCAACAGCAATAAGTTCTTTTTTTTTTTTTTGTTGTTGTTGTTGTTGCTATTTCTTGGGCCGCTCCCGCGGCAAATGGAGATTCCCAGGCTAGGGGTCAAATCGGAGCTGTAGCCACCGGCCTACGCCAGAGCCACAGCAACGCGGGATCCGAGCCGCGTCTGCAAGCTACACCACAGCTCACGGCAACGCCGGATCGTTAACCCACTGAGCAAGGGCAGGGACCGAACCCGCAACCTCATGGTTCCTAGTCGGATTCGTTAACCGCTGCGCCACCACGGGAACTCCGAGCAATAAGTTCTATACAGAAACATAGGCTAGGGTGAGGGAATAGAGAGTGAAGGGTGGGGAAGATGTAGATCTATGGTAGGGTTGTCCTAAATAAACTCCTCTCTCCTCCTCTTCAAAACACAGCAAAATTAAAATTATCAAGTTAATTATTAAGCAAGCTGGTATTCAGTTCAAACACTTGAATGCAAAGGTTTATTGAATGAAAACAGAAAGCTGTACTTTCCCAATGCTACCAAATTTGAGTTGACAGATGTCATGCACATCAAACTATATGGTTCACCCTAAGAGTAGACCACCCACTACCTGACGTGTATAAACTCTTCCAGGTTCTCTGCCACTGATATTAATTACCCATTGGCAATTCTCAGTAGCTGAGAATGTTAATGACTTCTGAAAGGAATCAATGAAATTTTCAAAAAATACTTAAACAATATCGAGAACTTATTTAGGATATAATCGCATAAGTGTGGTTAACTGATTTTTGATAAAGCAGCAAAAACAGTACAATGGAGCAAAAATAGTCTTTTTTACAAACAGTGCTATAACAACTGGATATCCACATGAAAAAAAAAAAAAGGAATATAGACACAGACTTTGCACCCTTCACAAAAATTTACTAAAAAAAGATCATATATCTAAGTGTAAAAAGCAAAATTGTAAAAATGCTAGAAGATAATAGAAGAAAGCCTAGACGGCCTTGCATATAGCAATAACTTTTTAGATATAATACTAAAGGCATGATCAATAAAATAAAAAATTGATAAAATGGACTTCATTAAAATGAAAAACTTCCTGCTCTGCAAAAGAGTGTCAAGAGAATGAGAAGACAGTTCACAGACAGGGAGAAAATATTGCAAAAGACACGTCTGATAAAAGACTGTTATCCAAAAAATATACCGAAAAACTCTTAAAACTCAACAACAAAAAAACCAAATCAGCTGAAAAATGGGCAAGGACCTTACCAGACACTTCACCAAAGAAGATATACAGATAGGAAATAAGCAGGTAAAGAGACGCTCTACATCAATATATCATTGGGGAAATGCGAATTAAAAAATGAGATACCATTACAAACTTATTTGGAATGGCCACAATGTAGAATACTGACCACACCAAATGCTGGTGAGGATGAGGAATAATATGAACTCTCATTCATTGCTGTTGGGAATGCAAAATGGTATAGCCCCTTTGGAAAACATTTTGGTGGGTTCTTACAAAGATGAACATGCATTTACCATGCAAATAGTCCAGGAATGACACACCTTGATATTTACCCAAAGGAGTTGAAAACATTTCCACACAAAAACATATATATGGAGTTTTATAGCAGCTTTATTCCTAACTGCCAAAACTTAAATGCAACCAAGATGTCCTTTAGTAGGTGGATAAACAAACTGTAGTATGTGCAGGGAATGGAATATTATTTAGCACTTGAGCCACCAAGCCATGAAAAGACATGGAGGAATTGTAACTGCGTGTTACTAAGTGAAAGAAGCCGGTCTAAGGAGGCTGCATACTATATACTTCCAACGATAGGACATCTGGAAAAGGCAAAACTATGGAGACAGTTAAAGGATTGGTGGTTGTGAGAGACTGGGTTTGGGGAAGGCAGGGCACAGAGAATTTTTTGGGTACTGAAAATACTCTGTGTGAGGAGTTCCCACTGTGGCACAATGGGATTGGGGGTGTCTTGGGGACACTGGGACGCTGGTTTGATCCCCAGCCTGACACAGTGGGTTAAGGATCTGGCATTACTGCAGCTGCAGCTTAGGTTGCAACTACAGCTCAGATCTGATCCCTGGCTCAGGAACTTCATATGCTGTGAGGCAGCCCAAAAAGAAAAAACAAAAACAAAAACAAAAAACAAAACTCTGTGTGATACCATGGGGATGGATACATGTCATTATGTACTTGCCCAAACCTGTAGAATGTGTAACACCAAGAGTGAGCCCTATGATAAACATGGACTTTGGGTGATTATGAAGGTCAAAGTAGGTTCATCACCTGTAACAAATATATCACTTTTGTGGGAGATATTTTGATAGTGGGGGAAGCTATACAAATGTGGGGCAAGGGGTATATGGGAAATGTCTATAATGTCTTAATTTTGAGGTGAACCCAAAGCTCTTTAAAAAATAAAATATTTTTTTAAGCAAAAAAAAAAAAAAAAAAAGAAAAAAAATAGAAAAGGAGTTCCTGTAGTGGCACAGTGGAAACAAAACTGACTAGGAACCATGAGATTGTGGGTTTGATACCTAGCCTTGCTCAGTGGGTTAAGGATCTGATGTTGCTGTGAGCTGCGGTGTAGGTCAGAGATGCAGCTTGGATCCCACGTTGCTGTAGCTGTGGTGTAGGCTGGCAGCTGTTACTTCAATTGGACCCCCAGCCTGGGAACCTCCTTGTGCCTCAGGTGTGGCCCTAAAAAGCAAAAATAGTAAAATAAAATAGTTTTAAACAAGAACATGTTTATTCACTTTCCTCACTTCACTGCATGATCAGAGGCTCTGACACTGTCTTTAGTATTCACAATGAGGCAGATCTTCTCATTTTATAGATGAGCATCTTGAGGTTTAAAAGGGTGGAAGCTTAATGGCCAAAGCTCTATTGGTCAGTGGAAGAGCTAGGACCCTGAATGTTGATCTCTAATTTAGCAGCTTCCTGGTCTCTTCATTCTGTACTGTAGCAGCTGGCAAAGAGTATTCCAACTGGTAAACTGTAATAAGAGTTTTAAACATAATGTTCTTAATACTTTTCAGGAAAAAGATCAAACCAGTATGGTAATTCATAACTCTTTTTTTCTCCATGAATATACAGAGCTATGTGATCAAATAGTGTATATTCCTAGCATGTCTGTCACAACTTCTGTACTTGGTTAGTGCAGAACTCAGGAAATAATAACAACAATAAATTGACATCTTTCAAATAAACTAATATCTTTTTAAAAGAATTGATGATGGTATGGTATGGCCAGTAGGGTAAAAAATGTGTTACTTCAAAGAAAAGTAGCTGATGCTCCATGATACACTTTTCAAAAAAGAGAAAATGAACTTTCAAGGAAGTTTGCCATTGCGAGGAGAATGCTACATTTGTGTCATTACTCTAAAAATAAGTAAATAAAGAATGTTTGTTTACATTGAAAAAATAGAATTGATGATAACAGCATTCAGTAAGCTCTGTTGGTGGCAGGTGATTTGCTGAAACACTAGCAGCGCCATTTTCAAGATTTTTTTTTTAAGTCCTTGAGCTGTCCACTTACACTTGCAAATAAGATAGGTAAGAAGCAAGCAAAATCTGGGCAATATGTCCTCTTACTGTAAGGTTGGTTTTTATTTGTTTTGTAATTCAAACTTCAGATTTTACTTCTATTTGATCCTTCAGCAAGGGAACTTGGTTTGTGTTTGCCCTTGTTTTAAAGCTATGTAGAACCAAAAAAGAAAATTAATGTAGCAAGAGTATTTCCTGTTGCTTAAAGGTTTTTGTTTGTGTTATTTCCAGAATAGCAAATCTCTATTGTTACAATCTCTGATCATTTTGGAACCATCATGTGAATTATACCAATGGTAATTCCTTTAGAAAGAAAGATAAAATTTTGAGGATTTTGCCATTTGAAGTATTCAGTGTAGAAACAGATTTCTCCAAATGTAGCAAATTGTTGGTTCATTTACTAACCATGTTTGTTTCATATATTTGCATTTGCCAGACAAACACTGAGAATATATATTTTAATTTTATTGCAGAACTACCATTTCAAGGCATACCGTGAAATTATAATTTATGTTCCTGAAATTTTTGTAGTTTTAAAATGATCATTTCAATTTAGCCCTGGGTACCTTATACGATTTTGCTAGGAACACTTCCAGTTTAAACATATATAATTTATTTTTAACAGATTTTGCTTGGAGTACACAAATGAAATGTAGCAGTCATTACAGAGATTGTCTTAGTTCATTTACTAAACATGAATCCATGTCCTCTGTTTCCCTTATATTCTGTGCATGACGTTCAGCTGGGCCTCTGTTTGTTGCTTTGATGGAAATTGCAGGTTGAAGGAGCAGGCTCCCAGCATGATATCCTTTTGGGGGGACAGTTCTTGCAAGTGATGTGTGTGTCTGTGTGTTATTCTGATATTTTATATATTTTAGATAGTTCCTACTGGAAAACATCAAATTTCTAAATTGATCTTTCCTCTATTCCCAATCCCTTTACATGTGGAACTCTTCTTTGCTTTGAAACCTCCAAACAGCTTTCATCTGGAGACCTTTCCTCTTTGGAAGATGATGGTTTCATTTTTTGAAGTTATTTTACCTTTATTCAGAAAAAGTTACTCAAAGCTCGACTTCTAATTAGAGTCTACATTCTCTCATCAAGCAGGACAGATCAAACATAAGGTAGTGATTCTGCATATACAGCTCCATGAGTTTCCAGCAGGAATTACGTTGCGGTGAGCATATAAATATAAATAATGTGAAAACATTGTGTGATAGGCTCCGTATGGGACCTATGCCAACAAGTTTTGTCCTCTGGATATTTATATTGGGTTTATATTACCTTTGCACACGAAATCTTGTGGCTTATTTTGTATCGTCAAGCTCAGTACACACGGTATGCAAAATTGTTCCTTTTTTCTGTACTTAGGATAGTGTTTGAGGAAGGTTTCACTGTATAAAGTTGTTTGTTGCTTGGGCAGATTTTATGCCATTTGAAACAGGAATTATGTAGAGCAATTATTCAGAGTGTAACAGAGATTTTGGATTCAGCAAATAGGTGGGGCTCAGAAATTAGGTTTTCATCAGTAGTGAATAAATATCTGAAAGATTAGGAGACCAAGCTTTTGCAGATCTGTATTCACTGTGTACTGAGCTATCATAAGATGCCATAAGAAGTTTTAGAACTTCTCTGGCAGAAGCTAAAAAATAAAGACGGTATTCTGTGAGCATTATGGGTTGTTAGGTGACTTTGCTTCAGGCTATCAAATAAAAATGGCACATGTCATTAGCTTTATGGAGAGAGGGTTTTAAATATCTTTCTTCAAAATTATGTCCTCTTTTGATTTATTCTGTGGCCCCTTTTATTTGTCTCATATTTCTGAGAGGCCTGTGATGGGGGTGCCCAAGGGATCATCCCTCTTGTAAGCTGACATGTTGAATTCTGTATAACCCACACATTTTTTTCTTTGATATTGGACACTTTCCAGGCACTGAATTAATTCTGCTGTTTTAACAAAACCCAAACCCAACAAAACAGTCTTCTTAAGAGAGCAAAAAAACCCCTCAAATATGGCTGTGTGTCTTTACAAAGCAGAAGCCTAAGGATCATATTTGAAAAACTAAAAATTTTTAGCCCTAGATGTGATCCCCTGACCTCTTTGTGGGTGATGTTTTGATTGTCCTTCCGGCTTTCATTTGTGCCCATATTCTCTGTTATCTGTGATATTCTTTCTTCAGAGGGTAAAGATGAATAGCATCTTCATAAGGAGGCACACGGGTAATAAGAAGGTGGAAGTGACTTCAGTGGGTAAAGATCCGCCAAGCACTGGCCCGCAGGCTCTCATTACATAGAGGTTGGAGGAGCGCAATAAAAAGATCAAATTCAGCAGAGATAAATGGCACACATCATCTTAGCTGATCGATAACCAGCTTCTGAGAGTAACCACTGTCAGCTGAGCTGTATCATCTCTCCTGGAGACTTACGGAGGAGTGAAGATCACATCCCTTTCAGGTTTGGAGGCCTTTAAAGTAAGCAAACCTATAGGGATAAAGGCTTGTTGCAATGATTTCTCTATAACGTTTTGAAGGCCCGCTTTATTGATGGAAACAGTAATTTCAGCAATGCAAGCAGCATGAATAAAAAAAAACCAAGATAAATAATGCCATTATTGCCATACTTTTTCACAACCACCCTACTAAACATTGTTTTAAAAGGAGTTTATATAAAGGAGAACATTATTTTTGATACAGTACTGAACTTGCAGCTTGCTAAAGTGAATACTTTAGAACAGTCTGAGCATGTTCTGACTAGAACAAAATCTTAGCGATGGCTTCCAGTCAAGCATAGCTACATATTTTATTTAGACATTTCTAGAATGAAAAAAAGAGGGAACTTTAAAGAGGACTTAAATCCTATTTACCCACCTGCTCCTTCAAGTATAAATTTAGATAAGCGTAATGTACAGAAAATAAGCATCCAGATAGACTCATTTGATTATATGGCTTTTCTGTCTAGGAATTATGGAAACAGGATGCTTTATTTGATCTTGGGATATAATATTACTGAAAGTTTTTGCTAAGGTTAATAAAAAGGAAATTCAATAGATACATTAAAATGTCTGAAACAGGCTTGTGAGTTAGAACACTGAGCTCATTGCACTTAAAGATTGGAAGTCAGAATTCTGACGCCACTCAGCAGTGAGTCTGTATGTGTGTGAGTGTGTGTGTGTGAAGTGAGAGATTGCTCTAGGAAAAGAAATTTCCTTGGCTTAATGTTTTAGAGCATGTTGCTCTAGAAACACCTTTTAATTGGCATTTAAACTCTTCTATTAACACAAACTGGTATTAGAATGATGATTTTCTTTTTTGGAGACTATTATTGTTCTCATTGATATTTAACCATTGGGAAGTGAAAGAGGCCTATTAGTTTATCTCAAGAATTATTTGAAAAATCTGTGATAATATAAATCAAAATTCAGTCTGAGAAAACTTGGGAAAACTATCTGACTAGAAAGCTCCCCCCTCCGCCCCAGCCTTCTTAAAGTTCTTCTGACTTGTGAGCCCAGGGCAAGTTTAATTATAATTAGTTAATGTTAGTTAATTAGGTAATGTTCATATAGTCCTTTGAAGATGAAAAGTGTTTTAGAAATGCTAAGTGCTATCATTATTAATATCAGCAAAGGAGGAAAATTAAGCATAACGAACACTTTTAGAAACTGCAGAATCTGAACGTGAAGTGCTTGATGTCACGTGACTCTCCAGTTCCACCATCTCATCTCTTGCTCTGGAATGTGAAGCAGCTTTTTGTCTCCATTGTTTGCATGTCCAGAGCTCTCTTCCTCCTTTCCTGTAATATGCTGACACTGCTCAAAGAGGTCAGTGTTTGGCTAAACACTCAAGCACATATACTCACAGGCATGTGTGTTCACACACACACAGCTCAGCCTTCAATGTGAGGTCATGCTCATGTTTATTTCTGAACTCAGAGACATTCCATAGGCTCCCACTCTTCATATTTTCTTTAATCCTTCTTGTTCTGTATTTCAGAAGAAAACAGCAGAAAATTGAGAACAAAAAAGAATCACTGTTGTTTGGCTTATCTAATATATTTAAGGAAATGAACCTGCCAAGTAAAAAGTAGCATCTCTTACTGCAAACACAAGTAATTCTCTTATTTATAACCAAGATGCAAAAATGTGAGGCACATGGCTTCTAAGCTTTAGAAATGCATGACTGTCCCATGCAATTTGCAGAACAGAAAGCATTTATAGACCATATTATCTCTGGACAGCCCTTTACACAACTTTTTATTAGCTATACTGAGGAAAGTAGGTCAATATAATTTCTGATGTACAGAGGAGGAAAGTGGGCTCTGGCCAGAGCTAAGTCCAGATGAGGTTGGAAGTTGCTCTTTAGAGAGGAGTGCTAATTGGAGGCAGTGCCTTCCTCCAGCCTATCTTCCAAACAGAAATTACATTCTTCTTAGATTTAATTTTGAAGAGGCTTATAATGAGCAATAGGTTAACTCTTGGGATCTTGGAATGAGATAAGTTAATGTATGGTGGTAGAGAAACTACAGGGCAGAAAGAGGGTTCGGGGCCTATATTGCTATCTCACACTGGACATCTACAAAGGAAATACAGATGATGTTTGAGTGATTAAAAGTCACAGAAAGTCATATAGAAAACTCTTCTTGATTCCTCACTTCTTTGTTTCTTGCTTCCTTTTCTTCACATAAATTGTTTAGTTGGGAGTAATAACAGGGAAATGGCATGGAAGTGTCTTGGAATTGAGTTAAATTATTCCCAAGAGTCCAAATTGGTTTCTTGCTGTTTGGTAGAGTAATTTGTGCATCTCACCGAAGGGCTAATGAACACTTCACTTTGGCACTTGGAAATAGACACATTCAGATCATGTTAATCAAACATAATTAACTTTCAAGGAAGGAGGCTAGAAGAGCAGGCCAAAACAAATATGTAGCAACAGAACAGAGATGAATGCAAAATCCTGCAGTTAAAAAAAATCAACTGCACAGTCATAGAATAACTATGTGGTTTATTAAAACCAAGCAAGACTAGACACTAGCGACACAACTTTAAAGGCTTGAATTGACTAAAAGCTCCATGTATATATGTAGTGATATGACCCAAATGAGAAAATGCTACGGTCTCAGCTTCACATGGCAAATGTCCAGCAGATAGGTTGAAGGAAGGCTGCTCTGGCCTGGTGAGACCACATTCCAAAGACTGAGTTTTCCTGGGCTTTGAATTTTGAGAATGCTTGAATGCCTTATGAGGAGCAGTCGAACTGGGAGGGATTTGGCCTAGAAAAGAAAACCTTCTAGAGATAGGGATACTTATTTCAAATTAAATAAAAAATTTAAAAATACCGAAAACCTAACATCCGAGGAGAGATTAGGCCTGGAATGGCCATCACTGAAGAAATAACCAGCAAAACTATAATTCTGGTCTTTAAAGCCCTCAGTAATTGATCCAGACCGCCTCCCTCATGCTGTTATTCCCTGCTCTCTTATCAGAATCATTTGCTCATTCACTTTGGGTTGACTCATTTTTCCCCAGATGCAGATTTCTGTCACTTGGAGGGCCTCCCATCACATTTATGTCATCCCTTCTGCCTTTCTGTCCAACTGAATTCTTCTAAGTCTTGCCCAGCGATACTCCACCTTGGCTGTATATTAGAATTACCTAGAGAGCTTTAAAACATTGTATGCCTGGGCTCCTTCCAGGGCTTCTACTTTAATTGGTCTGGGGTGTGGCCCAAGCATCAGTAGTATTTTAGACTTTCCAGGTGATTTTAATGGAAACCTGGTGTTAAGGACCAGCAGTTTAGTCCTAACTCAACTTTGGTGATGCATATACTCTATTTGACTTGTTTCTATGATTGCTTGCTGTAACACTCCCTGGTAATTAATATAAGGTCTAATTTAATTCATTCAACAAGAAATAACTACTTGTTTCATATTGTTGATCATTTTTCATGGTGCACACATCTCATTTCTTCAGTTGAATCCTAAATCCCTTGGATGTGTTTTATCTTCCGTATTCCTTGCTCTCCAGTATAGTGCCTTACACATAGAACTGTGCATGTGTTAATTTTTCTTTAAATTATTAGAGAAAATCAATAAATATCTCTTACTTAATTGGCAAATAAAATATGAATTTTGGTACTAAACTTAGGAAAATCATTATATTCAGAAATGTATGTAAAAAAAAGGTGGGTCATTAAAGTTTAGTTAAATTGTTGACTGAGCAGAGTATTTGGGGTACGTTCCGTTTTGCAGTATGTATCATATAGGATAATTTTGATGGCTCACCGAAACACACAGAGTAACTGGGTTTGGGTGACCCTGGCAATGGCTTAACATGATCATGGGAAGTTGGGACATGAGTCTGCAACAGCATGAAAGGTTACTTTTTTCTTTCTGGCCAATGAGACTATCTTTGATTTCTTCATTGTCTAAGGCAAGGTGGCTTTTTGAATCATTGGACTGAATTTTGTTTTAGCCCTACAGGTGGATTTGTTCAAGCCATAACCAAAACTACATGCCAAGAAACTGATGGAGTAACTAAACTGTTAATAAATTCCAGTGCCACCTAATAATAATACTTTGTATTTATATAGCGTCTTTCTTAGAGGAGCTCAAAACAATTTATAGGCACTGAAAGTTAATCAAGTAGGGAATTTTTCAATCATAGTGGGAGTGAGATCCAGAGCTACAAACCCCTAAACTGTAAAGCTTGCTTTCCTTATTTACACATGTGGACCCTGTTAGTGTGGGGACTTCAAAAAGTCTGAGGCTCTTTGGCTTTAGAGACATTTTAGCATGAAGTGAGCTGAAATTCATTTCTGGCCAGCTGGTATAAGGATCCAAATAATGTTCAAGGTATTTTAACAAATGAAAACATTAAAAGAATCATATGCAGCTGTCACCATGACAATTGCAGAAATATAATGATCCTTGTGTTTGTGTTTCTAGTTATTATAAGAATAATTGTGAGGAGGGAGACTAAATTTTACTTTGTTTTGTTTATTGAGATTTTATTTCTCTTTTAATATGTATAATCTCTGAGCAATAAAAGGGACTAGGGAAGTAGTAGGGTTTCCCCAGCACAGTTGAAGGTAAGAGGCCAAAAATAAAGATGTTGTGGCAAAAGTGTTGTGTTACCTTGATTATTTTCATAGCAATTAGGATATCACTTTATGGAAGAGCCCTTTCGATAAGAGCTTTCAAACATGAATGAGGAATGTACCCTGTGATGGAATTTTAGAATTTTGGTTAATAAGGAGAATCATGCAAATGATCCATGTCATCAAAGACTGTTTAGTTGTGTGAGCTTAATCTTCAAATCTGTGCCCTGTGGTCTGCTGCATTCCTTGCTTCAGAATTCCTTTCTTAGCACTTGGATTTAACAAGATTTGCTTGTTTATTGTGGAGCTGGATTTTGTCTAGGCAACCACTTTCTTTTTCTGGGGTCCTGGGGACTCGAAATGTGTTACATGTAGCAAGGTTTTATGTATCTTCTAAAGAGGCAGATGGAGTTGATTTTAGCATCTGCCATATTGTAGTGGAATGGGTCTTCCAAAATTAGAATATCAACTCCTCATTCAAAGAGACTTTGTAATTCCAAGTACAGTACAATGAAAATTACTGGGCTTGGTAAACATTTGTTGACTGATTTTCTTAACAATGTTTCAGGGTGAGAAAAGCAGTACTGAATGGTCAGGACAATTTTAGGTGGAGCTGGGTGGGACCTTACAATTCATGAAGCTGAATCACATAAATGTTATTTTTCCAATTCTCCTTCCATTTTTCTAATTATATAAAGAAGACAGGCTTAGCTGGTTACTGGTATGTTTTTAACATCACCACCTATTAAACAAAAAGAGAAATAATAAAGAAAAACACGAAATAGACAAAAGTACAGGTGACATGTGTGTATGTCACAAAAGTTGGTGTGTAAGAATGACTAAATTACCCTACCATTTAGATTTACTTCTAAGTCTAGTACTTGTTTTCACATTCTGATTTTTAATCAGTTTTACTTAGTATTTTTTTCATGTTTGGCTTCTAAGTATCCCTAGAGTATATATTTATGAGTGGCAAAACACATTATTTTCTTCGAATTTCTTACTGTTTAGGTAAACCAGTATCCTTTTCTCAAAGTTATATAAAATCAGAGTTTAGCACTGAGTGTGGTGAATGAAATTTTCACTCATGAATTTAGAATAATACTTTCTAAGTACCATTCTTGGGAGAATTGGGAAGAGAGTTGTTCTGTGTTCTATGATTCTGATGAGGAATCTTTGTTGAGAAAGGTTTTTGAAGTTATTTTCTGTCAAGTCAAACCTATTAGCTTAATTACCTCTGCTTTGAGAGCATTCAGCCATGTCAGAAAAGGGAAGAAATGTCAGGGAGAGGAAAGAAAAGGGCAGAAGGTGGAGAAAAGGGATGGATGCATAAATATGGCAGGGAGGGAGAAAAAGTGAAAGAGGAGCCCAACAAGAGCAGGGGAGGGAAACAGAACAACGTGAAGACACATTGTGAATTAATATGTGTTTATGGAGTACTTGATGTTAACACAACTTTTAAAATATTTTGAAATACAGATAGTTTACATCCAGATAATGTTTGCTCTCTCTCAGGGGCTCAGTGGTTTTCAAAGGGGAGGCATATTTGGGCTCAAATTCTTTCACCTGCATTTGGCTTTGTGACCTTGGGCAAGTCATGGCATTTTCCTCTTGAAATGCAATTATAGTATCAGCCTTATGGGTTGGCTGGGAGGATTAAATGATAGTTGGTTATTATGAGAAGATAGGAGCTCTATTACAACAGACTTAACAAGTGCATTGTTGAACAGAAATCGCCAAACCCCAAAACAAAACAGGAAAAAGGTTTCTTTTAAAAGCCAGCAAACAGTTTGAAAGAATGTGGGTTTCTCTCCTCTTTTTCTCAACAGTCCTTTGTATTTCGTGTTGATGGTGCTCTATCCCTGATTGCAGAACAGGGAGCCTACTGCTGCTACTGTGAGCTCAAGATACCAGGCTTTGAAATCTGCTTCTGGTCACCATCCAGTGGTTGACTTTAGGCTTCATGGGGTGTGGTCACTGAGACAGTTGCTATGATATATATGTCCTATGGCGATGAATGTAAAAATGAGTGAGAAAAGTTTTACCTTAGGTTAAACTATGACATATGAGAATTTTATTTCAGACATTCTCTTTGCCTTACATTTTTCCTTTACAGGACAGCTCCTTTTCAGGTACACAAGATCCTTGTCTCTTTCTTCTCCCTGTTATTACTCAGCTTTAACCCTCACATCAAATCACTCTCAAGAAAGTGGCTATTTCAACTTTGTGTGAAATCAAGGTAACAGCATTATCTTTCCCAGATGTGTCTGCAATTTGAGGTTTTTATTGCAAATTGGAGAACTCTACCCCTGTTAAAGGGATCTCAGACAGTTCTAGAATTTTCTGGAAAAAGGCCCATGGGGGCAGGATCTCATAGGTCAAATCCTGGAAGAGAACCATGTCCTCAGGCCTCATGGGCTGGCTTTTTGGGCTTGTCCTCAGACTCAAGGCTAATGTTTCCCAGAATAGTCCTCATTTCAGATATTCTATTCTGTGTATCAATCATTTTCTTGTTTTTCTGGGTTTGGTTTGGAAAACATGATTATGTCTACTGTATAGTAGGCATTTAATTCTTGTTTTCCTGTTGTTATTTTTAATTGAAATATAGTTGACAGTATTATGTTAGTTTCAGGTTTGCTATATTTGACATTTGCCTACATTATGAGATGATCACCATGATAAATCTGGTAACCATCTATCCCTTTACAAAGTTTTTTTTCATATATATAATGATTTTTTTCCCCATTATAGCTGGTTTACAGTGTTCTGTCAATTTTAATGGATTTGTTAGATGACAGTGTATACGGGCAATGCATACATGCACACACACACACACACACACACAGGTGCCTCTATCTGTTGGTGCTTAACTTAATTTTATTGTTCCTGAGGTAGCAATAGTTCCTGACCCTCTTTAGGCCTCCAAGTCTTATAGCTTGCTAAGCATATTTACTGCAGGCTCAAATCCATATAGTAAATTCATCTTCCTATCTATCTGTCTATCCATCTGTCTGTCTTTCTATCTATCTATCTATCTATCTATCTATCTATCTTCTTTCTATCCATTATAAAGAAAATAGATGGGGGGGAGTAGAGGGTTTCAGACATTTTCTCTGGACAGTTCCGTATTTTCAATAACTTCTTACCATGGCCATTCAAGAGTCCAGGCTTAATAACTTTTAGGACAAAGTGCGAAATGTGGCTTCTTTCAGCAGCATTACATGGTGGAAAGGCCTCTTGAGATTTGCTATTGGAGGCTGCTAGCCATTTAGTTTTGATGTTATTGCTCCTGTTCTGGGTTTTAAATATTTTAATGAAAATTTTTATTGTTTGTGGCCTGGCTTTTAGCACAGGCTGCAGTTTAAAAAATTCTAATAAATGAATGGGAGATGTGTATAAAGAGAATTAAAACTGAAACCTAGTTAACTCACAGAGTATTTTGTAAAACCTGATAGAACCTGATGTTTTCGAAGGTGAAGTGCCTGACTAGGTACTGGAGAAATAGATTGTGCCTGTCTTTTAGAACTTTATGACCACAAAAAAGGCTGCACATTCTTAGCTGGTTGGTGAGTATTTGATTGTCTCCATCTTTCAGGTGGATTGTTAGTGTTGCTGTAATGGGGCCTCGATGTTTCAGAGCACTGCATGATTACACAGAGAACAAAGATGATGAAGAAAGTGAAGACTTACCTGGAAAACCTAGCCTTGTGTAACTATTCTCTTCCTCTTGCAAACAAGTGATGAAACCTTATCCGCAAGAGCTCTCTGTTTATACATTTTTTGACTAGGCCTAAATATCTAAACATAAGTATAAAACATTTCTAATGAGCAATACAGCTCATTTTGTGAACTGTATTCTTTCCTCCCACCTCTGGTTTTGATGCCTTAGGGCCTTCCCATAAAAAATGAACTTATGCAATCCAGCTTGGTGGTTTTCACAGTGCTTTAAAAATGCATTCTCTTTCCGGTGTGGTGGTGCCAGAACCACTGTAGGATTGTGTGGACTTATCCTTCCATCTGCTCCCAAACATTAAAAGATGAATTGGAAAATAATTATGAAAAGCAACGGTTGTTTCCCTGTTTGCTCTCAGACTGATTCCTTGCCCTTCTCAGGCTCTTAGTCAGAGCCTTTTATCCAAAGGGATAAAAGGGCAAGAAATTGGAGGATGGGAGGAAGAGAAAGACCTGAGTATTCTGCCCTCTTTCTGTGCCAGTGTTTCCAGCTCCCAAGCTGCCTCTCCTTTTGTGGTTCCAGCTCCCCTCTGGCAGAAGTGCCTGGATCCAGTTGTCTTCAGGCTGCCTCAGCCTCTGGGATCTGATATTACCATCTTCCCATGTCCCTCACTAGGTGCAGGTGAGTCTCATCTTGTGGAAAAAGAAGGTGGGCCCATACCTGTGATAAGTAAGAGACAGATTTCTGATTGACATTGAAAAGTGGTCAAAGTTCCTCTCTGGATCCCTCCTTTTGAACCCCGCCGACTCTGGTGTCATATTTCCCATGGCACTTTACCCTGTCTTGTCCTCTCCATTAGCATAAGTTGGCCTGTAAATGATAAAAGGATATAAAATATCTGACTTTCCCTTTTCTTTAAAATACTTTAGTCCCAGGATTGATTTCCTTAGTGGCTAGGTGGTTAGATAATCTGAATATGTTTGTGGAGGAAAGGTGACATTATTAGATATCTATTGCTGCAAAGCAAACTAACCCAATACTGAGTGGCTTAACGTAACAAACATTTATGATCTCATAATTTCCTTGAGTCAGAAATTTGAGAGGACCTTAGGCAGATCATTCCAGCCGGGGGTCTTTCATGAAGTTGCAGTCAAGATCCTGGCTGGGGCTTCGGCCAGCTCAAGGCTGGACAGTACTTGGAGGATCAGCTTTCAAGACAGCTCACCTACATGGGTGTTGGCTGGAGGTCCCAGTTCCTCTCCTTGTAAAATTATTTACAGGGCTGCTCCAGTGCCCTCACGGCATGGTATGGCAGCCAGCTTCCCTCAGAGTAGGTGACACAAAGGAGTAAGGAGGAAGCCACACCACCTTTTATGTCCAATCGTAGAAGCCACTCTGTATCACTGTCACGTCTACCACATCCTTTTAGCTAGAAATGCGTCACTAAATGCCGTCCACCTTTAAGGGAAGGGGGGTTGCGCTCCACTTTTTGAAGGAAGAAATATATAGGATTTTATGGATGTGTTCAAAACTACCACAGTGGGTAAGCCTTTAATATGTTAACCCTTTCAGTTGCCATATTTGCAGATTAATAAGGCTGTAAGCTTAATAAATCCTAGAGCTCTCTTCTCTGACTTATTGACTTTAGAAAGGGCACTACCTTTGGAGAGGAAATGTTTCTGTCCCTGGTTGATTTGCAATACCCTCCCCTGTCTGTGATTTTTACACACAGGTGTGTACACACACGTGCATACACGTGCATGCACGCACGCACACAGGCACACACACACACACAGTCGCTATTGCTAAATCTGGATCTGGGCCACATCTGGTGAGTCATCTGACCACTGTAGCAAGCAAAACTTTCTCTCCCACAGGCTTTCTCCACCCCCATTCCCAGTCAGGCGCTGGTCTCTCTGGTTTCTTCGGACTTTTATTTTGAATACTTCATCCTAGTAATCCTATTCTTTGTCCTGAGTTTGGCCTTGAAGAAAAGCAGAGCAAGAATTGAACTGACATTTGTAAGGAGGAGGAAAATCTTTTCCTTCCGCCTATGTATTCAGGAGTTGTGATATCCCCTATATCCTAGCAACAGTCTTGGAGGTGAGGCAATGTTTTGTGAGAATGAAAGCAAGTCTGACTGTAGCAGTATGTGTATTGAAAAGGCCTTTGAAAAATGAAAAAACTGCCAATTATATGTCTTTGAATTGGATTCCATCCAAGCCCTCCCTGAAGGAATCCCATTTGCCTGGTGTCTGAGCAGGGACAGGAAGGGAGGAAGGAAGCCTGAAACCAGGCATGTGTTGCCCAAGTGCATGAAGCAATTCCTTTTGACAAAGATGATATCTGTTTCCCAGGTTAGGTGAGTGAAATGTGCTGGATGGATAAACCAAAGATTATGGTTTTGTCACGCTTCACTCAGGATATCACGAGTTAAAGGCGTGTAACATACCTGAAAAACATGCCATTAATCAATGGTAAAGAGGAATTAGAGAGCTTCTCTGTGTGGGTCAAAGATGCAAAGGAAATTGCAAAGGAAATTGCCCTAGGAGGAGGCTCATTTCCCAAACCCTCCTCTCTGTATCTAGTCTAAGGAAGACATTCTTTTATAAGTCCTTTGGAATAAAGATTCCATTATTATAAGAGATATAGGAACAGTGTGGCTGATTATACAGTGACATGTTTTTTTTTTTTAATCTTCGTAGGGACATAGATGGAATCTTACTTGGTTTGTTATTTCATTTGGGTGTGTGTATGAGGGATGTTAATTAGGAAGAGCAGGTGGCACTGTGTAGTTTTGTTATAAAGCATCCTTTTCTGAGTGGTTAGTGAGTGCCAGGCATCAAAGCAAGGCCTGTTACTTTCATTATTTTATGTAACTATTATAGCAACTGAGAGAGGTAGTTTATCATTAGCTTTATTTTTAATGTATGAAAAATATCTGGGCTTAGGTGAGTTAAGTAACTTGCCCAAGGTCATTCAGCCAGTAAGTGGCCAAATCAGAACTTGAATTCAGGTCTATTGGCTTCCAGTGCTCTGCTTACTTTTCTTGCCTTAATAAGTAAATGTTGCTTGAACTGGGAGGGTTACAAAAATCTCCCCGTTCTCATGAAGGATGGTTCTAAGTTTTTCTAGAAAGCTGTGAAGTGACCTTTTCTCAGCATCTTAATCTATCAAATGGGCTAATGACTGGATTAATGTGGGGACCAAGTTAGGTGTTTTAAAGCATTTCTTAAACTGGAACATACAATTTAAATATAAGGTATTGTGCTCTCACTTCATTTAGAACCTGCTTCAAGAGTGGTCAGATTAACTAGTGAACATGTAGTGGATACTGGTTGTGTTCAGTGCATTTCATTAAGACTGAATGTTTGCAGAGTTTAGGTGATGATGGGATTTCCATCTAGTGCCCTTGCATTATTTCTTGAGGATGGGAGAACAGTGAGTATTGGGGCTGGCTGAAATTGTCACAGCAAAATGGTGTCACCTTTTACCTGAGGACTATTCTCTCTCACACTTTCAGAGTTGAGCTATGAGTGGTAAATCACCACTATTGTAACATAAAAGCAGTTGCCCAGTTTCCAATATTAAAATCCAAAAGAGGCAAAAAGATATGTGCAAGTATGATTATTTAGTGAAAAATGCAGGAATGACCCTGAGTTTCAAGTACAAAAGAAAAAAACAACCTAGGCTCTCCTCCCCATATAAATGCAAGTGGGAAAGAGCAGTAAACAATGAAGTAATTGAATAAATAACATGAGATATTTATAAGATGAAATTTCTCTTTGTAGAGAGAAGGTCCTGAATGAAAAATGTGAAATATTTATCTTCTTGCTGTTCACCATTATCTGTTTTAAAAAGGGTTGTCTAGTTCATTAATAATGAAGATAGCAGAACACCATGATTCTTGAGACAATTGTACAAATTTATAATAATTCATCATTTCTAGGTGCTTACTTTCATTTATTAGTTTCCTGTACATCAATATCTGCAAAATAGAGACTATCAAAAATTGCTCTTATTTAACAGATTTGGAATTTTGAATTGCACAGAGATGAGCTTTCTGTGAGACAGTGCTTTGAGGAAGGGATGGATGAAAGGACTTGGGTTTAGGTTTATTTTGCTGTCAAACATGCAAAAGTCTCTAGACCATTGCCTCCTACCCCCTCATTTTTCAAAGTAGACAACTGAAACCTAAATGAACAAACTAGTGGGTGAAGGGGCTGTAACCAGACCCTGGCAGTCTGTTGAAGCTCAGTTTTGTTCAGCCCTAGTGTGCCTCACACTCAGCCACTCCAAGCACTATGTTAGCAGGGGAGCTGGTCTTTTGGCCTCTGCTTTCTAAATGGAGGAGTGAGCTATGTAAGGGATGCTGGGTGTGTAGAAGTTTGGACACAAGGGGAGTTGGCCTTGTAAAAGATTTCAAAACTCCTTAAGCATTTTTTCCAGCCCACAACATTTGCATTGGCTTCATTCCTTGCCCACCTAATCATCTTATTCCCCATCAGACAACACGTACAAATGCCGGCAGCCACAGCTTCAATTTTCCCAAAGCCACCAGTTCCTGTAAAGCCAAAGGGAAACAGAGAGGAAGGCTGAGCACTTTCAGCTCAGTTTCTTCTTGGAATTTGGCCCAGGTTTCTTCTCTTTCTTCCAGATTTCTTGTAGTCTCTGTAGTCACCTGAGCTTATTTTCAAGGCTGGTGCGGATGGTAGAACACAGGACCATGTGCCTACGTGTAACTGCAGGGGCCAAGATGGTGATGTAAGATAGCTGGATGCTCCCAGAATCAGCAGATGGTTGTAAATAAGGTGCAAAGTGAGGCTGAGAGTGGTTCCCAGCAGGGAAGTGAAAGATGCAGGTAAAGCACAGGAGTAGCTGAACCTTTAATCTCATCTCTTATATCCCTAATTTAATTCAATGCCATATTGGTGTGCCTCTAGATAGGACTGGCTGCTTTGGAGTGAGAACAACAAACATGTTTCAGACTTTGTACTAGGTGCTGGGAAAAAAAAAAACAGTCAAGGCTAAGACCTATTCCCCTATCCTCCAAAGAGGTCATTGTTTTTGTCAGCATCACCTGGGTTTTATCACTCTCTAAAACTTCAGGCACCTGAGCTCCACTCCAAATGTGCTGAATCAGAATTTTGCTGTTGAAACAAGCCTCTCAAGTTAATCTCTCTAAAGGCTGAAGGAAGGCAAGAGATATTTTGGATGGCCCCTGATTAGAACTGGAGGGATAATTCGATGTCCTACCTGGGGACAAACCCTAATGAGATTCTGATATCTGGAGGGACAGAATCCTTGACTTTGGAGCTGTGGAGATTTGTGAGTGATTGGCTGGGCTTCTGTAGGTGTGAGGGATAAATATCTGAGGCCACTTTGGGTATTTTTATTAATTTGAGTACAAAAATTAGGAAATATTTACTGATATCGATTATGGTCATGGCAGTTTGGGAAATGAAGGAATCTAAATCAAGATCTTGCATTCCATTTAGCAGTAGACATAAGACTTCCCCATGTAATCAAAAGGATGAAAAGTAAAACCTTGCAAGTTGTCTGCCCTTGGGGAGGAGGGAGTATGGGGAACATCCATCTTATATGGGGGGCATTTAAATGTGCAGTTGAGAATCCTGGGGAGTGACTTCAGCATAATGGTCTCCCATTTTAACAACTAATTAAGCATCCATGCATGAACAGGAGTGCCTCTGTGGGAGTGTGGTATCCTGTACCATATACCAAGGGACTCTGGAGGAGTCTCATCTACCTGTATATCTGCCAATGGGTAGACAGACCTTGGTACAAGCTGAAGAACCAACAGGAACCAGCGAACTTGTCCCGGCCCCTCTCGGCTGCAGCTGGGGAAAACCTTTAGAGTGCTGACTTGAGTAGAAACCCATGGACCAGGCAGACTTTGTACGAGTCCAGCCTTCTCAAGGGGAGATTCCAGCACTCTGTTGGGGAATCCTGGAGGAGAGGGAAAGGTGAACTGAAGAGGATGAAGATATTCACTGATGGGGATACAGCTTTTTTTTGAAGGTCCATGCAGTAAAATGAGTGTTCCTCTCTACCAGTTAAAAATAATGAATGCTTACTGAGTGCTTTCTATGGGGACTCTTCTAGAAGCTTGTAAGAACCTCCTTTCAGCCTACAACAGTCAGTTAGGTATCATTAACTCACCTCGTTTTCCAGATAGGAAAACCAAGGCATGGGGAAGTTAAGTTGACTGCCTAGTGTCACATGGCAAATAAGAGTAGACTCAATATATTAATCTCAGCAATATGCTTCTGGAAATTTTGTACTATGCCATTCTGTCCCTCAGCTCAGTGAGTCTGTTGGAGGGATGTGTTCTGCCCACACTACTGTGCTGCCTCTTCTCTCCAGCCCTCTCCAGAAAAGGCTGATGCTGGCATCTTGAAGGAGGGGAAGGGATGAAGATAACCCTTAGGAAAATCCATATGAAGGAGAGGATGAGAGAAGTCAAAGGGAGCTGGAATAAGCTGAGATTTTTCCAGAAGCACAAAAGGCAGTGCAACACTTTGGTACCTTTCTTCTTTGCCCAGAGGAGAAAGGCAACCTGTGACCTTTCTTGGTGGAACACAGATATACGTTTGCATAGAAAGCAGCTAGTGCTTGTTTAGCTACTACTTTTGCTGACCAGTTTTAGCAACTCAGGGCAGGAACAGAGGGGCATGATTCATTTTACCCAGAATCAAGGGTTGGCAATGTGGGTTGTGGAAAAGCTAAAAATTTTGAGAAATCCCAGGGTTCTGGCAAGAGTATAGTTGTAATGCCTGACCTTGAAGTTGGATGTGGAACAAAGTAAAGCTGAGAGACTCGGGAGTTGGGAGACACAAGGTTGGTGTTAGAGGACAAATAGCATTAGAATGGTGAGTTTGGAAGCTGGGAGGTGCTGGCTGTAGCAGAACTTGTAAATGATTGAGAGTAATCCAAGTAAATGGAGTTCATCGGTGAGAAACTGAGAGACAAGGCTGTTGAAGGAATCACTATGTGAATGTTGACATCACTGGGTCTGTGGGCAGTGTTAGAGGGACCTGGTATAGAGGTCTCTTTGAAGTGTCTTGAGTGGGTAGATCTGAAATGTTCTAACTTACCTCTCACAAAGCCTCCTGTGATCAATGGGCAGTTCTTAAGTGATGGTGGTATGAGAGGCAGTAGAGAACACCTATTAGGGGAGGGTTTGTAGAGGATGTGGTACTTGAGCTAAGCCTGAGAGCAGGAGAGAGATTTGATGGACTCCTAAGAGGAGGGCCATGAAGTGATAGGAGAAGTAGCATCAGAGAGGCAAAGCATGAACAAGCCCTAGAGTGTTGCTTAGAACTTATCTCACTATATAATTTTTGCACTTTTATCACTGTACATATGTGTATATTGTTTAATAATATAATTTGCTTTAAGGGGCTTGCTTTGATGGTATGGTATTTAGCATTTTGACTCTGATAATCCTTGAAGGACAGTGAGTTATGTCAGTACAAACACTGTAGTTACAAAAAGAGGCCATTTTTTAAAATTACATTTGAATTTCTGAGATAAGCAAATGTATTAATATACCGAAATAGGGAGCCATTTATAGATCCTTATCCCTTTCTGTACCTTATTGCCAAGATGTTCATTATTTGTTTATTTTTTTTGAAGAAACTATTGTCAATTTATTTTTTTTTATTTTTTTATTTTTTTTATTTATTTTCCCACTGTACAGCAAGGGGGTCAGGTTATCCTTACATGTATACATTACAATTACATTTTTCCCCCAGCCTTTCTTCTGTTGCAACATGAGTATCTAGACAAAGTTCTCAATGCTATTCAGCAGGATCTCCTTGTAAATCTATTCTAAGTTGTGTCTGATAAGCCCAAGCTCCCGATCCCTCCCACTCCCTCCCCCTCCCATCAGGCAGCCACAAGTCTCTTCTCCAAGTCCATGATTTTCTTTTCTAAGGAGATGTTCATTTGTGCTGGATATTAGATTCCAGTTATAAGTGATATCATATGGTATTTGTCTTTGTCTTTCTGACTCATTTCACTCAGTATGAGAGTCTCTAGTTCCATCCATGTTGCTGCAAATGGCATTATGTCATCCTTTTTTATGGCTGAGTAGTATTCCATTGTGTATATATACCACCTCTTCCGAATCCAATCATCTGTCGATGGACATTTGGGTTGTTTCCATGTCCTGGCTATTGTGAATAGTGCTGCAATGAACATGCGGGTGCATGTGTCTCTTTTAAGTAGAGTTTTGTCTGGATAGATGCCCAAGAGTGTATTTTTTTTTTTTAAGAGAAAGAGAGAGAGAGTGGTTTTTGAAGCTTAGTGATTCAAAAAGTTAGGTTTTCTGCCCTGATCAATAACTTTGGACAGGCACCTCCATCTTACAACCTCCTGTGGGCCATTGCTGGCATATATTGAGTTTGGGCCATATGAAGGAGCAGGGGGATCAGAGATATCTTCCCAGAATCCATCTCAAAATCTTTATCGATCTTAAGGCATTTCTAATGAATCCTTCGTAGTTACTGTTTGCTAATATTTTGGAGATTTGGTGAAAATTGAGCTGTCTTTAAATGGGGGAGAGAGAATGAGCGAGTAAGAGAGCAAGTGAGCAACCTTGAACACATGCTCCTACCCTTTTCCTAGAGTTGGCTCTGGCCCTGCCTCTGCTCAGAAGCTGCTTTTTTTGTAAGATGCTGATGGGAGCAATAACTATACCAGATATTACATTAGTTACTGCATCCAGGAAAGCTGGGTGCTAATGTTCTGTGATGTGTGGGTTAGAAATTTGGTTTAGAAAACTCGGTTTAAAAGAGTCTTTTAAAACAGGATAAAATGGCTTTAATGTTTTGGAGAGAAAAGAAAAGGTGATTTTTGTGTGCTTCTTAATGCATATGTGTAGCTTTGAATGTATTTATTATAGAACTCAAGAACAGAAAATTAAGAAATTAAGGATCATGATGCTTAAAATAGACACCACCATTTTTTTTCTCACTCTAAGCAAAGCAATCTGCTAGGCAGGTGAGATTTCTGAAATGATAACAGTAAAATATCCAGAAGCCTGGGATGCTGTTCCTCTACCAGTAAATATTTCCAAATGGGCTTTTGATGAATATTTTAAATTTTATTCTAGTAACATACAGATATGCAGAAATAGGGAAAACAATCTGATGCCCTTCACTGTTCAAGCCACCCAAAGTACACAAAGTATAAAGGACTGTGATGTGTTTAAAAATGTTTCTAATCTCCTACAAAATAAAATAAGTGTCTAATTTTCTTCTTTCTTTTTAAGGTAACAGATTTTGTCTTTTGTTTTTGAAATCAGTGACAGCTAGGAAGGAAAAAAATCATCCTGAATATTTTCATAAGTTATATAATTACTTTTCTTCCCTCATCAGATGAATTTATGTTTCTACTTTCTACTACTGCCATCAGACCATTAAAAAGAGTTGGGGTGAAGCCTCCCTAGGTTCCAATGAGACTAGTATATACATAGTTGAAAAAGTATCATCAGAACTCTGTGTATATAGTTAATATATATGCAGACTCTATTTCTCAGGAGGAAATAGTGCTTATCTCTTAGAGACTAATACTCTGATTTACTATTTACATGTTTCTACCTAGTATTGTATTTATGTCCATTTCTTACCTACTATATTGTAGACTCCTTCAAGGTAGCAACTCTTTGTCCTCTTCAACATCTTCAGCTGTGCCTTGTTATTAGCAACAGCTAATAAATGTTTCTTTAACAAACAAAAGGTGTTGATAGAAGTAAAAAAATCATAATCATGTAGGCCTACCATCCTAATAAACTATGTAGTTTGATTTGAGGGATACCCAAACCCCACTGTCTGCAAATATATTTTCTCAGACTTGAATTTTCTTCATTTATTTTTACTGTTTTAGGGTTAATAGTTTTATTTCCAGAAAGCATCTGTTAAAACAAAAGTTTTAGCTGAAAAGAGCCTTGAGGTCATGGGACTCAGGTACATTTTGAATAGGAAAGACTGGTGGGAAGGAAGTGAAGTTGGGATGCTGTTGGAAGGGATGGTCCTGACGCTGCTGAGGGGAGGTAAGATGCATCAAAAGAGGTATATTTTGCACCTTTCATAAGATGTCCAGTGCGAGATATGGCAATTTAAAAAACCAGGCAACCAGAAAATCTTACCTTTTAGATTTTATAATGCAATCTGAGGCCTACATTCAGAACTGCCAACTTACAACATAGACCCTCTAAGTGTGGGTACCCCCTTTCGTGTGTAGAGCTGTAAATAGCTGTCGTCAGGCCAGGTGATCCATAACCTGTGAGGACATTCATGTACTCCAGATCACCGGGAGTTGATTCTGTACATAGGAGGAATTTCCAAAGGCATTGACTTCCTTTAAAATCCTCCAAATGACTTCAGCAGGATGTAAACCCGGAGGGTGATCCTTAGGGACCATAACAATCCTGGAGCTTTCCAAAGAGGAAGGAAGCTCTGGCAACAGTCAGAGGCAATGTGTCCCCAGACACCTCCCCACTGCATCCCCCACACTCCCCTTCTGCTGCTTGCCATTTTTCAGAGCCCTTTACACAGTTAGCAAGGGACTCCAGATGTAAAGAGTTGGCAGGGATTGGGTCTGTCTTTGCCCTTCAGAAGCCCCATTTGGGAGTGTCCAGAGTCACACAAAGTAGATGTGGACAACATGTTCTAGACAGACGAGTCAATCAAAGACCATATAGCTTTTGGCAAATAAATAATAATATTTTTATGTTTTCTTTGAGTATGTAAGTCAAGTGATGGTAAAAAAAAAAAAAAGAAGGTTTATTCCCCTTTGGTAGTGGAAATAGGAGGAGCAGTGGGAAAGGTGGGCAAGAGTGAGAAGAAGGAGAAAGTGTCTGTCAACATTTCCATCACCGAGACCCCAGGGGACTATAATTTAATGTAACTATAAAAATTTACCTCTGACTTTAAAGTTACAGGACTTAATTTGCTGATATTTTGCATTTTTTCTGAAGAGAGAGAGGATCCATTCCCCTCCCTACCACGCTAAAATTAGAAGAGAATCATAGAAAGCCCACTTCATTTGGATATTTTTGAGAGCCCTTTGAAATAAGATAATGTAATATGGTCTTAGAATGAAAACTTTTTCTATATCCACATCTCCCTTTTATTTTTAAATATTGTTTTAACTTACATCCTCTTCTCTGCCTTCCAGAATATGTGTGTACATGTGTGTATAAAATATCATCATTCTTTAGATCAACCCTCTCTCTCTACAGCTTCTCCGCTAAACAAACATTTGTTCCTGTCTGAAAGGCACTGTGCTTTGGGCTCAGAAAAACAAAGAATAAAATGTTCTCTCTCTTTAATAGAAAGGTTCTCTTCTCTTGGAGAAATATTTGGTTTGTTTTATTTTTCTGTGTTAGGTTTTAACCTCCCTGAGAGTAAAAACTGGCATCATATACATAAATATACTTAACAAAAGCAAAACATAACACAGTCTCATAAAAAGCTTGTAAGTCTTCAAAAATAGTGACTTTGTTTGGTGTCATTAATTTTTTCCCATCAGCATTCCTTCCTGTAAGTCTTGTTGAGTGAGCTCCAGAAAGCAACAAAGGTGTGATAGACAATATAATGGTCCCTCAAAGATGTGCATCTTCTAGTTCCTGGAACCTCTAAATATGTATGCATATTACAGGGCAAAGGGGAATTAAGATTGCTAATCAGATAACCCAATAATAGGGAGATTATCCTGTTCTTTCTGTGTGGATCCAGTGTAACCACAAGGGTCCTCAAGCACAGAGGAGAGAGGCAAAAGAGAAGTTCAGAGAGATGAGATATGAGAATATAGCCCTTCACTGCTGCCTTTGAAGATGGAAGACGTGGCTTCAAGCCAAGGGACATGGATGACCTCCAGAAGCTAGAAAAAGCAAAGACACAGAGTCTACCCTACAGACTCCAGAAAGAATGCAGCTCTCCCGACACCTCGATTTTAGCCCAGTGAGACCCATTTTGGACTTCTGACCTCCAGAACTGTAAGATCATAAATTTGTGTTGTTTTCAGCCACTAAGTTTATGGTAATACATTGCAGCAATAGAAAGCAGTTCACAAAGTGAACACAAAACAGGCCATGCTAACAGATTATTTAGTTAATTCATGTCCTGGATGATCAGATTTCTCAAATTGTCTGCCTGAATTTCCTGAGATTGTTCCCATTTTAAGCCCTCATTCATAGTTTCCTCATTTCAAACTCTATTCCATGGACTTTTCATTTCTTCCTATTTTCTTCTCCAAAACACACTTGTTTCTCACTGTTTAGGGCATTTTTTTTCTACAGATCAGAACATCTCTGATAATAACTCTTGAAGATTTCTTGAAGTGAGAACATTTTTTTGGTTCTGTGTGGTATATCTATATCAGTTAGGATCCCATCAGGAAATATAAACCACATATATATTTAAACCAGGAAATTTGCATATAAAGAATTTTATTACTGTTATTATTATTATTAACTATAGCAAGTGGATTGGAGTTTTGAGGGACTGGAAGTAAGAACTAAAGAGAACCCTAAATAATATACGAAGAGCATATATAAGGAGCATCTACTACCCTGAGGGCTTAGGAGAACTCCCACCACCACCCCACCCCAAAGTTGAGACCCAGACCTTGTTGGAGGGATGGCTATGACTTACTGGGTAGTGAAGACTTTGTTTTGGTGCCTTGATGGTGAAACTGTCTGAAAATTTGTGCTCTGGACTTATCAGAAGCCCACCCTCTCATTTCCAGAGAAAGCTTTTCACAGGAATATCTTCCTGCTGTGAAACCACCTGCAAATGGTTCCAGGGAAGCTGCTTACCATCAACTGCTCCTGGCCACAGGAGCCAGATGCTGGAGAAATCATACATGCTGCAGAAGCTGGGTGCTGTAGAATTCATGAATGCTGAATCAGAAACTAGAAAAGAAGGCCCTCACTGCTGGGCATATATCCAGACGAAACCTTCATTGAAAAAGATACATGCACCCCCATGTTCATTGCAGCACTATTAACAATAGCCAAGACATGGAAACAACCTAAATGTCCATCGATAGATGGATTAAGAAAATGTTGTACAACATATATACAATGGAATATTACTCAGCCATAAAAAGACAAAATAATGCCATTTGCAGCATCATAGATGGAGGTAGAGACTCTCATACTAAGTGAAGCAAGCCTGAAAGAAAAAGACAACTACCATATGATATCACCTATTTGTGGAATCTAAAATATGGAACAGATGATCCTATCTAAACATAAAAAATAAACAAAAACCTGATGGGAGGGGGAGGGAGTGGGAGGGATCGGGAGCTTGGGCTTATCAGACACAACCTAGAATAGATTTACAAGGAGATCCTCTGAGTAGCATTGAGAACTATGTCTAGATACTCATGTTGCAACAGAAGAAAGGGTGGGGGAAAAACTGTAATTGCAATGTATACATGTAAGGATAACCTGACCCCCTTGCTGTACAGTGGGAAAATAAAAAAAAAATAAAAATAAACAAAAACCAGAAACAGAGCATGGCCAAGAAGAGCAGACTTGGGGTTTCAGGGTTGGAAATGGGAGAGAGTGGGAGGAATGGGCATTTTAGGTGTTTCTGGGGATGCAAACTGTTGTATCTGGAGTAGATGGGCAATGGGATCCTACTGTATGGCATAGGATAATGTGTGTGATTGGGTCACTTTGTTGTACAACAGAACTTGATGAAACTTTGTAAATCAACTATAATAATAATAATAATAATAGTGAAAAAAAAGAAAAAAAGAAAAAAGAAGGCCCCTTCCTCCTGCAGTGTCTCTCTACCACCCTCTATCAAAAAAGCTCAATATCATGCCCACTAACAGAGGAAACATTTTTACAGAGCAGGCCACGAAGGGTGAATTTGGAGCTGCGAGGCAGTAAATTGATAACTGGAAAATGGCCCTAAAGGACATATAACAAAGGATAGCGGCTCTCAAAGTAAGATCTATGGATTCCTAGGTTCTCTGAAATCTTCCAGGGGATCTATGAAGTCAAAACTATTTCAGAATAATACTAAAATATTATTTGTCTATTTATTGTTTTGACACTCACAGTATGAAAACAATGGTAGTAAAATTACTGGTATCTTAGTAGAAAATAAAGTGGCACCAAACTATACTAACTGGGTCTTTCGCCACCACACATATAGTAAACAAATAATTTCTTTTAAGAAAATCCATGAAGTTCCACTGTGGTGCAGTAGGCTGAGCGATGTCTCTGCAGTTCTGGGACACAGGTTCTATCCTTGGCCCAGCAGAGTGTGTTAAGGATCTGGTGTTGCCACAGCTGCAGGGTAGGTCGCAACTGTGGCTTGGATCTGATCACTGGCCTGGGAACACCATATGCTGTGGGGCAGCCAAAAAAGAGAAAGAGAGAGAGAGAGAAAAAAAGAATATCTTTGATGAAACAGTAGAAATGATTCATTTAATGACATTTCAAACATGTCCTCTTAATATTTTGTGTGATGGGATGGGAAGAATGTGTAATTTCTGCTGTGTATCCAAATATGATAATTGTTCTGAGGAAAAGCAAGTATGCAGTTCTTTAAATTGTAAGCTGAACTATTCATGATAGCCAAGACATGGAAACAATCTAAATGTCCATTGACAGATTGACAGATGAATGGATTGAGAAGATGTGGTATATACATAAGGGAATGCTACTCAGCCATAAATAAAAACAAAAGAATGCCATTTGCAGCAACATGGATGGAACTAGAGACTCTTATACTAAGTGAAGCCAGAAAGAGAAAGACAAATACCATATGATATCACTTATATCTGGAATCTCATATATGGCACAAACAAACCTTTCCACAGAATAGAAACTCATGGACTTGGAGAACAGACTTCTTGTTGCCAAGGGGGAGGGGAAGGGAGTGGGATGGACTGGGAATCTGGGGTTGATAGATGCAAACTATTGCCTTCGGAATGGGTAAGCCATGAGATCCTGCTGTACAGCACTGGGAACTATACCTAGTCACTTATGATGGAGTATGATGGAGGATAATGTGAGAAAATGAATGTGTCTATATATATATATATATATACACACACACACATTCTTTATATATATATACATATATATGTATGACTGGGTGACTGCTGTACAGTAGAAAAGTGACAAAACACTGTAAACCAACTATAATGGAAAAATAAAAATCATTAAAAAAAATAAATTGCAAGCTGAACTAGCCACTCCCCATTCCCCCCCCCCCCCATAGAATGGCACTTTAAATTGAAAGAATGATTGACAAACTATGGTTATGAAGACTTGGTTATTTGGTACACATTTTCTTAAAAATTAACAAAATGAACCTGTCAATCCAAAGAAAACTGAGCATTTGTTGCCAATGATAAAATTCAAGGTTTCAAGTGAAAAACAGTTTTGGAAAACTTATATCTGCTTCTATGAGCCTGACAGCTTCCCAATCCTTAAAGACTTTTCTGATGAGATTGTTACCAATAACACTAAGATGACTTTGATAAATGATAAACACTAATATGACTTTTTGATATGATGAAATATATCATTAGTTAGAAGATCTGATACCACAGTGAATTAAAATTTTCTAAATAACCAATGCATACTGTCACAAAATCATTCATGGATCAAAGATCAATTTAAAGTGTAATGTAGTCCGTTGGATTTTAATGCAATAGAAGACAAAATTGTCATTGATAGGCTTTTGGATTCCATATTGCAGCTAACCTAATTTAAGATACCACCACATGTTGAGTTTTGAGTAGTATCAAAGAAGAATTTTCACAGTTATCTGAAAAAGCTATTAAAATTCTCTCCCATTTTCCAATACTTGTGTGAGTCTGTATTTTTTTTTAATATATATGCCTCAACTACCATATCACAATAGATCAAGTGCAGAAGCATGAATGAGGTTCCAGACACCTTCTATTAAGCAGGAGTCATTAAAGTGAATTGCAGAGATGCAAAACATCTCACTTTTCTCATTAATTTTTTTGTCAAAATATGGTTATTTTCATTTTCATTTTATTTTAT